>NC_136160.1:2399807-2999807 GCF_965212315.1 Lampetra planeri
GTGAAGCCGTGGCCGAGATTCGTTTTTAAAATCCTTTATATTAAGTTCGCTTGCTTGCTTGCTTGCGTGCTTGCTTGCTTACAACCGTGCAAAATTTTCGGTCGTTTTTTAACCCACTTCCCGTGATCCAATCGAGCTGACATTTTCCACACAGACTCGTTGTGTGTGACAATTAATTTTCGTGAAAAAAAATTCCTAAATTTTACACTTTTTAGGAAAAAATGTTTAAATATTTAATTACCAATTGCTTAATGCTGGCAGACAATCATCTGACCCATAGGTGGCAGCCATCTCAAGCCAGAGGACGAGAGGACTCTAGCCGCCACGCATATAAAGGATTTAGAGTGAAAAACTTTGTTTTTACGGGTTAATTTTTATTTGTTGTTGCTGTTGTTGTTGCTACTGCTGCAACAATGACACACACGCGCGCGCGCGCACAAAATGCCCCGTCGCCCGAAACGTCGCCCATGATACGATTTTTTTTCCTTTTAAGGCCACTGCGCTCTTTGGACGCGTGCGTTGCGTTACGTGGCTCGCGTCATCACCGAAAACGGTGCCTTTCAAACTTTGCAGCCGCGCGCGGTGCATTCAGGCCGAGGTGCGATTTTAGAATGCGTTGAAAGTGGCACTTACTTGGAGTGGGCGAAAGATGCTCGGCCGAACGGGTGACCGTAAATGGGCGATCACCGTCGGTGCAAACAGCAGCAGCAGGCGCACACGCAGCGTGCCCGCGTGTGTATCCTCGTGGCTCGCAACTACGCTGGCGTGCACGCAACGCTTTCTCCCTCCCCGCGTCTCTCGAAGATGTGTCGCCTATGATTTGGCACACGCGCACTGCTGACGCAACGCCCCGTAAGGTACAACGCACCGTCGCCTATCCCAACTGCGCTCCGATCGACTGTGCTTTATAGACGACAACACCACAGGTGGGCTGTTGCTGCTGCACTGACTCACAGCACCAAAAAAACACCTCGGTTGCTTTCACTCCGCCTCTCTCCTCTCTCTCTCTCCTCCTCTGCGCTCTTGAGTTTTTATACTTGCGAGCGAGCGAGAGAAGGGGTGTGTGAGTGTGTGGGTGGGTTGGTGAGTGGGGGGTAAGGGAGAGAGAGAGTGGGGTGAGTGTTGGGGGAGGGAGGGAGGGAAAGGAGGGAAGCGTGTCCAGCCCCCCCCTCTCAATCTCACCCCCCTCCACTCCCCGAACACAACGCTGATTAAACTGCACATCATCGCGTCCGCGCACGGAATCCCATCACCACCTCCAAAGGTTCCCCGTATAGTCTCAGCAGACTGTTGGGGCAAGTGCTGTACAGCGAGCAACCGTCGAAGGCCGCCCACGGCACACGAAGGGGAGGGTGGGGTGAGGTTGGCCAGAGCCAATGCGCGGCCGCCTTTGTCTCCCCAGTGCCGATGTTTACACACCGCACCAAAGTGCTCATTTAAGGCTGAGTCGACCTAGGAGAGGTCCGTGCAGATATTAGCCACTGTTTTTGGTTCGTAGAGTAGTGCGCTATCCCCTACACTACTGCCCCCCCCTCCACACACATACACCCACAACGATGTACTTCTGTCGGTAATTAAGGAGCATTCTCGAGTGGCAACATGACGCCCGGCTCACACCGAGTGGATGTTCTCATTCTGAATGTGTTGTGTCTGTGTGTGGGCCTCCCCTACGTAGACTCAGCCTCAAATCAGCGCCTGGGGCGATGCGTACGCATCAGCGCTGGGAAGACAAAGGTGGCCGGGGCTTGGTTCTGGCCTACATCTACCCGCTCGTGCGCTGTGCGTGTGGGCCTCCCCTACGTAGACTCAGCCTAAAATCAGCGCCTGGGGCGATGCGTACGCATCAGCGCTGGTAAGACAAAGGCGCACGCGAACGCCACTTGCCCTAACCGCCTGTTGAAGGCTACATGGGGGATCGTAGTCTTTGTGTCTGTGTACGTATATTTTTTTGTTAATTGTGAGCGTGTGGATTTGTTTACATTGTTCGTTTATTTTATTTTATGGCTCGTATGGTTTGTGGGTGAGTGCGTGCACGCGCGTGCGTGCGTATGTGTGTGTGTGTCTCCGTTCCGTCTGTCATTTCTGTGCAAATATTCACGGCCATGCACATCTTGCACCGGACCACGACGATTAAAGGTCGACCCAGCCCAAACAATGAACACCTCCTGCGGCCTGGTATCACCACCAAAAGCCCGGGAAGACAAAGGCGGCCGGGTCGTTCTTGATTTGGCTCGTTAACATCCAGGACTTCATTTGTCACTCGATATCTCCCCGAAACCCTGCTCCGCTGCCTTGGAAAATATGCAATTATCGGCGTAAGGCACTACCACTAGAATACAACATATGCATATCCGTAACAATCCGATGATATTTTTCTACCCTACAACATTCGTATAATCCCACGAAACGGTTCATCACCAAAACTGAAGTGGGGGGGTGGAGAGGGGAATCCCTGAACATTTCCTGGAACAGCGTTCTGGACGATTCCAGCTGAGTTAAAGCGTTGGTGTGCCATCAGCCTTAAAAGGGGGCGAAACTCCCCGTTCTGAGTGCGCGCGCGCGCGCACGCGCGTTAACTCTGTTTGCTGTCTTCGAGAGGCATGAGTTTTGACACCAACAACAGCTGTCGCCACTGTTTGTGTTGCCTGTTGCCAAGATACAGCTATTACACGGCTCGGATCGAGACGGAGGTCTGAAGCGCGTGGCTAGTTGCAGCCGCGCTGCGCTACGAACCCCGGCCAACCCGAGTTCCATTCCCGCCCACGGCCACCAACACCCCAGTGACGATGATTTGAACCGGTCCTGCGCCCTTTCCCCTAGGTCGACTCAGCCTCGAACGAGTAGCCGGGGTGCGGTGTGTTAAAGCATCGCTACTGGGGCAGACGAAGGTGGCCCTGAGGGTGGTGCTGGCTCACCCGCACGCCCATCTCGTGCGACGTGCCGGCCTTCTTAGTTGCTCACAGCACTTGCTCCTAACAGTCTGTTAAGGCTATAACGGTGGGGGTGGGATCTTTGTCTTTGGGTGTGCGCCAGCGTTAACATTTCGGCTGTGATTCAGGCCCACGACCCCCTAATAAGCAATTTTGTATTCCTCTAAATATGCATTGCGCGGTGATTTATGGGGAGCAGCTGTAAAGGATCTCATTACGCGTACCGAGACTAGCGGGTCATTCGCCATCGTCATCAGCAGCCATGCTAGATCCACTGCTGGATGAAGAGCGCCTCACACCCAAGAAGATGGCCATCCATGACGATATTTCAAAGCGTTAAGACAGTGGAAATAGAGAGAGAGAGACGTGTGTGTGTGTGAGATTATAATTATACGGAGAGACAAGCAGTAGGATTAGAGAACGCGTGCTGGTTAATGACATCATTAAAAGTGGGGTAGACAGGGGGGGAGGGAGGTGGAGGAGGAGGAGGGGGAATTGGTGCGATTGGGGCAAAGCACGTGGAGGGCGAGAGAGGGGGATGACGGATGATGGTTTCAGAATAACAGCGAGAGCGGCAGGCCAGCCCTAGGAATGGAACGCGGCGTTGCAGTTGGGTTGGGATGCATTTTTATTGCTCTTCAACTGGTCGGGGGGGGGGGCTTCATCCAGCAAAAGGGGGAGTTGACCGTGGCCACTGCCGATGACTCGACGAAGGGGTTTTGTGTTAAGGGGGTGTCTGCCGTTAATTGATGGATTGCTCGTCGGATTCCAGTGTCAATTCATGTATTCTGGTTGTGATGGGAACGTTATGCAGGGTGATCCTATTATAGATACATCACTAAAATAGTCCCCCCCCCCCTCACCCTCAAAATAATGTTACATCTCCCTCAGCGATTTCAATCGTTGAACCTTTGCCCCTATAAGATACGGAAGACCCCTCGCTTTCACGGAATTAAATCACCTGTTGGGAAGAAAGAGGCTCATTAGAAAATCGGTGTGGTATCGATAAATGGATCACCCCTTATATTTGCGGGCTGAAAGTAATGTAGCCGATGTTCTCGCAGCGACGTCATCGTGATGGGAATAATCACGACCACTATTATTACCCTCGTCATCATCACCATAGCCATCATTATTCTCACGATGCCCGTTGTCGCTACCGTCATCATTATCATCATCACAGTTGCCACCCTCGTTATCATCATCAGCAGCAGCAGCACTGCCATTAATTTTAGGTGTATTTTGTTATTGTATTGTTTGTTGCGGTTGAACCCAAATCAAGAGCCGAATGGCTCACAGGGAAAATCCTAATAAATTAAACTGAAAACCAAATCGTCAAAATCGTATTATCATCACTGTCGTCATCATCACTCAACCTCAACAAGCATTACCGTCAAATCACGATGTCAGCCGTGTCGCCCTCTCCCTACCTCGCGAGTAAAAACAAAAAAATGCTGATTCGCTCGGCGACCTGCAGCCAGGTGCAGCACAATGCGGGGATTTGCGAAAGTACATCAAGCCACGTACGGGACCATCCACCCCATGGCCCCCATCGACCCACCCACCACCACCCACGTTCAATGCTGCTGCTGCTTACTTTAAGCCAGACGCGACTGTGCAGGGGGAATTCCAGACGGATGATGACGAGCAGCGAACCTCCTCCTCGCTGTCTCAGTGGCGCAGCGCGGTTGGCATGCGCCTTGGTGCAAGGAATTAAATGCCCCCCCCCCAACCCATCTCCCTCTCGATGTAGCCAAACGCTTGGGGCCTCTCCCTCTTGCACACTTAAAAGCTATGTGACTGGTGTCACACTTCCTTGCTAAATAAAAAAAGGTTAGTGTACCCCCTCCCCCCTCGATGCTGTAATAGAATATCGTGTAACAGATGGTGGCTAACAGCGCCCTTCCCATATGCGTTGTTATGCACAGAAATAGTGGTCGGTCATAGAGGAAAATGTGGACGGCCTTGAGCCTAGTCTAGAACGAGGGCAAGGGAGTCAACAGTAAGGACGTCTGGGGAGTAGACTGATGAGAGGGGAGAGGTATTAGAGTGCGTGTAACGGAGGGCGAGTGGAGTGAGGGGAGAGATAGGAGGGCGAGCGAAAGGGGGAGCAAAGTGAGATGAATAGAGAGAGCTGGGATAGTGCGTGGACGGGGAGTGCAGTGAGGGGGGAAGAGCTGGGAGAGTGTGTGTGGAGGGGAGTGGAGTGAGACGGGAGGGGAGAGTGAGTGGAGGGCAGTAGATTATTCCAGGACACCCCTCAATTAATTCATGCTGCTATTAGTCGCCTGTCAATCAATGTATACAATAAGCCCCCCCCCCCCCCCACTGAATAGCATTAACTCACAGCTTGACTGCCTCTGTTTTAAGGCATGTGAATCTAGTTAATGCAAGCACTTCTCATGTGAAGCATTTCATAATCCACTGCCGAATGAATGCCTCCCCACGCCCTACAATCAGAAGGGTAGTTTAACCATACTTGACCAAACTGTGATCATGTCGGTCATGGCCAGGAATCGATATCAGGTTGCTGGGTTCACAGTGAAATGTGCTAACCGCTGCACCACCGCTCCACCCATAGCAGTAAAGTACAAAGCTATGAAAGAAAAGTTAGTACGGGGACGAGATGCATACACTTCGTGTATTTGAGATATGCACGTGACACTTTCTAAACGGTTTTAAAGTATGCCGAACATGGAATGCAAAACGAATGCATTTGATAAAGTGGTCAAACCATTAATTCCTCTAAACTATATTTGAACTAAACTTGGCACGCCAGTAAAACGAATTACGAATGCATACCATATTCATGAAATGCTCCATAAACATTTTAGTCGTGAAAAATGTGTTGCGTTCTCAAATGTATTTCTCATTCTTTTGCAAACCGTTTTGCAGATGTCTGTGTAATAGAATTATTCAGTTTGGCCCCTGCACATCTCGATATTTCTCCTTGCCGTCAACGTGTAAGCGGTCTTGGGGTACCTTTTTCATTAAACTTTCCAATTGTCGTGAAAAAAGTGGTGTTCTTCAATAACTCTGAGAATGGAGATGCGGACATTAATCTAAAACTCATTTCTTTAGAACTTTTTGATGTCTATAGTTTTGTTTGTACTTTTCCCGCACCTCCGAATAGCACGATTGGTTCCGTACGTTGCGAAAGAAGTTCAACATACATGTACATACTACTGGCTTTGGGATCACGCGAAGACACTGCCAGGTGCTTTGGAACTCATTGCAGACTAAATAAAATGCCTTTAAGATGACAAGCACTGTCCAGCAAGCGTGTTACTCACCACGTGGAGACACCTTGCAGAGCTATTGCCTCATATGGGTGTTTTTTTAGCAGTGTCACACTACCTGCGGCACTACTTGGCAGAGAAGCCGACTTGGCAACGCGTTGAGAGACATAACGAGGGACTCGTGAATTCGAGAACGTACAAAGGGGGGTTCCGAGGCAAAACCCCCTAAAACTTTTGTAAAGTGGGTACGCGCACAAGGCACACGTGACTTTGCAAGGCGGACGATGACCGACGGTCAAGAACCGATGACGGAGCGGGCAGCGCAAGCACGCGGAGACGGAGCGATGAATTTATCTCGCGGTGTGTGCAGCTGCTGGCATGGATTGCTGCATCGCAGGATCGCGCGAGAGGTGGCGGCGACGATTTTGGGGCGAGGAGTGCGTCGCTGCGGTTGCGAAGACCGCGGCTGAATCGATGGCGACTCGCGGGGTTTTCTCCGTCAACCCGATATCCTCCCGCAATTCAAATGCATAACAAAAAATAAACACCACGTGAGCGCGTTCCTGAAAATGGGCGCATTAACGCCGAACGAGTCTTTCCGTGAATAAGGACTGTTGTTATTACAGTGCTACATTCATTTTTTTTTACCAAGGCGTGACACACCGTAAACGCCCATGGAATTAAGGAAAAAGCAACGCACGGAACAGTGCACAGACGCCTCAAATACTCAATCGCCAACACACACCACACGCACATGAGCGTGAGAGAGAGTTGACCTTAACACATCACCATTTAAGAATTGTCCCAGTTTACTGTTACAGTACCAGACTTGTGCCACGAACACCAAACGACGGACAGTAAATGGGGGGCCTTGGCAAAGGGGCAGAAGTTGGCATTTGGGGAGCGGTAATAAGGTCAGGGTTGGGCGACCTATGACCCCTGACCACAAGAGGCCTGTCACTCTGCAGCGGCCCACAATCGGGTGGCGCATGTACATGTTTAACTTCTTTCGCACCGTACGTAGCCAACCGCGCTAATCGGAGGCGCGGTGGGAAGGACAACACAAAAAGCAGTTCTAAAGAAATGAGTTCTCAAGCTAGATGATGTTAAAAGTGCATAAGCTCCAGTGGCTACCTCACATCGTTAGAGCGTTCCAAAGGGCTGCAGAAGCACGTCTGTAACACGAGCGGTTAACACCGTGTGCCTCACAAGGGCCTCGGTTAGATTCCTGATTGAATCACCTTTCTGTGTGGGATGTGTATGCCCTCTCGCCCCCCACCTTTCTGCATGGGTGACCTCCAAGTTCCCCAGTTTCCTCTCACAGCGAAAACAAACAATACAATAATAAACCTGGTGATGGCGAAATATCCCAAATGCAAAACACTCCCGGCAGAAATCTTCGGGACTCTGGGGGTGGCTTTCCTGGGCGAGAGAAATTGATTATAATCCACGACAGCGTCTCCAAACGCGTGGGAATTGCGGGTCGAAGCCAATTTGCGAGCAAGCGGGCGGGCGGAGGGTGCTTCCGTGGGCAACGCACAATCGTGGCAAAAGGTGAAATCCTCTCGTTATTCCTCTCGCGTTATCGGTGGACACAACGGCGGTGGTGTGCGGCACCCACCAAGGGCTACTTGAAATGAATGTTCCCATTCGGATTTCGTTAAGAGAAAAGGAATGTAGCCCCCAAGCCTCGGGTCAGGGTGAGTGGCTGCTTGATTCGTTGTTGGCTGGAGGTTTTGGGAAGGGATAGTGTTTGATTGGCGTGCTCTGTTCGGACGACTTGCCACCGGCAACTTTTTCAGTTTTTGATGGTTGCAGTGGGAGATTTTGGTCGTTGTCGTGAGACAATGCTTTAAATGGTCCGATTTTCATTGTTTTTTTTGGACATTTTAACCGTCACATGGTTACAATTTGTTTTATTTTCCTTTTAAATTGTGGTGATTACGGTTATGAAAGTATACCAATGTGTAGCATTTAGTGCACATTCTTAAACTCTTCTGCAACATATGCATTATCTACATTTAACTAGACATTGTAATATATATATAGAACTACAATCTCGGAAACAAACAATGAATTTGCATTGTCATTCTGTATTGTTGTCTGCCTTCGTATGGAAGGATTTGTAGAATTGCAAACTGCGATCGTGGGTGGCGAGATTGAGAATCCCTGCTGACGGTCCAACGTCGCATATCCGACTCACCGGGGGACCGAGGTCTCGGTGGATATGTTAAAAAGGTCAGACATGTGAACATCTTTAGAAAAAGTTAAAACTTACTCCGTGCGGGCAAATACTGCACCGAGTGAGGGCGGTTAACTGGTCAGGGTGGATACGCAAGTTTGGATAAGCAACGTTGACCGCATTTACAAACTTGTAAATGCGACACTTGCATATGACAAGCAGCGGCGAGGGTATAACTTTAACGGGTGCCTTCTGCTGAATGAACAAACATTGGAACTGCGCTTTACATAGCCGCGTAGGTTTGTCACGACCGCGCCGTGCACATCTCTCTCCGACGCGATTTCGGCCTGCACCGCGTTTCGATCGGAAAGATGTCCGACATACCGCGACACGACCAGGCGAAACACACCGGAGAGCCGTGGGTTGTACATCGCGCAGCAAACCCCCGAAAAGCGATGACAGAAGTGGTTACGATAATTGTTTTTTTACCCTTTTATCTGGCAACAAAACTGACACCTTTTTTTACGAGGAGTCATGTTTGCATAGACCACAATACCTGCAGTCATAATGCAAACAAAAAACATAACTCTGATAATGTATGCACTGTCCTTGAAGTTGATTGGTCCACAGCTTTCCTTAGAGCCTAGTCTCAAGCTGTCTCGGGTGTGGACCAATCAACTTCAAGGACAGTGCATACATTATCAGAGTTGTGTTTTTTGTTTGCATTATGACTGCAGGTATTGTGGTCTATGCAAACATGACTCCTCGTAAAAAAAGGTGTCAGTTTTGTTGCCAGATAAAAGGGTAAAAAAACAATTATCATATTTTTTACTGGCAAATGAGGTACCAATGGTGTAGAAGTGGTTACGCTAAAGGCTGCAATAGTTGAACCTTCAATCGCGCCCGTGAACCGAAACGCGTGGAATGTGTGAAGATTTTGGCATCGATGTGAGACATCTCACAAAGGCAATTGAATGGCGTAAAAGACTAAGACATCATCTACTCAAAGAGGCCAGTGTAGACAATGGGGACAATCAAGCGGAATTTTACCGTACTTAGATTGGCTGCCAATACGCTGGCAGCCGGTACATGAATCTATTTTGCTCATTTTTTAATTCTTCACATATGTAGGCTCCTCACCAAAATCTGCCACTCAAAATCGCCATCAAATTTTTTTGTAAATAAAAAGTGTCAGTTTTTCGACGTCCAATCGCACTGCACTGCATCTTTTTTTTCTCGACACTTAAAACGGAACGGACATCGTATGGGTTTGTATGTTCAAACGCCTCTTTAAAAACAAACAAAAAGACGCCTGGACCGGGAGGGTGCCCGGGGTGGCTCAGGAAATCAAGAGCGGCCGAGCCAGCGCTGCCGAGATCATGGATTTAAATCCAGGCAGCCGCGTCATCCAGCGAGCCCGCTAACAGACCGAAATTTTTTTTTAAGTGGAGCGAGCCTATGGATCTCAGGCATGGTCGCCAATGGACTGCACACAAAAAGAAGAAACCCCACTACATTCACTTTTAGATTTGAAGCTTTCGTGACTGCAAGGATTCATATTCTTGGGTTTTTTCGGTAAAGTCACGTAGGTAAAAAATTAAAATTGATAAAAGTAAAATAAAAAAACGTCGTGATTTTTATTTTATTTGACTTTTATAAATTTTAATTTTCATTTTTTTACCTACGTGACTTTACCGAAATAACCCAAGAATACATTCACTTTCACGCAATTAATTTTGATTACTTACAGCTCGGAGAACTGTTGCTGAACAAGACTCTGTTGCAAGCAAAGGGTGTCTCCTACTGGTGAAAAAGTGTAGCGAGCACTGTGTGGTCTAGAATATATTCCGTTTTGTTTAACGTGCACTCTACGGAGGTTTTTTTATGTGAAGGGACAGATATTGCCTGCCGAGTTATTTTGTGTGGACCAGAGGGCAAATGAAGGGATCTCAAGAGGCATCTTTGTGATGTCCACTTCAATCGGCTTGCTAGAGCTCCTTATGAAATTTTTCTCATGACATGACCCCAATAGCACAATCAGGATAACACTTTGGGGGATAAAAATACAAAAATAATAAAAAGACGGCTAGCCATGTGGAGTAGTGGCAGAGCATCCGATTAGCTTTTAAAATGTCTTGAGTTTAAATTGTGATCAAGGATCCACTCAGCCTATCATTACTCCAGGCAGTAAAATAAGAACTACTATGGACAGACTGGTTCCGACCAGAGAAATGCTGCATTTCCATCACCGGCCCAGAATACTGCCTATTGTTCATTTAAGTAAAGGGACAAGTTTAAATTTTAATGTTTAAATGAAATTATATGAGGTTTGGTGACTCAAGTCTCTACACTGGGCTCTTTATAAACATGAAATGTTACAATTTCATAGGCATTGACTGTGTGTGAAATTCATCATCTAGCGCCGACTGCCACTCTGCCGGTTATCCAAATCTTCCGATGTCACGTCCTGAAGTTGGTCTTCATCTTCATCATCATCATCGTCGTCATCATCATCATCTTCGTCGTCGTCGTCATCATCATCATCGTCGTCATCTTCCAAACGCCTCGCGTTGTTGCGCTGTGTGCCAGCAGCACCCGTCTGCAAAAAGAAAAAAGATCCGTTCATGAAAGCGCTTAAGGAGGATGATACACGTCTGTAGAATTTGCCAAAAACATATTTCACAGCTGCGATTGAGGATAGTGATAGCCATGTGATTACCCCCCCCCCCCCGACTGTTCCATACATTTTGAGAAGGTAAAGGCACAGCCCTACAATTGCTCCCTCACGCCACTGCTCTCTGGAAAGGCCTTCAACTCCAGGAAGCTCGAAAGCCCTTCTCGAGCATATTTGGCCTACACTTCCACGCTTGCCAAACGTCCTGAAAGGGGTCTGAGTAACTCGCCCTTTACCCCACCACACGTGACCAGCCAGCCGAATGACTGCAGTGTATGCTGTCACACTGCTGAGTGGGCAGTGGAGGGGATGTAAGAAACTCGCACCGTTGTTTCAACTGCCATGCCGGGAGGTCGAATCGAACTGGCAACCTCTGGATTGCAAGTCCGGCGTACCAACAGTTACACGATGGCAGGGGCGCCCCAGTGGCGGGATCGACCCCACGACCTCCTGTATACCAGGCGAGGCAGATAACTCCTCGCCTGGTATACAGGAGGTCGTGGGGTCGTTCCCGACCCCGACGCCTGCTGTATATTTGGAGTCTGCATGTCTCCCTCCGCCTGTGGTCGCGTAGATTTTTTCCCGGGTCCTCCGATTTTTCCCTCCACATATAGGATCAACATCACACGTTTAGAGCAATTGGCCGCTATAAATTTCCACGCGATAAGCCACTGCGTTGAGCTGCATCATTTGTGATGGCCACGTAGCTTCAGAGCTATACAGCTCGGAAGGGCCTTAGCCTGGTAAAATAAAATAAAAAATCTCAAGAGTTTGATACCATGAGGCCGCACACGGTACCTGAGACCTTGCCATTGGCTGGGGCGAACTGGTGCCGTTGAGGGTGGACTGAGAGTTCTGCAGAACCGTGTCAAGGCGTGCCTGGTAGTCGGAGGGCCGCAGGGTATTGAGGAATGCCTGTCAAAAAGAAACCCAACATTTGCATACATATACCGGCATTTAAAATTTCCTCCAATAAATAATTCCAAATGTACAAGTTACGATTGCAAATATAGGATGCTCATTAGCGGCGTACGAATAAAAAGTGTCAATTGGCGTGTAGCGGTATCCGCACTGCGAACGGCAGTCTCCGTTCACGAGTGAAGACTTCACAAAAAATCTCCCCAAGATGTTGGGATAAAAAAAATATCAGGTGTCACGCCGAACATCTTTTTGGGAGCGAATTCATTTCCTGAACAAGTGGGAAGGATTTACACCATTGGAACTTCCTTTGCCAGTAGCAAAATATGATAATTGTTTTTTTACCCTTTTATCTGGCAACAAAACTGACACCTTTTGGCGTCATCTGGTCCAACACCATGTGAGACTAGGCTCTAAGAAAAGCTGTCTCGGGTGTAGACCAATCAATTTCAAAGACAGTGCATACATCATCAGAGTTGTGCTTTTTGTTTGCATTCCGACCGCAGGTATTGTAGTCAAAGCAAACATGACTCCTTGTAAAAAAAGGTGTCAGTTTTGTTGCCAGATAAAAGGGTAAAAAAACAATTATCAAGTGGGAAGGAACTCAATCTAGTTCGCGAAGAAGTTCCCAGCACGTGAAGCGAAACCATCGGATGTCGCGCCCAGCAACGTGCGGTCACATCCCCGAAAAACTCATATGGTGAGCACAATCGTTAAACCTTACGCAGCTGTGTAACACGGGTTGAAGTGTAAACACAAATATGCCTTATCGCTGTCTCGGTCACCTCGAGGTCACTCTCCTCATTCACGGCGTGCATGTGATGGTAAGCTTGCGAGTACACCTCCAGCGCCTTGGCGTGAAACACCATCTCCACCGTCACAAAGTCGCACAGGATCTTCTGCACAGCGGACAGGGAGGGGGCGTGCAAATCGGCACCGTCGTCGCTGTCATCACTTTCTATGTTGAAAACTCATTTCCATGGAGTTATTTTTTGTGTTTAGTTTGTTGCCCTCACACAGCTGGTGCGAGGGTGCACTCATGTTCGGCCGATGCGAGGGTGGACCCATGTTCGGCTGGTGCGAGGGTTGACTCATGTTCGGCTGGTGTGAGGGTGAACTCATGTTCGGCTGGTGTGAGGGTGAACTCATGTTCGGCTGGTGCGAGGGTGGACCCATGTTCGGCCGGTGCGAGGGTGGACTCATGTTCAGCTGGTGCGAGGGTTGACTCATGTTCGGCTGGTGCGAGGGTTGACTCATGTTCGGCTGGTGCGAGGGTTGACTCATGTTCGGCTGGTGCGAGGGTGAACCCATGTTCGGCCGGTGCGAGGGTGCACTCATGTTCAGCTCGTGAGAGGGTGGACTTCACCTTGATGTCCTTGATTTTCTGCCGCTCAAACTCGTTGATGGTCTCCTCCAGCTGCCGGGACGAGCGCGCTGCGTCCACCGTGGCGCGCTGCAGCTCCGTCTCTGCCTGCGAGTCACCGCGCAAGAGCCGCCGTTCAGCGCGGACTTTGGGAACCGAATTCCTGGCCCTCTAATGGTGGCTAGATGTTATCTCCCTCGCCCGGTATGCACGGGGTCGTGGGTTCAATCCCGAACCCGACACCTGCTGAGTATTTGGAGTTTGCATGTTGTCTCTCTCCCCGTGGTCGCGTGGATTTTTATCCGGGTCCTCCGGTTTTTCCCTCCACATTTAGAAACATGCGTTTGGGTTATTTGACTGCTATAAATGCCCACGTAAGCCACTTCTTATCATTTGTGGCCAGGTCGCTTCTAAAAAAGAGTTAATAGCTCAGTGGGCTTTACCTGGTAAATAAAATAGTTTAGTTTATGATTGTAGGCTTTGCCCACTGATGCATAAGGGTTTAAGATTTCCATGTATATGGTGCTGCAAATGGATATTATGTCTGCCAGTCGAGGCCGATTATGCTACGTGGTTTTTACTGCCTACAGAAGACGCAGAGTACACAAGTAAATTATACGAGGCAGTGCTAAGACGAGTCCATGCCTGCACATTTTGCTTGCGATGTTTACGAGGGGAATAACCGCAAAGAGGTCATGCAAAACTCGACACCAAAGGTGATTCGAGAAGGGTAAAGTCAGTCTTCGGAAATCAATGCTTTTGTCCAAAGTTAGCCTCGACTTGAAACACTTAACGCTGCATGTCAAGAGTCCTCCGCTTCTTGTTACATCACATCGCAGAATTGGCATACCTGTACATGGAAATTGAGTTTAAAAGAAAAAGATTGTCTATTTTTTTTGTTTCTTCCTCCAAACAGGACTTTGTAGGATGAACGTTGAGATTTATAAGGGTACGGGGTGAATAATAAGGTCTAAATTGGTCTGTAATACGGTAGGCACTGATAAGGGGTTGACAGGTATGTATTGGTGACACTTGCGACACTTTCAAATGCCAGCCCTGTCTCATACACAGCTCCGCACGGCACTATGGGATGGATGAAACAACAGCCGGTGAGGGTGCCCTTTTGTGAGTTAAAAGCCGAAATGGTGCAATGGCATTACTCATGTGCAGAGTGCAACAGTCGTCTATGCAAACAGGCGCAGTGAGGTGACAGAGGGCATATTCCTGGGTCAGTATTAATATGCAGAAGCAACAGAATGTCACTCTGGGTTTTCCTACAATGAGATTTTCCATAATCTTAACACTCGATTTACAATAACTTCTCTCCTTCTTGTTATTATTATCAGGAGTGAATACATCATAAATTGTCACGTCAAGAGTGGCAGTACTGTGGAATTAAGAATACCCATTTCAGTGGATATACCAATGCATTTTAAGCGTTTAAAAACGGCAGTGCTTCTGCAGATTTCTACTGACCGTAGCCTTGACAGGTACTAAGCCTATAGGCAGCACGCAGACGACAACGTGCCCTCAACACATCCACAGTATTCCCTCGTTATTCACGAACTTGCTATCCATGATTCATGTTATCCACGTGATGAGAGAGAATGTGACGCAGGAAAGTGATTTATATATTCAAGGTAATTCATTACCTTTGGCCAATATCATTATCCGAGAAATTTGCTATGAACGAGCATCTCCGGCACGTCTCCCTTGCCAATAACGAGGGAATCCTCTACTCTCTAAAAGCGCAGCGATCGCACCCGCAGGCCGGGCAATACGTACCTTTCCCGCGCCGCTCTGAGAGCCAAAACAAAAGGTAATATGATCCCACGTTCTTCTCAGCGTTGCGACAAAAGCCCTGCACCACGTGTACCCGCGGCGCTCGCCTCGCCCCTCTCAATTAACACAACAACCCCGCCGGGCCGAGGATAAACCTGCTGCTGTTCGTGGTGAGCGGTGGTGCCCACCTTGACCTATGCACGTACCTGAGACTGGACGAACGGGAAGCAAGGTTAAGGGTAGAAGAACTGCAGTGTTGTGCCGGTAGATATGTGTTGTCGACGCGGCCGGCTGACGCGTTAAAGACTTCGCTCGACGCACTGACGAATGCGACGAGTGCTTAGATTTCGCTGGGAACGACAACTCGAGTTGTCTACATCAGGGGTCCCCAACCCTCAGGCTGCGGACCGGTACTGGTCCGTGGCCTGTTAGGAACCGGGCCGCACAGCAGCAGGAGGTGAGAGCGGTGAGTCCGCGCGTGGCCCGCCCATAATTTTATTATTCACCACTTCCGTCCGCGTCTCTTTCCCGCACTGCGCACTTGTCTCAGTCACAGTGTTGGTGTAAGCCCACAAGCTGCTAACCCCTAGCAGCCACAATGAGTAAAAAAGCAACGTCGCTGGAGAGCTTCTTTGAAAAGGGGGAAAGACCCAATGATGAACCCCCCCCCCCCCCCCGGTCCGTGAAAAAATTGTCTTCCACGAAACCGGTCCCTGGTGACAAAAAGGTTGGGGACGGCTGGTCGACATTAAATGTGCATACGCGTCATCACGTGTCTACTGCGTGGAGTTGGCACGTTCTCTCCCCGCGGTCGCGTCGACCTTTCTCAGGCGAGGTCTGCGCCAGAAAGGATACGATATTGTGTCGGTCCGACGGGTTTCTCTGCCGCATCTTCTCGAGCTGCTGCATCTGCTTCGCCTCCCGGGTTTGCGACGTCAGCACGGCCTTGAGGTCCTCCTACACGGGGGGCCGCACGTCATCATCATCATCATCACCATCGCCACTTCATATTTATAAGGTGCCACGGTGACGAGATGTTAACTACGTCGTCTGGTATACAGGAGGTCGTGGGTTCGATCCCGACCCTGACAATGCCTGTATATTTGAAGTTTGCGTGTCTCTCTCCCTGAAGTCGCGTTGATTTTTCTCCAGGTCCCCCAGTTTTTTCCTCCACATTTAGAATTAACATGCATATTTGGCTGCTATAAATTTCTGCAAGATAATTTAAATGATGTTGAATTTTAAATGATGTTGATTCACTCCTCAACACACCGGTGGGCTAAGGTAGTGCATTTTTTGTCTTTTGAAAACGTGACACATTTTTTACTGTTTGGCCGTGTCGGATGGTGGAGGGTTACGACACATTTATAAATAACGCGATCTAACCCAAAAACCTTTACAAGGAATAATATTGGTCGCGAAAGCCTACGTGTTAAACTGACTTTAACTGTGCTTGTAATGCGTGACCTTACCCTTTTTATCTTTATGGTGGCTCCGTATGACTTTAAAGGTTCCACCACCTTGGCTTCGAGCCTCTCAACCTGTAAACGTGTGAAAGGAACGGTGCATTAATGTCAGTAGGGCTTGCCCTTATTAGTACAGTTTAAACGCACCTGGCTCGTGCACCTGCTGCGGCAGCACAGTCTGTACCGTATGGGCACAACAAAGGATTACTGCGTAGATTTTCGCGGTTGTGCTGCACGGCTCTCAGATCTGTTTTCGGGTTGTACGTGTTGTTTGGCATGACATCCATTTCGCTCCATGCGGTGGGAGTTCTACAGGCACTGATATAGCAGAACGTTGTCATATAAGCACCCTCTACCAATGCAAAGTTTAGTTGGACTATTAATTTTAATTCGAACACTATACACGCTGTTGTCAATACACTGCTGGATGAAGGCCCGTCACATGCATTATCAGTTAAAGGGGGCATTGTTTGACAAATACTTGGTTTCAATGCACTCGTGTCTAAGCTACAAAGGTCATCTCTCCATCCACCTCTTACCTGTCAACCCATACGCTTTACCCGTATTCTTGTACAGGGAAATTGAGTTTGCAGGTCCATACGGCGTACAGCCGTTTCCAAATGGGCAAAAAACTAAATTGTCTATTTGTTTGTGTTTCTCCCTTGTGATGGGACTTTGTGGGATGAACGTTGAGATTTATAAGGGCACGGGGTGACCAATAAGGTCTGAATTGGTCTGTAATAAGGTTAGGGGTTGACAGGTGTGCATATGTACATAGCTAATCAAATGACGAACGGACAGGTGGCAGCACCTGAGCCTGCCGATAGTCCTGCACTTTGGAGAGCTCCTCGGCGAAGGCCCGAAGGCCCATCTTGAGAGACGGGCGCTCCGTCTCCGAGTAGGCCATGAGCTCGCGCACCAGCAGGTCCGACTTGTCGCGCAGTCGCGCCGTTTTGCGCGCATAGCCGGCGCTCAATTGGCACAACTCTCCAAAGTGTTTCTCCACGGTGGTCACCGACAGCTGCACCGCCTTCGCCTGCGACTCCCTACGTCACACCGCGGTAAAGCCACACACGGACACACGTACGCAGACACACGTACGCAGACACATACGCAGACACGTTCAGAGACACACACCATGGGCGAGTTGCAGATGTAACGCAAAACATGTTTTGAACAGCAACAAATATTATAGCTCAATGCCTTGGTTCTTTAGCGATTCAATGGAGGTGCTTGTTAAGTTCACAAATTGTTTTTGCGCCGCTGTTCCGTGGCCTTAATGAGTAGAACATGGCCATATGCTCCGTTGTTCCGGTCCGCAGTCATAGGTGGAAGGATTTTTATCCTCCACTTGTGTCTGTGAGCGTATTGGCCGTGCGATGTCTGAATGCGATACAGGGGTAAGCGAGGCGCCAGGACATTGGTTGGGTTACTGATGAGGGCTTTGTTGCTAAGCCACACAAAGACAAAGATCCCCTGGACAATATTTTAACAGATTGTTGGGCCAAGTGCTCTTTGCGAGCACACATGAAGACCGACATGGCACAAGAGGGGGTGGTGTGATCAGCACCACGCCCGCCCATCTTTGCCTTCCGAGAAGTGATATTTGCACATTGTACCCAGTACCCATTTATGGCTGAGTCGACCTTGTGAAGGCCCAAGAATGATATAAATCGGGTCATCAGATATGTAGCGCAGTACGCTAAACCAACGTTTTTATTTGTACATGAGAATACCAGGCACTAATATGGAAACGGGTGTGAAGGTTTGGTTTGTGGTTTTAAAGATGTACGCTGTCAGTACATATTTGTGTACTTATTTTTTGGTATTCCAGATCTGTGGATCTGTGATTCCACAGGAAACTGCTGTCATTCCACGTTTTGTTCAATTTTAGCCTTCGGGTTTTAGATATACAAGCGGAGACTTAACCGTTGCCACTTTGTGCAAAGGATATTTTGTTTCTGTCCTTTAAGTTTCTCCAGTACAACAAAAGTGGGAGGTCCTTGTTCTTTTAGAATCTTGGAAGTAAATGTTTTCTCAGGGGTTTTTCCAGTTTCCTCAAATTAATTTCTTTCAGACAGTTGTTTTTTTTGGGGGGATTTAGTTTGTCGTGTGGTTGACTACGTACGGTGTGAAAGAAGTCCAACGTGCAAACTACACGTGTCAGCAAAACAATCTGCATCTACAACAAATGGATTTGTCCACACATCCCAATCCGGCAGGGCCCTCCTTCAAAGGGTTCTTGAGACTCCGTGAGACTTTCGTTGATGAATGTCAATGCCATTGTTATAGTGCCAGTAAGCAAATCATAATTTAAAACAATATATATATAAAAACCCGCCGTTGTTAAGTTATTTTAAGTGAACGCATTTAACTTGAACAACACGCTCCGATTATTTTTGTTTTAATTCCGCATCATTATCAATCATTTTCTCTCAGCTGCTGGATTACACCCCTTGCCGTGATGTTATATGGAAGAAAACAATAGCAACAAAACGGAATAGATAATGTGAAGTTTTGGTGAACGTCTGCCGTTATTTGTGCGAATAAAACTCATTACTGTATGAGCCGAGCCCGACTCGGGCCGCAGCCGATCCCCGACCTCGCCTGGTTTCTCCGCCGGAAACCCGAGCACCAAAGCCGGCAGGGCGACCGCGCAACGGGTGCTTGGGCTCCACGTACGAAGTCAAATTTTTATAAATTTAAAAAAAAAACACACAGATAGCGTTCTCACCTTGTCCTTGCGTCGGGGGTTTTGAAGCTCATATTAAAATGTATTTGCTTATTATTACTATTGAGTTATAGAAGTAAATTTGTGTGGAGGTAAGATCGAGTCGCTGTGACGCTCCGCGTTGCCAGGGAGCGCTGCGAGAAGGCCTCTCCCCAAGCCCCGCCTCTGGAAGATGAACGGACCAGAAGTGGAATATTCCAGAAGACAACGTCCCCTTCCAGAATAACAATTCCCCCCTCGTGCAAGAAGAATTCACTGTTAGGTTTTTTTTCGGTAAAGTCACGTAGGTAAAAATAAAATATTTTATTAATAAAATTATTATTTTATTTTTCCCTACGTGACTTTACCGAAAAAACCTTAACAGTGAATTCTTCTTGCACGAGGGGGGTAAAAATAAAATTATTATTTTATTAATACAATTATTTTATTTTTACTTACGTGACGTTACCGAAAAAACCTAAGAGTATGAATCTTGCAGTCACGAAAGCTTCAAATCTATAAAGAATTCACTGCTCTTTGGTTCGTACTTTTTTGTTTTTTTCGGTAAAGTCACGTAGGTATAAAATCAAATAAATCACGACGTTTCGATTGCAACACAAGCAATCGTCATCAGGTGGGAAAACCACAACAAGAATTTTTTTTGTTTGCTGAAGTGGGACATTTTTTCTTGCTGTGGTTTTCCAACCTGATGATGATTGCTTGTGTTGCAATCGAAACGTCGTGATTTATTTGATTTTCTACCTGCGTGACTTTACCGAAAGAACCAAAGAGTATGGATTCCTGCAGTCACGAAAGCTTCAAATCAAGAATTAACTCTTTCTGCTTATAGAAGAACACATTCCTGCGGAGGGAGCTGGTAGGAACGTTGGGTTGCTCGGTTAATGGCCAGGGTCAACGGCGGCGTGGTGTATTCCTAAAATATGGCCGACTGTGAGGGCGGGCACAAGCCGGCGTGAGTAGGTTAAACGTTGAGTTTTATAAGGGCACCACGGGGTGACCAGCCCCTCCCCACCCAGCCCCTCCCCACCCCACCCAGGGATCTTGTTCTTCACGGATGAGATCAGATCACCAATTTTACATACTGCGTTAAATCGGACCTGGATCTTGTGTTTGTTCATGATTTTGGAAACCTTTTTGGTTGCCTCTGCTATGTATGGCAAGGTGATGCTTTTGATTGGATTTTCTTTATTGGATCCTCAGATGGCTCCTTCCCCACGAACACGGACCGTGTTTGTGTGAGCAAGCCGCATTAAAATTATGATCAGCCACGGCAGAAGTATCAGTCCTTCCGCGTTTCAAATCTGCCTTATGACTCCAGGAATTCATTCTGCAGGAAGTACAAATTTAATTGTCGTACTTAAGCGCTCTCCACACACCAAATTTGTTCAGGACAACAGTCGGAATCTGTGTTTAAAGATACAAAGTTTATTGTTCTCTAAGCATGCAACAACCTTTCACCTTGAGCCCCGAAGTGAAGTAAATCATAGGCGTTTGATTCCGACAATGCCTATCTCCTTAATGCAAACTCCTCATTTTCCTCCAGCAGTAGGGTATTCAGTTTGCAAAGGAATGATTTGTGTGTAAAAAAAATTAGGAATCGTACTATGTGCACCATATATAAAGTGGCTAATCTTACGCACTAAGTATATCATATGTCAGTGGCAAATAGGAATACAGGGACTCATCTACTTACGAACATTCGACTTACAAACGTTCAGAGATACGAACAAAGCTGTCCGTATGTCCAGTTGCCTGTTCGAACCGAGTCGTAAGTTCAACCGCCCCGCGCAATAGATGGCGGTGGTAGCATCTACATCTGCAGTACATAAAGAACCAGTGGCATCTACATCGTCAGATTATACAACTTGTAAAGCCATTCCCCTTCTTGTTGGTTCTTTCGGTAAAGTCACGTAAAAGGGAAGTAATAAAGTAATACAAATAAAACATAATAAAATAATTCTCACGACGTTTCGGCCACAACGCAAGCAGCCGTCCTCAGGTGAAGACCAGGTCTGTCGGGGAGACAGCGTCATTCAGACAGCGTCATTCAGACGCTGTCTCCCCGACAGACCTGATCTTCACCTGAGGACGGCTGCTTGCGTTGTGGCCGAAACGTCGTGAGAATTATTTTATTATGTTTTATTTTTATTATTTTATTATTTCCATTCTACGTGACTTTACCGAAAGAACCAAGAAGATGAATCCCTGCAGTCACGAAAGCTTTAAATCGAAATTTAGTCATTCCCCTTGTTTAGTGTACATGCCGTTCAAGGTGTTTGGATTCGACAGGAGTAAAGTTGGACTTACGAACGATTCGACGTACGTACAGACCTCTGGAACCCCAACTCGTTCATAAGTCGAGGAGTCCCTGTATTTTTATGACCAGAAAAAGGAGTTTGTGTTTTCGTTCTCACACCAACTGCGGTTGCCAGCTCCGAGGTACAAAAAACTGGACATGTCATGGGAAGAAAAAATAATCTCATAAGACGACAACAGGGGAGAACAATGTCTTGAATGGTACATTATTACAAAACTCACAAAAACTGGGACTTTTAATTTTCCCAGGAGATTTCCCACTACCTCAGAAAAGAGGACATCCTGGGAAAAACCAGGACAGGTGGCAAACTTTATTGCAAACTTGGGTACAATAAGACGCAGCCAAAACCTGTGAACGGTGTCAATAAAGTTAGGCACATTTGGTCACGGCACAACGCCACCGTATTTATAAGACCCATCCCCAACTTTTGCTTCACAATAGAGGGGTGGAAAGTGTCTATAGTCCTAAGAATACGATAAACGTGTGAACACAACTCCATAATAGTTTTTTGTTAGGTTAGATCGTGGATATGTCGTTAAACCCGCCACCACCCGACGATACATTTATATATTTACGCGATCTAACCCAAAAAAACCCGTATTATGGATGATATTGGTCGCGAAAGCCTACGTGTTAAACTGACAATCAACTCCATCGCCTGAGGTTGCTTAACGGTGGGGGGGACATAAAAACTGAAGTCAATGCTAAACAAACTGTAAACAAATATGAAACACTAAACAGAGCGTCACGTTACGATTTGATTGTCTGTATTGATGATCTAGCTCTCACCCATTACGTATGGGGAAAGGGAATGTAACAACATTTTTTAAATTGATTATACAAATTTAAAAGTGGGGTGCCGAACCTCAATCAGCCCCCTCGACGCGACGGGGCTGCGTGTAATGGGGAAATATAACTACGTGAAACACTTAACTATGCTTCCCTTGTACTTTTCGTGTTTAGTTAGTTTGTTGTCCTTCCCCCGCACCTCTGATGAGCACGGTTGGCTACGGATGTTGCGAAAGAAGTTCAACATACATACATACATGCATGCTGGAATGTCAACATCTCCCTGGTGTAACGTGAAAACATCCATTTGCCTCCCAAAACATGGGGGTTATTCCCAAGGCGAACACAGATTCGCCCAGTGACAATTTTAACACCTACAGGATGATCCATTCGTAGATATTTCATCCATTATCCGACAACCACCGATTCTCTTATCAACAGGCGAGTGCATATTGTAAACTAAAAACTGAACTATTTTAGCAGGTAAGGCCCACGGTGCTAGCTAGTAGCCCTTTCTTAGAAGCGACCTGGCCACAAATGATTGCACAACGCAGTGGCTTACGATGTGGAAATGTATAGTAGCTAAATAATCGAAATGTATGTTGATTCTAAAAGTGGAGGGAAAAACCAGAGGACCCGGAGAAAATTCCACACGACCTCTTGCATACCAGGTGAGGGATTTAACATCTCACCATAGTGCAGCCCCATATTGTGAAAGTGATGGCTCCATGATATACAGAGGAGATAATTATAATATTTAATAAGTCTACTGAGATTAAGATATCTAGAGCCTGTGCAAAAATAAGTAGCATTCCCTACAATTATTTTCTATATATATATTTTTAGTGGGGTTATCCATAAATGGTTCACACAATATTCGGCACATGGTCAACCGTCTTTTGCAAATCAATATTTGCATGGCTTGACAGATCCCATGTTTATCACCAACGGGGAGCAATCAGCCTGCGCGGGGAAAAAAAAATCTTCCACAAACATCGGAGCGCCGCTCTGCTCAGACAACGGACGGGGGGAGGGGGGGACCCTGTCTCTTCATCGCCGAGACAACGTAACGGACCACCTCGTTCCCTTGTCCAAAGCTGCCACATTTCTGGGAGCCTCAACCAGGACGCATTGGTGGCAAGCTAGGTGTCCCCTCACACCTATGTGGCTGCTGAAAGGATCGAAACAAATGCGCCTATATGGGTGCGATCTTGATGTGAAGCTTTCGTGACTGCAGGAATCCATACTCTTTGGTTCTTTCTGTAAAGTACCGTAGGTATATATTTTATACCTACGTAACTTTACCGAAAGAACCAAAGAGTATATTGGTGCGTTAAAGCTACGTACGAGAACCAACATAGTATCACACTCGCTGTCTTCAGCATCCTCCAATGAGCTCACCCCCGTCTACCTTCGCCCTCTCATCTAACTCTCTCTCCGCTCTGGCAAGCGAGGCTTTCCATCGAAGTCCCCAGTCAACCTTTGCTGTCCCCTGTTGTCTGGAACTCCCCTACCAGCCATCCGTGCTGTCAACAACAGCTTGTGCATGTGTGAGTGCACGTGTGTAAGTAAACATTCAAGCATGCACGTGTATGTTGTACGCAAGTGTGTGCGACTGCGAGCGCGTGTTTCACCGTGGGTGGGTGTGTGTGTTGCGTGCGGTGTGGCGTGGCGTGCTACGTGTGTATGTTGCTGTGTGTGTGTGTGCCCTTAGGTGCGAGGAACGTTGGCTGGACCCATGTTGCGCTGCTTGAAGTACGTGGTCAGCTGCTGGGGGATTTCAGCCAGAACTGCCCGGGCCAGTGCTTCCTTTGGCATCTGAATGGCACGAACAACACCACATGGACACCGTTAGAACACACAGTGGGAACGAGGCCATAAAGTATTGCCTGGAAATATTTTCGATAAAAATCAATGCCCACTCTCCGTCTCCCATCTCATCCATGCCACTCTCCCCCTCCCATCTTATCCACGCCCACTCTCCCATCCTATCCACGCGCCAGCCTCCATCTATCGTTGACGTCTCAATCTTGTTTGTCAACCCGTCCCCCCCCGGCGCCCGGCGTACCTGCTTGAACTGCTTGTAGGGCACGAACTGGACGATGTCACGTGTGGCCGGCTCCCCCGCCACGGTGCGGAGGGGGCCCCCCCCGTCTCCGTCCAGCACCTCCATGGCGGTGAAATCGGCGGCGCCGACGCCCACGATGATGAGCGATAGCGGCAGGCGCGACGCGGCCACGATGGCCGCACGTGTCTCCGCCATGTCCGTGATCTCCCCGTCCGTCACGATGAGCAGCACGAAGTATTGCTGCAAGCGAGAGAGCGAGCGCAGAAAGGAAAACACAATAATGGGGGGGGTGTGTTCGGAAGCTAACCAAAAAATAAATTGCACGATAGCCCCTTTTTTTTCTTTTTAGAATGGAAAGGAAAGAACGGGGGGGAATTATGGGGCAGGGCGCTACGGTGGCGAGATGTTAACTACCTCGCCTGGTATGCAGGTGGTCGTGGGTTCAATACCAACCCTGTTGATGCATGTATATTTGGAGTTTGCATATATCCTCTGACATTAGACACGTGGATTTCTCTCCGGGTCCACTGGTTTTTCCCTCCACATTTCGAATCTACATGCGTTGAGAGTATTTGACCGCTATACATTTCCACGTGAAAAGCCACTTTGTTGAGCGATCATTTGTGATAGCCAGGTCACTCCTGAAAAAGAGCTGTATAGCTCAGTGGGCCTTACCTGGTAAAATAAAAATAGCCTAGAGCTTAAGTTACAGGCTCAAAATAACAACAACAACGACGGTAACATGTGGAAAGGCCATTGAGATTCAACAACTCCCCTGCTCCCACACACACAGCTCTCCCCCAATGGCTCGCGTCTCTCTGGCGTACAATTTCAAAACGGGACTCGCGTCAAAGGCCATCGCTACTGTAAAATGATAGAGCGGATAATCGGGTCCAGTACCGCCGTGTCTGCGGCCTCCGTCTATCACAGCGATCATAGAGGGAGAGCAGGCGTAGCTAAGAGGGAGGAAGCGTGGCTCTGTGTCGCGTGGTGCCAATGTCGGTGGCCAAGCGCGGTGTCAAGCGCGGTGCCCACCCACCGTGGCTGTGGGCAGCTGCTGGGCGGCGGCGGCAAAGCGGGCGACCTGCTGGATGATGGGAGCGAAGTTGGTGGGGCCGTAGAAGCGGATCTGCGGCAGGCAGTTGCGGTACGTTTCCACGATCCCCTGCACGCCTGTCGTACGCGCGCGATGGCAAGCGAGCGAGTCGTCGCAGTCCGTCGAATGAAAGCGCGACGACATTTGGCATCCGTGCGCCACTCTTACAGCACGAGGTTATCACGAAGGCGCTGTTTCACAGACACAGCCTGCTGTAGTTTCACAGCAGTGTGGGGAGAGGGGGCAGGGGGCAATGTTTTTATGTATAATCCCAATTTAATTCAGCAAGTACAATAAAAATGTAGCTACTGTAGACCAGGATGCTGGACGCACAATGGCCTACTCTTGTCAACTTACGTCACGGGATCTGTAACGTACACTGTGAAGCGGACGACGCGCATCACATGGTTAATAACAGCCGCAGTATTAACCAGGGTGGCCTGCCGGATTTGTACCGCAAACCTCTGCAACAAGTGGCAAGTGCGCTACTGATGCACTTTGTCACCGTGCCACAGGTCCCCACTGCCCAGTCATCTCACCTTTGGGTACCGCCTGAAACAGTAAAACTTTCATGCTGCAGGCATATTAAAACGTTCGTTTTGTGGCTCAACCTTTTCAAAACGAAATCTGCTATCAAACACCGTATTCGATGGATAACACACACAAATTGGTGTGCGGGGGGGGGATATCTTATAATCTGGAGCTTCTTATAAATACAGAGAATGCGACACGATTCGACGAGTGCACGGCAAGCGTGAGAATACGAAACGAAGGCGACGGATGGACGGCTTGCGGGGGAGGGGGTGGGGGGGGGGTGACCAGCACTGACCGATGCAGTAGGGGTTGGTGGGGTTGAAGTTGAGGGCAAACTCGTGCGACACCTGCAGGCGACACAGGCAGCCCAAGCGTTATCGTCTAATTCAGTCGGAGCCCTTGGCCAGGTCGACTGAAGTCTGTGGATTTCATTTAAACTGTTCTCTTAATCGGTTAACTAAAGCAGTCAAACATTTAGTCACTTAAAACTTGACTTGAATTCCTGCAAGTCACGAAAACTTTATGTTTTTTTGGGTCTTTCGGTAAAGTCACGTGGAAAGGTTCAAAGAAAATAAAAATAAAAACTGCGACGTTTCAATCGCAACACAAGCGGTCGTCATCAGGACCGCTTGTGTTGCAATCAAAACGTCGTAGTTTTTTTTGGTTATTTTCTTTGAACCGATCTCCGTGACTTTACCGAAAGACCCAAAAAATATATATTTAGTCACTTAGTTGTTAAATGTTCGTGTAAGGGGTGGGGGGAAGTGTGCCCCCCTCCACCGCAATATTACCAGGTCAGCCAATCAGTGAAGTCACGTAGCAGTTTGTGGTTTCGTGCCAAAATTCGACCGAAATAAAACTACAACGTGGCCCAACGCGAAGACAAACACGAATATTAATTGTACCGACTGTGGAAACCCGAAGGATTTTTCAGGTTATCCTTCTCAGCCAGCAGCAATGTCAGGCAGCGAACAAAACAAAACAGAAAGCGTCATTTCACCAGACCTGGAAGGTTGGAGGGATTTGAGCACCAAATCCAAAGGCAGGAAACATCTTGTCCCTGGAACGGTGAAAAACAAATTTCATTATTTTTCACTGAACTGAGCGCCTGATGTAATTTAAAATTCATGTCAGATTTAACGGCTTGTTTTTTGGGGGTGCAGAGATCGTGCGAGTTCGCTGTGGGCAGACACAAGGATGCACAGACACAGCGATGTCACATGCACATTAAACACACAACAGCATGACAATACTAAAACGATGTTTTTTTAACACGTAGGCTTTCGCGACCAATATTATTCATAATATAGGTTATTGGGTCAGATCGCGTTATTTATAAATGTGTCGTAACCCTCCACCACCCGACACGTCCAAACAGTAAAAAATGTGTCACGTTTTACAAAGGACAAATAGTTCACTACTTTAGCCCACCGGTGTGCTGAAGAGAGAATCAACAGCATTTTGAAATGTGAGTAGTTCGACGTTTCGCTGATAATTACAATCAGCTTCATCGGGCAAGAATGGTGAAGCTCTCCTGTTGCTTCCGGTCTTAAATAGAGCAGCATCAGGGTGCCGTCATCATTTAATTCAATTCAATCTGGTGCAGTGATTTGAGGCAAAGAGGGGGAGGGTATTGTAATTATATAGATTGGTAATAATTCAATTGTTATTCATTGGTATTTGTTTCCCTTAAAAGGAATTGTAATTGTATTTATTTAATAATGTTTTTTGTATTTTACCAGGCAAAGCAGCCCAACGAGCTATCAGCACCTCTTTTTCAGAAGCGACCTGGCCACAAATGATGGCTCTACAAAGCGGCTTATCATGTGGACATTTATAGCGGCCAAATACTTTAAAACGCACGACGATTCTAAATGTGGAGGACCCGTAGCAAAATCCACGCGCCCACAAAGAGAACTTGCAAACTCCAAATACACAGGCATCAGAGTCGGGACCGAATGCACGACCAACTGCATCCTAGGTGTATAAATACGTATTTCTAAATACATATTTAAACTGACGGATATACCGTCATACTAACATGTATTGGTTAGCAAACTGAAACTGCAACCCAGAGATCATGGGCACGAATTCCCGGCGTGGAAGTTGGAGCAATGAGGCAAGTTTCTCCAAGATCCACCCCCCTCCCCTCTCCCCACCACCGCCGACCCAGCAGCAGACCACAGCTACTTGGTAGGCAACTCACGTGCGGTGGGGTAAACGGTGGGTACTCCCACCCTTTCAAAGACATCTGCCCAGCGTGGAAGAGTAGGCCAAACACCTTCTGCCAGGAGTGAGTGGCATCGGCAGGGCTGCACCTTCACCACTTTGGAGGTGAACCGTGGTTGGCTGGTGGATTCTCTGGCCCCCGCCATAGGAATAGGGAAAGTCCACCGCTGGCTCGGGGCTCTATAATGGAGATGTGCAGTGCTCCGCGTTCGTGTGCGAGGGAGTCACGTTTTGACTTTCGCATGGGCTACAAAAACAACGATCCGCCAGTGGGGCCTTTGTTGGGCTGCTGGGGCAAGTGGCATTAGCGAGCACCCGTGAGGGTCAGCATTTGCACACAAGGGGGGGGGGGTGTTGTGGGGGGGGTATGGCCAGCAGCGTGAATGACTGCACACTCGCAGCAGGTGCAGAGTTAACCCAAGGGGAGGAGCTGGCCCAGGAGCTGTTTCAGAAAATCGTCGCTGATGATAAGTCGTGGCCGGGAATCCGTAGCAACAACCACCGCCATTCGCCACTCGGTGGAGGTGACATCACCACGGCGCTTGTGCCAGGCTATGTGCACTTTCAGGTCACGTGAAGTGTCGAACGCCCGCTGGCAGGTGGTCACGGGACAGACCCAGGTGCCATGGGTTGACCGACTGAGATGACTGGCAGATGCACCACAATGGGCCTGTGTGTTTAATTGATATTGAATGGAGGGGGGGGGGGGGAGTACCCCCACGTGGCATTCTATCCAGAGATCCTCTGGACGTAAGGGGCAGGGTGGGGGGTGGGCCAAAGCACTCACGTGTCGTAGTCCTGCACCACCATGCCCACGGACCACAGGGCCTCCAGGTACTCGTTGAGTCCCGTGGGGCTGAGGTAGTGCAGCGAGTCCGGGGAGCGTGGGTCTCCGTTGGAGCCCGTGAAGTCGATCCCCACCTGTGTCGGGTCCGCACGAGACGCCCGTCACCCCGTCACCGTTTTACCAGAATTCACGAGGCAGAAAATTTTATGTTGGTCGGAGCTTTGAGTCTCGGTGCGGCGAGCAACCCATGCAGATTTAGTCGAGGCTTAAAGTCTGCGGATTTCATCGAAGCATTCTCTTTTAGTCTGGTCGACTAAAGTGGTCGCGCGCTCAGGTCGGACGCTCTTTAGTTGTTAAATGTTGGTGTGAAGGGTGCGAACAATTTCCCTTCTCCCCGCCAATATTGTCAGGTCAGGCGCTCGGTAAACCAGGTCAATGTTTAGACACAAATCGACATTTTCAAAGCGTACCACGTTCGGTCTTCCTCGGTGCACTGCTGTCCCGAATGACGTTGCTAAATTATCTTGGTCTAAGTCCTCACTCACACTCGTTCATCTCATCGCAGTCAGTCGTGCTTTGGGTGTTTGTTTGGCGGGCGACCAGTCATAGCCAGACTTTTTTGATGAATATTTCCGTCACTAATCTCGTTCACAAAATGAACACTCCCCCTGGGGCTCGATCTGTCGACCAGTGAGTAATATTAGTAGCAGATAGAGAACTTCCACGTGTTAATCTCCCCAGCTGTTATTCAATTGTTCTTCATTTCCTAAGGCTCATGCTGGGAAGTCAGGAGAGGAAGTGGGGGGTGGGAAGCGAGTTAAGCGCCACTGTCATATAACAACCGTGGCAAAGTTTAAATTCGAGGGCAGATTTAGGAAGGTTAAACCAAACTCACCGTGAAGTTGATCTGACAGCCGCCCATGATGTAATCCAGGAAGGAATAGGCGACATCCACCTATCGGACAGCCAAGATCGGTACAAAACAACAACAACAACGCCGCCTCCACTCATCCGCTCGGCCACGGGATAGAGCAGAGTGAGCAGTTAACCACAACTCACGCCGACATGCCGCGCACATTGTGAGTGCAGCCTGTGCCGAATGCAATACCACCACGGGACACAAGCGGCTGCTGTTATGCGAGTGGAACGGGAGGCCGGGAACGACCAAGAAAAAAAAGACGGGACTGATGGAGAGGAGGAGAGGCCTTCATCCAGCAGCGGGCCGAATGCTGCAAGGAAATACCTTGGCCGATCGGAAGCGGATCTTCCCCGAGTTTTTGTAGCTGCTCTTTTTCTTCTTCTTTGGGTTGATGCAGTCGATCTCCACCTGCCGAGGCCAAGAAAACAAAATTGGCGTCACTTCAGACGAGACTCAAAAAGGCCCTACGTGGCCACTGCTGCCGCTGCTGCTGCTGCCACTGCTGCTGCCGCTGCTGCTGCTGCTGCCACTGCTGCTGCCACTGCTGCTGCCACTGCTGCTGCCGCTGCTGCTGCCGCTGCCACTGCTGCTGCCACTGCTGCTGCCGCTGCTGCCGCTGCCGCTGCCGTGGTGCAATGCGCAGGCAAGCTCCCCAGAGCTGCCACCTCGAGGTCGCCGATTTGGACTCGCGAGCACAGTGGTTGAAACGACGGTGCAACTTTCATCTTCTTGGTTCTTTCGGTAAAGTCACGTAGAAGGGAAATAATAAAATAATAAAATAAAAACGTTATAAAATTCATATCTCACGACGTTTCGGCCACAACGCAAGCAGCCGTCCTCAGATGAAGAACAGGTCTGTCGGAAAGACAGCGTCTGAATGAGCACCACCAAGCTTGGCAGCGTATATTTAAGCTGGGTGGTGCTCATTTAGACGCTGTCTTTCCGACAGACCTGTTCTTCACCTGAGGATGGCTGCTTGCGTTGTGGCCGAAACGTCGTGAGAATTATTTTATTATGTTTCATTTTTATTCTTTTATTATTTCCCTTCTACGTGACTTTACCGAAAGAACCAAGAAGATGAATCCCTGCAGTCACGAAAGCTTTAAATCGAGGTGCAACTTTCCTAAAGCTGGGTAATCCCCCACCTCTTCAAAAGATGTCTTACCAGCGTGAAAGAATAGGCAAAGTATCCTCGAGAGCGAGCTCACTGGCAAAGCACGATCAGCCAGGGGTTGGCTACGTACGGTGCGAAAAAGAAGTTCAACATACGTACGTACGTACAGAACGTCAAAGAAAGCAAAGAGCCAAGCAGTCGGCTGCACGTGCCCTGCATGCGAAGGTCACGTGCGTTCGATAGCCCTGCGTGCAGTCCGGGCCACACCAAAAAGGTAGAACACACGCGCAAGTAAGAGTTTGCGGAAAATGAGGCGGTTAAGAGCGACAGAAAAAATATAAATCTGTCTCACCGAAGTCGTCTGAGCTTCGAGCAGCTTTTTCATGCACGTCTCAAATTCCCCAATGAGGTCATGTGATCCGTCGTCATCAGCGTCACTACAGGACACCTGGCAGATAGCGGAGACAGTAGCAGGACAGAGAAGAGACAGGGAGCGGGGGAGAGACACCGCAGCAGACAAAGAAACAGAGAGCGAGAGACAGAGGGCAAAGGGGGGGTGGGGGTGGTGAGCGATGTTACGTGAGCCCCACGATCTCTCACCGCGCCGTCGCGAGCTTTGAGAAGCGCCGTGGCCGTCGTCTCGGCCTCACCGATGAGGTCCGAGCTGCCATCCTCGTCCATGTCCACGCACGCCGCCTGCGTGACACACGTACGCACGCACAACGTGCACAAAGACAAACGCACGCACGCACAAAGACCCCTTGTATAGACACTTTCGTGCAAGTGCTGTTTAGCGAGGGTCTATGAAGGCCGGCATGGGTCTATGAAGGCCGGCATGGCACACGACGGGGGTGGGTCGCCAGCACTTACGCCCCCAGCTGACTTTGTCCCCCTAGTGGCGATGTTTACTCATTTGAGGCCGAGTCGACCTAGGGCAGGCCCAGGACAAGTTCAGATAACCGTCACTGGCGTTGGTGGTCATGAACGGGAATCATCGAACTCGGGTTGCCAGGTTCGAAGTGCATCGCGCTAACCGCGACACTACAGCTCCCCAACGCAAGCAGGCACACTCACGGACGCGCGTGCACACACAGCAAACTCTCGCCTTGGCACTCCCGCAGTCGAATGGACAGGTTTGACAGACAGAAGACCGGCACGGATAGACAAATAGGGAGAGAGGCTGATGGATGGATGAACAGCTGGACAAAGGTTTCACTCCACCTTGATGGGTCGATCCAATTCACCGTTGCAAAGGCTCTGCAGTGATATCTGGAACGTTTTCCACTTCGGGTTGAGGTTATTTTTCACCACCTGGTAAAATAAAGAAAAAAAAAAGACAGATTGTAATAACTCACAAACCAAAATTAAGTCTGGCCCCAACGATTAAACGTCATGCCGGCATGATTACGAGCACAGAGGCGATCTTGCGCAAAGCCAGAACGTAATTGAATTCGTGAAATCGCTGGACATTTCTTTTTTTCGCTTTCATTACCTCTGTGCGGTGAACCAGCTGCCACTTCCCGTCGATGCCTTGTTTGTAAAATTCCAGGAACGGATCAGACTTGCTCATGAAGTCCTGCGGGACAAACGCGTTTGTTACGAACGCGGCAACAGAGCCCGCCGGCCATCCCGTGCCCTCACATCCGTGGCGAGATGTTAACTACCTCGCCTGGTGTACAGGAGATTGTGGGTTTGATCACGACAAATATACGCCTGTATACTCTTGGGTTTTTACGGTAAAGTCACGTAGGTGAAAAATTTAAATAAATGATCACACTTAAGCGGTTGTGCTTTCGCGAAGTGTCCCCACCTGCAGAAGGACGCTTGTGTTGCGCCCGAAACGTCGTGATTTAATTCATTTAAATTTTTTACCTACGTGACTTTACCGACAAAACCACAGAGTATGAATCCTTGCAGTCACGAAAACTTCAAATCTAAAATTATACGCCTGTATGCATGTCTCTCTGCCCGTGGTCGCATGGATTTTTCTCCGGGTCCTCCGATTTCCCCCCCCCCCCCCACATTTAGAAGAATCAACATCACGAGTTTATTCTCCCACCTCTTCCGAGATCGTCTTAGCCAGTGTGTAAGAGAAGGTCAAATCTACCCTCTTACAGGAGCTCCCCAAGAGCTCGCTCTATCTTAAAATCTCAGGCCCCACACGTCACCTTTTTGTCAAGGTTCGACGCTTCCACCTCCAACGTGAGCACTCGGTTGTCCTTGATCTCTTCTGCCATGACCTGTGTTCGTTCACGTAAAAAAAAAAAAGAGGCAAAAAAAACACAGGGCCGATGTTTTTAACGTGCAAAATGCGATGCAGTACAGAAACTCCACGCTCAACGTGGTTTTCACTTAGCGCGGCACTTCTCAGGAACGCATCTCCCGCGTTAAACGATGGATTACTGTACGAGACTCAATTTGGGGGCTCCTCTCCACCACTGACGAGTTCCCTTGGTGTCGAGATGTTAACTACCTCGCCTGCTATGCAGGAGGTCGTGGGTTTTATCCTGACCCTGACGCCTGCTGCTGTATATTTGGAGTCTGCATGTTCTCCCTGAAGTCGTGTGGATTTTTCTCCAGGTCCTCCGGGTTTTCCCTCCAAATTTTAAAACATGCTTTTAGATTATTTGGCTGTTATAAATTTCCATGCGACAAGCCCACTTGGTTGAGCTATAATTTGTGGCCAGATTGCTTGTGAAAAAGAGCTATACAGCTGAGTGGGCCTTACCTGGTAAAATAAAAAGTCGATTACAATTTAGTTTATTTCTCGTCTTGCCTCGGTCAACATTTCAAATCATCCAGACACAGACGACGGTGTCAATCAAGGTATCGTTTTCGAACGGAATCCTTTGGCACGTACACAAAACTGAACGCACCATCACCGTGGTTAATCCGGCTCGGCTCTCCTATGCGTTTTCAAGGGTCGAGCCGCATTTGGCCTTTTTCGGTTTACCGTCCGACACTTCACTCCACCTGCTGGCAGCTTCCACAAAGTGCCCAAAGCTCCCGATGCGTGAAGAAGGCCCCCCCCCTTGCCCAAAAAAGCAGGCGGACCGAAACGTCGGACATCGTGCCGAACAACGCGTGGCGTAAAAACGGACGGACAGGGATGGGTGGTGGGGCGGGCGACGTGACGGTTACCGTTCCTCGTGTCATCGCGCGTACGTACGGTTATGGTTCCCTTTCCGGCCGGCTTCCCGTTTTTCAGAAGCAGGGGCACCGTCATTTTCTTACTCGACACCACCTGCAAGAGCGATGCACTGTCAACAGAGGGCACCGCGACAAACATTTGGCCACGTTCGGGCAGCGGAACGAATCCGTTGTTGCTTTACAGCGCAGTAAAGTGGGACTGCCTGGCGCTTGACATTTCTTCGCAGCTTGGGCACACAGCTAACAAGGTCAGCGTTGCCTTGCACGCGGTTCAGCAACTGAGCTGCAAGGAGCACGATTTTCCATCTCTTTCCAATGTTTTTTTTCTTCCTCCAGAATTTGGAAGTCTCCTGAAATAGGCCCTGTTATATGCATGAACTTCTTTCGCACCGTACGTAACCAACCGTGCTGATCAGAGCTGCGGGAGAAGGACAACACTGTATCTAACAATGCTTGATATTGCACATTTGGTATTTGCTCTAACCTGTATAGCGCAAGGCAATCACCAAGGCGCTGTGTTTCACAGGCGAGCATAGTCTACGTGCCAAACGATTGACTTGCACTGTACAGCAGCAAGCGTCCGTTGCTCGGCCACGCGCCACGAGCCGGAATCGAACTCAGGTCGCCGGGTTCGAAGTGCATCGCGCTCACCGCTACACTACCGCTCCCCACGCAAGCAGGCACACTCGCGGACACGCACACACATGACCGCGTGAGACTTTCTGAAGCTTGCTACGTTCCGATTTAAAGCTTTCGTGACTGCAGGGATTAATCTTCTTAGTTCTTTCGGTAAAGTCACGTAGAAGGGAAATAATAAAATAATAAAAATAAATATTAAACATCTTAATTATTATGTTTTATTTTTTTTATTTCCCTTCTAAGTGACTTTACCGAAAGAACCAAGAAGAAGCTTGCTACGGTTTTGTTCTACAGAGGCATGGGGTGATTGCGTTGGGTGATGCGTTGGGTGCCCCCACCCCAAACCCGGCTCACGAGGACAAACACCGTCCCGGAGGCATTCAGGCGGCGGTCTCGAACCCAGCGGAGTCCGCCGTTGCGTGCCCTCACCTGGCCCAGCGAGCACTCGGCCGCTCCGAGGAAGTCGTCGTCGGCAAGCTGCACGCTGGCGTTGTCGACGTCGTAGACGGTGAGGCGCAGCTTCTGCACCTGCTCGAAGCAGTAGTCGAGGGGGATGCGCTGCGAGAAGCTGGGGCTCTGGCAGTTGTTGATGCGCTCGGTGCGCGCGATCTGAAGGAACGATTGAAAGAAAAGGTAAAGGTGCAGCCCTGCATTTGGAGACGTTATCGCCCTCGCGTAACATGCAGGAGGTCACGGGATCAATCCTGACCCCGACGCCTGTATATTTGGAGTTTACCCATGGTCGTGTGGATTTTTCTCTGGGTCCTCCAAATGTTCCCTCCACATTTATAATCAACGTGCATTTAGAGTACAGGCAGTCCTCGACTTACAAGTACCCGCACTTACGAACCAGCTTCCATGAAATATATATTGTTTGTTACATTGACTTAAAACGCGAACTTGCGCTTGCAAACTGAACATGGGTGGACAGCGAAATCTGAAGTTGTCCCGGGCCCCCCCTCCCCCACCGTACACCAACCCGCACCGACTAGATTGGTGAAGTACGGTCAAACAACCCCCACGACGGACCCGGTGTGAGGAGGTGATGGTTGCGCCGATAATGATGGAGATGATGATGATGATAAGGTTACGATGACGATTCGATGGTGATGGTGGCGGTGATGAGTCTACTGTGGTGGCGACGGTGATGACGGAGGTGACGATGGTGATGATGAAGGTGACGATGGTGATGATGAAGGTGACGATGGTGATGATGAAGGTGACGACGGTGATGAAGGTGACGACGGTGATGATGAAGGCGACGACGATGATGATGAAGGTGACGATGGTGATGATGGTGACGACGGTGATGATGAAGGTGACGATGGTGATGATGAAGGTGACGATGGTGATGATGAAGGTGACGATGGTGATGATGAAGGTGACGATGGTGATGATGAAGGCGACGACGGTGATGATGAAGGCGACGACGGTGATGATGAAGGCGACGATGGTGATGATGAAGGTGACGATGGTGATGATGAAGGTGACGATGGTGATGATGAAGGTGACGATGGTGATGATGAAGGTGACGATGGTGATGATGAAGGTGACGATGGTGATGATGAAGGTGACGATGGTGATGATGAAGGTGACGATGGTGATGATGAAGGTGACGACGGTGATGATGAAGGTGACGATGGTGATGATGAAGGTGACGATGGTGATGATGAAGGTGACGATGGTGATGATGAAGGTGACGACGGTGATGATGAAGGCGACGACGGTGATGATGAAGGTGACGACGGTGATGATGAAGGTGACGACGGTGATGATGAAGGCGACGACGGTGATGATGATGGTGACCATGGTGATGATGATGGTGACCATGGTGATGATGAAGGTGACGATGGTGATGACGAGTCACCTCCACCCACGCTCCGCCCGTTTCCATGAGCACGGCGCACAAAGGGTCCGACTTGGAGCCCGCGTCCTTGTCCAGGAGATTGTCGCACGAGACGCTCAGCTCCACCTTGCTCACACAGTGCGCCATCTGCACACGTCGCACCACAGCGCGTGGGCGTAGTCGCATAGGAGGGGTCGGTTACACGAGCCCGGCACACCTTAAAGGTCAAACCTGCAGTCGCGCGTTGGCCGGGATCCAGAGGTCGCAACCGGGTACCCGATTACCCGTACCCTACCCGATACCCGGCTACCCGTACCCGGCCGGGTACGGGTAGCCGGGTATCGGGTAGGGTACCTGGGTATCGGGTAGGGTACCTGTTTGCGACCCTGGTGCGGCCGGGTACGGGTAGGCCGTGAGTCACTGGTGAGTCACGGTTTGTCACTCATTTCCCAACGTCTTGTCTCTTCTCACAATTCAAGTTCCTAGAATCAACCCACCCGCACCTGCAACGGGAACGGCCGGGTACGGGTACGGGTACCCGTTTGCGACCCTGGTGCGGCCGGGTACGGGTAAGGATTCAAAACCCGTTTGCGACCTCTGCCGGAATCATGACGATTCGGCCAGCAAGCTGCAGCTTTGCTCTCCTCAAGACATGGTTGACATGGCCGGGTACTCGCGGAGGGACGGGATCACGACAAAGACGTAGCTGCATTTGTCAAAACACACAATCATCGCGGCGAGTCGATCGGCAGGTCGGCGTGGCCGGCTGAAGCGTGGCGGGGGGGGGGGTACTCGTACCGTACTCCCACCTCGTTCCAAAGGCGACTGGCTGATGTGGAAGAGTAGGCCAAATTGCGCTCTTTGGATCTCTCTCTCGCGCGGAGAGAAACAATGCCAGGGCTGCGCCTCAACTTGTCCTCTGCGATGCCGACATTCTTGTTGTTGATGTTTCGGCGTACAGCGCTTCGCACGGCTAAGCAAAATGAGGCTGCTTTTAATTATTACACGCGTTTATTTAACTCACTCCGTCTGTCGTCGTATCCTCAATAAATATTGTAACTCAATTTTCAACCACTTCCCAATGTGCTATCGACAGCAAACTTGGTCATACTGATGTCATACTGATGACAAGACTATATTCTATCATAAAAATTCCAAAACATATATTTTTAAACATTTTACACGCTTTTATTAAACTCGCTCTGTCTGTTGTCGTATCCTCAAATCTTGTAACTCAATTTCAACAGTCTTCCCAATGTCGTGTCGACTGCAAACTTGGTATATGTATGTCATACTGATGACAATACTATATTCTATCATAAAAAAACTAAAAATATATTTTTTAACAATCTTTTTTACGGGTCTTATTGTCCACGCTCAACTCACGTTGCCTGTAAATCATCATGGTCCCTTACGTCATGGCAAGCTTCCACGACTTCCTGGAGTCGTGGAGTTCTGCCATTACTCGTACGGTACATTTCATTAAAGCGTGTTTTTAAAAAAGTGTTTTTAAATATTTTTTTTATTTTACGCAACTGCAGCCGCGATGGGAGCCACATCTTTACGGAGCCTGCGGATACGCGACTCGGGAAACTGCCCCCCACCGCGGAGGAAAGCGGATATCTGCCCGAGATTCAGTGGTGGCAGGGCGGGGGGGCATACACAATGCTACACATCTCCCAGCCACCCCAGATAGCTATGTGGGCAGCCCACAAAAAATATATCCCCAGCGTAGTAGTCAACGCTGACTCTACCCGGGTATTGACCCCGTATGAAATGTTGTTACACAATGGCTTTCAGCCTCTTGGTCAATTCACGACTGGGGGGTGGGTTGTGTGGGTGGGTGGTGGGTGGGGTGGTGTGTGTGGGTGGTGTGTGGGTGGTGTGTGTGTGTGGGTGGTGTGTGGGTGGGTGGTGTGTGGATGGGTGGGTGGTGTGTGAGTGGGTGCGGTGTGGTTGGGTGGGGTGTGTGTTGGTGGGGTGTGTGTGGGTGGGGTGGGTGGTGTGTGGGTGGGGGGGGTGTGGTGTGTGTGGTGTGTGTGTGGGTGGTGTGTGATGTGTGTAGGTGGTGTGTGGGTGGTGTGTGGGTGTGGGGTGTGTGGGTGGGGGGGTGTGTGGGTGGGGGGGGGTGTGGGTGGAGGGGGTGTGGGTGGGGTGTGGGTGGGGGAGTGGGTGGTGTGTGGGTGGGGTGTGGTGTGTGGGTGTGTGGGTGGTGTGTGTGTGGGTGGTGTGTGTGTGGGGTGTGTGTGTGTGGGGTGTGTGTGGGTGGGGTGTGTGTGGGTGGGGTGTGTGTGGGTGGGGTGTGTGTGGGTGGTGTGTGGGTGGTGTGTGGGTGTGGGGTGTGTGGGTGGGGGGGTGTGGGTGGGGGCGATGTGGGTGGGGGGGATGTGGGTGGGGTGTGGTGTGTGGGTGTGTGGGTGGTGTGTGGTGTGTGTGTGTGTGGTGTGTGGGTGGGGTGTGTGTGGGTGGGGTGTGTGTGGGTGGGGTGTGTGGGTGGTGTGTGTGTGGGTGGTGTGTGTGTGGGTGGTGTGTGTGTGGGTGGTGTGTGTGTGGGGTGTGTGTGGGTGGGGTGTGTGTGGGTGGGGTGTGTGTGGGTGGGGTGTGTGTGGGTGGGGTGTGTGTGGGTGGTGTGTGGGTGTGGGGTGTGTGGGTGGGGGGGTGTGGGTGGGGGCGATGTGAGTGGGGGGGATGTGGGTGGGGTGTGGTGTGTGGGTGTGTGGGTGGTGTGTGGTGTGTGTGTGTGGTGTGTGGGTGGGGTGTGTGTGGGTGGGGTGTGTGTGGGTGGGGTGTGTGTGGGTGGGGTGTGTGTGGGTGGGGTGTGTGTGGGGTGTGTGGTGTGTGTGGGTGGTGTGTGTGTGTGGGTGGTGTGTGTGTGGGTGGGGTGTGGGTGGGTGGGGTGTGTGTGGGTGGGGTGTGTGTGGGTGGGGTGTGTGTGTGGGGTGTGAGTGGTGTGTGTGGGTGGTGTGTGGGTGGATGGTATGGTGTGTGTGTGGGTGGTGTGTGGGTGGTGTGTGTGTGGTGTGTGGGTGGGTGGTGTGTGTGGGTGGGTGGTGTGTGTGGGTGGGTGGTGTGTGTGTGTGGGTGGGTGGTGTGTGTGTGGGTGGTGTGTGTGTGTGTGGTGTGTGTGTGTGGTGTGTGTGTGGGTGGTGTGTGTGTGGGTGGTGTGTGTGTGTGGTGTGTGTGGGTGGTGTGTGTGTGTGTGGTGTGTGTGTGGTGTGTGGGTGGGGGGATGAAGGCCGAGCCACGCCCGTCTCCGTTAGGATATTCCACCATACTTCACCACGCTGGCCATGGGAGGTGTTGGTTGTTGGTGGGTGGACGCGTTCGGACATCACTCGCCACTGCAGCGGCCTCGACCCCAAGCCCCAGTTTGCCGGGTTACATTCCGAGCGCAGTGCGCTAACCACTATGCCACCGCTCCTATATAACGCTCTACAGAGTGGCCCAGGCGTCTTGTGGCACCCCAAAATTAATTGAAACATGTTTACCCTTTGCATGTTCACTTCTGCGTTTCAAATAAAGCTTACTTTTAAAAAATATATAAAGTTTTAGAGAACGAAGTTGGGGGGAGGGGGACACAAGACATCTGGACCACCCCTTGTACAGTGCATAACTTTTCTCTCAATGTTTCAATAGGCCGACAGTGCACACGTGAACTACGTTAAGACGGTGGCGCTTGACGGAATAACTTCAGCGAAAGCAGGAGCCGCAGGTTGTGTCGACCGCCAGTCACCATAGACTTACCCTGTCTCAGCTGAGTGTTGGGGTCTCTGTCACCATAGACTTACCCTGTCTCTGCTGAGTGTTGGGGTCTCTGTCACCATAGACTTACCCTGTCTCTGCTGAGTGTTGGGGTCTCTGTCACCACAGACTTACCCTGTCTCAGCTGAGTGTTGGGGTCTCTGTCACCATAGACTTACCCTGTCTCTGCTGAGTGTTGGGGTCTCTGTCACCATAGACTTACCCTGTCTCTGCTGAGTGTTGGGGTCTCTGTCACCACAGACTTACCCTGTCTCAGCTGAGTGTTGGGGTCTCTGTCACCATAGACTTACCCTGTCTCTGCTGAGTGTTGGGGTCTCTGTCACCATAGACTTACCCTGTCTCTGCTGAGTGTTGGGGTCTCTGTCACCACAGACTTACCCTGTCTCAGCTGAGTGTTGGGGTCTCTGTCACCATAGACTTACCCTGTCTCTGCTGAGTGTTGGGGGTCTCTGTCACCACAGACTTACCCTGTCTCTGCTGAGTGTTGGGGTCTCTGTCACCATAGACTTACCCTGTCTCAGCTGAGTGTTGGGGTCTCTGTCACCATAGACTTACCCTGTCTCAGCTGAGTGTTGGGGTCTCTGTCACCACAGACTTACCCTGTCTCAGCTGAGTGTTGGGGTCTCTGTCACCATAGACTTACCCTGTCTCAGCTGAGTGTTGGGGTCTCTGTCACCATAGACTTACCCTGTCTCAGCTGAGTGTTGTGGTCTCTGTCACCATAGACTTACCCTGTCTCAGCTGAGTGTTGGGGTCTCTGTCACCATAGACTTACCCTGTCTCTGCTGAGTGTTGGGGTCTCTGTCACCATAGACTTACCCTGTCTCAGCTGAGTGTTGGGGTCTCTGTCACCATAGACTTACCCTGTCTCTGTTGAGTGTTGGGGGTCTCTGTCACCACAGACTTACCCTGTCTCAGCTGAGTGTTGGGGTCTCTGTCACCACAGACTTACCCTGTCTCAGCTGAGTGTTGGGGTCTCTGTCACCATAGACTTACCCTGTCTCTGCTGAGTGTTGGGGGTCTCTGTCGCCTTGTTCCTGAGCACCGCTGCTGCTGCTTCTGCCCGCACCACGCCCAGGCTGTCACGAAGCCGGAAGAAGAGGCCGCACGTGAGTGGAGGTGACTCCTCCCCCTTGTGGGCGTGACCCTCCTCCCCCCGGTGGAGATGACTCCTCCCCCCGCTCCCCCCTCCGAGTAGGGGTGACCCCCCCCCCCCGTGGGCGTGACTCCCCCTCCCCCGGTGGAGATGACTCCTCCCCCCGCTCCCCCCCTCCGAGTAGGGGTGACCCCCCCCCCCCCCCGTGGGCGTGACTCCCCCTCCCCCGGTGGAGATGACTCCTCCCCCCGCTCCCCCCTCCGAGTAGGGGTGACCCCCCCCCCCCCCGTGGGCGTGACTCCCCCTCCCCCGGTGGAGATGACTCCTCCCCCCGCTCCCCCCTCCGAGTAGGGGTGACCCCCCCCCCCGTGGGCGTGACTCCCCCTCCCCCGGTGGAGATGACTCCTCCCCCCGCTCCCCCCCTCCGAGTAGGGGTGACCCCCCCCCCCCGTGGGCGTGACTCCCCCTCCCCCGGTGGAGATGACTCCTCCCCCCGCTCCCCCCTCCGAGTAGGGGTGACCCCCCCCCCCCCGTGGGCGTGACTCCCCCTCCCCCGGTGGAGATGACTCCTCCCCCCGCTCCCCCCTCCGAGTAGGGGTGACCCCCCCCCCCCCCGTGGGCGTGACTCCCCCTCCCCCGGTGGAGATGACTCCTCCCCCCGCTCCCCCCTCCGAGTAGGGGTGACCCCTCCCCCCCGTGGGCGTGACTCCCCCTCCCCCGGTGGAGATGACTCCTCCCCCCGCTCCCCCCTCCGAGTAGGGGTGACCCCCCCCCCCCCGTGGGCGTGACTCCCCCTCCCCCGGTGGAGATGACTCCTCCCCCCGCTCCCCCCTCCGAGTAGGGGTGACCCCCCCCCCCGTGGGCGTGACTCCCCCTCCCCCGGTGGAGATGACTCCTCCCCCCGCTCCCCCCTCCGAGTAGGGGTGACCCCCCCCCCCCCGTGGGCGTGACTCCCCCTCCCCCGGTGGAGATGACTCCTCCCCCCGCTCCCCCCTCCGAGTAGGGGTGACCCCCCCCCCCCGTGGGCGTGACTCCCCCTCCCCCGGTGGAGATGACTCCTCCCATATTCTTAGTTTTTTTCGGTAAAGTCACGTAGGTAAAAGATTTAAATTAACAAAAGTAAAATAAAATAAAAATCACGACGTTTCGGAGGCAACACAAGCAATCATCATCAGGTATAAATGAAATAGAAACACAAATCTAGTATACTTGGAAATGTAATGTAATGCAACAGAGAGTCGGATAACATAACAGTCAACACCCTACCTGGTTGATTACGTTCTTCCTGAGAATGCAAAATTTGAGAGAGAGAGAGAGAGATGAAACACAGAACCAGAGACATATAGACACACGTATAAACGGATTTAGAAACGTATCTCGCTCAGTGGGTACTTAAATGGGGAAATAAAATATAGGATGGGTTAGAACTCGCGTCGTTTTTTCGACAGCCGTGACCGAAGCTTCGGGAGCCCTTCATCCAGCAGTGGATTGGCAGAAGTCTCCACATGCGTGAGTAGTTGTGCCGTCCGTGTGTGATGGCGAGCGGAGACGATTACTGAAGCTTTATGACTCGTGCACGCAGCTTCAAATGAAGGGCAGAACGATGTATTTACACAAGTAACTGCGAGTGTTGTAAAGTGACCTAACAATAAGCGGTCGTTTTGTTGAGTTTCCCACACCTCCGATGAGCACGGGTTGGCTACGTACGGTGCGAAAGAAGTTCGACCGATAAAAAAAACATGGAAACTTCGACACGTTTTAATTAGGCTACAAGGACGTATTTTTGTTTACTTGCTATCATTGGGGCGATGACGTAGACTTATTATGACTGTGGTTTACCTCGCAAAGCGTCACCGAGTTACCGCGACTTTTTCAGGCGAATCATGCGGAGATTTCACAGCAGGGGGCGATGCACAATTTGTGGGTCATTTTTCAAACGTGGCCCATGACGGCAGGCATCGGCCTCCCCTTGCAATCGATGCCACGGGATCTTTAATGTCTGCTGTGAAGCAGACCGAGCGTGTTTTTTTTAATACAGTTAATATTAATCAGTTCTAGATTTGAAGCTTTCGTGACTGCAAGGATTCGTACTCTTAGGTTTTTTCGGTAAAGTCACGTAGGTAAAAAAATAAAATTTAAAGTTAATAAAAGCAATAATGGAAATAAAATAATATTACCTACGTGGCTTTACCGAAAAAACCTAAGAGTATAATATAAATCAGGGCAGCCGCCTTGGTGTTGAGATGTTAACTCCCTTGCCTGGTGTGCAGGAGGTCGTGGGTTCGATCCCTACCACGACGACGCCTGCTGTATATTTGGAGTTAGCACGGATGTTTTTGTGGTTGCGTGGATTTTTCTCCGGGTCCGGTTTTTCCCTCCACATTTATAATTTGCACGGGTTCAGAGTATTTGGCAGCTGCTATAAATGTCCACGTGATAAGCCACTTCGTTGAGCTATCATTTGTGATGTCCAGGCCTTACCTGGTAAAATTAAAAATATGTTTTATTTTTACAAACCGCGGATGTCTGCAACAATCACCACTTCATGGGAAGTCACCAGTAATACTGGTAAGAACCTCCTGGTTCCACCAGCCCACAGGGGATTATTGTGTCCGTCCGTCCGTCGTGAATCCAAAAATGGGAGGGGTCGGGCTGGGTGGAGAGGGGAGAGTGGGGAGGGGCTGGGTGGGGAGGGAGGGGCTGGGTGGGGAGGGGAGGGGCTGGGTGGAGAGGGTGGGGCTGGGTGGGGAGGGGAGGGGCTGGGTGGGGAGGTTGGGGCTGGGTGGGAAGGGTGGGTCTGGGTGGGGCTAGGTGGGGAGGGGCTGGTCACCCCGTGGTGCCCTTATAAAACTCAACGTTTAACCTACTCACGCCGGCTTGTGCCCGCCCTCACAGTCGGCCATATTCGCGGAATACACCACGCCGCCGTTGACCCTGGACATTAACCGAGCAACCCAACGTTCCTACCAGCTCCCTCCGCAGGAATGTGTTTACAATTATCACGTACAATTTCTGCCAAAGCTCAGGCCCACCAAATCATTCGAATGTCTCACAAGGTGAGGTTTTTCACTAATGTCCGCACGCAAACGGTAGGTGGCACTCGTGTCACGTGTTGAAAACTCCTGCACGGAGTCCAAACGAATCATCGGCGTCAGTCCACAATCATTGCTTGAAGCAAGCCTGACTGCTGACTGGACAATGAACGTGGAATCCGCTTCAGAGATTTTGCTCGTGTTATACATTCCTGCGGAGGGAGCTGGTAGGAACGTTGGGTTGCTCGGTCAAATGGCCAGGGTCAACGGCGACGTGGTGTATTCCGCAAATATGGCCGACTGTGAGGGCGAGCACAAGCCGGCGTGAGCAGGTATAACGTTGAGTTTTATAAGGGCACCACGGGGTGATCAGCCCCTCCCCACCCAGCCCCACCCCTCGCACCCCCAAAAGGTTGAAACAGTCCCCAGGGTTGCGCACGCTTGCGTAGACACGTGCTGCTTGATGCTCGTATAGACAACCAATAGGCTGATGTGCTCAAACGTAACTTTATTTATACACTAAGGCACCGAAAGGATGTCTGCTCATATACGCTATACCCATATAGAGGGGTTCATCCATTTATCGATTTCTCATGAACGCTGTTCATTTTTCGATTTAAAGCTTTCGTGACTGCAGAGATTCATCTTCTTGGTTCTTTCGGTAAAGTCACGTAGAAGGGAGATAAAATAATAATGAAACATAATGTATTGTTATTATGTTTTATTTTTATTCTTTTATTATCTCCCTTCTACGTGACTTTACCGAAAGAACCAAAATAATAAAAATAAAACAATGTATTATTTTATTATGTTTTATTTTTATTATTTTATTATCTCCCTTCTACGTGACTTTACCGAAAGAACCAAGAAGATGAACGCTATTCATGTTCGTTTTTCAACAGCTGCTCGAGCACTCTAAAAGCGACGGCTCCGTTTCGTACAGAGCGAGAGTGTCCATATTTTGCTACTGGCAAAGGAGGTTCCAATAGTGTTCATCACTGTAATGATCACTATTATAATTATTATTATTAGTGCACTAACATTGGTGGACGAAGAGTGACACCACCTCCCATCATCATGCACACAGTGTTGGTGCTTTTTCTGCAATATGTTGCTGTCTTTTCTTGGATTTTCTGTTTGCACATAGTCACTTTAAGATGTTTTCTTGTTCATGATTTTGTTTTTTTTGTTTGTTGCGGTTGCACCCGATTCAAGAGCCGAATGGCTCACAGGGCTATACCAAATAAATGAAACTTGAAATGAAACTTGAAAACTTGAACCATCATCATCATCATCAGCGGCGGCGTGCTGCTGTCAAACCCAAGAATGGGTTCAAATGTGTGGCGGCCCAAACATACCCATGATGCATTATCCGCGAAAGTGGTCCCTGCCCCTCTAAAAATTAGTGAAGAACATTGATTGATGTGGAGGCCTTGAAACCGAATGTTTCGTCTCTCATATCACCCCATTGTGTTGGTGCGGTGTCCTTACGTGTCTCCCATATATAGCAGAGCTCCTGCACGCGATTTGAACCGTCATGATTATAAGTAGAACGCACTATAATCAGCACTTGCCAACGACGAGACCATATACACACACACACAGTGATTATTCACGATATTATTATAATGCTTGTCTACCCACAATAGCCTCACCGCCGAGTCTCTTTCGCAGGAGAGCTCCTGCCAAGTTTTTTGCAGTCGGAGGGCAAAAATGTTTTGCTTTGCGTCATCCCAACTGACTAAGTTACATGTGCCCTGGTGTGGTGTTCATTTGTTTTTGCATTGGGATATTTGGTCGATACCGGTTACATTCAGAATGCAGCTGCTAGAATGATCACACCACGTACGCCATTCCCTGAGCACATTACACACCAGGTCCTCTTATCTCTTCATGGGCTACCGGTCAAATTGCGAGTGAATTTTAAGATACCACTTTTACCCTATGAGGCTCACCACCCCACATTATTTGCAGTAACTAATACAATTATTTATTCCATCAAGGTCCTTAACACCTGATCTCTAACTGCTCAGCACTCCCTGGTTTACAGATTGCGCTCTTTTGGTGAGCGGTGATTTTGTTCGCGTGGTCACCACAAGCTGTGGAACGCCTTGCCACTTGAAGTCAGGCAATCAGAGTTGGTAGATATATTTAAGTTTCGATTTAAAGCTTTCGTGACTGCAGGGATTCATATTCTTGGTTCTTTCGGTAAAGTCACGTGACTTTACCTAAAGAACCAAGAATATATAAATTTCGATATAAAGCTTTCGTGACTGCAGAGATTCATCTTCTTGGTTCTTTCGGTAAAGGCACGTAGAAAAAAAAATTCTCACGACGTTTCGGCCACAACGCAAGCAACCGTCCTCAGGTGAAGACCAGGTCTGTCGGGGAGACACCTGAGGACGGCTGCTTGCGTTGTGGCCGAAACGTCGTGAGAATTTTTTATTTTTATTATTTCCCTTCTACGTGACTTTACCGAAAGAACCAAGAATAAGAATATATATTTAATTTTGCTTTAAAGTGCCCTGCAAGTTTGGTCATACGTGTTATGTATATCGTTTATTGTTCAATTTAAATCACAGTTCCTATGATTACTGTTGTTACATTGTTTTTATAGCTTTATTTTAGTGATTTGAAAACATATGGTTAATCTAAATTGTCTTGTGGTTGTTGTTGTTGTTGGCTTGCACCACATTGTGATTTTTTCACACAGCGTTTTAATACTTTTTTTGGGGGGGGGGGGGGATATTTGCTGGTTTATTCCAGGATGTTTCTGTTACGCGTCGTCGCTTTGGGATGTTCTGTGTTCATATTTTGTTTGTTGCGGTTGCACCCGACTCAAGAGCCGCGTGGCTCACAGGGCTATACCTAATAAATGAAACTTTAAAAAAAACATGAGTTCGGTCGGTTGATCCCTGGTTCTGTTTTTGTTCCCTGCTTGTCATGCGTTGCACATTACGATCCTAGGATAGAATGCGCGTTATACGTTTGATTTACGATTATATTTATATTTTTAGAGATACATTCTAAGTTTTCCTCCACTAAAAATAAATAAGCAGACGACACCGACCCCTTTCCACGTCGGTCTGAGAGTAATCGATTTTACAAATTGGCCGCAACGGCCTTTCTGGGTAGTGAACAATTTTCAGCAGCATCGGTTTCATAAAAGCAAACTCTGGACCGGTTTCGGCGTTCAGCGTCTCATCAGCAAGCTCAAGCTTGCTGAAACAAATGCTGGTGGACTGCCGGACGTTTATTCGGCAAGGGCTCTTCCTCTTGTTAGAGACGGGTCCGTAGCTCGAAACAAAAACTCGTTTAATGCGCGACACAGAATAACCGTGAGCACCGTTGCGTATGAAGTAATCAAATAAACGGACACTACTACGCCTCCTTTCCATATTTGTTTCTCCACGTAAAAAGTAAACACGATTTATAAAACTGTTTACACATCTCATTGCTCACGTGGCCATCCATTTCACACACACACACCGCGTTTCATAATAATCACAAGTTGATTATCTGAGTAAATGACTCATTAAGATGCAGGACCCCTTATTCAAAGGCGACTCAACCAGCAGACAAACACGTAAATACATAAACACGATGTCAAATATTAAACGTATAAATAAGGTCATTAAACCACATTTTATAACGAAACAGTTTCGTATTCCGACCTCAATAATGTCTGTCTAAAAGAGCACAAAGGACATCAACCCCAACCCGTCACGAAGCCACAAACCATCATCACGACAACTTCACTGTCAAAATCCTCGCAGCAGCAGCACCAGCTTTTGGCTCAGCCATCGAACACAGACGATCACCGCATCGCGCGGCGCCTTCAGATGCGCATCCGCGGCCGTCTGGAACGTTCCTCCTTCCGATATTCAGAAGCCACTGGAGGCTCTGCACTTTTAATTCATCTCTACATGCAAAAAATAATTTATTTAAAACCGCTTGTTGTGTTTAGTTCCTTGTCACTCCCCCCCCAGCACACTCCGATAATGATCACGGTCTGGCTACATACGGCGCGAAGGAAGTTCAACACACGGTGACATGTAACACTCCTTGGCCGACAGCTCTTGGGGTACAGCATGTCTTTGTCTCCCTTGGTGCGTGTGACCTACGTGCGGGTAATCCTTGGTGGGTGTGACCGGCGTGCGTGTGACCCCTTGTGACCCCGTGGTCACCCAATGTGCGCCTTGCCACCGCGTAGCCTAAACTGTCACCCTTATCAGCCAGGCCTCCGCACCCCACTCCACCCGCGGTATAACAAGTGAACATTTCACACGCAACAACAACCGCCATTCGCCACTAAGTGGCGGTGACGTCACCACGACGCTTGTGCCAGGCCATGTGCACCTTGAGGCCACGTGAAGTGTCGAACGCCCGCTGGCAGGAGGTCACGGGGCAGACCCAAGTGCCACGGGTCGACTGACCGAGATGACCGAGATGACTGGCTGATGCACCACCTGTGCCCCCTACTGTACCAACTTGCTGTGCTTTAGCCACCCGGCGCTCCGCTCGTTGTTGTGAGCGTCGCTCCTCCACCCTCCGTTGTTGTTGGAGGGCGACTGCCTCCAACTGCCCAGTAGCGTCCTTCACGAGCCTCCTCCACTGAGGCCGATCTTGACACCGCTGGTACCAGTCATCGGCAAGTCCACTCAGCTCCACGTCCTCCTGTACCACATCACTCCATCTCTTCTCTAGTCCGTGCCGCGCCCGTTTAGCGCCCTCGATCCGGCCGAACAAAAGCTGTTTTTTTAGCATGCGGTGGCTGGGCACACACACAGACACACAGACACACACAGACATCACACACACACACATACACACGCGCGCTATCTGAGGTTGCCCGCCACCACCGCCCCCCCGCCCCCGCTTTTTGGAACTTTCCTAAACCTCAAGATAAAGGGCAACCTTTTTTGTTTTACCACCCACGCGGCTGACCGCTACTGGAAATATGTTTTCCTTTTCTTCTTGTTTCTTCCTGCGATGTAGACATTTAGCGACGGAGAAAACGGCGCGCACAGCCCCAGGGTTTCTGTTTGGGGGGTTTGGGTTCTGTGGATGTCTGCCGGTACGGCCAGATAAAGTTTATTGGGGGGCCGAGGGCTGTGAATATTCAACAATAGAGAGGGTGGGGGGGGGTGTTGGGTTAGATCGTGTGAATATAATTGCGTTGTTAAACCCGCCACCACACGACACAGCCAATTAGTAAGGTTTTTCACGTAAACAAAATATACCAATTCGTTACTAGTACAGCACACCGGTGTGTTGGAGAGTAAACCCACAACATTAACAATTCGAGTACGAATTTTTATACTTTTTAGGCATAAGCAATGAGAAAATAACACCTACCACCCAGGAACAAATAAGTATAACCAGTAAAAACTAAGTTTTTCACTATAAATCCTTTATATGCGTGGCGGCTAGAGTCCTCTCGTCCTCTGGCTTGAGATGGCTGCCACCTATGGGTCAGATGATTGCATTGCACCATTCAGCAATTGGTAATTAAATATAATATTTTTGTCCTAAAAAGTGTAAAATTTAGGAACATTTTTTTCACGAATATTAATTGTCACGCACAACGAGTCTGTGTGGAAAATGTCAGCTCGATTGGACCACGGGAAGTGGGTTAAAAAACGACCGAAAGATTTGCACGGTCCTAAGCAAGCAAGCGAACTTAATATAAAGGATTTAAAAATCGTGTTACATAGCGAATTATCAGAGCATGCTTGTTTGCATGTTTTTCCACAGGTACCATGTGGTTCACGCGAGACGCGATGCCTTTAAATAGGTATATCTCTTTGGTGTTTGGACATATAAACACCTATTTCTGGTTCTTTCGGTAAAGTCACGTAGAAGGGAAATAATAAAACATAAAATTAGCACGACGTTTCGGCCACAACGCAAGCAGCCGTTCTCAGGTGAAGAGCAGAGCTGTCGGAAAGACAGCGTCCTAATTTAAATGGAAATCTAAACACCTGTGTTATTCGCTGTAAGGGGTATGAAGCCCATTGTTGTGTTTTCTTCACTTTGATACTGCCAGGAATGTCCCACAGGTAAACCCGAGTCGCATTGTATTCTGAGTGAGACGTGTAACTTGTGGTGTACAGGCAAACACCCCATCTATTAACCCAACATCAGCTGTTTCTAACTCATCTTCTTGGTTCTTTCGGCAAAGTCACGTAGAATGGAAATAATAAAATAATACAAATAAAACATAATAAAATAAAATAATTCTCACGACAAGAACAGGTCTGTCGGAAAGACAGCGTCTAAATTGGCTCATTCAGACGCTGTCTTTCCGACAGACCTGTTCTTCACCTGAGGACGGCTGCTTGCGTTGTGGCCGAAACGTCGTGAGAATTATTTTATTTTATAATGTTTTATTTTTATTATTTTATTATTTCCCTTCTACGTGACTTTACCGAAAGAACCAAGAAGATTAATAAGGGAGCGGTAGTGTAGTGGTTAGCGCGCTGCGCTACGAACACGGGCGACCCGGGTTCGATTCCCGCTCACGGCCAATGCCAGTGACGACTATTTGAGCTGGTCCTGGGCCTCCCCTAGGTCGACCCAGCCTCAAATGAGTATATGGTGCGGTGTGTAAACATCGCCACTGGGGAGACAAATGCGGCCGGGCGTGGTGCTGGCCACCTACCCCTCGTGTACCGTTCCGGCCTTCATAGGTGCTGCCTGCTAACAGCACTTGCCCCTACAGTCTGTTGAGGCTATACGGGGGCTCTTCGTCTTTTTAGTGTTAAAAGCAAATAATAAAAGCCCACCAGAGATTTGCGGTCACGTTTTTCTTTGCTCTGTTTTCTATTCGGCTTCATCGCTATACCTCGTGTGTGTTTTTATGTTATCCGTTTATTTTTATTTTTCATGACACCCCCAAATCACTCTTGCAAATGACTCATCCTCGGGTCCGCTTGAGCTCCGGCCTTAATACACGAATTTAATCTTGAAACTTGAGACCCTTTAATCTTTATTTTTCAAGGGGTGGAGCAGCCGGTGCCGCGGTTGTTATTTTTCATTTGTTATTGAAAACACCACACACCCATGTAGTTATGCAACAATGTTAAGTCTAATTTACGGCGTTTTGCCACTCCACTGCTGGACGGAGATTTCCCAATGCCGAGTAAAGCCACAGAGGAGTGTTTTTGTGTTTGTTTGTTACCATACTTCATGGCACTGGATGGGATAAGAGGGGGGCCAGAACCGGTCCGGATGTCACGCACCACTGACGGAAGATCGTATTGGTAATTACAAGCCCATGGGCTGCACAAAAGTCTAGCAACTCCTATCGTTGTTATTGAGCTGATCTGGCCAATGCCTTCCAATCACTCCAGACCAAGTGCAAGCATCATGACCAACTCGGGCATTAAACTCACCCAACAGGATGACTCTATCCCGAGGGGCCACTTTAGCTAGCATCTGTGACAGGCCATAGAAGGAATCTGAATCATCGGCCTTGCCTGCATCCCTCCACTGATGTTCATCTTCGGTGGGGGCATACATAACCACGCCCCACACTCCTCGCCTCAGTTGATTGGAAGACGAGCCCAAAGTAGCCTGGGGCTTACAGCTTCCCACAACTCACCGCCACGCTCCCAGGCCCCCTTCATTATTTTATTCAGAAGAAGAGCCACTCCCTGTTGTTTGGCAGTCTCCTGCCCCGAGTAGAGGACTGTCCACCCCTCATGGTGGCAGGAGCCAGAGCCGGTCCACTGGACCTCCTGAATACCGCAGAGATCCAAGCGGTACCAGTCCAGCTCCTGACAGAGGAGTTGGCAGCCTCTCCTCTGCAATGAGCATTCGAACATTCCACGTGGCCACCCGGAGTGGCTTTTTGTTGCTTCTGGAGGAACCCCGAGGGTAATGATTCGGTCTCCTGGCTCCATCAAATGGGGTTTGGCCAGGAGACGTCAGACGCCTTTCCCCTCTGGGCCTCCGACACGAGCGTAGTTGGATATTTTTCACGTGGTTTTGTAGTAATGAAATTGTTCACGTGGTTTTGTGGTAATTAAATTGAAGGTGGAGGGGTTACCAGCCCCTCGCACAAACGCACACACACAAACACACGCACGCTGGAAAGCAATGTTTAAAGCAGTGGCCGACGTTCTTGGTGACAATGTAAAATGGCCCCAGATATATTTGACCTTGAAGAAAATGTAACCGCATTTTACGAAACGCGCTTGTAAAAAAAAATGCAGCCCTTTGAGATCGCGTTTACGTTTTCGTAACTTTATTTTTTTTTTACTTTTCATAAAACACCTGCAAGAATGTACACTACAGAAAGTCCCAAACAAGGCACAAAAGGTGAAACTGTACACGTTTACACAACAAAACTAAACTCAAGAGCGGCGTTTCCCCCATCCTAAAAAGACACAGGTAAAACGGACATAAAGGAACACTTGCAAATTGTAAAAACAAAACAAGGTTTTACAACATACGGCACACAAAAGCTCCCACAGCCACGGACAACGTACTAATGCGAGCATTGGGTAAGTTGCACCTTCGCACTAACACGAACAATTTAATATAATGTATATATATAATATAGTTTTTATCAATTATAAAAACCTTGCAGCAAGTTCCACACACCAAAGCCGACGTTCTTTGAAAGCATATATCTACAGACGCTACAATTACCGAAATATTGATTTGCATAGCAAACAGCTTTGGTTGGAAGCGTGAATAACTCGCGATTTCGTTCCATACGGTACGTGGGGTGAGAGGGTGACAGGAAATGCAAGGGTGGTACTTTTATACACGAACGCGCACACGCACGCACGCACGCGCGCTACAATGCCGCTGCTGCAAAAAAACAACACAGTAAAATTACAAGTCTTATAAGCGTAAGACGGTACGTTTGCTACGGTTTAATTAATACGAATACACGATCAGAGTATTATTATTATTTTGTTGTTGTTGTTGTTGTCTAGCCACGACCGCGTGAGATTTTGTTGAAGTTTGCAAATGGTTTTGTTCTACAGAGACGCGTGGTGTGATGCGTTGGGTGTCCACTACCCCCGCCCCTCCCCTTGGGTGCCCCTCCCCTCCCGTATTTGGTGCAAAGCTGCACCAATACGACTGCCCCCTGAACACGCAGAATGATGGCAAAACCTCAGCAGGGAGGGGGACAGAAACTTAATCCCATTTATATTTTAGTTGAGTTGTTTTCTTCGTCTTCTTCTCCTCCTCCCCAAAACTTGTTTCGTTTTTATTGGAGCCAGTATTTTTGGTTAAAAAAATAAACGTAAAAAAAACTGAATATCAATGCGTAATGCGCGATAACGTTGTTGGATTTCACGCACGTGAGAGTCCAAACATTGTTTGTGAGAAAGCCTTAAATGCAAAAACGAATTAAAACGACAGGCCCCCAGGGGAAGACAACCTGTCGTAGCGTTCTGCGGGACAAACTTCGGGCCACTCGTTCCAAGCGCTATTTACCCCAAAAGAATTTAAGTTACAAAAACGAAAATGTGGGAAATCGCGTGCTTACAAGATGCTACGGGCAGGCCCGTGAGCGAGGCACCCGATTGACGACGTGCTTATCGTCACCGTGAGAAGCGTCACAGCCGAGATTTGCGACATTGCGGTGCGAAGGGCGTTGTTGAGCAGCTAATTCGCGCTTGTGAAATCACTTCGTCTTCGCGAAAGAAATGCTGAAGTTCTTTGGAGCGTTTATTAATTCCTGACAAATGGCTTTTAATGAGCAATGCAGCAAATTGGATCATCACAACATCGGCACGGCGAACCGACGCAAAAACCCCTGCGATGTATCCAAACATTAGCGGTCAGTGTCACCCGTGTGTCTGTGTTTTAACGGAATAAAAATCTATCAAACTATAAAACATTAACAGGGACTCCTCTTACTTACGAACGAGTTAGGTTCCAGGTCTGTTCGTAAGTCGATTTGTTCGCAAGTCTAACTTGACATCTGTCGGTTCCAAACATTTTCTACGGCGTGTACACGAAACATGGGGGGGGGGAATGGCTTTAAAAAGAAGTATCATCTCCTGCAGATGCCACCACCGCCACCTATTGCACGGTGGCTGAACTTTACGACTGTCGGTGCGAACAGGCAACTGGACATACGGACAGGTTGGTTCGCATCCCTGAAAGTTCGTGAGTCGAATGTTCGTAAGTAGATGAGTCCCTGTACGTATACATTTTTTTACGCATCATTTTAGGTACAACAACGGCTCTTTTGTATTTTTACAACATCATAAACTCATCTATACACACATTACGGTCAATAATAGTTAAATAGTCCATGGGTCAGAGCAGAAATGGGTACCACCGGAGGCAGCGAAACTTTAGTTGGATTTTTTTTTCGGTAAAGTCACGTAGGTAAAAAATAAAAATTCATAAAAATAAAATAATAAAATAATTGTGGTTTTTATTACTATTATTTTTATTAATTTTTATTTCATTTTTTACCTACGTGACTTTACCGAAAAAACTAAGAGTAGGAATCCTTGCAGTCACGAAAGCTTCAAATCTAGCATTTAGTTGGATTTATTTACACGGCCAAATAGGAGCCAATTATTTGATAACCCCACTGATTTCTCATGGTTATCGCACAATTCACTCTTGATTGGTCCACGTAAAGAAATTGGCACCGCAACACAGCAATGCCACCTCCAGGTGAAATCTCTGTTCTGGGCTCACGGACTACACCCACTTGATTCTCAGGCATATGAATTGTGTGGGCTGTAACATTATATATATCAGATGCTACTTAGTTCTTATAAAACAGGATACAATAAGCCTTTTTTATTATTAAATGCCCTGTTACACACGTCAGCTTACGAGTAATTTTTTGGTGCTTACAACACAGTGGTACGATTCGGCTCGGGAACGGTTACAGTCCGCGCGAAGGGCTGCGTTCATTTCGCCCACGTTAAAAAAACCTCCCGCAAAGCGAAGTTCAGATGAACCGTTAAGGTGGCGGGGACGTCCGCCCCTAGAGAACAACGCCGCTCCACCCTTAACGACTTAGAAAACCACCGTCCTACCGGGAGGCAGGCAAAGCCTGCAAAGTCGTTGGGATCGCAGTTTTGAAAGAGAGAGAATGGCCCAGCTCCTAAAAATGTGCACAGTCCCTGTCCGTACGTATTTACAAACAGGATGTGGCGCGTTGAAGGTAACATTCGAAGTGCGCGTGAGAAAGAAAATAAAAAAAGGAACGCGAGTGAAAACGGTTTTCCTCCCCGGCGACAACGCGATGCATTGCGGAGAAACGCGTTCTCGCAAAGCTCATAACAGGTGCAAGTGAGGGAGGATGAGGCTGCAAGGTGAGAAGTGGCTTTTGGTGAGACGTCTTAGTCGCACAGATGCGGTCGTGACAGCCCAACGGAGTGGCTTATCATTGTGTGGACATTTATAGCAGCCAAATACGCTAAAAACGCGTGATGCTGAGTCTAAATGTGAAGGCGGGGGGGGACAGGAGGACCCAGAGAAAAATCCACACGGCTACGGGGAGAGAGAACGTGCAGACTCCAAATATACAGCAGGCGTCAGGGTCGGGATCGAACCCACGACCACCTGCAAACCAGGCGTGGGAGTTAATATCTCGCCAAATTCAGTGGCACGCAGTGGTGTGGTTAGTACAGGAGAGGGGGCGGTAAGGGGGTCCCGGTCTCTCTCTCTCTATGTGCTGGCCAATGTCTCAGTGGTCTACACGATTGTACATCGCAGAGGCAGCAGTGGTTCAATGAATCACACGGGCATTGCAAGAGATAATGAAAGTGAGAGTAGCATGAGATCAAATATATAAATAAAGTGAACAATCCCTTCGATGTTGCAGAACAAATCGACCATTCGCCACGTGTATTTGACGGGGAATTGTTTTGTCACTCAAGAGAAACTGATTTGTACAAATAAATACGTAGTACTTTGAGAAGTTACATCGAACCGACTGACAGTGAACGGCTATAGAATTGTCAGATAAAGCACTGATGTAACGGGTTTGTTTTCTATTCAAACTTGCGCGCATATGTAAGTTACAATTTGAGAGAGAGAAAAAAAATATTGATTTAAAGCTTTCGTGACTGCAGGGATTCAAAATAATAAAAAATATTTGTTTCATTATTATTTCCCTTCTATGTGACTTTACCGAAAGAACCAAATAGAAAAAAAAATCGTATAAAAGTTCGCAATAGCTTCGAACACACCTCCAAAGTTATTGTCCCGAGTTTTATTTTGCTCACTTTTTGTTTACGCCTTGTTGAGAATGCCCTCAACGTTTTGTGGTGATAGCCCGACCTAATCCACGCATGTGCTTTTGTAATACGTCTTAAAAAACAAACATCATTCAATTGGGATTTCACACTTTTTACCACGGTCATTATACACTGTGCCGAGTCTAAATGTGATGCATCCATAAGCTGGTATATAAAGACACGAGCAGGTCTTCACCCGTGAGTTCGAGCGACGGCTAAAAACCCGTCGACGGTTTAATTCACATTTTTGTTTTCTTGGTTCTTTCGGTAAAGTCACGTAGAAGGGAAATAAAAAAATAATAAAAATAAAACATAATAAAATAATTCTCACGACGTTTCGGCCACAACGCAAGCAGCCGTCCTCAGGTGAAGACCAGGTCTGTCGGGGAGACAGCGTCTGAAGCATTCAGACGCAGGTCTGTCGGGGAGACCTGGTCTTCACCTGAGGACGGCTGCTTGCGTTGTGGCCGAAACGTCGTGACTTTACCGAAAGAACCAAGAAGATGAATCCCTGCAGTCACGAAAGCTTTAAATCGAAAATTAACATTTTTGTTTTATATTTTAGCGAGCCACGTCGCTTGACGGATCGCCAACGATTCAGCCACGCACGCATCCACATCGGAGAGGCAACACGGCCGCACAATCCTCCACGCCGTCGGGTCCACAGCAGCAGAGAGATCTGTCAAGCAAGGAAATGAGCATGGGCAATTCCTCTCCCCCGCTTGGTGCACGAACAAGGCAACACAACTTCGTCCGTACGTATGGAGAACTTCTATCGCACCGTATGTAGCCAGCCGTGCTCGCCGGAGGTGCTAACGGAAAGCCACCTTTGACCAGAACGCAACTTAAAAAAAAAAGTTAATTTGTACAACAAAAACGATGTACCTAAAGCGGCAGTTTAAAATAAACAATAGCGGAATATCAACAGAAATGTACGGATTACAGGAAACCCCTTACGTTGACATTTTACATTTTCCCAACGAGTGGACGGGGCGACAAATAGACAAAGGCGGTGGGGCGGGGTGGGGTGGTGGGCGATACCTCGGTGAATTTTAATGAAGCCATACTCTTTGGTTCTTTCGGTAAAGTCACGTAGGTATAAAATAAAATAAATCACGACGTTTCGAGCGCAGCACAAGCGTCCGTCATCAGGTTGGAAAGCACGAAAGAACCAAAGAGTATGGATTCCTGCAGTCACGAAAGCTTCAAATCAAGATTGAATGAAGCTACAAGCAAAAAAAACAACACCGCGTCGATCACCACTGATTTCCTCTTTAAATGCGCCCAGCCTTCGGCTCCACTATTTATATGTGGCGCTGCACACGTTTAACTAGTGCAATAACACGTTTACGGGGGTCCTGACAACCTACGGATACGTTGGGCGAGCACAGCAAGAGGGAGCGACGCTTCGCACAAGCAGCGGGATGTTTGGCCCCCCACGCAGAAAGCATTCGGGTGCCATGGTGGTGGCGAGACGTGAGCTACTCCGCCTGGGATGAAGGAGGTCGTGGGTTCGATCCCGATCTCGAGCCTGACGCCAACTGCACGCGCTTGGAGTTTGCAAGGTGTGTGTTTGTCTTTTTTCCGTGGTCGGGTGGACTTTTCTCCGTGTCCCTCCCAGCGTGCTGTGAATTTCGACCCGATGATAAGCCACTTCGTCGAGCAATCATTTATAGCCACGTCGCTTCTGATGAAGAGCTAAACAGCTCAGTGGGCCTAGACCCGGTAAAATAAAAAAATAGTAGTAGCAGTTAGTAAATGGTCATTGGAGTTGTGACAATTAGTGACAACTTCGATTTACAAAATAAAAACGATTCTTTTGTTCGCGGGCAACGCATCGAAGGGCGCACGCAAGAATCCTTGCCCAACTCTTCCGTGCGTCGTATCTGGCTCGTGGGGAACCTGCGCGTGCCATCACGAATCGCGGAGCCCGTGACCGTGCGGATAAAAAAAAAAGGGGGAATAAATTCCACGAGGTTACGATGCTCTTGGGCGGCTCTGTAGAGCTCCCCCCCCTTCCGGTACGCAGCCGGCGTGAGCGACACAATGCAGTCCTGCGCCTTTAACTTCATCTTGCAAGGGCAGAAGTGGATTGAATCGACAAGGGAGATCACTCTCTCGTCACACGGGTTCTGCATGCAATTACGGTGCTTTATGCATGTTTATCATCCGAAAGAGTGGTTTTTAAGTCACTCGATGTATGTCTTAGACCATTAAATAACTTCTTCCTCCAATGGTTATAAGCTGTGACACATATCGGCTTTTCAGTCGCAGAATTCCTCCCCGTGAGTTCAAGAACATTCTTAAAACTCCTATCGTTAACCTGAAGGGACCCTAAGGACAGACTTGGCGAGGCAATAAAAGTGTTTTTAAATCCTTTATATTAAGTTCACTTGCTTGCTTAGGACCGTGCAAATCTTTCGGTCGTTTTTTAACCCACTTCCCGTGATCCAATCGAGCTGACATTTTCCACACAGACTCGTTGTGCGTGACAATTCATGTTCGTTAAATTTTTTTCCCAAAATTTTACACTTTTTAGGACAATTGCTTAATGGTGCAATTCAATCATCTGACCCATAGGTGGCAGCCATCTCAAGCCAGAGGACGAGAGGACTCTAGCCACCACGCATATAAAGGATTTATAGTGAAAAACTTTGTTTTTACGGGTTATGCTTATTTTGGTGATCAAAATCCTTTCAACATCATCAAACGAAACTATCGAACAGCGCGAGTTGGGGGAGCGCATCATTTGTATTTTAAGTGAAATGCAAAAACACGTAGGCTTTCGCGACCAATATTATTAATAAAGATTTTTGGCTGTGTCGGGTGGTGGAGGGCTACGACACATTTATTCTTACGCGATCTAACCCAAAAACCTTCATTATGAAATGCAAAAACGCCAACGTTATAATTTTACAACTGTAATATGAACTTATATAGCGCGGCACGGTATTCACTCACTCTCGAGGAAGGAAAACTCGGAAAGGTCGCCGTGGTGGCTGCGAGATGTTAACTACCTCGCCTGGTATACAGCAGTTCGTGTGTTCGATCCTGACCCTGACACCTGTGTACTTGGGAGTTTGCGTGTCTCTCTCCCCGTGGCCACGTGGATTTTTCTCCGGGCCTCCTGTTTTCCCCCGCTACATTTAGAATCAACGTGCGTTTAGAGTATTTGGCTGCTGTACATTTCGACATGATGAGCCACTTCGTTGACCTATCATTTGTGGCCAGGTCGCCGCTGTAAATAAGAGCCATATAGCTCAGTGGGCCTTCATTGATAAAAATAAAAATAAAAATTAGTTTTTTACTCGGGAGTCGCGAGAAACCGCGGACAAGCAAGAAGGCAGCAGCAGGCGGTGAGAAGCCGGCGCCACCGACAATTGCCCAAGTTCTGGCGTCCTCTACACACGACGGTGATATCGGCCAATGAATGAGCGCCTACATGGCGGGGAGGAAATCACAGCGCCCGGAGAAAAATCCCATGCGGGCGAGTGGGGGCAGAAAAACTCGACAGATGAACTTTGTTTGCAATATAAACTTTGCTTAATTCGTGTAAGTCCTTTGAAATGCCATACACAATCGATTCTTTTACTTTAACAAACACGAGTGAAAATGTAATGTATTTCCAAATAGCATGCTATTGGACGTATATACTGTCGTCATATTGACGGGAGTGGCAGACGTCCTAAAAATATTCAGAGATAGCTCGTAAAAAAAAAAATAACCCTAATGCAGCAAATATTTGCGTTGTTTTTGAAATCGGTTGCGCCAGAACGCAGCGGTTGAACATTACCATCGCTGAGTGAACACACGAGGAACAAACATCATCTTGCCTCCTCGAGACAGCGGAATAACAGCGACCGGTACTGTGGTTATCGCGCAGTGGCTTCGGAGATAGTGGGAGCTAGTGGCTCTCTGTGTGTGTGTGTGTCTGTGTAGTAACAAGGACACGCTTGAGTATAAAATAAAGTAGTTTGTTGTAATGAAAGTAACAAAATATATACACTACTAATGCCAAGCTTTGCACCTAACATCTTGGGGAGGATATCCTATATTACGTTTGCTCTAACATGGGCTTTGGTTGAATATTTGTGGAACATAGGCCTCCTCGTTGTAGTTTAAATAAAATATTGCCAAACGGCGGTGGCCAAGTTTCGAGTAAGGCGAAGAAAAACCGAGGACCTCATCAATGTTTAAATTTGGTTGCACGTAATAACATCAGCGACAAACGCCGATATTGTCTTTCGGAAAACCGTTGAGAGGCCGAATCGGAGGAGGACGCCTGCCAACGATTGGAGCAAGCGACGAACTTGGGCCGCGTGCGTACGATTCAGTGACGGGAGGCGAAAGACATGTTCGATTGACGCATCGGGAAGGCCTCTACCGCGCTATCCACTACAGCGACCTCCTCGAAGGACGGCATTTTCCTGCGGAGTTTTGTCGATTCCTGAGACGGTGGCGTGAAGAATATTCCCCATTTTTTATTTTTTTAAAAGATCCCCCTTCGATAAAGTTCATTTTTTTTTAGTCACGGACGCAAACGCACGGTAGAATATTTTGCCAAGTGCGTACGCACGGCGACAGAAAATAAACGCGGCGATTACATTTAGAACGCAAATGTTACGCGACGGTTATTTATATCGGCGCTAGCGGGATGAGTAACATCAACGCCACTTGTATGCCCAGGTCGTCCTGTTATTCGAAAGCACATTTTAACGTAAGCAAAGTTTTACATCCATTTTTTGTTGTGTTTTTTTTTACCAGTAAGCTCACTTTCTTTAAAAGGCACTTTTAAGAGTTAGTTGAAGAAAATGAACTTTGCCAACAGAGACTCGTGCTGCTTTCTTTGAAGTGTATACTAAGAGAGAGAATGTGCGCATGTGAAATCACTTTTCAATCCTGAAGTTCTTCAACGACATCCTAAAAGGAAACCTCGTGATATTTCTTTGGAAACATACGCACACGCGCGTTGAACCTCTTTCGCACCGTACGTAGCCAACCGTGCAAATCGGAGGTGCATGGAAGGAAATATAAACGGTGAGAAAAACGGGATGCGTTTACGCGCGGGCAGAGACAGAAACGCCGCTTGCGTGTACCATTCTCGAGTAACGCGCGTTCCGCTTCGACGAACTTCTTGGGAAGCTCCAAATTCCAGGTGAGAAATGAGAGCAATTAAATTGATGCGAATCGTTTTTTTCCGTGCCACGGTTGGACAAAAAACGCCAATGGAAAGTTGGGCGCCTCTTTAATGAATCGTTCAATGGCAATTACGTTTTTTTTGTTTTTAAGCCTTCTCACATGTTTGCATTTCGTACGCAATCTATACAATTGCACGGCTGGTTAGGCTTTCTGCGGCCGCACTGCATGTACGTCGCGCTTATCCTTCCGCACCGTACGCAGACACCAACGGCGCTAATCGGAGGTGCGGGGGGAAGAACAACAACGCGGCTCTCGGAGGCGTTTGTGGGGGGGGAGGGGGCTCGCGCAGAGACATCTGCTCCTGAAGAATCTCGCCGGCACACGTAGCGAAACGTCGTACATCACGCCGAGCGACATCGGGCGGAGAGGGAGGGTGGGGGGAGGTGGAGGAAACGGATCCTCGCGATTTGCGACGTCGCGCCGCCCACGCGAGCGCCGCTCTCTCTCTCTCTGCCGGTTGCTCGGCAAGACGCACCTCGTGTTCAACAACAGAAATAAATTGTCGAGCGGGCCACAGGAGGGGGGCCCAAGGCAAAGTGGCAGTGAGGGGGGGGGGGTTACTTTCGGGAGGTAAAAAGGAGAACGAGTGCAAGGCAAAACGGCGAGGCGAGATGAGGCTGAAGGGGGCAAAGCCACACGGCGAGGATTTAAGGCCGACCATTCCCGCAGGCGACGTCGGACTCGGCTTCCTGTTAAAGGCGGCGAACCCTGTCCTCTCTCGATCGTCCGCTGCTGTATATGAAACGAGAACAATTAGAACTAACCAATCGCAAACGACGGACATGGACAGGCAAGGTGGGGGGGGGAGGAGGTTTGTTAAATTGCCAAACAAAAAAAATAAACGTTCCGAGTTTCACAACCAACCTGGATGTTGCTGCCCGCGGGCGTGCGACGGTCAACGCACTCAGGCTTGAAATCCGGGGGTTGCGGGTTCAAACGCTGGGGGAAAGTTTCTTAAATGCGACCGCCTCTTGTCCACCCAGTGGAATAAAATGAGTCCAGGGGGCGGCCGGCATCCGGAGCCACATGCACGCGGCTATTTGAATGACTGCTTCGTGGCGTTATTCATTAAGGACCACCGGCTCGCATTCATCACGTGGATGAAAAAGAAAGTTTTTTGCTCTGCCGAATTCGAAAAGAAGTGCCCCTTTCTTGTTATCTTGGTTTGCCGAGCCCCGACTCAGTGAACCAGGAGGTGGCGGCGTTGGGTAACATGTCGGGAAAACTCCCAACAGTTCCAAGGCATCTTTGGCCACTGTGGAAGAGCAGGCCAAATACCCCTTTGAGAGCAGCGGTTCTCAAACGAACGCAGAGGCCCGTGGGAAGCGGTCCACGGGAACTGCTGCATTTGCTACGATGCAGAGCGGTTTACATGTTTTTGTTTGTGGCAATGTTATTGGTGCGCGCGGTGGGGGGCAAACATTTGCCGAGGCTTGACAGCGACAGTCGGCTGATGCAGAGTGCTTGGGAACCACTGCTCTCTCTCTCTCTCTCTAGGGGGGGGCTCTCTGGAGGCTTCCTTTCTGCCAACGGTGGGTGCCAGCAAGAAATTGCGTGGCTGCTCCTCTGCCCGTCGGTTATTTTTTAAAAAGTGCTTAACTTTGAACGGGGTTTGCCTTGAGTGAGAATCGTCAGTGAATTGTGGTCTGCCTAAAACAGCGCCGGGGGGGGAAGGGCCAGCCCGATGTTTGTGGCGTGAGCCGTGGTGCGAGGTTGGTTTGGTTGAATCAATTGTAAAGGCATTCGTCTGAAAGACCGATTGGTCAATTAATTGAACGTTCTTATTTGCTGCGTGGAATTAAAACAAACCTCCTTATCTGGGGCATTACACAAACACACACACGCACAAGGTCCACATAAACGCCGATAACGTTTTGCACCTGACATTAGTACACAATTAAGGATCTGGATATTAAGGCTCATTGTTAAGGTAGACATGGCTTATATCATTCGTTAATTTACATCCGGGGGGGAAAAAAACCCAAACAACTGTGCTTCACTTTACGACGATGAAAAGGGGTCTTCCCGATTCTTATTTGCATCATCTTCCATTCATTTTTGGTAAGTTTCTTCTCTGTATCCACTGTGGTTTTAACTCAAGCAGGCTGTACAACGTCCGTTACACTATGTCTCTGCTCAATGTTACGTATGTTGAACTTCTTTCGCACCGTACGTAGCCAACCATGCTAATGCAAAGTATTCGCTGTTTTAGTGATTGTCCGTTTAAAAAAAAAATAAAATTCGTTACAAAATAAAAACCCTAACCCCCCTTTTTCGCCACTCTGCTGGCGAAGATCAGAAACACGTTCGACTCCCTCCCTCCCGGTCTCCTTGCGTGGCTCCCGCTCCCACGACAAGGCCCAGGGTGTGCTGCTCACCGCCAACCCCAACAGCAGTGCAGGACTCCCCCCCCACGCCCCCACGTCGTTCTCCCACCTCCTCTTCACTTCACAAAACAGCGATCACTCTTCCTCCTCTCCGAGGTCATCTCCTCTCAGTGTCCTCCTCTTACTTCCAGTTGCTTCCATGACAAAAGAGGAGCTTGCCACCTACTAACTCTGAATGCCATTTTTTTCTTCTTCCGATTTCAATGTCTGAATCCTCCTGCGAAAGGGGAAAACGGAAAGAGAGGGATATTAAGAATCACACACGCAACGGCGTTAACCGATGTTTGCCCATCTTGAAGCAGTGCTGCATAAAAAAAACTGTGCACTGCCAGAAGACGTGAGGTTGTTTAGAGCTGAACGTACGTTGGTTGGAGGGCAGGTAGACAGTCGGTGGGCAGTGCGTGGTAGGTGGGGGTGGGTGGCTGGAGAGGTATGGAGGTAGAAAGGCAGAGGTCGCAACCGGGTACCCGATACCCGTACCCTACCCGATACCCGGCTACCCGTACCCGGCCAGGTACGAGTACCCGTTTGCGACCCTGGTGCGGCCAGGTACGGGTACGGGTAGGCCGTGAGTCACTGGTGAGTAACCGTTTGTCACTCATTTCGGGTAGGGTACGGGTAGGGAACGGGTACCTGTACCCGGCCGGGTACGGGTACCCGTTTGCGACCCTGGTGCGGCCGGGTATGGGTACGGGTAAGGAATCAAAACCCGTTTGCGACCTCTGTTGAACGGTTAGTGGGTTCGCCAGGTAGGGTAGGGTAAGGTGGCTGGGGCTGGTTCGGTAGACGATTAAGTGGGTGTGTGCGTATGTAGGTAGCAATGTCAGTACGAAGAAATGTTGGTAGCGAGGAATGTTGGTAGGTAGGGAGGTGGATGGTTGGGCATGTAAGTGGGGAAGTGGGTTATTAGGCAGGTAGTTAAGATAGCTGGGTAGTTAGGGAATTAGGTCAGCGGGTAAATAGGCAGGAAGTTGGGAGGGTGGCTACGTGGTCGGTTGGTAGTTGGTGATAAAAGTTGCTTCTTATTCACATGCATTGTGCGACGGAGACGTGATTACAGCGGAGCGTGAGCGTCACGCTCCGTTCACTTTTGGAAGTTCCACAACAACTTTCTGTAACCCTCCACAAGAAAGCCGCTCGCCACCGTGGCACCAAACAGAGACGAAAGGGTAAACAAACATTTTAATTATCCAAGAAAGCAAACGCTTAATTACTTCTCTTACAAAATAAGTTCAGCGGGTGCGCGGGCACGAGACTCCAATCAATTCCGTCAGATGTGCGCGCCAAGATATCACATTTGAGAGTGCCCTTTCATTTCGGCCCGGCTTTAAAATAGCACGCAGATTGGTTATTTTCATTCAGTAGCGGCGTGGCGCACAGCACGACATTCTGTGGCTCGCGGGTTGGCTGGGGGCCACGGTTGAAAGGGCCGCGTTTGCGGAGCGCTAAGAATAGACGAGATTTTGAGGAGGAGGAGAGGGGGGGGGGGCGAAAAACGTTCCACAACAAATCGGATGACCGTAAAAAAAAAACTATTTTATCTGTCGCCATGTTCTAAATCTCTTCTTTTGCTAGCCCACACCGCAATGCCCCCCCCCTTCCCCATTGGAAACCTCAACACAACGGTGGGGGGGGGGGGCTTCTGGTCCGCAGGCCGCCGTATCTGGTGCTGCCACTTGCCATTCAGAAAAAAAATGGGGGAGGGTATCAGCTGTGTACATCTTTGCTTACACTGCGGGGCTTGTGTAGCGGAGACCGCACAGACAAAAAAAGCCCGCGCGCAATCACCCACCGCCCGTTGGTTATAAAGGAGCCATTCCTGCCGTCGCTTTATCTCGTCTCAGGCTGTGACCGTAACACAAAAACCATCGACAAAGAATCCCCCATAGAGCCTTAACAGGCTGTTGGGGCAAGGGCTGCTAGCGGGCACCGATGAAGTGGCCAGCACCAAGCCCGGCCGCCTTTGTCTCCACAGCGGCGATGTTTACACACCGCACTAGGTACTGATTTGAGGCTAAGTCGACCTAGGGGAGGCCGACGACTGGTTCGGATAATCGCCACTGGTGTTGGCCGTGAGCGGGAATTAAACTCGGGCCGCGGGATTCGTAGCGTGGCGCAGCGCGCTAACCGCTACACCACCATAACACACACACGCGTGCACACGTCAATGCAAAGATGCTCGCATAGGCGTACAGACTGTTGGGGCAAGTGCTGCTAGCGAGCGCATATTAAGGCCGGAACAGCACAGGATGGTGCAGGGTGGTGTGGCTCCCAAGCACCGCAATGTTTCACACATTGTGCCAGCTACTGATTTAAGGCCGAGTCTATTTCGGGGGGGACCCTCAGACAGATTTAGATACCATAAGCCATTTTGCTGTTACCATAATCATGCAATATAATGATGATGAGACCTGTAACACGTACAACATTTTCACGGACATAAAGGACGGTCAACGCTGACGCTGTGGTTCAGTGTCGCTCGAAGGTCGGGTGAGAGCGGTGGGGGGGGTGGCCTTTAAGAGTCCCCTATAAGGAGGCGGCCAAGATCCAGTGGCTGCTCAGTGACTAGTTTAGTTTCAGTAGTTTAGGATGTCAACAGCAGTGCTCACCCAAGCGTCTCCAAATGCGTTTCCTATTTGGATAAAGGAGTACAATTTCTACCCTGTGATGTCTCCCGAGTTATACTACTTAAAGCAGGCATGAATGTCGCTTCAGGTTGCTTTCTTTCGAGCTTTTTCAAATAGGGTCCTACATCAATAATTATAACATTCAATGTATTTTATTTGGTAAACATCAATAGAATTTACATGGTCTGGGTCACCACACCTCCTTGCAGCTACCACTGCACAATATCTATATATATTAGCCCTTACATGCTGCCGAGATCAAGTGATGTGAAAAACCAAAACATCAGATTTTTTGACCCGGGGGGGGGGCGACGTACGGTGATTGTGGGAAAATTGCGGGTGACTGTTCTCCGCGTCAGGTGCGGCAGCTTTGAGTGACAGAAGAAAATAATTCCCCTTCTGATTTAAAGCTTTCGTGACTGCAGGGAAGATTCATATTCTTGGTTGTTTCGGTAAAGTCACGTAGAAGGGAAACAATAAAATAATAAGAAAAATATTTTTATTATAATATATTTGTATTGTTTCCCTTCTACGTGACTTTACCGAAAAAACCAAGAATACGAATTCCCCTTCTAATTATATTCCCAGGGACAACGTGAAGTCTCAGAGAACAACGGGGAGTGGCTCAATAATCTCAAGGTCCACCACGAGTCGACCATCTGCACCTGTACGATGTCGACACGCCGTCATACAAGAGGAGCATCGACCATGGCCACGCAAACTCCGGTCATCATACTCGCAGCGGCGGCTTTTGGCTCGGCCATTGAACAAAGACGGTCGCCGCATCGCGCGTATTCGGACGCTGCTTCTGCGGCCGTCTGGAACGCTCTTCCCTTCCGATATTAGGAAGCCACTGGAGGCTACGCACTTTTAAATCTAGATTGAAAACTTCGTTTCTCCAGAACTGCTTTTTGTCTTTAGTTTGTTGTCCTTCCCCCGCACCTCCGATTAGCACAGTTGGCTACATAGGGTGTGAATGAAGTTCAACATACACGTACATTGCACGCTATCAACACCAGATCATGTGCTCCTGTCCACCGCCACCACCACCGCCACCGCTAAGGACCAACACCCCCCCCCCATTCCTCTCATGTTGCCAGGCTGCTTTAAGTGGGATGTTGTGGTGAGCACCACTTTGCTATGTATAACAACATCACAAGGGGCACCCTAATTATAATCAACAGCTGTGTGCATTAGAAGGGTAGGGGGAGAGACGGGGGGGGGGGGGTCAGCCTCGACGGGAAGCAGTGACACCCTGATTAGAGGGGCGTAGCTCTTCGCTGTTTTGTTTTCCGTTGCCATACCGATGCACCCTAAATTAAAAGTCCGTGCTAAGTGTGCGCGCGTGTGTAGTGCATCGGTGCGCATGTGCCCGAGTATATGCATGCGATTTTCGTGGTTGGGATTTGTATACGTGTGTGTGCGTGCAGAGTGTATACGGTGGGGAGCGGTGGTGTCGCGGTTAGCGCGCTGCGCTACGAACCCGGCGACCAGAGTTCGATTGCCGCTCACGGCCTACACCGGTGACGATTATGTGAACCGGTCCTGGGCCTCCCCTAGTTCGACTCAGCCTCAAATGAATACCTGGTGTGGTGTGTAAACGTCACCACCGAGGAGACAAAGGCGGCCGGGCGTGGTGTTGGCCGCCCACCCCCTCGTGTGCTGTACAGGCCTTCATAGCTACTCGCGAACATCACTTGCCCCAAGTCTGTTACGGCTATACGTGGGATCTTTGTCTTTGTTTGGAGTGTACACATAGTTGGATGCTGGCCATTCCTGTCCGTCAGCCACACTACTTTGGTTCTGTCCCATGACCTCCCGTCAGTAAGCCTTTACTCACTCTACGCGGCATTGCTGTGCGCCCCTGAAGCCTAGAGAACAATGACCACACAGCGTTGGTGGCAGTACAGGCGCAGGTCAAGGTGAACAAGTCCATCGCTGCCAATGATGTGGTGACCTCTTGCAGCCGTCGTTGCAATGTTGACACCTGAGCACCAAGATCCATGCTTGCAGTGTCCCACCACCAGCTGGCGTTTAGCTAATTTCTTTAGAACTGATTTTTGTTTGTTCGTTTGCTGTCCTTCCCCCGCACCTCCGCTTCGCACGGTCAGCTACGTACGGTGCGGAAGTTCAACATACACATGAGTATGGGTCTCTTGTGGATCTCTGTGGGTCTCTATGGGTCTCTTCCTTCCGATATTAAGAAGCCACTGCAGTTATGCACTTTTAAATCTGCGTTTGAATCTCGTTTCTTTAGAACTGCTTTTAGTGTTCAGTTTGTTTTCCTTCCTCCTGCACCTTCGATTAGCGCCGTGCTAATCGGAGGTGTGGGGAAATGTCCAAAGAGGTGTGATGTGTGGCTCCGTTCATGGCAACGCGCAGAGTAGCGGGCTCGTGAATGCCGCACTGGGGAGCGGTGGCGCAGCGGTTAGCGCGCTGCGCTACGAACCCCGTGGACCCGAGTTCGATTCCCGCTCACGACCAACATGCGCAGCACGTTGTTCGAGGGCACGACAACTCTTCCCCGTCGTGAGTTGAGAGCCGGGTTAAGAGGGTGCAGTGTGGCCACGACGATTGGTAGAGCTGGCATATAGGACGAAGTAAGTGTAATTTACCATTTGTTTATGACGAACCTCAACGCTGTGCTTCAATTGTCAAGTTGAAAATGAGAATACACTGCTGCGATAATTACTGCTCACAAAGCAGGGCAGAAGTTTAAAACAATAGATTAATCAAATCCCCCTGTTTTTTTTGTCGTGCACCCACCCCATCTGTTGAGTGTCACTCTTGGCGTCTCTACGCTACCATTATATTTGCCCTTTGTCTGTGCAGTTTGTCCGCGCGACAATCTTCGCTCAGCTGTCCAGGGATTTCCTTCGCCAATTTCTGGCCTTCACTGACGCAAAGCAGAGCGGGGCCCGTTTGAAGTTCAGTGCTCGTGCAGCTGTTCCATCATTGGCCGAAATTGTGTCACAAGGGACCGCTTTTCAGCCAATCACCGCGTGGCTGTGATGGCAGATGCTGGCAAGTGGTCTCTGGGTGCAGCGATTTCTGAAAAATTTGCCTCCAAAGTAAAACACACTGAATTTTGTTTTATGATTGTATTGAAAATAAAAATAATAATAATGATAATCTGTCGAAAGTGTGCCCCTCATGCAAAGGGAATATTTACGTTAATTCATAAAATAGTTCTGGGACGTCGCTGTTTATTCATTATAGGTGGTGCCACTGCTCGCTGCTAGAGTTTAAAATTAAAATATCTGTCTCATTGAATGATGCCGAAATCACAAATGGCATGTATAGGAGTGAAAAATATAAATTGGTGTGTCATGATTCACTTCCCTGCCCCACCTCCCAACCTCCCCCCAATGAACTGTTACAATTTGGAGTCAACATTTGAGATGTTAACTACATCGCCTGGTATACAGGAGATCAGGGCTTCAATCCCAATCCTGGCGCCTGCATAAATATCTGTGGTCGCGTGGATTTTTCTCCGGGTCCTCCGGTTTTCCCTTCCACATTTAGAATCAACGTCACGCATTTAGAGTATTTTGGCGGCTATAAATGTCGGCCACTTCGTTGAGCTATCATTTGTGATAGCCAGATCGCTTCTGAAAAAGAGCTACATAGCTCAGTGGGCTTTACCTGGTATTAGTTTTGTCACATCTGAATGGCCCCATTCGTTGAGTGGCACCCATTCAAACCGTTAAGGAAAAAAATATTTTGCCATGTTCTTAAACCAACAAGCCCTGAGCGCAAGCGTCCAGTTCACGAGACGAACGCACGCACGTACGATGTTGAACTTGATAATTGTTTTTTTACCCTTCTATCTGGCAGGTATTGTGGTCTATGCAAACATGACTCCTCGTAAAAAAGGTGTCAGTTTTGTTGCCAGATAGAAGGGTAAAAAAACTATTATCATATTTTTTACTGGCAAATGAGGTTCCAATGGTGATGTTGAACTTCTTTCTCAAACGTACGCAGCCGACCGCGCTGATCCGTGGTGCAGGTGGTCGGGGGGGGGGAAGGACAACAAACGACTGTGGTGGCGGAAGCGTCGTCGTCGCGTGCTTGGCAAGGCACGACAGCGACGTGCCATTCGCACAAGAACAAGGTGAACCAAAGTGCTCATTACCCCCAGACGATGGTGCCGCGTCGCTATATGATGGGGCTCGCTCCTGCCTGGTACGAGTCGAGTGCCTGCGTCGCCAACGCCGAAGCTGTGGAACGGATGGCACAAACACACACACAAACCGCACCTACGATTAGCGCGGTTGGCTACGTACGGTGCGAAAGAAGTCTAACGTGCATGAAGACAAAGATAAAGACCACCCCCCCCACCTGTATAGCCCGTAACAGACTGTTGGGGCAAGTGCTGTTAGCGAGCAGCACCTACGGAGGCCGGCACGGCACACGAGGGGTGGGTGGCCAGCAACCGCGCCCGGCCGCCTTTGTCTCCCCAGTGGCGATATTTACGAAACACCGCACCAGGTACTCATTTGAGGCCGAGTCGACCTAAGGGGAGGGCCCAGGACCGGTTCAGACAATCGTCACCGGTGTTGGCCAGTGAGCGGTAATCGAACTCGGGTCGCCGGCTTCGTGTGCGCAGCGTAGCGCTGACCGCTACACTACCGCTACCCTTCGTACGTAGACGCGCACGGTGAACGAGCGGAGCGTCAGCCCCACTCGGCAACGGCGGCACAAGTGCCGTGGCGCTGCACGAGTCAGCCGTGGTTGTCGAGTTTTTATTTAGATGTCGTCGCGGACGATGTCATGGATATCCGTCGGACTTTTTTTCCAGTTTCAAAAATCATGAAGCGAACACGAAAAATCGGAAGAGGTTTGACCCTTTCTGGCGCTAAAACAGGAGTCGTGTTAAGATGCTCAAACACCAAACAGATCCCTTTTGCAAGGAATAAAGTCTGCATTAACCACACGTACTTGTGGCAAAATGTGCAAAAAAAAACATGCTCTGATAAGATGATGCATCGGCCCTTGAAAACAATTGGCCTCGGGATGGCGACACGGCCTAACACAAGCGCCCTCAACCCCGCTTGTTGCAGAGGGTTCACGGTTCGAACCCAGAGGCCGCACTGATTAATACCGCGCAAAAAATACGACGCGTCGCCCGCTTCACAGTGATCGTTAAAGATCCCTCGGACCTCATTGGCCCATTGTGTGCTGGCGTTAAATTACCCCCCCAAAACAACTTAATCAGGGTCATACATTGCAACCATCGCCCGATACTGGTGGACTAATGCGTCCACTCTCGCAAATGAGACTCATCCTCATCTCTTGGGGAGCTCTCGCCTCGTGAAAACAAAATGAACATGAAACTCGAACTTTGGATCCTCAAATAAAAAACCGTCGAGTGGCCGTGTTCTACATTGGCAAGAACAGGCTCCTTGTCGTGCACAGGAATTTTCCGCCAGCGATCAGGCTCGCAGCGTTAAGATGCAGCCGTGGGCAATATCAAGAGTGCTACAGCTATTGCATCTCCAAGCAACACGAAAACAAAAAGAGAGCTGAGATTAACACAGTTTTAATGCGGTATTCATATTCACAGATTTGTTTTTTTTTTAGAGGTGGCCAGGTTACTCAGGAGAGATAATAAATAGCGCATCGGCAGCATTTAGCTGGCACTGCCGAGACCCCGGCTTCGATTTCCGGCCGACAGCCCGTGATTTAGTGGCGTTCTGAAGCGAAGCGAGTTTTACGGGCTCAGCTTGGTCACCAATCACCGCACAACCACCCACCCAAAAAAAATATACGATCGTAATAACTTTGGTTAAAAGTCGCTTTACTTTGGCAAATTCCAGCAGTGAGTTTTTTTTTTCTCAGAAAAATATGAAAAGAAAGAAAAACTATCGGTTGTAATTGACGAAACCGATTTCAACCCAACTCAAACACCCTCCTCTTGTGAACGAACGAGAACGCACGCGCAAAAAAAAAAGTCACGGAAAGTTGCAGGTCGTCCAGAAACAAACAAGAGGTGATTTACAGGCAGCAAAAGAGGCATGACCGTGACAACTCTATCACTCCTCCCCCGCCCGTGCATTTCGTGTCACGCGGCGTCCCCCACGCCGAGCGCGTAACATTCTCGCAATCTCGACGGGCAGCTCGACCACCGCAGGCGTGTTATTTTAGACGGCGACGACGCATTCACCATGTGGATGAAAAAGAAAGTTTTTTTTGCTCCGCCGAATTCGAAAAGAAGTGCCCCTTCTTGTTATCTTGGTTTGCCGAGCCACCGAGTCAGTGAACCAGGAGGTGGCGGCGTTGGGTAACATGTCGGGGAAACTCCCAACAGTTCCAAGGCATCTTTGGCCACTGTGGAAGAGCAGGCCAAATACCCCTTCGAGAGCAGTGGTTCCCAACCCGCGGTCAACGAATGCAGAGGCCCCCGTGCGGTTTCCCATGCCCGTTCAGGATCTCGTGATCAGACTCTTTATTGAGACTGCAGGAGGAGGAATCCGGTGAGCCATGAGACTCTTTTCTGTTTTCCACAGATGTCTCCAGCAGGGGCCCGGAGAGATGGGGGGGGGGGGTCGGCAAGTAACAACAGTGAGAAATATAAAAAACGACGGGAGTGCAAAATAGTGAAAAAGGGCATCAAGTCAAGAAAAAATATAAGTAGATATATAAACCTGCTTTATCAAGCTTGGGCAAGGCAGCATAAGCGACAACAAAAACAGTGCCAGTACACACCAAGATAACGCCACACAGCGATGGTAGTCCCTCAATAAAACGTGTTGTGTTCGTGGCGTGTGAATAAGAGGCCGACTGAAAGAACTTTCCACGGTGGTTTTATGATCCCCGCCGATGTCGTTCGGTGGCGCACAGCTCCCTGCGGTGGTCGTTCCTTCTTTTTGTCTCACGACGTTGCCGCCCAATCGCACGGCGGGAATATAACAGCGGTGAAGCATACGAAGAGAGGCTTGACACCAGAGGTCGAAATCGGGTACCCCCCGTACCCTACCCGATACCTGGCTACCCGTACCCGGCCGGGTACGGGTACCCGTTTGCGACCCTGGTGCGGCCGGGTACTGGTACGGGTAGGCCGTGAGTCACTGGTGAGTAACCATTTGTCACTCATTTCCCAACGTCTTGTCTCTTCTCACAATTCAAGTGCCTAGAATCAACCCACCCGCGCCTGCAACATGGCTTCATCCCAGAGGTCGCAATCGGGTACCCGTACCCGTACCCTACCCGATACCCGGCCGGGTACGGGTAGCCGGGTATCGGGTAGGGTACGGGTACCCGATTGCGACCCTGGTGCGGCCGGGTACAGGTACGGGTAAGGAATCAAAACCCGTTTGCGACCTCTGCTTGACACCGGCGTGCAGGTTCACCATATGAGGATGCGCGGTGGCGAGACGTTAACTCCCACGCCTGGTATACAGGAGGTCGTCGGTTCAATCCCGACCCTGACGCCTGTAATATTTGGAGTCTGCATATCTCTCTCTCCCCCGTGGTCACGTGGATTTTACTCCGGGGTGCTCGGTTTTTCCCTCCACGTTTATAATCGACAGCGTGCGTTTAGAGTACTTGGCTGCGATAAAATTTCCACGCGATGATAAGCCCACTACGCCGAGCTATTATTTGTGACAGGTCGCTTTTGAAAAAGAGCTATATAGGTCAGTGGGCCTTACCCTGGTAAAATAAAAAAAATAGTTTTAAACAGCAGCAGTAAAGCGACTCCCGTGCACACTGTGACAAGTCTACGCGAGGCGCTCTCACGAGCAAGCGTCCCGGCGAAGCGCAACCAACTCTTCAAAAGCGCGCCGTGCTGTTCCACGCCGTGCTGCGTCGTGCCGCGCCGTGTAAATAGCACGGCGAGGGGGTCGCGGTGCGAATTGGGCAGTTGTAGAACGGTGGCGGTGAGGCCCAGGTGAAAAATGTGGGCGCGCGGCGGCGGTGGCGTCAGGGGTGACGTCTCACTTTGACCGCCGGCTTCCCCCGTGACAGAGCGGCGACGGGAAGAGGGCGAGGGTGACAAATGAAAGGGGAGATAAACGCGGGAGACACGGCGGGGCCCGGGAACAACTGCACCCTTCGGACGGCACGCAGCCATCACCCGTCAAGGACCCAGCCTCCGAGTTCCTGGTCACGGGGCCTCGATCCATTTACCGTAGACTGCACCAACAAAAATCAACGCTCTACGTTCGCCAACGCGCTTACCTTGACCACAGGCCTTCCATGGGTTGACTCATTGTTACAACAATAATAATGCCCGAAACTTGGGGGGAGGCCACGGACATTGAGTTGCTAATGCGGCAGGTACGGTGGCGTCTGGTTTTGAATTATAGTCAAGTTGTTGTCGTCAAGATATTGTCGGTGCGTCTCCGGGTAAGCACGGTTGGCTACATACGCTGCAAAAAAAATTGCAACGTACATGGACTTGCGTACATGGGTGTCACGGTGAAATTCATCTCGTGGTGTCATCTTGTCGGGACGAACGGTAAAACAGAACTGGCCAGACATGCCTAGACACACAACACCCGCATGAAAGAGAGTCTAAGAGACTCAGCGAGGCTTTCCTGTGGAAATATACATTATTATCTATTCGGGTATTGCCGAGTAGCGGCGCAGTGGTTAGCGCACAGTAACATGAGGACGCCAACCTAAAGTTCGATTCCCAGCCACGGCTGACATCAGTGATGGGTTGACACCCTCATTTCACCGACCAGCGTGGTGAAGTTTCGGTCAAACCAACCCCCAACCAGCGACATGACGTTGAGGGACCTTCCACCGAGCAGTGCATTGACAGCGGGCGAAAAATTATTACTATTATTGTTACACACGACGTAATACAGAAACATCGACTGACCAATGCCTTGGCCCCCGTATTAAATATGGCTCCACATTCATTTAACCTCGACACGCAAATAGCGCCGTCGCAAATATGCCCAGAAGTCATTTTTAGCAACGCGCACAAGACGCGCGACACACGAAAATGTGCGCAGCTGTCATCGCGAGCTAAAAAATAGACCTGCAATGTCAGAGAACACGAGGTCGCTATTTTCAGGGAGCGCGGGTTCATGGCACCGCCAGCCATGTGTGGGGGGGAGGTGAGGGGGTAGAGGGCGATGAGGGGGGGGGCGGCTATTTCTGTGCATCTGGGGCGCCCGCAAGTGCGGCGCGCGCCCACACGTGGACAGTGTGCACGTAAATCCACGTGTAATTACGCCGAGGTTGCTGACAGCTGTAAAACTGTCGGGAGAGGGGAAAAAAAACATCGCACGGATGTAGTATACGCCGCATCCGGAACGGGGGGTGGAGGGGGATGAGCGCAGCGCACGTGACTCGCGATTGGAAGGTCGCGAGTTCAAATCCAGTCTGAGGTGGAGGAACAACTCGCCCTCAATCGGCCTCTTCCCCCACCCATCCACCCTCCTCCTTCTCCTCCGGAGGAAAAGTGAACACAACAAGTGCCAACTTGGTGGAAAGTTCACAGTGGTCACCCCGACGCAGTGGCAACGCTCGCCCGTGGGCCCGAGGGTGACCGGAGGATGACCACTACGAGGATGACCACTACGAGGATGACCGGAGCTCGCATGATGGTGGTTTATGCCGGTACGCCCGACTGAAACTCGACCGGCAGAGAGTTAATGAGGGCCCCTCCCCTTACAATCACAGCACCGGCTGGATGGATGGCATCCCGTCCTCTCGCCCACAATAAGTCAACCTCAACTTCTGGAGGTCGTCTCAGCCGCTGCCACTGATGCGGGCTGCTTACCGCACCCCGCTGCCCCCCCCCCCTCCCTGTGCGTGCGTCCGCTTCAAGGCGGACGTTCCAAGATCCCCAGATTGCGGCGCGTAGAGCACTGGGCCACGTGCCACTGCCGCCCAGTTGGCCAAATTCGAAAATGCCACCTGCAAATGACGACCCAAATTTTTACCCAATACCACGTAGCAACGTCACCCCCTCCCCAGCCCCCTCCCCCACTGGCTGACTCTACCTGCCCGTGAAACACGGCAGCACCTCGTAGCGAGAGCCTTGCGCTGTAAGAATTTCGAGATTAACAAATTTAGAAGCTGGAAAATGAGATGGTTGATGTGGGGCCGGGGGCGGGGGGGAACAGAAGACGTGGGAACGTAATTATCGTTAAATTAGCCAGGGAAGCCCATGATGAGCACTCGCCAAAACCTCTCGGAAACCAGAGGTGGCGTTTCCACCTTAAGGCGCACTTCGTTCTTGTACATCCCAACATTGAACACCAGGGGAGCTCGGCACACGGGGAGAATTTCTGCACGTGGCAGCCGGAGCTGAAAAGAAAATTTACGTTAAAAAAAAAATTAACCCGTAAAAACAAAGTTTTTCACTATAAATCCTTTATATGCGTGGCATCAGTTTTATTTTATTATTCATTTCTGTTTTTCTTGAGTAAGAGTTTCATTTTTATCACATTGGTATTTTAAATGAAACATTTAATTTTTTTTTTCCTAAAAAGTGAAAAATTTTGGAAAAACATTTTCACGAAAATAATTTGTCACGCACAACGAGTCTGTGTGCAAAATGTCAGCTCGATTGGATCACGGGAAGTGGGTTAAAAAAACGACCGAAAGATTTGCACGGTCGTAAGCGCGCAAGCAAGCAAGCAAGTGAACTTAATATAAAGGATTTAAAAACCACGAAAAGGCCCAGGTTTGGCGGTGCCTGGACCGGTTCTTCAAATGAAATCTTGAATCGTCACGTGAGACGATTGCGTAGACAAAAGTTTCAGCTCGTTAAGGCTTCGTAGATCCGAAGATATTAAGCGTCAACAGATTTGAAAGAATTATAAACAGACAACAGGGCAAGTTAAATTAAAGTGTGGAAAAATACACAGGGGGGCCGATCCATTTTAACACAGATGCCCCACGAAAATAATGAGGGGGGGGGAGGGGCAACACGATTCATCAAAGCTCTCTTCACATCTCTCACCGATCTCAACGCACTTATTACATCGCTTCACTCTCCCTGTAAGATATGGATCTTTCGGGTGTCACACTTACTCAATCAACTAATTGAGAATGAAAGAGGAAATCAGCGTGGTATCTATAAATGGATCACACCCCGGACATATTAAGACAAATATCACGCGGATAAATGTAACATAATTTTGCGGGGGAAAGCGCTTTTAACGAGCACCAATGAGGACCGGCATGGTACAAGGGGGTGGGTGGCCAGCACCACACCCAACCGCCTGCGTCTCTTCAGTGGCGATGTTTACACACACCGCGTTAGGCACTCATTTGAGGCCGAGTCAACCTAGGGGAGGGCCCGGCACCGGCTCATATATTCGTCACCGTGTGTCAGCCGTGAGCGGAGCACAGCGCGCTAACCCACTGCGCACACCGCCGCTCCCCAGTAACAAACAACAACAACCGCCATTCGCCACTAAGTGGCGGTGACGTCACCACGACGCCTGTGCCAGGCTATGTGCACCTTGAGAACACGTGAAGTGTTGAACGCCCGCTGGCAGGAGGTCACGGGGCAGACCCAGATGCCACAGGTCGACTGACTGAGACGACTGGCTGATGCACCACCCGTGCGCCCCCCTACTGTGCCAACTTGCTGTGCTTTAAAACCAGTAACAAACACACACGCACACACGAGCGCACACACGAGAGCGCACACACCATTTATATGCCCTCATTAGGTTCCAACCAAAACACCTGAAGAGGGCGCGGTGGGTGGACGGTGACATAACAGAATCAGTTGAGCCCTGTGAATTCTCCGCGGAGCGGTCACAACAGGGGCGGAATCACGCGCACCGTTTTGCTCACGACTCTGCAAGCCATCACTGCCTGGCCACGCACCAAGATACACACACGCACGCACGCATTTATATGGCAGGCGCAGGCACACACACAAACACGCGCGCGTCTACACGTAACAGCGTGTATACAAAGACGAATTGATACACACACACACACAAACAAAGACAAAGATCTGCCGTGTAGCATATAGCAGACTGTTGGGGCAAGTGCTTTAAAGCGAGCACCTCTCTAGACTGCCACAGCGCAACAAGGGGATGGGTGGCCAGCACCACGCCCGTGTCTCCAAAGTGGAAATATTTACACATCACACCAGGTACTCTTTTGAGGCGGAGTCGACCTTGGGGAGTCCCAGGACTGGTTCGGATTATCGTCGCTGGTGTTGGCCTTGAGTGGGAATACTAATTGAGGTCATCGGGTTCATAGGGCAGTTAACTGGCACACTGTCGCTCCCCCACAATACACACACACCTGCAAGCACATACACACACCTAAATGCGCGCGCACACACACACACGCACATTATATATGAGTCGGGTGGGCTTCCAGGTTTCAGCTTGAGCTAAAACACCAATTTGATTTGCAGGCTATTAAGGAAGCTAAAAATAACAAAGTTTGCTAGGAAAGTAAAATTCCAGAAGGCATTTTTGCAGTTGTTAGCCCACGAAGCTGCCACGTAAAGGCAATCTGCTGCAGTGCCTTGCCTGTGCCTGCTTTTTGCGCGTGCGTGCGTGCATGCGTGTACCTGCGGTAGCGTAGCAGTTAGCGCCCCGCTCTACAAACCCAGCGACGCGAGTTCGATTCACCGCTCACGGCAGAACGCCGGTGACGATTATCTGAACGTGTCATGGGCCTCCCCTAGGCCGACTCAGCCTCAAATGAGTAGCTGGTGCGGTGAGCCAACATCGCCACTGGGGTGATGAAGGCGGCCGTGTGTGGTGTTGGCCACCCACCCCCTCTCGTGTGCCGTGCCAGCCTTCACATGTTGCACCAACAGTCTAACGGTCTGTTCAGGCTATACGGGGGATCTTTGCCTCTATAGCTGCATGTGCCCGCGAGTGCACATGCACGCCGGCATGCACCGAGACCCTAGGCCGCGTAAAAAATATACAAAAAGCCTGTAAAGGAGTTGACAAATTATTTAACTGAATGTGGTTATTATACGAGGTTGGCAAGGCAGAGGAGGGGCTAGAATTCCAGATGTGAGAAAATAAAAAAGACAAAAACCACAAGGACGCAACGAGGCTCGTCTGGCCTCGGACAAACGTGCAGACCTCTTGCCCCCCATCTTTCTCCCCCACACACAATTGTTTACGCACTCCCCCCCCCCCCCCCCGTTTACCGGTGTTGATCGAACTAGGACGGTAACACGGCATCGCGCGGCGCTTTCAGATGCAAAAGTAGCGAGCCACCGGAGCTACGTACTTCTCACCTAGATTGAAAACCAATTTGTCTAGAACTGATGTTTGTGTTCGGTTGGTTGTCCTTCCCCCGTACCTCCGAATTGCGCGGACGGCTACGTACGGTGCGAACGAAGGTCAACATACACACGCCCATCGGAGACAAAGGTTCCGTGACCTGTGCAAGACGGCAGCTTTGCCGACGTTTCACTCCAACGCGGTTCACGAGTTACGCCACCGCGCGCTTTGACGACTGCTGCAGGCCGTGTCGCACGCCGGCTCGCTCACTCACCAAACTCGACGCGAACACAGATATGCTGCCGAACAACTGCCCCCCCCCGCCGCATTAAATAACTCTCCGTGATTGCTCGTAAATCAATGGGCGACTGATCGAGACATCTCGATGCGCCCGACGCTGCCAGCGATCTTTTTTTACCGCGCATCTCTGTGACTTTCATTTCAAAGCCAAAGACGAATGGCGAATGCTGTCATCGCAGGTGCCAGATTACGATCACCGATGAACAGAAGGGAAAGTTGTCGAGGAGGGAACATCGCCTCGAGGGACATTGGAGGGAGTCCGTGGAGGAGAGAAAAACACTGCCGCCAAGGCAAAATAGCCCTCGAGTTGCGTCTGCGGAGCAATCGAGCGTTGATTTTACATTTCTCGACTGTTCGCAACCGACAGGATTCATACAATAGACTGGATTCACTTACTGCGCAATCTGCATCTACTCTTAACTCTACTTAGTCTCGCTCTCTCTCTCTCTCTACATTTATCGTCTACGTCATCCGCCGTGAAATTAGGAAGCCACTTCCGTTATGAGGAAGGCACTGGAGCTCTGCACTTTTAAATCATCTCGACTGAAAACCAATTTCTTTAAGAACTGCTTTTTGTGTTAAGTTTGTTGCCCTTCCCCCGCACACTCCGATTGGCACGGTCGGCAACGTACGGTGCGAAAGAAGTTCCACATACATACTATGATGCAACGAGCCCGTGACATCACGCCTGGGTGAAGGCTCGTGACTCACGAGTGAGCGCAAGCACGCAGGCCTCGCCAGCCTGAGTCGGCAGCCAGGACGAGCAGACGGCGATCGCGTGCGCCGGTGATGCCAACGGTGGTGATGCCACCGGCGTGTCATCGCCACTACCCACCAGAGGTCGCAACCGGGTACCCGATACCCGTACCCTCCCCGATACCCGGCTACCCGTACCCGGCCGGGTACGGGTACCTGATTGCGACCCTGGTGCGGCCGGGTACGGGTAAGGAATCAAAACCCGTTTGCGACCTCTGAGCGAGGGTCCCCCAACGCGCGCTACTAGCGGCGCACTTGGCCGCTGCATTGGGCGCCACGCTGGCGAGATGATAGTTTAACGCGGAGGCTTTCACGACCAATGTCATCCATAATAAATAAATAAAACACATAATGGCGAGATGTTAACTACCTCGCCTGGTACGCAGCAGGTTATGGGTTCGATGCCGACCCTGACGCTTGCTGCTGTATATTTGGAGTCTGCATGTCTCTCTCCCACCATGGTCGCGTGGATTTGTCTCCGAAGGGCCCCCGCTGAGCTCTGTTTCACAAGCGACCTGGCCATCACGAATGACAGCTCATTTAAAAGTGGCTTTGTCGCACGGAAATTTATAGCAGCAGCAGTAACCAAATTCTCTAATCGCGTGATGCAGATTCTAAACGTGGGAAGGGGGGAGGCAAAAAAAAATCAGAGGACCCGGAAAAAAATCCGCCAGCGTTAACCGGATCCAGGTCCCACGGCGCCTTGACAAAGAAGTTTACATATCAACAGCGGAATTGCTTAATTCCGCTGTTGATATGTAAACTCCTTTGTCAAGGCGCTCTCCTCCTCCAACACAGCTTAAATATACGCTGCCAAGCTTGGCGGTGTTCATTGGGACGCTGTCTTTCCGACAACTCTGTTTCTTCACCTGTGGACGGCTGCTTGCGTTGTGGCCGAAACGTCGTGAGAATTATTTTATTATGTTTTATTATTTTATTATTTCCCTTCTACGTGACTTTACCGAAAGAACCAAGAAGATGAATCCCTGCAGTCACGAAAGCTTTAAATCGAAATTTAGGCCTACAGGCCTTGGGCGTGAGGATTTAGCCACCCCCTGTCCTGGTTTGTGCTGGGGGTCGAGGTCTCTTTGAAGCAGCCGCCCTAGGAAATCTGAAAGTCTTCCCCGAACAGGAAAACGTCCTGGCTCTTATTCACTACGTAAATACCACACCACCGCTCACAAAAAAAATGTATTTAAAACAATGCACGCATGTCGTTGTTGTTGTTGTTCCTGAACGAATTCCGGACTAGTCTTCTTCACCATGTGCTCGGTGTTTTACATATCTCAAAAGGTGGCAACCCTGCCGCATAGCATTAATCTGATTGGTTGTACCGTTCGTCCGTTGCATAACGAATCCTACTTGCCACATGTGGTTGATGGAAGGGGAGCCACAAGAATTGGGGCTATTTGTCCCGTTCCTGAAATTGCAATCCTTGAAAGGAACAAAAAATATCATTCCTTCTGCTTGTTACCACAAACCACAGAGCCACACGGGACCGATCGTGTTATTAACGGTGGAAAATATTTACCTTTCAATTTGTGAAAGACAGCTTTGGCAAGGGACCAGTAAAGGCGATAACTGATTGGGCAAGATGGGACCTGTCACATTTGTGATTTGTGAAATTTCACCTGGCTCGCTACGCTATTATTATTATCAGAAGGGAATTTGTTTTTTGTGCCAAAGCTCAGAGTCCTGAGATTATATCTGCAGATTAACAACTCTACCACTCTCCCCACTGAAAAATCATCATCACCATCGACTAAAAAAAAAAATTACACGCAAGTAACACACTGCACTTGCAATCCAGAGGTCACCAGTTCCATCTCCCGGCACGGAAGTTGAAATAATCGGCATATTCATAAACATATTCATATATTAACCTCCACCTCTGTCCCCACCCCGCACTTTAAAGGGGTACAATGACAGTTTATCTATCGGTGAGGTCATGAGCGGTGGGGTAAAATGTGTGTACTCCCAACCTCTTCGGAGCCGTGCGGTTATTTTGACCGTGCTTCATCACGCCGGTGAGTGCGGGTTGGTAAACAGAGTGGTTACGGCGATTCTGGACCAAATTAAAATATCACTCGCCACTGAGTGCAGCCGTTGCTGGCAATGGAACTCTGGTCGCCCGGGTACGTGGCGGGTAGGTGCGGCATTCCAAAAAAATGGAAATGCGCGCTCATCTGCAACACGGACTCATTTGGCAAAATCCAATCACTCGTGCCTCCAGAAACTGCCCGATCCGAACTCCGTCCGCTTTGCGAATCAGCTGAACAAACAGCTCCACATTACACAAAAGTCACGCAGCTGCTGATAGGGCAGCCCCCCCCACCCCCCCGCTAAGTGCTAGCAGGCCAAAGAGGAACGTCTCCTTCTACCGGGATGCCCTCATCGCTCGGTAACCATCCCAGAAGCGGTGCACGGAGAAAAGGTCAAAGGTGCAGCCCCGCAATGTCTCGCTCGTGCCACCGCTGGCGGAAGGGCCTCCACTAGAGGGAGCGCTCTAGAGAGCCGCAGCACGAGACGAGAATTGTCCGAATCTTCCACGCCGACCAGACGTGCCACACTTTGCATGAATGTAAGTTGGGGAGCGGTAGTAGTACAGCGGTCAGCGCACCGCGCCACGAACCTGGCGACCCCAGTTCGATTCCCGCTCAGGGCCAACACCAGTCACGATAATCTGAACAAGTTCTGGGCCTCCCCAAGATCGACTCGGCCTTAAGTGAGTGCCTGGTGCGGTGTTTTTATACATCGCCACTCGGGAGACAAACGGGGCTGGGGGGGGGAGGCACCCACCCCGTCGTACGCCGTACCAGCCTTCATAGGCGCTGCTCGCTACTAACAGCCCTTGCCCCAACAGTCTGTTCAGGGCTATACGGGGGATCTCTGCCTTTGTGACAGGCGGCGAGAGTGCGGAGTGAGGGTTCCGAGGGGAGCGTGGGGGGACGATTGGCTCGACACCAGCTCTGTTGCATTCCAGCGGGGAAAAGAAAAAAAAAGTGAAATGAGCCAGAGGGGGCTCACCTTTCAAAATGCTTCAATAATCAAATTCGCAAGGAGCGTTCGTGCCGATTCCACCCGGTGCCTTATCACTTTCACAGAGACCAGTCTCGCCTGCTCCATTTCTGGAACACGTTTATTAAATTTTTACCCGGTAAGCGCCGGGGCCACTGGAATTTGTCGGCAAAATAGTAAGCCAAAATGATTTACCGCCGAGCACTGAATCTTTTGAACACTTGCCAGGAACATTAATAATAATAATGATGATTTTCAATATTTACCAAGGAAAGCCTCGCCGAGCTCCCAATGGCTCGGCTGCAGGAAGGTCTTGCTTCATCGACACGTTGATGAATGCATCCATGCTAGGAATATCCACAGAGAGCCGTACATCCGTCGTTGTCACGCGGGATGACGGGCTATATCTTATGAAACGGCTCCACTCTGAAAATCCTGAAAGTGTATATGCTAAAAGCTAAGCAGGCCTTGTGGCGCAGTAGCCGTACGTGGGGATGGGAAGCCACCAGGAAAACATTTAAGTTGCGAACGGGCGAATGACACCGGCATCGCGCGTTTCACAGCGTTGAGACTACGCGTTTGGGTCAGAGGTCATCCGATATGTGTGACAGACACTCAAGAGGCACTGGTGCTGGAGGATGGCGGTCTTACCCGTGAAACGTCAACGGAGTCTTGTTTTCTCCCTGACTGTAAAACAAAAAATATCGCGCCGCGTTTATGTGACACGGGCAGAGGCGTTGGCCTGCGCAAATCCAAATTAATTTTGCAGGTCGACACCTCGGACCTCCGGCCCAGCCAGGAGGCTACATGAAGATGCCGAGCCTTTGAACTACACTTTTCCACTCAAAAATTGTCTGCTTTTACTCGACAGAAGTTATTTTCGTACGATTAATATTAAATAGGGCAAGGTTATTTTAGGCATTTCTTATGTAAAAATTATAAAAACAACTAATGTTGTTTTAAAATTTTTGTTCAGTTAGAGCCTCAATGTGTCTGTATCCCTGCACGGGGGCCCCTCGCACGCCATGCCGGCCTTCATAGGTGCAAGCCACTACTCGCTGACATAACCTGCCCCAACAGCCTGTAAATGCTATCGGCGGGGGGATCTTTGTTTTTTTGTCTTGCTGGGACGTTTCAGAACATTTCACAATAATCCTTCCACCATCCACAACGAGAAGTCATCTCCTCTACTTGCTCCGGTATGCGCCGGCGATAGGAGTGGTGTAGCGTGGCTGGCACGGGCCCTTGTTTTGAGTGTGACTGCTGAACATATTTCGCATCGGACGTAGCCAACCGTGCTAATCGTCCAATTTCCCTGCCCGGGATACTCTGGCCATTGGCCCCGGTTGCAGTTGCACCGCCTGCACACCCGACGGCTACGCCACGAGACACGGGTAAGAAGCCGTAAAGACCTCGACGCGGTCGTTCGCACGAGCACCGGCGTGCTGGGTTTCATCAGGCGCGCGGGTTGCGGGCGCTGCTCTGCGTTCGCGAGGCGTCGCGCGCTCGATGACTCCCCGCGTCGCAGGGCTGGCGAACGCGCGTGCGGCAATGGGCGGCGAATCGGGCACCGCTCGCCGCTTCAAAAGCCACGGGCGGGTTTCCCCTTCGCTTTTGGACGCGTTCCGAAAGACGGGCGCGCGCGAGGCGATATCGAGGAGCGCGGACACCGGGGCAGCCGCCCGGCCCACAATGCACTGCCACCCCGTGCCGAGCAGCGCGTGCGGTTTCACGAAATGTTTCCCCGCCGTCCGACCGCGCAGCCGCATCGGAGCGAATTCTGACCGCGCTGCGGAGCGAACTTTGGGCAAGAAATAGGTCGGCCGCAAGTAGAACGCGAAAACGGCAAACACGCGCGCGCCCTGAATGCGCGTAAAGCGGGGCAAGCTCTGCATACAGAACGAGAGAGAGAGAGCAAAGATTGGAGAGTGGGGACACGGAGTCAACAAGACAGCCGGAGATAGCTGGCAGAGAGACGCGCAGGCTGGGCGCGTGCCTAATGGTGACTAATGGGGGTCAGTGCGTTGTCGTAGGCTCCGCTGTGATTAGCGCAACGATCCGGTCTGCGCTTCCCCGTGTCCAGACCCGATGTTCCCTGAACAGGTGACTCGGTAATTGATCGTCCCGCGAGCAGGTCACATTAAATCCATCGGCCAGACCGCTCACAGCGAGTGTGCGCCCACTTCCAGACAAGCGACGCGTTTCACTTTCCCAATTTGGAGGAAAGTTTACATATATAATTATATACGTATAAATAAATCCGCCCCCGCCGAGATGTTTGCGAACCTTGATCTGCTTCGGTGGAAAAAAACGCCGCGAACGCTGGAAAGCAAAACGAGGTCGCGCCTCAAGTAGCGAAGCTACTTTCAATAGCTCCCTCAGCCTAACGACGAATGGCCTTGACGAATATCTATTAGTGGATTCTTTGGGGCTCCATGTAAAAGCACGGCTCCAACCGACCCCTGCCTGGAAACCAGCCTGGACATCACACTCCACTCCTTGACCATACCGTGAGCACTTCTAGAGGGCACAGGCGCATCCATGCAATCGCTTGCTCACGCGAATGTTGGCAGAAGGGGCCTCCAAGGAGACGGAGCTCTGGAGAGGCTCCTTCTCCAGAACGGTATTTGGCCTACTCTTCCACGCTGGCCAAACATCTTGAAAGAAGTGGCTGCACTCGCCCCTATTACCCCACCACACATGGCGGCACTCCGGCAGTCCGGCATCGCAACCACGACACCACGCCAGCATGCCCGTGAGAACTCCCGTCTGTCCGTACAAATGTAGTTCACGCACACACACACATCCCCTCAGAGCGAGACTGCACCTCGCTGCGTGTGAAGCCAGTCACACAGTGGGCGGATGGAATATTTGTGTTGTTTTTTTAATTGGCCGGGCTTGTTTCTCTACTGTATACCTGGCCACCTTTGCAGCTGCCAAGAATAATCCAAAAACCTCTACCCACACACGCGAACACACACACACATGCGCGCACGCCCACACGATCGCATGGTCTCCTGGCCCTCCCCTGCCCGTTTCCCTTCGCACCAAATTCACCTCTCCATCGCTCGCTCGTACATCTGCCAGCAGCAGCAGCGGCAGCGGCCAAAAGTTTAAATGCCGCCCCGCCCCGTGCTTCCCCCACCGAAAAAAAACATCCCCGCTTTCCGCCCAATCCCGCTTCTTTCACCGCCTGGCCACGGTGCTCCAACGATGGAACGATGAAGACGAAGGTTTTCATAAGTCAGCCGAATGCGTCGTCTCGGCCAGGGATTTTTCGAGTCGCCGGTAGACCACCGTAACGTAACGTAAACGGTCATTCAAGGAAACGATCAGCGCCTCCGACTGGCACGGTACGGTGCGAAAGACGCTCAACATACGTACGCGCGTACAAACGCAAAAATCATGCCGATAGCATCCCGAACGCGCACTGCTGTCTGGTCAGGCTGTGTTCTTTAAATTAATTTTAAGGTGCCTCTTGAAGTGGTTGAACTTAAAACTTTGTTGTTCTTGAGTTTTTTTTCCACGGGCAGAGAATTCCACGATGCGACAGGGGCACAAGCCTTCTGAAAAGCGCGGTCGCCGCTCATCGCTAGGCGGGGATTACGCGTCACAACAACGACGATGATGAGAACACCACGAGCAGGAACAGCAGCAGACCTGAGGTGTTGTCGTCTTCCCACCGTTGGCGGCAGGCACGCGTAACTCCGATAAATAATGGTGGTGCCATACCACGCAGGCACTTATATAGGCGGCGGTGGCGACTGCTAGCAGTCACAGCAATGTTGAGAGGGATATTGGATGGGGCTGCTCACCTGGATAATCCCTGCCGAAATTTACTAATTTTTATTTTAGCAGATGCGGCCCACTCTGCTATAACGCTCTTTTTCAGAAGCGACCTGGCAACAAGTGATAGCTCAACAAAGTGGCTTATCGTCGTGTGGAAATGTATAGCAGCCAAATACACTTCAACGCATGTTTCTAAATGTGGAGGGAAAAACCCGAGGACCCGGAGAACCCACGACCTCCTGCATACCAGGCGAGGCAAATAATATCTCGCCACCGTGGCTCCCATTGGAGCTCCGACTACTGGACAAATCGCCCGGTGGGTTTCCGATCTCCCGACAGGTCTCAAGAGGCCAGAGGTCGCAAACGGGTTTTGATTCCTTACCCGTACCCGTACCCGGCAGCACCAGGGTCGCAAACGGGTACCTGTACCCGTACCCCGCCGTATCGGATACCTGATTGCGACCTCTGGGATGAAGCCATGTTGCAGGCGCGGGTGGATTGATTCTAGGAACTTGAATTGTGAGAAGAGACAAGACGATGGGAATTTGAGTGACAATCGGTTACTCACCAGTGACTCACGGCCTACCCGTACCCGGCCGCACCAGGGTCGCAAACGGGTACCCGTACCCGGCTGGGTACCGGTAGCCAGGTATCGGGTAGGGTACGGTTATCGGGTACCCGGTTGCGAGCTCTGCAAGAGGCTGCCGAGCAGCGTCGAGCGCAGACGGTGCTCGGGTGGGTGAGCAGCCACGGCACAATGGGACGCTTCCGGGCACCGGCCGAGTTCTACGTTGCGAGCGGCAGCAGAGGGGGCGACGGTGCGAAAATAAACAAAGTCTATCGGTGAAAGGCTCCTATAACGTCGGCTCGCCAAATCCGCGCTGACCGGTGTGGCGAAGTATGGTCAAACAACCAGTGGGAACCCCCCATGTGCGGTGAGGACGAGGCCCTTTATCCAGCGGTGGACTGACTGGGTCTAACGTGCGGTGGAAAGGAAAACCACCGCACGCGCGCAAAAATAAATGCGAGGTTCTTACCGCAGTCTAATTCGCACTGCTCCCGACGCCCCTCCCGCCTCGTCATTTACAGATGCGATTGATCTTGGCATTAGCCAAGCTAATGGGGCCCCCGTATGTGGAAGCAGGGACTGCACATTGTACATGGTTCCCAGAGGCAGACTCTGCAGCAGTGCGCGGATCATCGGTGACAATACTGTGCTGATGAGTACTGATGAGGACGAAAACCGATCCACGGTTTTGGCATCACTGCTGCTGTCAGTCGGTCATATTCGCTCAAATTGATTATGATGATCGCCTAAGACAAGAGGCCCACAATGCCCTTCTTCAGGAACTGCCGATGTTCATTTCTTTTGCATAACGCAACAACGCCGCGTGCTCTCTAGGCGTGTTTGCGTGTCGTTTAAAGCCCCCACCACCCACACAGCCCCACCCTACGATGACCCGAAACCAAAATGACCCCTCAACGGGGTTGGGGGTCTTCATCACCGCAGGAGCCGCTGCCCTTCCCCCGCTCCCAGCCCCAGCCGCCCCTGCCCCAAAGGCATTGGTGGGGGTGTGCGCGCGCTGCGCAAAGGGCACCAGGGGTCAGCCATGCGTTGCCTCTGGGCGATACCCTCGGATGACCCCTTGCACAGGAACGGCGTGGGGCGTCGGGGTCAGCGACGGGGGAAACGGGGTCACGCGTAACACACGTCCCCATTGACGCGCTCACTAACGCGGCACCGTCACACGCGGCGAGCCGGCGTACCCAGCCTGGCGATCGTCTTTTTTTTTTGTCGCCGTTGCTTTGCCCGTGCGGTAAAACGCCGCGGCTTGAATGTCGTCGTCGCCGCCGCCGCCGGCTCTGTTACCCTACCCCCGTTAAGTGGGAACGGATCCCTACAGCTCCTTACAGATATACACGATGCATATAGACATATAAAACAAGCTCTGCATCGGGATGTATTGTGCAACGCTTTCCAAAATTTGGTTTGCTGCCTTGAATGGGAAACAGGTGTGAAGGAAAAACAGGAATACATATTCGCAAACGGCGCTCTCCGCTCTGGAATTTTGGTGCTCCCAAAATTTTGGGCAACCCCCTTTTTTTGAGCGATTTTTTGGCCAGTTTTCAATCGGCTTAAGTGCCCGAGAGGAAAACAAAGTAACGCCACAGGTTGGCTCGCATTCGATCGTCGATACGAGAGTTGCAGTCGTGCGCCAAACATCCCCCTCCCACCCCCCCATTGACCCTGGAGGGATGACGGTGTCAGCTGGTCCACCAGGAATTGAACCCGGGACATCAACATCACGGGTCTTGTGCTCTGCCACAGCGCCACATGGCAATACCGATGCAAACTTCATGAGAATTATAGTCCGCCGTTACATATTGGGCCACGGAAGCGAAGCATGTACGTTGAACTTCTTTCGCGCCGTACGTAGCCAACCGCACTAATCGGTGAGGGATTAAAATCGCATTCAAGCGAGACTGTTCAAACAATACAAATGAGAAGCGATACAAATGAGATCGTAAAAACAAGCCAAAAAGTAGAATCTTCTGCATAGCATTGCAACCCTCAGTCGCGACAATGTTTCCATCGGTGGGTGGGAACGGAGGGATTGAGGAATTTAAACGCTACCTGCTCCTACTGCGTGTGCAATTGACTTCAATGCGCTCCAACGGAAGTGGTCCCTGGGTGGCAGTGCGCGGGCATGAATGTGAAGCTGAGAGGATGGTCTTAGCATTGACGAACGTTCGTGAAAGGACATCAAGACCCGGGTTTGTCCGATGTCCTGTCTGCATGAACACACTCGCTCTCTCGCATGCTCCCTCCCCCCCTTGCAGCTCTGCGTCTCTGTCACTCTGTCTCTGTTCGCACAGGGACATCTGCCACCGGGGTCACACTTGTAGAGGGCTGCAGCCAGGCCACCGCAATTTCTCGCTCTCGCCACTGCTGGCGGATGGATGCTCCTCCGCTAACGGGACTTCTAACGAGCGTCCCTCGAACGGCATCTTTGCCCACTCTTCCACACTGGTCGGCCGGACATCTCGGAAGAGGTACGAGTGCCCACACTTTACCCCCCAACCATACGCAGACCATGTCCATCAGGTCCACGCTCCCGCGTGTGGCGGGCACGTTTTTTGTGCGTATTTAGTTTGTTGTCCTTCCCCCGCTACGTACAGTGCGTACAACAACAACAACAACAACAACCGCCATTCGCCACTAAGTGGCGGTGACGTCACCACGACGCTTGTGCCAGGCCATGTGCACCTTGAGGCTATCACGTGAAGTGTCGAACGCCCGCTGGCAGGAGGTCACGGGTCAGACCCTGCAGGTGCCACGGGTCGACTGACCGAGATGACCGAGATGACTGGCTGATGCACCACCTGTGCCCCCTACTGTACCAACTTGCTGTGCTAAAGCATAGCAAGTTGGTACACACGCACACACACGTGCGACCGTCCCCCGCGCGCGTTTGCAGGCGAGCGCCTCTCCTTACCCTCCTCCAACGTGAAGTGATGCCGGTTGCCCTGCGTGGGAAAGCGGCCCCTGTCCGTGCCCTCCGCCGGCTCCTGCTTGATGCCGCCTGACGCGCAGCCCGAGTAGGCCCCGCGTGGCGGCGGCGGCGGTGCCGACGCGTAGTGCTGCTGCTGCTGGTGCTGCTGCTGGTGCTGCTGCTGCTGCATCCCTACGTTCACCCCCAGCTGCTCGTAGGCCATGTGCAAGCCGTGACCCTCCACGTCGCCACCCTCCTCTATGAAGGCGAAGGTCTCGAACGGCAGCTGAGCGTGGCCTGTGGAGTGAAAGCCCTGGTATGCCAGCGCTCCGTAGTGGTTGTTATTCTGCTGGGATCCCTGCAGCTGCTGCTGCTGGTGATGATCGTGATGGCTCTGATGGGGGTGATTGTGTTGGTGATGCACCGTGCCGTGGTGATGATCCTCTTGCTGGTGGTGGTGGTGGTGATGATGCTGCTGCTGCTGCTGGTGGTGGTGGTGATGGTGGTGAGGATGATGGTGGTGGTGGTGTAGGTGCTGCATCTCGGCGTTCTGGAACACGGCCTGCCCGAGGTGATCGAGCCCCTGGAAGCGTTGCTCCATGGGCATGTCCACCCCGTTGGGTGGCATGGGGTGCAGGGCCTGGTACGCCTGAGCCTCGCCAGGGTGGGCGCTCATGCCGGCGCACTCCGGGGGCACCAGGTGGAGCAGCAGCGGCCCGGTAGGCGGAACCTCAACCGAGAGGTCGGCCGGCTCGGGGGCTCCCGGCGTCGTCGTCGTCGTCGTCGGCGTCGTCCCCATGAAGTCGTCGCTCGGCTCGCTCTTAATCGGCAGCATGGGCACTGCCGGCACACAAAGACACAGGGCCCCAACCCCCACCCACGCGTCAAAGCCTGTAATAGTCCATCATCCCCCTCTGGGGTGAACCAATATAAGCGGCGCTTTGTGGTTGTGTTACATAGATGGACTCGCAGCCCCCTGCCCCCACCACCGTCGTAGGAATGTGGAATTTCCCACCACTCGCTTTACACAGCTGTAAATAAACGCGAGATGAGCACCAGTGCCTCAACGCTCAATTGAGCGGAAAAGTGCAAAATCGCTCCGACTTTTTTTGCTTTACTACTTTGTTGAACGAAAAAAGTTTTGAAATATTCCGAGTAACCCAGAACACCCGTGGAAAAAAAAGGGGGGGAGGGGGGGGAACGTATGGCGTGTCTCAACGGGCCTGCACATCAACTCCCGGTTAAGTAAAGGACACAACCACCACCCACCACCACCGCCGCCGCTACGCTGCAGCCACGCGCTGCTCTGTGACCCGGCACTAATGGGGAGCAAGCGTGAAAATGCCGCTGGAACAGACCCTGCCTGTTGCCCTGACAAACAGCCACCACCTCCCCACCCACCCTCGCCCCCGAATCAGTGGCACTAATTGTCACCTGATGCCACTGGGCTTTTGCTCGTAATGGCCTCCCCGCTCACCCCACCGCCCCCCTCCCTCTGGATACGCCGTCGTCACAGTCGCAAATTGGCAGCGCTTTGCGTCAAACCCAACCGGGCCCTCTGGTCCTCTGCTCAATTCGTTTTGCCGAGCGGAGTGCCCGCGCGGCTGTGGGTGGCTTTTTAGACCGTGGGCCATCACCACGCCGGCAAACACGATGGGGGGGTGGGGGGCCGCGGATGTTACGAGTGGCCAGGAATTTGATCTGACCCCCCCGCCGGTTCCCGGGGTTCATCGCGCGGTAGTGCCTAAGCAATAAAAATAAATGTAAAATGTAGCGCTACGTATGGCGCTCCACGCACGACGGCAAAATTAACCGCCGCACACCGTGCGGTGCGCTGGTCAGGTAAGAAGAGTGCTCGACTCTCAAGCGGAAGAGTTTCTGCAATGTTCAAAATCCCGGTTGGGGTCAAGGTGGGGGAGGGGGGGGGTCGACTCGGCTCGTCGTTCCTCTAAGGTCAACGGGACCGTTCTTTCGTTTGTTTGGGGGGGGAAACTCAACAGCGGTTTGCCCCGTGCTTGGTTGGGCTCGCCCCCATCGAAGGGAAGTATAACCTCCAGCACCACTTTGACGACAAACAGAAAGCTCGAATTAAGTGTGTCCTTAAAAATACCGGGGCGAATACAGGGACGGAGTGCCATGCGGCCTACATATGTATTCTCAACCCAAAAAACCCCGTTATAAGGGGGCACACGGAATATTTGCGCCCATTGTTTTGAGGACACACATCTCTGTCAGTCAACCCACGGCACCTGCTGGGTCTGTCCGGTGACCTCCTGCTGGCGAGCCTTCGACACTTCGCGTGGGCCTCAAAGCGCACCTAGCCTGGCACAGGCACTCCGGCGACGTCACCGCCACTTAGTGGCCAACGGCAGTTGTTGTTGGTAGGGTGGTGGTTTAGCGCACTGCTATAATAGTGTTGTCGCCCCGAGTTTGATTCCCACTCATAGCCAACATCGGTGACGAATATCTGAACCGGTCCTCGGCCTCTTCTAGGTCGACTCAGCCTTAAGTGAGTACCTGCTCCAGTGTGGGGAGACAATGACAGCCTGGCGCGGCACACTGGATGTACCACCACCCCATCACAAGTTGTGCCGGCCCCTCCATAGGTTGCTCGCTAACAGCGGTTGCCACATCAGTTTAACAATAACAGAGGTTTTTTTTATGGGTTAGATCGCGCAAATATAAATGTGTCGTTAAGCCCGCCACCACCCGATACAGGCAAACAGTAAGGTTTGTCACGCACACAAAAAATGCCAATGAGTTACACGTTCAGCACAACACGCATGTACTGAAGAGTAAACCCAGAACATTTGCCCCATCAGTCAGTATGGGGCTGCAAAGGGAACTTTGCGCGTGTGCGTGCTTGCGTGTGCGTGCTTGCGTGTGCGTGCTTGCGTGTGCGTGCTTGCGTGTGCGTGCTTGCGTGCTTGCGTGTGCGTGCTTGCGTGTGCGTGCGCGTGCTCGCGTGTGCGTGCTTGCGTGTGCGTGCGCGTGCTTGCGTGTGCGTGCGCGTGCTTGCGTGTGCGTGCTTGCGTGTGCGTGCTTGCGTGTGCGTGCGTGCTTGCGTGTGCGTGCTCTCACGGTCTCGCAGTGCGGGCGAGAGGCCTCCGTTGGTGGGCAGGTACGTGAAGCGCTGCGGCTGGCTGCGTTTGCGCTTGCCGTTGCACACGTGGAACTGCACCTGCACCTGGTGGCTGATGCTCTTGTTCTGGTACGGAGGTACCTCGACCACCAGGCTCGTCTGGTGGGGGAGGGGGGGGGGGCACGGGAGGGGGGGGGGCACGGGAGGGGGGGGGGCACGGGAGGGGGGGGGCGCATGGAATGCGAAGAGCATGCGGATAGCGAATGCCAGAATCACACGTTAGGTTTTATAACCCATATACTCGAAGCTAAAGGTGCCGCCTTGCAATTGCTTGCTCATGGCAGTGGTGGTGCAGGAGCCTCCACTAGGGAGAGCTGTAAGAGAGGGGGGCTATTTTGGTCTACTCTTTCACGCCGTCAGAGGCCTTGGAAGAGAGCCACACTATACCCCACCACACCCATGGCTAACACTGCAAGCAGGGCCACTCCTCTAATGGTTGAGATGAGATGCCCCTGCAATTCCCCGCTCAAGCCACTGCTGGTGGATGCTCCTCCACTAACGAGAGCTCTTTGGGTGCCTCCCTCGAGGGGATCTGACCAGAATTCTCGCAAGACGTCGGAGTGTACACACTTTATCCCACCATACACGACCTGCCGATCAACTATCCGCAATGTAACAATTTATATTGATCTAAACGCAATACTCCACAATAATTGTACTCCCCAATAAAATAAAATAAACAATGTGAAAACAGAACACGTGAGATTTGAAAGCATCACCGTTAAAATGCAATCATTGTGATTTGATTTTTTAAAATGCCTGCTTGGAAACATGCTTGAATATAAAAAACTAAACAATTTCAACTATTTTTATTTTACCAGTTAAGGCACACTAAGCTATGTGGCTCTGTTTCATAAGCGACCTGGCCATCACAAATGATAGCTCATTCAAAAGTGGCTTTGCCGCACGGAAATTTACAGCAGCCAAATACTCCAAAGTGCGTGTTTCTAAACGTGGAGGGGAAAACCGGAGGAATCGAGGAGACATGAAAACTCCAAGTCTACGGGTGTCAGGGTCGAGATCGAACCAACAACCTCCTGTATACCAGGCCGAGGTGGTTAACATCTCGCTCACTCTGGAGCCCCACAATAACAACGACAATATGCAAAAGCACGCACGTAAATGATGCGCACACCGAAGCAATGCTGCGCAAAATTCGCCAAAGACAACAAAATTCACCGGTAACATTAACGTCAACAAGAGCAAGTTCGCTCTCTCTGAATCACGCAAACATAGTTCCGTTTCAGGAACTGCGCAAAAAACTACCGAGACGTAAATATGCATTCACTCCACGCACACAATACGTCTGTGTTTTGCCAAGGTAAGTTAAATTTAGAACGAAAGAGAAGCTATTTCTGCTCGCAATTGTGTATCTATTCCTACGGTCGAAAAACCGCAGACTTAAGCGACGAGCGAGACTTCCTTCTTTGTGTTATAAAAAAAGACGTTGATTTCTGATGACTTAAAAGAAACGCCGCGATGAAGTTATTACGACTGCCACTCAAAAAAAAAATCACACACTGACGAACCTTTGCTAACGCACGGCCCCTTTTTGTCAATCCGCTGCCGGATGACGGCCTCCCCACGCCGCGAGCCACGGTGGTTATTTGATCGTACTTCACCACGCTGGTTAAGCGATGGATGGTGAAGGTCGGGGGGGGGCGGGGGGGGGGGTGGAGAGCACAGGTGTAGGAGCACAGGACTAGGCCAAACCCTCGCTTAACGCGCGGCGGTGCCCAAACACCGGAACGCGTTTTCGCTGCAACGCAGTTCTCCTCCATTCGGGAAAACTTTTCAGGTCGCGAGAGGTCAATCTCACCGGTTCACTCTTGTCCTTGTCCACTTTCGCCTCCACCTCCCACAGGTTCCTCCCATCTGTTGGGGGGGGGGGGGTGGGACGCGAAACGAGCCGTCGTTAGTAACTCCTCCGCTTGAACCGCGCTCGCGGACAGCAGGGTCCCCCTCCCTGCTCCCAAAGACCCAAAAAAGTAAAGCATTTGAAGACTTGATTTGAAGCTTTCGTGACTGCAGGAATCCATACTCTTTGGTTCCTTCGGTAAAGTCACGTAGGTAGAAACATCATAATAGACAACGACGTTTCGATCGCCACACAAGCAACCGTCTTCAGTGTGGCGATCGAAACGTCGTGATATATGATTTTTCTACCTACGTGACTTTACCGAAAGAACCAAAGGGTATTTCAATACTTTCCAACCAAACGTTGAAAGCGCGATTGCATGAGACCTGTCCGTCTGTGTGCACGGCAACTAACGAGCGCTCCGGTAAAGACAAATGCATGCTGGGGTCGCGGGAGAGGATCCATGGCGAGGGAGATGGGGTTTTCCTCCCCTTTTGTTTTGTCAGAAAACCAGTGGAGAAAGAAGGGGGGCGGGAGTGTTAACGTGGAACCGCACTCACCATCGACAGGGACCGGGGCGGGGGGGAGGGGGCAGCTCCTGAAGCTAAACGGGCCCAGCGAACCCGGCCCCTCGTATCAGAATGGCAACCAAATCAATTTGACAAAAACATTTAGATTTAAAGCTTTCGTGACCGCAGGGATTCATCTTCTTGGTTCTTTCGGTAAAGGCACGTAGAAGGGAAATAATAAAATAATAAAAAGAAAACATAATAAAATAATTCTCACGACGTTTCGGCCACAACGCAAGCAGCCGTCCTCAGGTGAAGAACAGGTCTGTCGGAAAGACAGCGTCTGAATGAACTGTCTTTCCGACAGACCTGTTCTTCACCTGAGGACGGCTGCTTGCGTTGTGGCCGAAACGTCGTGAGAATTATTTTATTATGTTTTCTTTTTATTATTTTATTATTTCCCTTCTACCTGACTTTACCGAATGAACCAAGATGACAAAAACATATTCGTCTAAAAAATTTACAAATGGCAATGTGATGCCAGGGGTAGGGGGGGGGTGCAACTCAAGTATGTGCTCCAGTTGTGTGGCTCGTATAAATGTGGAATTTGTATTGTGTGTCTATACAGGTTTTTATTATATATGTATGTTGAACCTTCTTCCCACCGAAAGTAGCCAACTGCACTAATTATATATAGAATTTTTTAAAATATATTTTAGTTTATTTATATATTATATAACATGTGGGGTGGGTGGTGTAGTAGTGGTTGAAACAGAGCGCTATCGTCCCAGGCACTCCGTTCTTGGCCATGTTGTTTACGGCCGAGTCAACCCGAACGCGTTTCGTCGCAGTGTTTAGCGCCGGATTGCCAAACACAGGTGTGGGTGGCGTTGGCGCTGGCCACACCACCCCTGCACAGCGCTCCACTCGCACCACAACAGGTGTTCACGCTCAGCACTTGTACCGACAGCACGTGAGGATGAACTCGGGGGAGGAATTTTGTACAAGGTTCCGTGAGCATATGCACACACGTGTGTTTGTGTGTGTGCGCTCGCTCGCGCGTGCTCAGAACTCATAAGAGAAACTCATCAGGGCGTACGTCTGCGCAAACACGCATGCTGTGAGGCAGCCCGGCCACGTACGAGCACACGAACCCCCCCCCACCCACAACACCCTCCCCGCTTTGACCTTTCCACAAAAAGTGTTACCACGGGGACAAACCAAAATATATTTTGAAACAAAAAAGAAATCTGTATTTCTTTCTCCTGTTTTTACACACGAGTCTTCTGTGTTCCGGCAGAGAAACCCCTGGAATCCCCCCCCCTCTGCCCCCCACCCACCCCACCCCCTCTCCCAGCCCCCACGTCTCCTCCCGAGCGCCGGCCAATAAATTCTCCACGCGCGCTCGGCTGGAATCTCCCCTAAGGCGAGGCGAAGCCACTGGTGAATGGGCCAGTTGTGTGGCGCATTTCTCCTCTGCAATGGGGCGCATTTTCAAGTCGCCCGCACGAACCTTTGCCGGCCGCTGCACTTAACGCTCGGGACGGGTTACACACAAACACACAAACACACACGCATCTAAACATTTTGCACTTCTTGTTTTTCTAAGGAAAATGTGCCAAGACCCGTCGTTTTGACTCGTCAGCTCACCTCTTCTCTACGGAACATTCTCGTCCTCTTCCCTCCCATCTCCTCGCCACTCCACTCCTTCGCATCTCTATCCTTTCGCGATCCCTACGGAGCACTCTATCGCTGTCACTCATTCCTCAACTCAATCCGCTTTACAGTCGCACTACTCTTAAAAACTCCTGTCGCTCTGCCCTCAAAAGCCTCACCTCTTTCTCCACTGCCCATAGACTCACATTACCCCATAGACTCAACACTGCCCCATAGACTCAACACTGCCCCATAGACTCAACACTGCCCCATACTCACACTACCCCAAATACTCAACACTGCCCAGAGACTCCCATTACCCCGTAGACTCAACACTGCCCCATACTCACACTACCACGTAGACTCAACACTGCCCCATAGACTCAACACTGCCCATAGACCCAAAACTGCTCCTGTACATGAAGCAGTCCTCCCTCCTTAACCTCCTCCTCTCTCTAAGCCTTACCTCCACTTCTCCATCGCCCATTCCCTCCCTCTTCCCTCCCCTCGCCCCTCCACCCCTTCCCGTCCCTCCCCTGGAGACCTGCCGCCGTGACCCCCGCGTGTGCCCTCTTGTCACGGTCACTCATCCCTCTGGCCTTGCACTGCCCCTGCCATCTAAACCACTCTGTTCCTGTCACCGCTTTTAAACTCTGTTCTAGAGGCGCCTTGAGCTTAAGACGCTGCACAAATACAAACAAAAATATATATAAGATACTCGGGAAATTAACTCCCGAATCAATCCGCTGCTGGATTGCGATCCGTAACGAGTCTCACTTGACGCGCTCATCGCTCCATCTCCACTGCGGCCGACCACCCTCTGGGGTGCACGGCCCTCATGACAACCAACGCAGCCGCGCCCCCAAGGTGCGCTGGCACAGGAACAACGGCGCGCACGATAGAACCTACACTTTCCATAGGAATGTGGAATTTACACCGGGGAAGCGGGGCGGGATGAGGCGGGGGGGGGGCAACAACGTGACTTTGACCTTCGCTTAAAAAATCCAACGGCAGCGTTGGCTTTATTGAGGTGGCCTGCGGAGCGTAAATAACTTATCGCCGTGCGGGCCATCAATGTGTCAACTAAAGCCGCTCGAGGCATCGGATAAAAAAAAACATGAATTTATAAATTCCACACTCCTCCTCGGCCATTTGTGTTTTTTTGAGGCGAGTTTTTTGCTGCTAATGCAACGAGCCGTTTCTGACTGCCCCGTGAGTGGATGTGTAAAGTACGAAAACGGCAACTTTCCTTCGCAAATAAGATCATTTTGGTTATGAGGGGTCGCGTTGGTACGTATGTTTTTTTTGTTGAAACTGCAACCACCCTCTTCAATAACGCCCGCCGAAAGTGGCGTCGTGCTCAGCGCCACCGTCCTATTAAGCCGGTGACCTGAGTTTGATCCTCGAACAGGGCTATCGTCAGTGGCGAGATCTATCTGAAGCGACCGGGAGGTCTCCCCCCAACCTGTGTGCGTTGAACTTCTTTCGCACCGTACTTCGTAGCCGACCGTGCTTGCCGCGTTGTGCGGAGGGTTGTTTGACCGTACTTCACCACGCTGATGAGCGCAGGTCGGTGAAAGGGGTGCGCAGGAGCAGATCAGACACAGCTCACCACCAACGTTAGCCGTGACCAGGTATTCAACTCAGAAGAACCAGCTTCATATATCGCAGTGCACTAACCACCGCACCACCACCACAACCATCATCATCAGACAGCATCGTGTGATTCCGCTCGTGCTGTTGACACGAGCTCCCTTAGCTCAGTGTTCTTCACAAACTTTCAGAGGGGGGTGCAAACCAGCACGGTGAAGTATGGTCAAACAGCCTCTAGGACCCACACGTCAAAGGGGAAGGCCATTCCTGCAGCAGTGGATTGACACATGGCGGTAAGTGACTTACACACAAATTCGTAAGAGGACATTATATATTTTTTTCTTTCAGTTGTAAGGCTACGTCGATGACACAGGAGTGTCAGGTTTGTGTTTTGTTTTTACAACTCGTACTTTCCCTTGCGCTTTTTCCGATGCGAGTGGGCGATACCGTACGGCGTCACGGGTTCACGCCGGGGTACAAGGTGCAGCCCGGCAATTGCCGGCTCACGCCACCGCTGCCGGAAACGGCCTCCCAAAGCTCTGGAGAGCTCCCTCCGAGAGGATATTTAGGTGCTAAAAACTTCCGCTTCGGAATAGACGCGTTGGAAAGGCAAGTGGGGATGCCCACACTTTTCTCCACCACCTGCCAGCCGACGTACAACGTAACCATTGATACGCAGTGGAAGGATTTAAGAAACTTGAGATGTTAAAACGAAGCGCGCCCACCTCTGGATTGGGAGAGAACCATCTTGGTCCAACGTGAGGACAGCGTCAATGACCAAAGGAGTGACACTTTTTTTTGTTTACACAAAAATCCTCGTTCAATTGGGGGCTGTCAAGGGAAAACCCGCGACGCTCCGCGGTTTTCGGCGGCTAACGTCAGGGTCGCCAGGGCGAGCCCGTGATGACTGTTGGCAAAAACACATCGCGCAAAAACCCCACAACGCCCTTCCCGCCAACTCCACACAGACACACGCACAAAGTCAAAGGTCCCCCGTAAAGGATTAACAGACTGTTGTTGGGGGCAAGTGCTGTCGTTGGCGAGCAGCACCCATGAAGGCCGGCACGGCACACGAGGGGGCGGGTGGCTAGCACCAAGCCTGGCCACCTTCGTCTCCCTAGTGGCGATGATTACACCGCACCAGGTGCTTATTTGAGGCTGAGTTGACCTAGGGGAGGCCCAGGACTGGTTCAGAAATTCGTCACCGATGTCGACCGTGAGCGGGGATCGAACTCTGACCGACGGGTCGTAGCGCAAGCGCGCTAACCGCACAGACACACGTACGCACACACGTACGCACACGTACGTACACACGCGGACGCACACGTACGCACACACGCGGACGCACGTACGCACGCGCAACACACGCACCGGCAATCGCACGCCCACACCGGCGCAGACGCCGCCGGCTGCGGCCCGCCGTCTTGGCAGAGGAAGGGAGCTCCCCCTCCCGCCCCTCTTTTTCAACGATGACACACCGCGCTGTGGAATGCACCACATGTCCAACGCGTTGAACCGAGTTCTGTGTCTGCCGGTTCCCCCGGAATCCTGGCAGCCCCACCGCCGTTTTTCCAACCGGCCGTCCGTCTCACTTAAGCGAGCGTGACAGCTCCGGTCAGGGCACGGGCCCGCAAAGGTGTGGCCTCTGTAACCCAACCGCCGAGAGCCATCGGTGCTTTGGATCGTGTGGGCCCCCCCCCCAATCAGAAGAAAAATAAATAAAATAAGAATAACTCTTTACGCTGGCGCGGGCGCATGGGGGCGGGTGCAGGCTGCGCGCGCGCGCGTTGTGAAGATATCATCTCCTAACGAAACAAACGTCAATGGCCAAGAGCTCACTTCAAGCTGCAACGATCGTGCAAAACAATTACGTAATGTTTAACAGCTGCAATTACTCCATTGTCGTAAAATTAATTGAAATAATTCTGACAAGGAGGGGGGGGGGCAAGGATTGAACGATACGGAAGCCGAGAACAAAGCTGTTTAAAGTAATCATAGAGCACGCAAAATAGCGCTTAAACCTGCCGACTTCACGGTGACAAATACCGGTGATATCGCGGCTGCTACGTCACTCAAGAGCCGTGTTTGAATTTTATACGGTGCGAGTAAATTACGCCTCCTCAGGCGGACATCACTTCTAAGCGTCATATATCTATACTAGCTTTACTACCCGGCTTCGCCCGGGAGTTGGGTTCTTGTCTTGGATTCATAGAGGGTCTACGTGGAGGGTTGGGGGGGGCGGATGCGTGACGTCAGCAGGCACACTGCGTGACGCTGCCGCGTGAGGGCGACATCACAGATGTGACGTCACCGCTCACTTGCCGTGCAAAATAAATCCATTATTGCGCCCCCATTTCCCCCCCCGCCAAAATACAAAAGTCTATTTTTATACTTTTTGCATTGTGTACAGTCTGGAAGCTACCCACGTGCCATATTTAAAGTTTGTTGCATGTTGGGAAGTAGGCTAAACATTTCGAACAGCCACACATTCACAAATTTCCCTTTTATATATATATATAAATACCTGCACTCTACAGCTAATTTAAAGCAATATTATTGCACTGACATGTTTAAGGTATGATCATTCATCGCCCGCCCGTAATATTACTGAAATTGACACCGGCGAAGATTTGCTGCCCACGCTTGGCACTCTGGTAAGCGAGCAGCCCGGTTTCGTGGGACGATGCCATGCCTGCCAGGGCGGAGGCGGAGGGGGGTAGTACAGCAAGTAGGTTGCTGGCCTCCCCCGTGTGCGAAGTTCCAGTGCTTCTCCTCCCTCCTGCGTGTGTGCAACTTCTTTCCAGGTGCGCCCGGGATTTGGTACCGTACGCAAAAATTTACTCGACAGCAGAACTGGCCCGCCGACGCTAGGAGCAGGCGGCCCTCGTGAAGAGACCGAGAGGCTCCGTCAAGCGTTTCCCCGGGCGGGTAAGTGGAACGACGAGCGTTGAAAACAACCCACTACTCTGGCTAAAACACCACTTTGTGGAGGTGTCTGGGAGGCTCAACGGGCTCGCTTGGAGCACCGATCCGGTGGGCAAGAGAATGTAAGCAATTATGATTTTTTATATTTTTGTAACTAGCGATGCCAAGGCGCAATGGCTAAAGGGCCCAAGGCCCAAAACTGTCGTGCGGCTGGCAACGAACGGCGCTGTAATTTTACGTGTAGGCCTACGCGACCGACATTATGGTTCAAAATTAGTTGTTTCCTTTTGGGGTTAGCTCGTTGTAAGGGGGCTTCTCTCTGGTCGTCCGACCAAACAACTTTCATCCAGGCTCAAGGTCTCTGCTTAGCTGCCGAGATCTGACGTAACCGGGCGCGTTTCAGGCGATTTTGTGATAGGCCTTGCTAGGAATATAATAATCATAACGCCATTCAACGCTCCATGAAAGCGTGCGTCCTCAATGCCATGGCCACCCGTTTTTTTTTATGCACGTCGAGCACTTGGTAGGAAATCAGAGGTCCAGGATGAACTGAATGCGTACCGCCGGACGATACCGCTCAGAGGGCGACATAGATGGGTTGTATACAAACCTACTTGCTGTACTGCTAATCTACTGGCCACCTTGCTGCCCGGTGGGTTTGAACGTTTTTCTAGTCTCGTCGGATCCCCCCACTTGGATTAAAGGTATGCGTCATCACCACACCCAGCTTAGCCTACGTCTATTATATATATGCTCATTATACACGCATATATAACACGGAAACACAGAAGCTTTACTCAATGGACAGGATTGGAAGACGTCCAAAGAGGCCCGCCGTCTGACGGAGACGCACTTTCAGTAGCGGCCCAGGTTGCGGTGTGTTTGTGCGCGCCAATTCACCGGGACAGAGTAATCCGCCGCGCGCCGTTAGGGGCCATAGGACGCATACATAAGCTCCGATTTTTCAAAAGGCCAGCTAACAAGACGCCCCGCTCCCCCCCCCCACTCCCCCCACTCCACCGCCTCCGCCCCTCCCCGTATTGTTTGGCTTCCCTTTTGGCAGCAGCTCTGACATCTTTCCAGGCATTGTGCATCACCCAGACGGTGAGCGGAGCGAGCGTGCCAGACAGCGCGGCACGGCAGGGGGGCGACCACGACGGAGTACAGCGGCGGTCTGCGTGCCACCGAGCCGGCTTATTACCAACGCGGACGGGCGGGCGGGCGGGCGGGCGGGCGGGCGGGCGGGCGGGGAAATGCGCCCATCGTCAAAGCAAGCCCACGCCGACTGGCGCGGTGAAGTACGGACAAAACAACCCCGGCATGCCCGACGTGGAGTGAAATGGCATCTCATCCATAAGCGCTGTAAATTATCGCATGTGATTCATCGTCGTTATCATCAGACATGATCAATTCGCTGCTGGATGAAGGCATCCCCAGGTCTCCATCAAGCCTAAAGATCCCATTAGGTAACAACACAGCCAGCACCGGCACACGAGACGCAGCAGAATTACATCTGCCACTCCACTATTGTTATTTTTCATCAGCTGCAACCATCGCCTCATGAATCATATCAGCTGCCATTATCCCTTCATGATGTCGGCCGATGCGATTCATAATCGATCTTTGGGTTATACCACGTAACCATCGGCCCAAACGTGTGTAGTTAAAACCCTCTAACCACCCAGCACAGCAAACAAAACTTGTCACGTGTGTAAGCGTTTGAACGTGCCAATTATTATTATTATTGTTTCAGCTCATGGGTAAGTTGAAGAAACAAATTCTGACAACCAAAAACATTGCTCAATTAAGATACAAATGTACGACACATACATCTCGAGCCATTAGAGATACGATTAGATTGTATGTGATCATGAAAGTAGGAGAGGAATTGACATTGTTGTTGTTGCTGCTGCTGCTGTTGTTGTTGAGGGTGCGTGTGCTATGGCCTGCAGCACGCTACAACCCAGAGCACGTTCCGGACCTGAGCACGCTACGGCCCAGATCACGCTACGCCCCGGATCGCTTCTAAAGGCTAGAGCGCGCAAAGGGCTGTAGCGCCCTCCGGCCTGTAGCACGCTCCGGCTTGGGGCACGCTACGGCCTCAAGCGTGCTCGGGCCCGTGCGTGCTCCGGGTCGCAGTGCGCGCGCCCCGCGTCGTTGCGACGGAGCGGCGCGTGGCACCCACCGGGCCCCTTCTCCAGAAAGACGACGCGCGACTCCGGCTGAAAGTTGTGCCCGCGTAGCACCAGCTGCTGCCCGCCGTTTGCCGTGCAGCCGTCGACGCTCTGGCCCTCCACGAGTGGCAGCTCCTGGGCCGAGCGCTGGGCTGTACGGGGGTTGGGGATGTGGAAGGGGTGGGGAGGGTGAGGACACGAAACCACGTGTCGAATTTCACAATACGACGGTCGGAATTAACTTAAAACTTTAATTTTTTGCAGCCGATACGATGAGCCCCTGGTTGTTTTTGGGTTAGGCAACACGGTGGTAGTTCTTATGCCTGGCGCGGTGTGTAGTAAACGTCAGCATTTTGGGGAGACAAAGGCGGCCGGCCGTGGTGCTGGCCACATCGCCCCCTTGTGTGCCGCGTCGGCCTTCACAGGCGCTGCTCGCTAACAGCACTTGCTCCAACAGCCTGTTAAAAGGCTATACGGCCGTAAGGGGACCTTCGCGTGTATGTTTCGTGTTGCAGTTGGCCCTTTCCCACGAACTCCGATCAGCACGGCTGGCCGGCCGGCTGGCTACGTACGGCGCGAAAGAACGGGGCTCAAACAATTCCCCCGGCACCGCCGCCCCGTCGGGGAGGCGCAATCGCCCGCGTACGGCCACGCACGTGGCGAGGTGGGGTTCACTCACAGCATTCAACGGGGATGGAGGTGGCCTGTAGGGAGAGCACCTTGCCCCCGGGCTGCGGGATGTGCACGCGGAACACGAGGCGCACACGCGTGTTCTTGCGCCCGATGTCGGTCTCGCCCTTCCGCAGCTCGATGTCCGAGTTGCGCAGCTTCAAGATCCCCGCGCAGTCGATGCTGCGACAAGGCAAACGCACAGCAGAGGTCGCATACGGGTTTTGATTCCTTACCCGTACCCGGCCGCACCAGGGTCGCAAACGGGTACCCGTACCCGTACCCGGCCGGGTACGGGTAGCCGGGTATCGGGTAGGGTACGGGTATCGGGTACCCGGTTGCGACCTCTGACGCACACCGACGCGGACAGGAGGGCGGGGTGAAACCGTTTCACGTCGTCTGTTCCGCCGAGCTGACCAGCAGCGGGCCCCGATCCATCACGTCGTGAGGCACGTGTGCACACACCGGCAACGTGAGCCAAACCAGTGTGGAAAGCAGCGGGGATATAGAAATATGAAGGGGGGGGGGGGTGGTGGGCTCACTGCCCAAACCATACCGGGGGGCCCTACCGCAGGCGGAAAGGGTAATTTTTTTTATTCAAGTAAGGGGGAAGGAATGGCAAGCGGAGAGAGCGGATATCACCGAAACACACATTGACATAAAGAAAAGAAAAACATAAGAGGCGACCGAAACGAATCCGGCTCCCTTCCTATCTGCAGTGGTTATGCCCCATGTCCTCCGTCCCTGTCTCCCGACAGCCCAGTGTTTTTTTTGTGCAGTTCGTTTTTTGTCGTCCTTTCGCCGCACCTGGTGGTGCGAAAGAAGTTCAACACACTCTTTGGGTCTTTCGGTAAAGTCACGTGACTTTACCGAAAGACCCGAACAGTATGAATTCCTGCAGTCACGAAAGCTTTAAGTCAAGATTTGAGTTCAACTTAGTGTACATTTATCGTCAAGGAGCATAAAACCATCACGCACGAGCTCCGGTCATCCTCGCAGCAGCAGCTTTTTAGTGGGCCATCGAAAAAAGACGGTGGTTACCGCATTGCGTACTTTTAGATGCGCTTCTGCGGCCGTCTGGAACGCTCTTCCTTCCGATATTAGGAAGCCAGTGGAGGCCATGCAGTTTTAAATCATCTACGTTAAAAACTCCACGTGACAAGCCACTTCATTGGGCCTTACCTGGTCAAATAAAATAGTTTACAGTTTGAAATAGTTTCATAGTTCAACTCGACTCTGCACTCGGGGTGACTGAGCCTCTTGCATGCGCTGCCCAAAGAGTCTGGATGGCCCTGCTGCTGCCACTCGTGGCTCGACAGGCGAGCTCCCTCGCCCTGTGATTACCTCTTCTCTACAGGGCTTCTCTCGCCTGCAGGCCTGCAACTTCCCATGCATCACCAGTGGACTCCGGATTACCTTGAGGTAGTCAAATTTCCTAACTTCGTGCATGGCGCACTTAGATCCCTGGATAAATTGCGCCTTATAAATGTTAATTATAATTATTTATCGTATTATTCAGACTATAATACGCTTTGGAAAATAAAACGCAGCACAAACCTGTGCTCTGGCGTCAACAAATTTACACAAATGTGGCCACACAAAGAAAAAAGATTCCTCGTACAGCCGAAAACAGACTTTTGGGGCAAGTTGCTGTTACCGAGCGCCTACGAAGGCCACACAGACACAACAACCGCCATTCGCCACGAAGTGACGGTGACATCACCACGGCGCTTGTGCCAGGCCATGTGCACATTAAGGCCATGTGAAGTGTCGAAAGACCACTGGCAGGTCACGGGACAGACCCAGGGTTGACTGACTGAGACGACACAAAGACAAAGATCCCCCGTATAGCCTGAACAGACTGTTGGGGAGAGTGCTGTTCGCGAGCACCGATAAAGGCCGGCACGGCACACGAGGGGTAGGGTGGCCAGCACCACGCCCGGCCGCCTTTGTCTCCCAAGAGGCGATCTTTTTACACACCGCACTTTGTACTCATTTGAGGCCGAGTCGACCAAAGGGAGGCCCAGGACCAGTTCAGATAATCGCCACTGGTATTGGCCACGAACGGGAAATCGAACTCGGGCTGTCAGGTTCGTAACGCGCTAACCGTTACACTACCGCTCGCCCCACACACACACATATGCATACACCTACCGGATTACGAGATGCACCCCCAAAGCTTTGCTTATAATACTGGGAACAAAAGTGCGTCGAATACGGTACATCTATGAAAACATGCAAACGCTGTAGAGGCCTACGGCTGCGTGCATTGCCGACAATGCTGCCCTGGCCAATCCCTGCCTCGAGATCTTGCTCATTTGCTGTGTCTGTGACCCGTCCTTAATCTCTCGATGAATCCCTTTCATTGGCATCTAAAACCAAGTGGCCTCCTTCTCTGCGTGGTAGCCTTCTACTCCGCAGCCCGCCCGCCTGCCAGCCCTCCCTCCCTTCCCTGTTTGTACAGCGTGCAGAGAAGCCTTAATATTTCGATGCATTACAAATCCAAACTAAGATTGTTTTGTAGACGAACAAGATGAAATCCGCACAACTGTTGACGCCAGTGGTTAGCGAACAGTGGCAGGCGAGCAGAACCCACAAAAACCTAAAGGTCAAACAACAACGGTAATGTTGTCGAAGATTTAATTTCAACCGCAGCCCAAGTTTTATCTGATGTCCCACTTCGTGCACTTGAATTGAACGATTTGACTCTGCCACGCTTTTACCTGAAATAAAATGTAAGCAATTTACGTATCAGTTTGGAGCGATGGCACATGGTTAGCGCACACCGCGCTTTAAACTTGCCGATCCCAGTTTGTTTTGCCGGCCACGGCTAATATCGGTGGCGAGTGAAATGTAAACGGCTCCTGGGACCGCCCCTGGATCAGGCCTACCATCATGACTTGCATGTCACGTGACTTCAACCGACTGCACACAGCTTTGTTTCAGACCGTCTACTAAAATGAGTCAGTATTGTGGCCCTATTATTATTCATATACATGGCAGCAGCAAAAAAATCCATTTGATCATTTCTAGGAATTAAAGATACAGCGTACAGTGAGTGCTGATTCATCAGTACAGTATGGCGTAACTGTGACATGCAAAGCATGATAGGACTGTGAAAAATATCTACATAGCTCAGTGAGCGTTACCTCGTAAAATAAAAAAAAATATCTTAGCTTGGCTGAATCTCTTACCGTCGAGAAGAAATCCCCGTTGGAGTGGAGCATTAATGCTGCCACCTCTATTCCAGCCTACACGCACCCTTTCTGTCCGAGTGGTTTCTCATCCTTCCCCAGTAAAATCGTTCAGGGAACCACTCCACTTATCGTCACGTGCGCTCCCGTTGCGCGACACGACGTCACTCGGAGCGAGTCAAAGAGGGTGACGCGCGTTGCCCGCCCTGCAAGGCAGGCGGGCACAGCAAGCGGCTTCCCGGACGAGCCAAAACGTCCGAAATTTAGAGACGGCCCTATCCTCGCCCGCACGTGTGTGTGGGGGGGGGTCAACCCTCCGCCCCCCCCCCCCCCCACAACTATTTTTTACTATTTTTTATTTGACCAGGTAAGGCCCCACTGAGCTATACATCTCTTTATCAAAAGCGACTTGGCTATCGCAAACGACAGCTCAACGGAGCGGCTTATAAACCCACCCCCAACACGTCCACCGTCACCTGTGAATACACTCGCGAGGAGGAGCAGGACCAACACCCCTCGCCCCGCCCCCTCCATGGGATGGAGCCTTCACGCCAAGCGACGATCTCCTGGGGGACGTTTCCCCCCCGCTGCTCTCTCGCTTTCACGGTCAGTCAACCGGGGGCTGTGGCCTCTCTGCTCAAAGAGGTCCACTGCCCGGAACGTCGGTCTCCAAAGTACCCAGGTGAAGACGCAAAAGGGGCGCCCGCACGCCCCGGCCGCCTCTTTCTCCCCAGTGGCCGATAATTGACGCACCCGTGCCAGGTGCTCGCTTGAGGCTGAGTCGACCTGGGCGAGGACCAGGACCGTTTCAGATAACAATCGTCGCCTGTGTTGGTGGCTCGCAAGCGGGAATCGAACTCGGGGCCGCCGGGTTCGAAGCGCAGCGGCTCGCTAACCGCCACGCCGCCGCTCTCAGCTAACCACTGCATCCCTGCTCCCCGCTAACCGCCGCTCCCCACTAACCGGCGCTCCCCGTTAACCACCGCGATGCCGCTCCCCTCTAACCGCTGTGCCGCCACTCGCCGCAGCTAAAACAGTCACGTGGACACACGTACGCTCACTCGCTCGCCCGCCCGCTCACTCACTCACTCGCTCGCCCGCCCGCTCGCTCACTCGCCTGCCCACTCACTCACTCGCTCGCCCGCCCGCTCGCCCGCCCGCCCACGCAGGGGGGAGCACGGCTGTCGTGGGGGCATCCAAACGCCGTCAAAAAATTACAATCCCAAACGGCGCCATTCACGAAACGTTCAAATAAAACGCAGATGTGAAAATCAGGTCGTCGTGTAAAGTGTAGTAAAAAAAAAAGAATGTGTTAAGAAATTATTATTTTAATCCGTACATGTGAGCATATAGTGTTAAGCCGTTACGTGTGTATATTTTCATGGGCACACAGATTTCCTTTGACTATTCAGCCAGTAAATTTGAAATGAAATGACACAATTTGGCGAGACCGCTGCACGGGAGGACCCAGGCGCGCTCTATTTACTTTGGTTGAAACCCGCTGGCCAAGACGAGCAAAATGCCCCCACCCACCCCCACCCAAACCACACAAACACCTCCAGGGTAACAGTGGCGGCGGCACACGTCTTCATCAACGTGTGGACCTTTAAAACAAACGGGGGGCGGGGGGGGCTGGCGAGCGGGGCAACCCAAGCAACCTGAAACAACACGCGCGCCTACTTTGAGCGATATAACTCGAGGAGACTACACAGGGTAGAACTGTGACTCCTTTGTCAAAATAGGAAGCGCATTTGGAGAAGCTTGGGCGAGAATCGCGGTCGGCATCCTCAACTACCAAAAAACTGAATTATTTACGTCTTTCGATTTAAAGCTTTCGTGACTGCAGGGATTCATCTTCTTGGTTCTTTCGGCAAAGTCACGTAGAATGGAAATAATAAAATAATAAAAATAAAACATAATAAAATAATTCTCACGACGTTTCGGCCACAACGCAAGCAGCCGTCCTCAGGTGAAGAACAGGTCTGTCGAGAAGACAGAGTCTGAATGAAACACCACCGAGCTTGGAGCGTCTAACCCAGCTTAAATGGACGCTCCAAGCTCGGTGGTGTTTCATTCAGACTCTTCTCGACAGACTGTTCTTCACCTGAGGACGGCTGCTTGCGTTGTGGCCGAAACGTCGTGAGAATTATTTTGTTATGTTTTATTTTTATTATTTTATTATTTCCATTCTACGTGACTTTACCGAAAGAACCAAGAAGATATTTACGTCTTACCAGGTCTCCTTCGTGCTGTCTCCTGTCCAACCTCTTTGCGGTCTTTTCCAAATATTATGCACAGGACCACCCCGCTTCTGGTGGTTGGCATTGGCAAATCTTGAGGAGCAGCATTGTGGTGCTGCAGAGTATCTCAAGAGATGGTCCATGTGGTTTTCTTCTCCCGACAAGCACATTGGTCTGTTGTGTCAAAAGTCCACCGCCCCCCAGGATTTCACGAGAGTTGCAACTGCCAATTTGACCAGGCTAAGGGCCCACTGATGCCATATGACTCTTTTACAGGAGCAAACTGGCCAAGAGTGACAATAGCTCAACTTAGTGGCTTATCTTCTTGGTTCTTTCGGTAAAGTCACGTAGAATGGAAATAATAAAATAATAAAAATTTTACATAATAAAATAATTCTCGCGACGCTGTCTCCCCGACAGACCTGGTCTTCACCTGAGGACGGCTGCTTGCGTTGTGGCCGAAACGTCGTGAGAATTATTTTATTATGTTTTATTTTTATTACTTTACCGAAAGAACCAAGAAGATGAATCCCTGCAGTCACGAAAGCTTTAAATCGAAATTTAGTGGCTTATCGCATGGAAATCTATCGCAGCCAAAAACTCTTAAGCATGTGATGTTGATCCTTTTAAATGTGCAGGGAAAAAACGTGAAAACTCCAAATATGCAACGGGCGTCAGGGTCAGGATCGAACCCACGAGCTACTGTCTACCAGGCGAGGTAGTTAACATCTCGCCATGGAGCCTCGTTCACACCTCGCATGGGTCGGATGGGCAGGCATTCGCCGCACAAAGCGGATTGGCATTGGGGATGCTTCTCGCTCCGAGCGGCGTATAACCTCATCTTTATTCAGCTGGTGGATCATTTAAGTTTGCACACAGTAACTCCAGGAACGGCTTCGCCAGAAAACACTCAGTGGTACGGTCCACCCATTCGCAGATCACTCCAGACTCCTCGCCCAGACACGGAAAAGAGACCAGGTGACCCCAATCCTCCAATCAGGAAAGGCAAACTGCCGCATAAAAAAGAAAATCTTTGACGCGTCACACGTTACGATGCGGTGGTGCGATTTTACAACGATTTCTTTAGAAGCGTCGGCCTTTGTTTACCGACCGAACGCATTTTTGCCTCCTGGTGAGAAATCACAAAATGATACTTCAAGGATATACATCATGCGTATAATGTTTTCATAACGTGCTTTATTGCTTTTCCTTGGAAGGCTAAACCGATCCAAAACACGCAAACTCTTCTCTTCCTATAAGCGTCAAAATGGTTGTAATTTAATTTCAGTTTACTTTACCGATGAAAGAAAACAAAGCAAGGGAACAACTAACACTTTATTCCACTTCGGACTTTTTATTTAGCCCACGTGCTAAATTTTGCCACGGCTGCACTGTAGCCCTGGCAAAAAAATAAAAAGAACATCATGCCTCCGATTGATATTTTGATTTCAGTCGCTTGTGTTTTTTTTTCCTTCTTCTGTGCAACAGTACTAATCGTGCGACTGGCGTCAGTCAGAGAAGAGAATCATTATTCCGTGAAAGAACAAAAAATGGTAAACCGCCGGAAAAAAAAAAGAGTAGCAGCAACGCGTCGCAAAAAATATATTTCAAGCGGAAAGGGTGCAGGCTTCTGCCAATGCCTCATCCGAATGGCCGTTCTTACTCGCCCCTCAGGAGAGACGGCAACATGGCACAAAGCTGCGGCTATGTCTCATTGCAGTCGCCCTTCTCAAATTATAATTCTCCAGCGCTGTCACGGAAAGTAGATGCTGCCCGTGGTGTAATGGCGAACGCCCCGGATTCGTAAGCGTGGGTTCCTCTCTCCGGGCCAGTCAGGTTTCTTCCCACGAGCAAAAGCACCCAACGCTCTATCGTCAAGAAAGGGTCCCCCCCCCTCTGTGCCTGGAAGATCGGCACTTTTCCAGCAGTGATTGAGGCACCTCTGACTTTGCCGATCGTGAATCGTTGAGGTAAACAAAGCGACCGGCGGATGACGATCGCCGGCGAATAGAAGACCTCAACTTCTCCCACAGCGCGATGCCGGTTCAGGCTCTACCTTTTAATTCACCCACGTCCACCCTGACACAGAGGGCCAGGCATTCAAAACAGTGGCTCAGGGGGGACTAACGCCGTGTCCGTGAATCCAAATTCAGCCGGCTTTTTTCCAAGAGTAGATCTTTTTTTTTGTGCGTAGCGAGCCGATGATGTTGGGCTCAGCCTCGTCTCCGATGACTGCACAATTAAAACGATGCCATCGAATTTTTTTTTTTCCACGTCATTTTCCGTACCGCAACTCCCCGAGAATAAAAAAATGCTGTTTTGATTGACATATGAAGAACACCCTTTGCGGAGAATTATAAAAGGCGTGTGCCTCCCCCCTCCCCCCTTCGACCCCTGCCTCCCCCCCACCCCCGTGGACAACAAGCCCATTAAAGTAACTTCAGGAGTAATCGTACGATTTCACCTTCCACGGCCATTTCTGAGTAGACGCAAGGCCATCGGCTTTCAGTCGACTGCAGACGAACGACCTCTGGACCGCGCCAGGTTACCCCGTGGGAGAAAATTCGCCACTGCAACTAAAACAACGTCGCCAAAGCTCACACGCACGGCAGAGGATCATCCCTCCCCTGTCCCCCCCCCTCACACCCCCCCTTCCTGTCACCCCGCTGAAATATTTTCGCTGGCAACGGAAGTTTTTTTTTCCTTCTTCTTCTTTAAATCCACGTGGCACTACCGTTGCGCGTGCCAAGTAGGACAGCCTTAGCAAAATAAGCAGAGGTAAATAAACCCGACGCTGGATCTCAAGGCCTTGCAGTTGAATGCGAGTTACCGGGCGCAGAATCGAGGCCCTGTTTACATTTCTGACAAACGAGCCCTCTGTGCGCATTCAGGGGCACGTGAGCACGTGTGCGCGCGTGCACGTGCTCGCACACGTTTAGCTCAATCGCGTTTCGCTCCATCGCGGCTTCCAATAAGAAAGTGGCGTCGACAACAATCGCACATTATTGTACCGACCCCGTGAGTAGAATTTGAATCGGGGTTCCAAAACCAAAATCCAAAGCGGCAAAAGTTGAGCGCTTGGCTATGAAGACTGCCAGACGATTTAAAGCTTTCGTGACTGCAGGGATTCATCTTCTTGGTTCTTTCGGTAAAGTCACGTAGAAGGGAAATAATAAAAATAAAACATAATAAAATAATTCTCACGACGTTTTGGCCACAACGCAAGCAGCCGTCCTCAGGTGAAGAACAGGTCTGTCGGAAAGACAGCGTCTGAATGACGCAGAAGAACAGGTCTGTCGGAAAGACAGCGTTTGAATGACGCTGTCTTTCCGGCAGACCTGTTCTTCACCTGAGGACGGCTACTTGCGTTGTGGCCGAAACGTCGTGAGAATTATTTTATTATGTTTTATTTTTATTATTTTATTATTTCCCTTCTACGTGACTTTACCGAAAGAACCAAGAAGAAGACTGCCAGATGACTCGAGCACGACGCTTCTTTCGTTGGTTGCGTTCGGTAAGAGGTTGGGCACACGCCGGTGACCCGGCACTCGGGAGGCGAGGGTGGGAACCCTCCCACCCCCTCCCCACCCGCTGGACTGGATTGCAAGTTGTGCTTGGAGATGGAAGTACAGCAGCAAGTGGGTCTGCGCACCCGTCAGTGAAGAGCTATTCTGCTGTCGCCTCTAGAAAAGAGGGGGGCGAGGAGTTGGAAACTCGCGTCTGTTCCAACTCGTCTTGGCCAAATATAACCTCTAGAGCACACTCGCTATAGCGGAGACCCCTTCCGCCAGCAGTGGCGTGAGCAAGACATTGCAGGGCTGCGCCTTCACCTTTAAACTAGAACACTAAACGGGCATCGATTAGATCATTGTCTGCATAGAACAAAGGTGGGGTTCTGGGGTCACCTCAACGCTTCAGGTGGCTTTGTCTCCTCGACGCTGACGTTACAACAATGCACCATGTACTCGGGTTTTAGTCTACCTATGAGAGGCCGTAGCTTGCATCTAAGAACTACCAGATGAGGCCCATTGAACTATATAGCTTTTTCAGAAGCAACCTGGCTATCACAAATGATAGCCCAACTAAACGGCCGATCGTTGCGTGGAAATATATACGAGTCAAATACTCTAAACGCGCGTCGATTATAAATGTAGGGAGAGAAAAATCGGAGGACCCGGAGAAAAATCCACGTAACCACAGGGAAAGAGAGAGAACACGCAAACTTCAAATATACAGCAGACGTCAGGGTCGCGATCGAACCCACAACCCTCCTGTATACCAGGCGAGGTAGTTAACATCTCGCCACCGTTGCCCCTCCAATCTAAAGTGGAGTTGCGGCAGTCTTCGCGGATGAGATGTCAAAGTGAACTCGTGTGTTTTACTACATACGTTGTGGTATTTAAGACTCCGTGGAGCTGTGCGATATAAAAACGGGAATGTTGACTCTTGCTCTCCTAATTGAATGTTCCACTGAAGCTCGATGAAAAACTCCGCCCTGGCCAAAATTATCCACGCTGGGTCAAATTAACAAAAAACCTGCTCGAGCTTTGGGGGGGGGGAGGGCTGGCCATTTCTACAATAGGCAGGCACACGTTGCCCGCGTGCGCAGAGATACGCACACGTGGCCCAGGTACGCACACGTTAATTCTAGATTTGAAGCTTTCGTGACTGCAAGGATTCATATTCTTAGGTTTTTTCGGTAAAGTCACGTAGGTAAAAAATTTAAAATAATAAAAGTAAAATAAAAGTAAAATAAAAATCACGACGTTTCGGAGGCAACACAAGCTTCCGTCTTCAGGTGGAACCGTCACAGCACGATAGCTGTATCAAGTAACTTACCGTCAGAGCATGACTGCATCAAGTAAGTTACTTGATGCAGCAGTCGTGCTGTGACGGTTCCACCTGAAGACGGAAGCTTGTGTTGCCTCCGAAAAGTCGTGATTTTTATTTCATTTTTATTCTACTTTTATTAATTTTAATTTTTTACCTACATGACTTTACCGAAAAAAACCTAAGAATGCGCACACGTTGCCCGCGTGTGCGTTACCTGAGAGATTGCCAGCCCTTCCCCCGAAGCTCGACCGGGTCTTTACCAGCACTGGGAGCCTCTCTCTCGACGCTGACGTGCACCCCTAGCCCGACGCGAAGTTACACACAATTGCGCGACTCCAAAATAATAATGTGCGTCTTCGTGAAGACCGTACGATGGAAAGTACACGAGCTGGGCCGGGCCAGGCCGGGCGGGTCGCCCGGAAAACCAAGCGGAGCGACGAGAGGACGCGCGAGGGTGCGTCGCGTCACGTCCGTGAGAAGCGAGGTTCCCGCAGGACGGAGGCGCTGCCAAACCGGTGACCGCGTTTTCCATCGGCGTGAATCGCAACAGGAGACCGCAGCTTGTCAGGCTTTGGTGTTGCACTTCTCCCGGTTTTTTTTCCACCCCTCCACATTTAGAAATGTACGTTTAGAGCAGCGGTTCTTCACCTGGGGTGCACGCACCCCCTGGGGTGCAAGGCTTGCAGTGAAGTGAAGGTTAAGAGCCACTGGTTTAGAGAATTTGGCAACTGCTATGAGTTTCCGCGTGTTGAGCCACTTCGTTGAGCGATCGTTCTGTGGCCAGGTCGCTTCTGAGAAATTGTTTAGTTTTAGTTTACTCCTGTAAAAGATCCCCCCCCCCCCCATGTAGCCGTTAACAGACACTTGGGGCAAGTGCTGCTAGCACGTATGAACGCCGGCACTGTGGCACACGAGGGGAGGAGAGTGGCCAGCACCACGCCCGACTGCCTCCATCTCCCCAGTAGCGATGTTTACCACACACAGCGCCATAGGCACTTATTTGAGCCTGAGTCGACCTAAGGGTGGCCCAGGATCGGTTCAGATATTCGGCACCGGTGTTGATGGCCGTGAGCGGGAATCGGACTCGGTCCGCTCTGGAGAGCCGCCTCCCACTGACCCACATGCTCCACCAACCTGCCAGTCACCCTCATACCCTACCTACTACTGTAACTACTACTGTACCTACTACTGTACCCAATGCCCTACCTACTACCCTACTGACAACCTAACAGTCCACCTACTAATACTCGACCGAATACTTCTCAACCGTTATCACAGAAGCCGCGAGTGCTTTCCCCGCGTCGACGTCCGACAACGCGTCGGCCCGACGGCTTGTCTCAACACGGCCGTCGTAGCGGGGAGCGGAGGGGGGTCGGGGGGGTCACGTGCCAAACTTTAAAGGAAAATGTTTTAAAAAATGCGTAACACTCGGAGAGAAAATATTTCCATTTACGCGGCGCAAAGGGCGGGAAATGGGGGGGCGGGAAGACCCAAAATGAAAGGAAAAAAGTTTTGTTGTTGTTGTTACGAGTGCGTATGAAAGCGGCTCCCGCGTGCCATTGCCACGTGTCGGACGACGCTTTGCAATGGACTTTATGTTTCAACGGCGCAACTTACTCGTGCCGCAGGGCGGAAGTCAAAAGTCGAGAGCGATCTCTCCGCTCAAAAGAGCATCGAGGCATCGTTGCCTGTCTCCTGGTTTACTACAGCCCTGCCGAGCCAGCGGTGGAAATTCCACGTTCTTATGCCCGAGGGCTGATGGGCTGAGTCAAACCCCGAGCCTGGATTTGAACCGATTAGTTTGGGCCGAGATCGCCCCCAGACCGCACCTTTTCCCGCTAAGTCAGTCCCCGTGGGAGCGGTCAGAATCAGCCCAGATCCCAATTAAATTTTTGACGACCTCCACCAATACATTGCTACGTATAAATCCTCTTTCAATCCTTCCTATCCTGGCACAGATGATAAAGCGTAAGGAAATGTTACTTTCCTTTACGCCGGACACCTGTGAAACTACTGGACATCTGTGAACTTAGGATTCCTCCAGCATAAATAAATTAAAAGACAATGTTTCTAAACCAAATTTTTGGTCGGGGCGCCAACCCAAAGGGCCCGTTCGGACCAGTTGCCACCGGTCACCACCGGTTTCGGTGAATGTCATTGCGCAGTTGAAAGGGATGAACAAACGATGGTGGAATTGTGATTGGAAGTGAAACAAAAAGCAGCGCACCCCCACTGAGACCTTGGGGGATCTAACACTGGTGGAGTTCACAGCCACCTGTGTGCTGAACCCCACCCCCCCACAGGCCCCACCCCCCCCCCCTACTTTAAAATGTAATGAGTTCATGGGTCTTGACTAACCAGAGACCACGTGAATTAAAAAAACCAACACGCACGTTTATTTTCCCTGACTTCGGCTGGCTTGTCCCACGCAGCTGTACAAAGGCTGAAATACATTAAACATAGCGCACGGAGAACGACTGATATTTACAACGTGCATTAGAAATTGGATTTGCACGGCATCGAACGTGAACCACATCTCACGATGAGGGAACAGGAGAAGGCGGTGGGCACATTAATTTCTTGATAGGAACAGAGACAGCCATTCATAGGCAGAGGGTGGCAACGATCGTGTTGAGCCTGAACTTGAACAGGGGAGTCAGCAGCATTGACAGCTGCCGGTAGGAAGTTGCAGGCCCCGGGGGCAGGCAAGCAGAACGGGCGATCCCTCCCTCCCGAGCTCAAGGTTGACGTGGGAGATTCCAGGTAACGCCTTGATTGCCGGAGTGCAAGTTGCGCGGAGACAAGCGGCGGGGGGGGGCAAGTCTGGCGATGATCATCGATGCGCGTCGGTAGTATCGTCGCGACGGGGGCCGCGTCTGTTGGGTAACGGCTGTGGGGGGGGGGGGTTCTGGTAGCGTCTGGCATCGTCTGCCGTGTGGCCGATGGGATTGGTCGTGGGGGACCGGTCGCAGGGGAGAGAGTCGGGGCGGTCGAACCGTGCGAAGAAGGCACGGGCAAAGGGATGAGGAGGTGCCAGGGGCAAAAGGTGTTGGCGCAGACGGAGGCGTAAGACAAACACGGGAAAGACTTCTTCACAATTCCGGCTAATCGTCCGACGAAGCTGGTTGTTGTAATCGCCGGCGAAACGTCGCACTCAAATCGGGTTCACTCTCCAACGCACCTTGGCGTGCTAAAAGAGTAACTATTTAGCGACGTTTTGTATGAGAGTCGCTAATTAGTTACTCATTTGAGAACCTAAGGGATTCCCCGAACCGTTGCAGATATTTGTCACTGGCGGTCTCTGTGAGCTGGAATCAAACTCGGGTCTCTGCCTGGTTCGTAGCTTGCTAACCCCACCACACTCCCGCTCCCCACACACACACAAAGATCCCCCAAGTAGAGCCTTTAAAAGACTGTTTGGGCAAGTGCTGCTAGCGAGTAGCACCTACGAAGGCAGGCACAGTGACACGCGAGGGGATGGGTGGCCATCACCACACCCGGCTGCCTTTGTCTTGCCAGTGGCGATGTTTAGGCACCACACCAGGTACTCATTTAAGACCGATTCAACATCTTGGACCGGTTCAGATTACTGATATGCACAGGCACACACACGCACGCAGGAGCATACGCAAGGTCTGAGAATCTACAACCCTGTTCTTGCGTTCTAACCTAACCCACGCTAAAAATGCCGGTATGCAGGAAAACATTACTTTTTTGTCCTCAAATAGAAATGCTTTTCTGCAAGTATTCAGTTTCCCAAAAAATAGCCAAATTCACTTGAAAGGTCTGGGCCAGCAGTGCTGGCAAACTCTGCTAGTAAGCTGTGTTAGTAAGCCTTTGTTATTCATAATCAACGATTTTTGGGTGATTGCCCGATGATGCTGGATGCAATTACCAGCGAAACGTCGTACTGAAATTGTAAATGTTGTGGTTCCACGCTTCAACACACCGGTGGGCTAAAGCAGTGAACTATTTGTCTTTTGTCAACGTGACACTTTTTTACTGATTGGCCGTGTCGGGTGGTGGAGGGTTACGACACATTTATAAATAACGCGATCTAAACCCAAAAATCGTTGATTATGAACAATATTGGTCGCGAAAGCCTGCTACGTGTTAAGCCTTTATTAGTAAGCATTTGTTGGTAACCAGTGTTAGCAAGCTGCGTTAACAGGCTGTGTTAGTAGGTCACGTTACTAAGTTGTGCTGGCAAGCAGTGTTAGTAAGCTGAGTTAGTAAGGAGTGTTAGGAAACCGAGTTAGTAAGCTGTGTTAGCACGCTGTGTAGCAACTGGTTCAGGGTTTTTTTTTCGAGGGAGTTGTTGTAGTTTTCAGGAATATCACATCAAGTGTTGTCCTCAGACAGGTGGACGCACGAGACATTTTATAAACGCGGCGCAAAATTTGTTCGACAAATTAAAATGATAAAACGGTAACGTGGCAGAACAATTTACAAGAGAGAAGTAGCAGAGAGGACCCGTGATTTCCCTCCGTGAGATAACAACACCGATGGAAACGCAACGTGGCATTAATAATTTAAAAAACAAAATCCACAAGTGGTCAAAAAAATTATATAAAACCATGCCGCTTTTTTTTTACACCGCGAGCGCTGGGGGATGAATGGGGCCCAGTTTGCTTGGCCACGCGTTGCATTCAAGTAGGTGCAGGCGGTCCCGCAATAAATTCCTCTCGGTTTTATTTGCTCTTGGCACGAGGTGGCAGCCGCTAATACGCAGCAGATGTGGCCGATCTGTTAGGAAACAAACCGCTCTTACGCCGGGGTGAAGGCCATCTCACGGTGGGAGCTCAGGGCGGCGTTGGAACGAGCCGGAGGTCACCCAGGACCATCAGCTGTACTCAGAGGTCGCAAACGGGTTTTGATTCCTTACCCGTACCCGTACCCGGCCGCACCAGGGTTGCAAATGGGTACCCGTACCCGTACCCGACTGGGTACGGGTAGCCGTTCCCTACCCGTACCCTACCCGAAATGAGTGATAAACGGTTACTCACCAGTGACTCACGGCCTACCCGTACCCGTACCCGGCCACACCAGGGTCGCAAACGGCTACCCGTACCCGGCCGGGTACGGGTAGCCGGGTATCAGGTAGGGTACAGGTATCGGGTACCCGGTTGCGACCTCTGGCTATACTCCTCTGTTTAGGGTTCGAAACCCGGGGAAAACTTCTTGGCAATCCTGGCTAATCGGATGACGAAGCTCGGGTTTGTTGCAATCGCCAGCGCTGGCGTCGTGTTCTAATCATGAATGTTGTGGTGGGTTTATAACCTCCACCACACGATCGATTAGTGCTGAAGTAGTAACGAATTGACACGTTTTGTTTTACGTGGCAAACCTTACGAATTGGCCGTGTCGGGTGGCGGCGGGTTTAACGACACATTTATATTCACGCGATCTAACCCAAACCCCCCCCCCTATTATGAATAATATTGGTCGCGAAAGCCTACCACGTGTTAAAGTAACCCAGGAGGGTTAGCAAACTGGCTTTGTACGTATGCTGAACTTCTTTCGCACCGTACGTAGCCAACCGTGCTAATCGGATTGCTTTCGCACAACTCCTACGCTGGTGGTGATGACAACAGACAATGAGGGGTTGCCACCTGCCCGCTTTAATCCAGACAGCTTGACCCGGACAGTCCCAGCAATTGGCATCTGTGTTACGAGTGGCGGGAATTGATTTGTACCGACATCTGGTACCGGTAATGCCGCGCGTTGAATTTAATCGCAGCAACCTGCAGCACGGTTTTGATGATAGACCGAGTGCCGAGTGAGAAATCTGTCACGGTTGGGTCTGTGGCAAGGACGGCAACCTGAATGACAGCGTAAAAACAAATGTGTAGAGCAACTCACGACTAATGTATGAACTCACAGCCCTAGGTCTGTGTTAACTACTTCAGTTCAGCGATTCCTCACTTCGCTGTACGAGACCAATTCAGTTTGGCACCGTGCACAGATAAAGCAATTCTTCGCGGTTAAGATGACTAGCCTTGACGCGAAAGACCTGGGAGAAACGGTGGGATAAAACAGAGGCCATGAGAGCAAAAGGATAGCAAGCCAGTCCTAAACTAAAAGGTAAAGGTGCAGCCCTGAAATTGCTTTACTCGTGCCACTGCTGGCATTTTAGCCCACCCTCCCACGCTGGCCAGATGTGTCCAAAGAGGTGAGAGCACCCACACCTTGCACCACACGTGATCTGCCAATCGACTAACTGTGGTGTGTTCATACCTACACAATTTCACTGGTGGGTGGACAGAGGCGGGGAGATTTAGGAAATTTCCACGACCGTTTTCAACTGCCGTGGCAAGGCGATCGCATCGAGCCCGGCGACCTTCGGATTGCAGGTCCGGGCACCGAGCGATACGCAGCTCTGGACGGCGTGTGACGGCTGAGCGGCCAGGCCGCAGGCGAAGAGAGGGGGGGGGGAAGCTGGAACTTGCTATGCACCTTCAATGTAGTGGTGGCTGTACACCAACAGCAATGTGCAACTAAAAACTACACATATTTTACCAGGCTACTATGTGGCATTTGTTCAGAAGCGACCTGGCCACAGATGATAGCTCAACGAAGTGGCTTATCGCGTGGAAATGTACAGCAGCGGCCAAATACTCTAAAACGCAACTTTGTTTGTAAATGTGGAGGGAAAAAACCGAATGGACCAGGGAAAAATCCACGCGACCACGGGGAGAGAGACACGCCGACTCCAAATATACAACAGGCGTCACTGTCGGGATGGAGCTCACGACCTCCTGTATACCGGTCGAGGTCGTCAACATCTCGCCACCGTGGCGCCAACGGTGTGCTTTTATCGCCGGCTGCAATCCCGGTTGATAGCAGCGTAGCCACGAGGCCGATTTCCACCCCTCCCCAAGATCAGATGACGCCCACTCACAGTCGCCGTGGGGAACGGCACGCTCCGGAACCCCGTTTTGGGAATCGTTATCGGCGTTTCAGTTCTTTATTTTTATTTTATTTCCAGGAGGGTGCTCATCGGAACGCGTGCAAACGCTCGCCAAGGCGAATAGAGAGGACCCGACGCTGCGGTGACACGGCAAGCTGTCAGCAGCAGCAGCAACCATCTCTCATCGTCACGGCATACTGACGCCGTGACCATGGGAGATTTATGTTACCGCGAAATCAATTCTCGCTCCTGCTGTGATGAACATCATCATAATACTTGTAGGAACCTCCTGGTTACACCAGCCCACAGGGGATTATTGTGTCCGTCCGTCCGTCGTGCAGGGAGGGGCTGGGTGGGGAGGGAGGGGCTGGGTGGGAAGGGGAGGGTGGGGAGGGGCTGGGTGGGGAGGGGAGTGTGGGGAGGGGCTGGGTGGGGGGTGGGAGGGGTGGGGCTGGGTGGGGAGGGGCTGGTCACCCCGTGGTGCCCTTATAAAACTCAACGTTTAACCTACTCACGCCGGCTTGTGCCCGTCCTCACAGTCGGGCATATTTGCGGAATACACCACGCCGCCGTTGACCTTGGCCATTGACCGAGCAACCCAACGTTCCTACCAGCTCCCTCCGCAGGAATGTGTTAATTTGGTCCATTTGGTATCCCTGCCATTTTTATACCGTAAAGCGATCACGAAGGAAGGTGCCGTTTGTGTGTATGTTGAACTTCTTTCGCACCGTACGTAGCCAACGGAAAGTGCGGGTGGAAGGACAACAAACTAAACACAAAAAGCAGTTCTAAAGAGGTGAGCTTTCAATCGAGATTTGAAAGTGCATAGCTCCAGTGGCTTCCTAATATCAAAAGGATTGGCGTTCCAGACGGCCGCAGAAGCGCACCTGAAAGCGCTGTGCGATGCTGTGACCGTCTTTGTTCGACGGCTCAGCCAAATGCCGCTACTGCTACTGCTGCTGCTGCGAGGATGACCGGAGTTCACATTGCTCCTCGACCGGCTTGGAGGAGGACCTCATCCAGCAGGTGATCGACCGAGGTCAACGATGAAAACGACACAGATGCCCATTAACGCTCACGCACGATACTGCATGTCCGATTTGGCAAAGACCGCACTTGACTGACGAGATCCACGTTACATTTCCAGGAAACAGTCCTGTTCTTCATCGAGTGAAGATAGTATGCACGACGTTACAATTAAAACTAAATGTTTCCTATCCGGTCAAATGGTGCTGTGGTCAACACACTTGGCTCACAATGGGCGGGTTTTTTTATCATTCATATTCCCAACCATCATTCCTCCAAGGTCGATGAAACGAGTCGGGTACCAATATGTAGAACGTTACTCAGTGGTCTTCGTGCTGTGGATAGATTGGGCAAGCTGTCAATGAAAACGTGGAATTTCCACCAAGTTGCTTGGGCGCCATAGATCAAATTACATATTCCCACAATCAATAAAATCCCGACGGAGGCCAATAAAGCAGCAACCTCAATGCGAATGCAGGGAGCGCGCGAGGCATTACCCCACGGTACGCACTGCAATTGCGGGCGTTCCGTTTTTTTTTGCCTACTTTTTACGAACGTCCCACAACGCAACTAACATCGCTTTACAAAAATGTAGCCAAGATGCGAGTAAAAATAAGGCCGAAAAATAAATAACAACAATAACAGTTCCTTGTGGTTTTTAGTTTTAAATGTCAATGGTGTTTTGTTTCAATCTTTTTTTAAACACCCCAAAATGAATTTTTTGAGATATCGTCGTGAAGCAAGGCTCTCCGTCGAGGTTTTGGTAGTTCCGTTGTGGTGAGAGGGGGCGGGCGGGGGTAGGATGGTGGGGGGGGGGGTTGTCGTGGGGTTCGGTGGGGTTGTGGTGGAGGTTTGCTCTGCCCACGCATCTCGGGCGAAACCACAGCGAAATGAACCTCAAAGCGGCCAACGCACACGAGAAGCGCCCCCCACGAGCGAGAGCGAGAGATTCCCCGCGCGTTGGGAGAGAAGCACGGGGAAACCCACCATTCCAGAGGTTCGCTCGGGAGCGGTACGTTGTGATGCATCAGACTTGCTATTTGCTCATCACGAAGGAAAGATTTCTCTCCCTTGGCACCTTCTCCTTTCTTAAGGGTACAAAAGCTGCTTCTGTTGAGATAAACATCTCCGTCCGTCAGTTTCCCGTCGTCCGGATTCCAGCGCTCTTTCACAGCCACAACGTCAACGTAACTTCATTTCGCCTTCAGCTCAAAACCCAAAACACACTCTAAGAATAGTGTTTCTTTATCTCACCGCTGAATTCCTATCTCAAACCCATCTTCCCCGATGACACGTTTACACTCCCGTTCGAACGTTTATCTCGGCCGTAAACTGTTAAGCTCCTTCAATCGTTGTGATCTGGGCGGATGGAACGATAGGCAGATGAGTGGTTTGTGAGCGTGCCGGTGAGCCGGCCTGGAGAGGTATGATAGTAGTGGAGGTATAACATGAGGAGTGGTGTGACAGTAGGAACACCACCTCTGTGTCAGAATCCCAAACACTTGTCAAAGGGTTCTCTCTCATCCGATTAGCACGGTTGGCTATGTACACTGCGAAAGACGTTCAAACATACGTACATACAAAGGCTCCCGTAAACAGCCCACGCTGACATTTCTTCCCTGCCGAACGCCTCTGTTCGCTTAGAACCGCAACCTCAATGCCAACTCCTCGTTTAAGAGTTGAAATTCCGCACGCAAAAGGAGGTTTGTGCGACGGCAAGAGGCGCGAGATTGTGACCACTTGATCGGCCCGCCCCACCATGCCTTGCAGGCCACGCGAGACCACCGTGCGGTGGGGGTGCAATGCATGATGGGAGGACTGAACCGGGGGTCACAGCGGCACCTTTGTTGTCTAAAATAAACTTCACGCGGCACGTATTATCCCTCTTATTTGCTTGCCAGAGAGCTGCCCAGAGCAAACACCTTGCCCGGTATTGCATTCGAGTCGAGGAATGGCTGTGATTGTCGGGACAACGACGTCATCCACTCGTACGCACGCTGTGCAATGCTCTCATAGAAGCTGCCTGTAGGCTACCCTCCGCTCAAAAACACACCGATTCATCCGAGCCGTGCGCTCGCAAAATGTGGAGGCTTGCGATAAGGAACAGCAGCACCAGTCATTTAACTGGCTTCTGTCCGCAATACACGCTCTGGCCAGACAGACATACTGTGCGCTTATATTGCGATTGCACGGATAGCGGATCGCTTTCGTGCCTTCCCACGCAAGCGACGACGACGCTTCCCCCGTCACCGTCGTTTGCCGACCCCCCCGACCCCCGGCACCACCGAGTAGCGCGGTCGGCTACGGTACGGTGCGAAAGAAGTTCACCGTACGCAACCGTACGCGGTGTGTGCGAAAGCTCGCGGACACTTGAATGCCGGATGGAACGAAGGCATTTAAAGGGCTCCCCTGGCAAAGAAAAATGTGCATTAGCCGGGTAACGTATCCTGCACGTCCGTCTGCTGTGCGCATGTGTAGTGGTGATACGCGCTGGGTGTGTATGTCGTGTGCCAGCGCGTATGTACGGGTGTGTGTGTGGTGACGCGCGCTGACGGGGAGGAGCAGGCGTCAGTGCGCGGGTGGGGGTAGTGCTGCTGATTGGCTGTGTGCCGGTGACGCGCCCAGAGGGAGTGATCGGGTAGCAGCGCGGTGTGATTGGTCGGGGAGTGGAAACACGCGCTGAGCGGAACCGGATCGTAAGGATAGCGCGTGGGGATTGGGTAACTGAGGAGCGGTGCCGACGTTGAGGTCCGCATCCGCTCCGCCTCCCGGGAAGAAGGGGTATATAAGGTGATGCACAGAGGAGCAGGGGGGAGAAGCGGAACCATCTAAGAATGAAGACGAAGGTGCAGAGATAGAGCCCGGAGAGGAGAGTAATGGAGAGTAGAAGAGAAGTAAGGTATAGTGTGTAGCCAGCGAGAGAGAACGGTCTACACGAGCTGAGTAATGTATAGTGTGTAGCCAGCGAGATAGAACGGTCTACACGAGCTGAGTAATGTATAGTGTGTAGCCAGCGAGATAGAACGGTCTACACGAGCTGAGTAATGTATAGTGTGTAGCCAGCGAGATAGAACGGTCTACACGAGCTGAGTAATGTGTAGTGTGTAGCCAGCGAGAGAGAACGGTCTGCACGAGCCGAGTATGCATACGGTGTAGCCAGCGAGAGAGAAAGGTCTGCACGAGCCGAGTATGCATACGGTGTAGCCAGCGAGAGAGGTGCAAAGTCTACACGAGGCGAGTGGAGAGTGTAGCAGAGGCGCAGAGTCTACACGAGGCGAGAGAGGAGTGTAGCCGAGGCGCGGAGTCTACACGAGGCACAGAGAGCCGGCAGCACAGAATCCTGAGTCAGGAGAAGTGCAGTGTGAAGAAGAGAGGCCACGCGTTGTATTGTTACAAGTCAAGATTTAATAAAAGAAGTGTGTTCCCGTCAAGGAGTTTCCTGCCGTCATTTTCCAATACTTCATCTGGCGTCAGAAGTGAAACGGGCTTCCAAGTATGGAGACGAGGAAGACCCGTAGGACCCACGGGATTGACCGCGAGGAAGACCTGGACGACTCGGAGCCGCTGGTGGCGGGGGGTGAGGAAGAGGACTTGCCCACGCTGCAGGGTCCGTCGACGGCGCCGGCCGAGCGACCGGGGACAGACGCCGGGCTTCGTGAGGCGCACTCCCGACTGGCGGAGCTGCTGCTCGCCGCCGCGTCCATCTTGGCGGAGATCAGCTCGTCGGGAGGAGCGGGGACGGTGGGGGACATTTTACAAGGTCGCCCCGCAGATTCCCGCCAAAACGAATGGGGGATTCCCGCCATTGCGCCTGGGCCTACTTTTGGCGGGAACGGCGAGCGCCACGTGGTGGTGGGTTCCCAAGCGCGCGCATCGACGTCATCAGCGCGCGAGGGGGTCCGCCATCTTACGTCTGCTGCTGGAGCCGCCATCTTAGACACCGACGGACAGGCGGAGAGGAACCACGAGTCGGATGACTTCATTTTTCAGCAGCGCCTGCCCACGTTGTCAGCCTTCAAGGCGGAAGGCGGAGACTGGGGCCAATTTCAGCGAAGGTTTTTGGCGCATCAAGAGATGTCAGCGTGGTCCGATGCTACGGCGCTGCGGGCATTGCCCGCCATGCTGGACGACGATGCGCTCGCGGCCTTCAGGGCTGCACGGAAGTCGGACCGCTCCACGCTGAAGGATGCGCTGGGTTTGTTGGCCAGGGTCTACGGGCCTCCCTCTACATGCCGCCATCAGTTCTACGCAAGACGGAAAGCGGCCACGGAGACCGCGCTGGCCTATCGCACGGCGTTGCTGGCTCTTGCTGATGCTGCGTTCCCTCGGATGGACGAGGAGGGCCAAGACGCGATGGTTTTGGAGCAGCTGCTCAAGTTGGCGCAGGACCTGGGGGTCCCTATCAACACAGCTGACGACATTGATATTTCTTCTTTGAGAGTCGCCACGAGTATTCAAGCGCACGAGGCCCTACAACGGAAGCAAGGCGTTGGTTGCAACGCTGCTGTCGTCGCAGCCCCGGGGTTGGTGGTCGCCGAACCCCAAGTCGTCAGCCCACGAGAGGAGGCGTTCGCCACGGGACGACCAGGGGACTGGAGGCCGGGGGCCCGGTCGCCTCTGCGATCGGGCCGAAAGTCGGAGCAACCAAGATCTACTCCGACCCTCGTCACGTGCTATAACTGCGGCCTCCGGGGCCACGTGGCGTCCGGGTGCCGCGCTCCGCGGCAGCGCGCCATGGGAGCTCGGCTGGACGACGACCGAGAGCCCAAGTCATCTCTACAATCCCCGGCAAGTCGCGGCACCTCACACGCTCGGCCTGTTTATTCGGCACACATGGGACGCCGCGTTGCGGCGGAGGAGGGCCGGTTAAGGTTCGGGGATTCGGTTCGGCGAGGGGGGTTCGGCCGGGACCAGGGAGACATTGAATGGGCGGAATTGGGGCATAGAATTGTGGCTGCTTCGGCGGGTTCGTCCGTTGTTACGGGATCTATTGATGGGGTTGAGATTAGGGTGTTAGTGGACACGTGGGCATCGGCAACTATTATATCGGACCTCATTTATAATATTCTTCCAGTCCAATGTCGTCCGCTGCTTCCAGTGGATGTGCCATTTTACGCCGCTAATGGGGGATCGTTGGGCATTATCGGTCAGGTTAGGGCGTCCATTTGCATTGGAGATATCAAATTGTCGGGGCCCGTTTTCGTTTCGTCTTCTTTGGCAGTTCCGTGTCTTTTGGGCACTGACTTTTTGGCTAAAATGCCCATTAAAATTCTTATCGATCAACGATGCATTGAACTGCCATCGGGTCGCCGGATTTCATTTTTGACGGGCCCTACTGACATTCGGACGGCGTGCGCTACGATACAAGCGGTGGCGACGCAGACAGTGCAAGTGCCCCCGGGTTCACAGATGTTGATTCCCCTCCGGTTGCGGAAACCATGGGTGAGGGAGGCTTCGGGACAGAGTATGCTTTTGGGTCCTTCTAACAAGGCTGTCGGGGGTCTTGATTTATCGGTGGCTCACACTTTGGTGCGGGCTGACAGGGATCCGTTTGTGATGGTTTTGAACGCGGGGTCGCGACCAGCTGTCATTCCGCAGGGCACCGTGCTGGCTCACGCGGCGCAGGTCCCTGGGGATGATGGGTTGGTTGCGCAGGTGGGCTCGAGCCCCGCGCGGAACGTTGAGCCAAGGGAAGACCTTGAGTGGGTCCATTCGTTATGTGCCGCCTCGGACGATTTGTCGGCGGCGCAGTTGGGTGCGCTGCGCGAGTTGCTCATTGAATTCTCTGATGTATTCAGTAAACATAAGTATGACATTGGGTGCACGGATTTGTTGCACCATCACATTGAAACGGGCGATGCGGCGCCGGTCAGGCAAAATCCCTTCCGACTGAGTCCCGTGGAGAAGGAACATGTTCAGTCGGCTGTTAACGATATGCTAGAAGCCGATATTATTTCGCCCTCCTCTAGCCCGTGGGGAGCGCCTATTGTGCTGGTTAAGAAGCAGGACGGGTCCCTGCGATTCTGCGTTGATTTCCGTCGCCTGAATAAGATCTCTGTGGCTGACGCGTATCCGCTCCCCAGGATGGATGAGTCCCTCGATGCATTGTCTGGTGCGCGATATTTTTCGACTCTTGATTTGTTATCGGGGTTTTGGCAATTGCCGCTCGACGAAGAGTCGAAACCTAAGACAGCATTTCGGACTCCAGGGGGGCTGTTCCAGTTTAACCGGTTACCCATGGGACTTCACTCCTCTCCAGCGACGTTTCAGCGACTTATGGAGCTGGTTTTGTCGGGCTTGCAGTGGGATACATGCTTGATTTATATGGACGATGTCATTGTTTTCAGTAAAACGTTTGAGGAACACCTCCGGCGATTGAGAGGGGTGTTCTTGCGAATGCGATCGGCTAAGTTGAAATTTAAACCGGCCAAATGTCACCTCCTTCGTAGGTCCGTTAGATACTTGGGTCACATTGTCGATTCTTCGGGGATCTCCACCGATCCCGCGAAGACGGATTGTGTCGGTTCGTGGCCGACACCTACGTCCGTTTCCGACGTGCGTAGTTTCATCGGGTTTGCTTCTTATTATCGGCGGTTCGTTGAGCACTTCGCCACTATTGCAAAACCCTTGCACGCTCTAACGGCGAAGGGAGTGAAGTTCAAATGGGGACCGGAGGAGGAGGCCGCGTTTCGCTCCCTCCGGGACGCCTTGGTGGGTGCCCCACCCTTGTGTTATCCCGATTTTGCCAGTCCCTTTTTGCTGGACACGGATGCTAGCAACACGGGCATTGGGGGGGTGCTATCCCAAGTCGTTGGGGGTGTCGAAAGAGTTGTCGCCTATGGTAGTAGGGTGTTGTCTCCGGCGGAGCAGCGCTACTGTGTCACCCGTCGCGAGCTGCTGGCCATTGTTTTTTTTGTGCAGCAGTTTAGGCCATATCTTTATGGTCGTCACTTTACAGTCCGAACGGACCACGCGGCGCTACAGTATTCATTGAGGGTCGCCCAGCCCTCGGGCCAGTTGTCGCGTTGGTTGGAAGTCCTCCAGGACTATCAGTTTACGACTACGTACCGTAAGGGGTTGCGACACACGAATGCCGATTGCTTGTCGCGGTTGTTGCCTTGTGATGAATGCGCGTGTTTGTCGGGATCGGCGCGCTGTAAACCGACGCTTGCGGGGGAGATGGGGGCACTGGCTGCGACAGCGGGCGCACCGATCGGGGATGATTCCACTGCCTCTCAGGGTCGGGACTCGCTGCTCTCGCTGTCGCTCAGCGAATGGGGCCGCCTCCAGATGGCGGACAGCTCGCTGCTAGCATTGCGCCGCAAGGTTGGGGGTCCCGAGGGGGACCAGGAGCGTACCGGCTCCTATGTACTTGAGCGGGGCGTGTTATTGAAATGGGACAGTTTGTCCCGGCGGAACGCACTCGTGGTGCCTTCCACTGTGAGGGGGAGGGTTGTCTTGGCGGCACACGAACGCCTCTTGCACTTGGGAGTTAACAAGACGCTTGCCCTGCTTCAGCGTGACTATTACTGGCCGGGAATGGGAAGTGATGTGGTGCATATTCTGAAGGGGTGCGTTGAGTGCGCCAGGCGTAAACCACCGGCCGTGGCAGCTAATCCACCGCTGCAATCTATTCAGGTCTCGCGTACCAACGAGCTCGTTGCACTCGATATTTTGGGGCCCTTCCCAGTCACGCCGAGAGGGAATAAATATTTGTTAGTGGGGGTCGAATACTTTACCCGATGGCCTATGGCGTGGCCTCTCGCTAACCAGTCGGCAGCGGCTGTGACGGATGCCTTCGTCCAGGGCTATGTCCTGGACAAGGGGGCTCCCGAACGCCTGCTGACCGACCAAGGTAAAAATTTTTCGAGTAAATTGTTGCAAGAGGTGTGCGATCTGTTGGGTACCAAGAAGGTGCGTACCTCCCCGTACCACCCGCAGACTGACGGGATGGTGGAGAGACTCCACAAAACCTTGACTTCCATGCTGTGCCAGCAGGTGTGCGAGGCACATGTAGATTGGGACCTGCAGGTCCCGGGAGTCCTTGCTGCGTATAGAATGGCCCCCCATGCAGCTACGGGGTTTTCCCCATTCTATTTGATGTACGGTCGGGAAGCTGACCCGCCAATAGAAACGCAACTTGGCCTGTCCGCTCCACGAACTAATTCTAATTTGGCAGAACATATTAAGTTTAATATTCACAAGCTGACAGAGGCGAGGGAGGCCGCGCGGCTTAATTCGCGGGCTCGCCAAATTGCTAATGAACGGTTGCGGGCACGGAAGGTGTCCATGCACGAATGGAAACCAGGTGACAGGGCCTGGCTGCATTGCCCTCAGGCACCCTTGGCTACGTCGCCTAAATTGTTGAGACCGTGGAGGGGACCCGTGGAGGTCGTGCGCGTTGCACGGCCCCAGTGCGTTCAGATAAAGTGGGGAAAGCGCCGGTGGTACGTTCACCCCTCCCGACTGAAACCGTTCTCGCCTCCATATGGCCTCCCCTTGTGTCGTGATGGCCGGGCGTGTGACGTGACCGGCGACCCAGAGGGGGAAATGTCTCTGCCTGATCCACACGTATTGTCGCCTGATCTGCTCCCAGGTGTCTCGGAACTGACAGCTGCCGATCACCGGCGGCCGGATCTCCGCGGCGGGGCCGACCCTTTCAGGCCCGTTCCGCGCCGTCTGGAGCGGCCGGAACCGCCGGACGGTCGTCAGTGTCCCGCCCCATACGATGGACCAGCCAGACGGACTCGCGCCAGGTCGTGCTACTTTGCATGACCTGCCTCGTGAGGAGTCGGGGCAGTTGGAGCGCCTCGTCACTGCGTGTAGTCGCAGGGACGTGGGGCGCGTTCGTTTCGAATTTGCTCGTATCGTGTTATTGTTGACTTTTCGGGTTCATTGTCAATCTGTACATAGTTATTCTTGTTGTTGTTGTTGTTGTGTTATGTTACGGGGCACACTCGGGGGGTTATGGGGTTTTTTTTTTGTTGGTTGTCGTTTTATCGTCGCGGTTGGTTGTTGTTAGCAGCCGGGCCGGCTGCGAGCTATGTGGGAGGGGGTGATGTAGTGGTGATACGCGCTGGGTGTGTATGTCGTGTGCCAGCGCGTATGTACGGGTGTGTGTGTGGTGACGCGCGCTGACGGGGAGGAGCAGGCGTCAGTGCGCGGGTGGGGGTAGTGCTGCTGATTGGCTGTGTGCCGGTGACGCGCCCAGAGGGAGTGATCGGGTAGCAGCGCGGTGTGATTGGTCGGGGAGTGGAAACACGCGCTGAGCGGAACCGGATCGTAAGGATAGCGCGTGGGGATTGGGTAACTGAGGAGCGGTGCCGACGTTGAGTTCCGCATCCGCTCCGCCTCCCGGGAAGAAGGGGTATATAAGGTGATGCACAGAGGAGCAGGGGGGAGAAGCGGAACCATCTAAGAATGAAGACGAAGGTGCAGAGATAGAGCCCGGAGAGGAGAGTAATGGAGAGTAGAAGAGAAGTAAGGTATAGTGTGTAGCCAGCGAGAGAGAACGGTCTACACGAGCTGAGTAATGTATAGTGTGTAGCCAGCGAGATAGAACGGTCTACACGAGCTGAGTAATGTATAGTGTGTAGCCAGCGAGATAGAACGGTCTACACGAGCTGAGTAATGTATAGTGTGTAGCCAGCGAGATAGAACGGTCTACACGAGCTGAGTAATGTGTAGTGTGTAGCCAGCGAGAGAGAACGGTCTGCACGAGCCGAGTATGCATACGGTGTAGCCAGCGAGAGAGAAAGGTCTGCACGAGCCGAGTATGCATACGGTGTAGCCAGCGAGAGAGGTGCAAAGTCTACACGAGGCGAGTGGAGAGTGTAGCAGAGGCGCAGAGTCTACACGAGGCGAGAGAGGAGTGTAGCCGAGGCGCGGAGTCTACACGAGGCACAGAGAGCCGGCAGCACAGAATCCTGAGTCAGGAGAAGTGCAGTGTGAAGAAGAGAGGCCACGCGTTGTATTGTTACAAGTCAAGATTTAATAAAAGAAGTGTGTTCCCGTCAAGGAGTTTCCTGCCGTCATTTTCCAATACTTCACATGTGTAGTGTCCTGCTCGTTTGTGTATATATGCGTGTTGACATCCATGTTACAACTTCATGCCACGCATGAGTGTGTGTGTGGAGAGCGGTGGCGCAGCGGTGCGCCCGGCGACCTGAGTTCGCGACTCCCGCTCACGGCCAGCAACACCAGTGACGAATATCCGAACCGGTCCTGGGGCCTCCCCTAGGTCTACGCAGCCTCAAATGGGTGCCCGGTGCGGCTGCGTGTCGTAAACATCTCCACTGGGGAGACAAAGGCGGCCGGGCGTGGCGTTGGCCACCCCACCCCCTTGCGCGCCGTTCTGGCCCTTCATGAGGCACTCAGTAACAGCACTTGCCCCAACAGCTTGTTCAGGCTACACGCGCGCGTGTCGATACTGTGTTTGCTGCGTACCAGGCGGTCATGCCGTTCTCGGGTAGGATGGGGATCTCCAGCACTTTGGTGCCCGTCAGCACACACTCCTGGCTCGGGGTGGCCACCGTCTTCCCCGTGATGCGATGCACCTGCGTCCGCACACCGGCAGCACAGAAACAACAGCAGCGCAGCAGCAGCACAGCGGAAACGCAACAACATGATGATCATCATCATCGTAATCATCATCATATAGCGGAAACGCAACAACATGATGATCATCATCATCGTAATCATCATCATCATCTCCACACATGCATCGTAATTATTAAGCCACACTCATCATCATTATCATCAACAGAGACTCATCATCATCAACATTGTGGCAGGGTTAGCGGAATAAGGGGCAACGCTTTGTGATGCGGTCTATATTTTGGTGGCGAGCCAATGGTGGTTTTTCTACGGGACTGGTCTCCATCAGAGAAATGTGGAATTTGCTTCCGGCAGTGAAGCACAGTGCCGATAGCGACGAGCAGTGTACGATGCTAACTTCAGCAGGGCTCTTACCCGGCTCGGTAAATGGGAATCAAAAACAGAACGTTGGGAAAAGCGTTGCTATTTTAAGTGCAAACATTTACATGCATAACACATCGTAGAAGGTGTACGGCATGTTGAGATGGATCTGCATTCATATGGCATGAATATTCCACATTGTATTATATTACCGATGTTGTTTTTACCAACGTAACTACCATACAAAGTTATTATATTAGTCATCACATTACGATTTCATATGCATCCCATTTATTTCCTCTATAAAAAAAAACGGACCCATAGACAATCTGCATGGCTCTGTGAAACTGGGTTGGAATTACAATTTGACACATTTCATTAAGTACGCATCGCGCGCGCACGCAGGTAACCTCCCCCGCCAGATGTTTATCCGTGCTGCAAAAAAAAGTAAGAATCAACAAAATTTTTAACAAATTCGACATTATTTAAATGACAGCGACAATCACCTGATAAAAAGCGTGCGGCCGCAACAGCCTCTCGTCCGCGGTGCCGATAAACATCTGCAAGTTCAAGGGCTTCTGGGAAAACCCGACGAGCTGAGGGGGGGGGGCAGCAGAAGGGGAGGGAGGGGGGGGGGGCAATGGTCAACGCGCACACACGAAACGTACAATCGCGCGCGCGTCCCGGTGATCGTTTACATTTTAGTGGCGCATCGCAGGATCCCTTCATTAGCCACCACAGTTGAAACACTTTCAAGAGAGCAGCTCTTCTGGGAAGGAAGTAACCCCCCCCCACCCCCCCCGGGTGTCGGCCGTGCAACGGTTGTGGGACGAAGACAGGGCGGTATTAGCAGCCGTGTGGCAGGCACGACCGCCACCCCGGTTAATTTTATGAAGAAGCGCGAAATGCACCCGATGTGGTCAAGATTTCAGAAGCTAAGCAAGGTTTGGGCCTGGACAGCGAGCAGACGGGCGGTCGTCACAGGTGCCATTGTTGCCATCGGCTGCTGCCAAGCGGTGGGCAGCAGAGGGCAGCAACATCGATTGCTGCGTCGTACTTCTGTGTTGCCATGTCTGCGTTCCCCCTGCCCCCGCACCTTCACCAAAGGTGCCGCCGAGTGACCGGCGTGGTGAAATATGGCAACGATAAACCTCACACGGCGAGGGCCCTCACCCGGCATTGCATCGGCGTGTACGTTCAGAAAATTAGTTTACTCATTGAATGTGGACACGGGTTATCGAACGCAGGAGGCTTTTATATATATGTCGCAGAGGGAAAAGGAGAACGCACAGATGGAGATAAGATAAGAAGTAGGAACACAGCCATAAAGGATTGTGAACAGGGTGGCATTTGGCAGTTGATAAACCAATATAGGGAAACCCTTTCACCAGATTATCAACGACAAAAACACAGCACTCGTCATCATCGTCAGGTCCAACGATATCTGGCGGCACGCTTCGTAGCAGCATCCCGTATCACCCGAAGTTTTAGACGAGGAATTCGACGTGGTGCGGACAGCCTGTGGTATTCCAGCCGAGGCCGAGTCTTCTGTGGATATCATAGCCCGGTCGACCCAAAGCAGTGAAACGTTTAGTCAGCCACTGACCAAATAAGTCAAGGGACTGCGATTGATCCTGTAAGCGGCGTTTGCACTAATTCATGTACAGCGAGGGAAAAAAAAGAATCGAATTTAATTGAAGATAACGATGTACCCGCTTGTCGCATGCCAGGCGACCAGCACTGCTTGGCGGGCTCGCTGCACGTTATTTACTTGCGCACAGCGCGAATAAATAAATAAAAACTTCACATCAAATGAAAAAGAAAAGGACTTTCTCACAACGGCTCGTAATTTGGCAGCGGCGCTATTTTGATGTTGAAACGTCGCGCATGTTTTTCGAATTATGCCGCAATAATTATGAGCAACAAAATCAGCCGTTGCAACATTGCGTGCGTCTGGAAGCGCGTGCGTGTGTGCGCGTGTGCGCCTGTGTGCGCATGTGCGCGTGTGTGATCGGAAGAGGCCAGGGAATGTTGCTCTTTGGCATTTGGCACGGCGCGTGGGGAGCGGAGGTGCAGCGGTTAACTGTGCTGCGCAAAACAACCCAGCAGAGACCCGAGTTCGATTCCTGCTCGTGGCCAACACCAAGTGACGATCATCACAACCGGCACTGAGCCCTCCCCTAGGTCGATTCAGTCTCAAATGAGTACCTGGTGCGGTGTGTAAACATCACCACTGGGGAGACAAAGGCGGTCGGGGGTGGTGCTGGCCACCTACCCCCTCGTGTACCGTGCTGGGCTTCATAGGTGCTACTCGCTAACAGCACTCAGCACCCGAGCAGTCTGTTTAGGCTATTCTAGTTTTTATTCCAGAAGTGGAAGAAAAACTGATGGCCCATGTACGCCACGGTGGCTAGGAGATGTTATCTGCCTCGCCTGGTGTGCAGGAGGTCGTGGGTTCGATCCCGACCCTGACGCCTGTTGTATATATGGAGTTTGCGCATTTTCACCGAGGTGTGGATTTTTCTCCGGGTCCTCCGGTTTTTCCCTCCGCATTTCGAATCGACACGCGTTTAAGAGTATTTGGCTGCTATAAATTTCCACGTGAAAAGCCACTTTGCCGAGCTATCATTTGTGACCTACACATACAGCTCGGTGAGCCTTACCTGCTAACATAAAATATTTTTAAATAGTTTAGTCCCGCGAAACTTATCACGTGGGCCGAGGCCGGACTTTTGCGGCAGCCTTGCACGCTGCACCCAGGCAGCGCAGCTCGCCGCTCTCTCTGTGCCACGTGGCTGGCACAGGGAAGGGGGGGGGAAGGTGACGTGCCCTCTCTCGCGCGCTCACCCTGGACCGCGGTCGTGGTCTCGTGAGTCGCGCGTCGCTCGCTGACATCTCTCGCACATAGGTCAAACTTTCAGGGCCGGGTTTTGATAAATAGAGCAGGCGGCGAATCTCAAAAAGTGCACGTTAGCTCGGCTAAATAAACGAATATACATTCCGAATGCCCGCGTGGCTCCCTATTCTTCCCTCCGCCGCTTGCCGGCGGCCAAGGGAAGGATGCGTGGGCAGCGGGCGGTGGCGGGGGTGGGGGGGGGGTAGGCGGCACTGGGGCAGGATGTGAGCCGTGCCGAGGCGCCCCAGGAATGACTCGGCACGGCTTGGGTCTCTGCGATCGCCGTGGGAACGCGGCGTTTGGGTACCGGCTGTCGTCTCGCCACGCCTCCGATTAGCCCGCTTGGCTATGTACGGTGCGAAAGAAGTTTGACATTCATGCAAGCACAGCTAATAGTCGCTACATATCCCAGTAGATCCGGTGGTCTTGCGGGTACCTTTGTTTTCACACCGTCACTTTTATATTCGTGGGTCTTTCGGTAAAGTCACGACGTTTCGATCGCAACACAAGCAATCGTCATCAGGAGGTGTGGAAAGCCTCCCCGTAGGAGCAATTGTACAGCAATTAGACACCAATTTTGGATTCCTTGTAAACATTTTACGTGATATGCCACTTAAAAGTTGAGTCCATTTAAAAAAATTGGCCCAACTTAAAAAAAAAAATCTAATTAAAATCATAACAACTTAAGATGTTCTTTTTTCACTTAAAATGTACGTTTCAGATCCTGTGTGTTTTTGGGAGAAAAAATAATTGGCTTGAATTATGAGGAGTGCTAAAGCTCCAAAACATGGTCAATATTTGACTAAAAGAACACGCGTGTTTGGATGGACTGCCAAACGTTATCCAATTTAATACACACCAGTCGTGCATTACTGGGTTTTAATATCTTCTTCATGAAGTGAATTCTGGCGAAAATTCCAAAAAAATATTAAAAGGGCAATATGGAGGAAATTCAGACTCGGCAAAAACCAGGCTGCCAAATGCCACGGGCGTTACCGACGGATGTGTTGAGAGCTCGTTTAGAGACGCAATTCTCGTGTTCATCAATCCCGTGGCGACTAGCGAGTGGGGCAATTTAACCCTTTCCCATTTCTTCCAGTTCTGTAAGAAAAGCTGAAGTAGTCCGTAACAGACTGTTGGGACGCTGAGTGCTGTTAGCGAGTAGCAGCACCTATGAAGGCCGGCACGGAACACGAGGGGCTTGGGTGGCCAGCACCACGCCCGGCCGCCTTTGTCTACACTGTGGTGATGTTTACACTACCGCACCGGGTGCTCATTTGAGGCTGAGTCGACCTAGGGGAGGCCCAGGACCGGTTCAGAGAATCGTTGGGGGGTCGTGAGCAGGAATCGAACTCGGGTCGTCGGGGTTGTCCATCACACATCGCAGCAGGTAGGTTATTTTTGTTTGAATACCGCTACAGTCCAAGCAAATCCACCATTAATTTTTGCAGTCGCCAAGCCAGTAAGTACACTTAATGAGCTGCCTCTAAACATGCCACTGTTGATCACAGTGCTGGACCGCTCGACAATGACGAACCAAATTCCAGCTCCTTCGCTCGTTTCCTTTTGGGGATTGTTCGTAGAATCTGCGATGTCCAAAAGACGTGCAGAACCCGGTGTAGTCCCGGTCAAACGCATAAACAGTCAACGGCAAAAGCAGTGCCAAAAGCCAAATGGACGACATTCCCCGGCCTCTTCCGATCACGCACGCACACACCCCACGTACACACGCAAGTTAATTGATATCTTGCACGTAAGTCAAAATAAAAATAAAATAACTTCATCGGAACCGAGGCTCCCACGAGGCCGTGGCAGGGAGGGCGCGTGTGGAGGCACAGTTGTTACGCCGGCTATTGTACAGTTGCGGGCGTGTCGCTGAGGTTCTCTGCGGTGAGTAACAATGTCCTTTTTAAAAAATGACGCTGCTACGTCTCTCTATCACCGAATGCTTTATAAGCGGGGGGGGGGGGGGGGGTGCACATGGCTTGGGATCTCCGGAGAGATGGGATTTGGGTGAGGGGGTAGAGGATGGAGATTAAAATGAGCCCACAGGAAGGTAAATGGTGAGAAATGAGGACACTCCGAAGACGAACGCAGCGTTGATCGCCAACACCGTACCGAGTCGTGCCACTAAACATTTAAAAGTGCACGATACACGCCTGTCTAGATGTGGCTGAGAGACACCCAAGCGTGTCTACATGTAGCTGAGAGACACCCACAGAGTGTCTAGATGTGGCTGAAAGACGACCCCAAAATCATTATATTTTAAATTCCTCATTTACCTCCTTCAACAAGCTGGGTGACAAATGCTGATTGAGCCGATGCCTGAACGTTTCAATACAAAGTATCTACGAACGGTAGGCTGGATACTGAGTCAGTAGCCAGCACGGTAGTTTCATGCATATTTAACGTAACTATACTGCAGTATAACTTCCAAAGCGGCGGGTGAACTTTGCGGATCCTATCTGCAAGCCAACCAGCATCAGCCGGCAAGTATTCGCGAGTATGAACACCCCCCCCCCAACTCCCAGAGCGCGGCCGCCCCTGCCCGACGATGAGATCTCATGTCCCACAATCCCTTGCCAGGCTGCCGATCTACGGCACTCGCTCCACTGCTTCGGCGCTGGAGCGGGCCCCAAACAGCCTGGACGACGACACGGGAAGAGGACAAGAAATTATGATAATTAATCTGGACGAGCGGGCAAGTGAAATAAGAAACCGTTGCAGTTATGTTTCAGCGGGAATCCCCCCATCCCCATCATTTTTTATTTTTTTCACCACAACTCAATTTTGTTTTTCTCGAGAAAACTGTTCGTTTCCGATTAGACGTTCCCAGCGTGGAAACTTGAAACTGGAGGAGAGATTAAGAGGGAACTAAAAATGCTTCCATGGACACCACGTGCCATTGGGTCCCTCTGCAGCGCCAGTGTTGAAGCCCCGCGTGAAGGTGCAATCTCTTTGAAGTGTTAGGGTTGGTGGATCGTGGAAGCACCTGGAAGTGTCCACAGGCAGACCCACAGGTGGCTGCATGAGAATTGCAGAAGAACGAGTCGGATGCCAGCGTGGGCGAGACGTTAACTACCTCGCCCGGTATACAGGAGGTTGTGGGTTCGATCCCGACCCTGATGCCTGTACATTTGGAGTTTGCATGTTCTTATTCTTAGGTTTTTTCGGTAAAGTCACGTAGGTAAAAAATTTAAATTAATAAAAAGTTAAATCAAAAATAAAATAAAAATCACGACGATTCGGAGGCAATACAGCTATCGTGCTGTGACTGTTCCACCTGAAGACGGAAGCTTGTGTTGCCTCCGAAACGTCGTGATTTTTATTTAATTTTTTCTTTCACTTTTTATTAATTTTAATTTTTTACCTACGTGACTTCACCGAAAAAACCTAAGAATATGAATCCTTGCAGTCACGAAAGCTTCAAATCTAGAATTTGCGTGTTCTCCCCATGGTCGTGTAGATTTCTTCTCCGGGTCCTCCGGTTTTTCAATCCACATTTAGAATGAACGTCACGCGTTTAGAGTGTGTGGCTACTGCTATACAGTTACACGTGATAAGCTATCATTTGTGGCCAGGTCGCTTCTGAAAAAGAGCTACATAGCTCAGTGGGCCTTACCTGGTGAAATAAAAAATAGTTTCGTTTAACATTAGCACGCAAATCGCTGTGCGAGTCATAGGCAGCGAGAGCGGTCGTGCCATAGAAGAGAGTTGGGCGAGGTGGCCTACACCTGTGGTCCAGGTGCTCTGCGCTACGAAGCCAGCGACCCGAGTTCGATTCACGCTCATTGCCGCAAAAAACAGCGGCGAATGACTGAACCAGTTCTAAGCCTCCCCTATCTCGGCTAGAACTCAAACGAGTACCCTGGTGCAATGTGTGAACATCAGGCGTTGGGGGAGACATAGGTGGAGGATGATGACGAGGATGATGGGGATGACGAGGATGATGGGGATGACGAGGATGATGAGGCGGAGGCGGAGGGTACCTTCACCACGGGGTGCCCTCCCGTGGTGGCCTTGACGGCACCGCGGCTGCCCTCCGTCTCGTAGTGCGCGCGGTGGTGCGACTTGGGCTGAACGTCCACGCGCAGCTCGTACGGACCGGCCGCGCTCGGCAGCTGCCAGTCCAGGGACGGCAGCGACGTGCTCCTGACGCAAACGAACCACGTGGGGCACTCCGCGTCACGATCGTCGCTTCGGACGTACAACGGCCCAAAGTTCACGCGAGAGCCACCAACTTCGAAACGGCCACGCAAACGATACCCTGCTGGATCATCGGTGAAAGAAGAGCTTCGCTGCTGAGTAAAAATTCAGATTCCGCTGTGTGTCACTGCCAGCGTCTTAGCCACGCCAATCGGGTGCTAGAGGAGAACAGTTTGCGTGCTGCACGATGTCCGGTGCTCCGCGTGCTCCACCGTTGGGACAATCGAGCGGAACGCCACGTGGCACAGCCCTCAACAACGCGCACTCACACACACGGTGTGGGGGGGGGGGGGGCCACACGGCGTGACCGGGAGGGAACCTACGCAGTGGTATCACAGGGGAATGCGTCCGACCGGGTGACACTCTGCGTTTCTAACTTTAGCCCTCTCGAGCCGCCTCCTCTGTCACTGCAAGGGCCTTCGCTTGCCGTGACGGAGGCGCGTGCGCGCTAATGCGTGGCCCGGTCAAAAAGGTATGCGAAAGTCGTGTTGGGCCCTCGGCAAGGAAAGGATTCTGACACCCGGCGGTGCCATGCGGCTCGGTTCGGATAACCAACCGTGCCGCAAGCGACGGGTGCTGGCACGGTTCAGATGTGGCAGTGGAAAAAGGGGTGCTTGCTAAGGGTAAACACCGGCGAACGGGTGCACCGGCAGATAAGAGGGGTCACACGGACAAGAGGTTTCACACTCCATAAAATTGCAATCCCGTTAATGCAACCCAGAGTGCGGAGGAGGCTCCGTGGTTATAATGCGCTACCCTCTAAACTCGGCCGTGGAAAACATCAGTGGGCCAAATTTTCAAACTGTTTCTGGACACCACTTCAACCACCTGCACTGACCAGCATGGTCAGGACCCTCAATGACCGACACGACGTGGGGGTGGAGGGGGCGGCCTTCGTTCACCCGGCCTTCGACAAAGGGCCGCGACGCAACGCGCCACGCAGGACGAGCGCTCACCTGAAGAGCGGCATGTGGCTCGCACCTCCGCAGCTGCCGGCGCCACCTCCACCACCACCGCCACCACCACCTCCTCCCCCCGACACCTTGCTCTTCCACGAGAAGAGCGGCGGCACCGCCAGGAAGTTGTCTCCGGCCATGTGCAAGCCGGGCGACGTCAGCACGGGCGGCAGATCTTTCTTGGCGCAGAGCTGCTGGAAACTGTCGCACGACGAGTCCCTCTCGTCGCCAATGCCGCCGCCACTGCCCGCCGAGGCCTGGTCGAGCGACGTGCGGCGAGCCTTTGGCGGCACGCTCTCCGAGATGTCCAGCACGGCGGCTCCCGGCACGGGCCCCAAGTCGGGAGAGGCGCCGGTCGGCGAGCAGCTGCCCCCGCCGCCGCCGCCTCCTCCGCCGCCGCCGCAGCCGTTTCCGGACGGCACGGGCGTGAGGAAGGGAGGGCCCGCGGGCTCGGCCAGGCCGAGCGAGCGGGGAGACGGCAGCGGGGAGGGAGTGCGCGACGGCGAGGGGGCCGAGGCGTCGGAGCCCGAGTGCCGTCGCTTGCCGCACGGCGACGAGGGCCTCGGGCTCAGGTAGCTCTCCTCCGTGACGCTGGTGCGGGGGGAGCCACTGGGGGAGTGGCGCGGGGAAACCTGCGGCGCACGCGCACGCGCGGGCGAGCGCGTCAAGAGGCGTCACTCAAATGGCCTCTTGCGAGCGGCGGAAAGTGACTGCGGTGTTTGTGCGCGTGTTTGTGTGCGTGTGTGTGTGTGTGCCAGTCATCTCAATCGGTCAACCCATGGCACCGCTTGCCAGCGGGCATTCGACACTTCACGTGGCCTTAAACAGTGCACCTAGCCTGGCACAAGTGCCGCGGTGACATCACCGCCACTTAGTTGCGAATGGCGGTTGTTGCTGTTGTTGGGTTAACGTGCTGTTCGATTTCTGAGTCAAAATTTATTTTGAGAGGCGCATTTATTTATCTATTATCTGGCACCGGGGACAAGATGGCCGCTCGCTACGCAAGCGCCTCGGCTGTGCGATGAAGAGGAGAATGACGCACGCGGCAAGCCCGTAACGGGCCCCGCAGGTGCCGGGATACGAAGAGCGGGGGCTGAAGTTGGACGGGGGAAAGCCCATTTCATGTTTTGCACCAGAAACCCCGTGCCAGTTGCGCTACGCTACCACCCTACCACCCTACGTTACCACCCGCACGACACCCACCCCCCTCCCGCCCCTTCTTTACACACAGCCAACACCAGTGTCGAATTTGTTGGCAGAATTAGTCGCGGGAATATTCGTCGACAAGTGTCAAATTATCGTAGGTTGTGGTGACTGCGAGCAGATGCAAAGCATCGATCTTGAAGCTGACTTCGGCTGCCGAGCAAAAACTTAAGCGCGACCGACTGTGACCAGATAAAATTTACAGTCTGGATGAAGGCACAGGCTCAGAGAGTTTAGTGACGTTATTAGAGTCTGCAGTGCTCTGACGAATATCAAACATGGTAATTGTGTGTGTGTGCGTATACATACAAACACACTGAGATCACCGATTGATTCACCTGATAATATTGTAGCAGGCAAAAACATGCGATTGCTTTTTCATATTATACAAATATAATAAGCAACAAAAAAGGTGGGAAAAAAACCCCACAAATAAAAACAGCGAAAATCACAAGCTAATCAGGAAACCAACAATCCAATGCGACAGAAGTTACTGCACAGCACCGCAGAGCATAATAATACTGTCCAAAATAAAGGTTGTTGGGTTTGATCGCTTAAGTAGAAATGTGTCGAAACCCTCCACCACCCGACACGAGTGCCTGGTGCGTGATGTTTCTGCGCAGCGTAGAGACGCGGCTAACGACAAATCAGCAATTGCTCTGCAAGCGGTTCAGTCCATTTAAATGTTGCGGGGGGGGGGGATCTACGCGGGTCATAGTAAACCCATAACAGAGGCAGAAGTAATGTGGACAGTAAACCCGTCCACATGACTTCTGCATTACAATGACAACGTACAATAGTTACGCGCCAATAACGTCACAGATGTCTCTGGCTGCTCACCTGCAGGTGTGTGCCGTAGGACGGAGGCTGCTGTTGCTGGTGGTGCTGCTGCTGATGGTAGTGCTGCTGCTGATGCTGCTGCTGCTGCTGCTGCTGCAGCTGCAGCTGGTGCTGCTGGTGCGGCAGGTGCGCCCAGGCGTCGTCGAGCGAACCGAGGTGCGGGGAGCCGCCGGGCGAGGGGAGGGGCGACGCGGAGAGGGGCGACGCGGCGTGCAGGCCGATGCGCGACGTCGCCTCGTTGAGCTCCGCCTCGACGTCGTCGCACGCGTACGAGTACGACTCGAGCGACGACGCGTCGGAGAAGCAGCTGCGGGACGACACACTGCTCGCCGGGCTCAGGCTCAGCGCCGACTCGCGGTAGAAGCCGTGCTCCAGCGACAGGTACAGCTGGTCGCGGCTTCTGGTGGGGGGAGGGGGGGTACGGGGGGAGAGGGGGTAGGATGGGGAGGGGACCCTCCTCCGTGAGGGATCGTCGATTGGAACGTCCGTGTTTGAACGCGGCGAAACGTCGTCCACGTCTCACTCCGCCGATCTCTCGCACACCTCACTCCGCTCATCCCCCGCCGCGTCGCACTCGACACATCTCGCGCCTCTCACTCCGCGCATCTCGAAGCTCTTACCGCACCTCATGTCACTCCACAACTCTCATGCCACTCACCTCCCACACCTCACTCAGCTCATCCCAACATCTCACTCCAATCAATCCGCACCTCTCACTCCACTCTTCCCCGCATTGCTCCTATCTCCACGTCTCCGCGCGTGGCCCTGCTGCTCACTAATGACGCGGTCGCGTTGACGTTGCGTTGAGGTCTCACCGCGTACGATATTAATTTTACCACCGTTTTTACCGCGTCCAGCCATTTCCTGACCGGCGTGCGAGGCAGCTTAGTTAAATTCATTTTGTTTGACCAGGTGAGAACCCAGCAAGAGACCAGGTTATGTTGTAACCTCATTTCCACGATGGCCCTGGGACGTATTAACCAAATATTTTTTTAAATTAATTTTACCAGGTAAAGCCCACGGAGCTATTAGCTCTGCGCCATAAATGATAACTCAACGAAATGGCTTATCACGTGGAAATTTACAGCAGCCAAATACTCGAAACGCATGTATGTATGTATGTTGAACTTCTTTCGCACCGTACGGAGCCAACCGTGCTAATCAGAGGTGCGAGGGAAGGACAACAAACTAAACACCAGAGTACCCGGAGAAAAATCCACGCCACCACGGCAAGAGAGAAAACACGGAAACTCCAAATATACAAGAGGTGTCAGGGGTCGGGATCGAAACCCACGACCTCCTGCATACCAGGCGAGGTAGTTAACATCTCACTACGGACAGAGAGAGAGAGACACGCAAACTCCAAATATACAAGAGGTATCAGGGTCGGGATCGAAAACCCACGACCTCCTACCTACCAGGCGAGGTAGTTAACATCTCACTACGGACAGAGAGAGAGACACGCAAACTCCAAATATACAAGAGGTATCAGGGGTCGGGATCGAAAACCCACGACCTCCTGCATACCAGGCGAGGTAGTTAACATCTCACTACGGACAGAGAGAGAGAGAGACACGCAAACTCCAAACATAGAAGAGGTATCAGGGTCGGGATCGAAAACCCACGACCTCCTGCGTACCAGGCGAGGTAGTTAACATCTCTCCACCACGGGGACCCACCTGCCCCTCTCCCTGCCCTCGTGCAGGGCCCTCGCCCCGTCCACACCGCCACCGCCGCCGCCGCCAGGAGGGCCCCCGTCCCCTCCCTCCTCCATCACGTCCATGTCGTGACGCCGCGGCGAGATGGACGTGATCTGGATGCTGGGGCACTCAAACACCGGCATCTGCTGTCGCGAGCCGGCGCCCCCCGCCGGCGGGGCGCCTGACGAGCCGCCGGGGCCGTGCAGGTAGCTGTAGGTCACCTCCCCTCCTGGCTCGCCGCTGGGGCCGGCGTAGCCCTGAGCAGAGGGTGGAGGAGCACGCACGCGCTGGCACGACGGGCTCGGAAAATATAAAACTGCGAACCGTTATTATGTTAACAGGTAAGGCCCACGTTACAGAAACCCCCACAGCCTCTCCGCAGCGTGAGTCACCCCCACTACTCGACAGCATCTTGTCTTGTCTTTCAATATTGCAGGACAAAGGGCAACCCCCCCCCCACCCTCAACCCACATATAGCATGTCAACAGACTTTCGATTTAAAGCTTTCGTGACTGCAGGGATTCATCTTCTTGGTTATTTTGGTAAAGTCACGTAGAAGGGAAATAATAAAATAATAATAATAAAACATAATAAAATAATTATCTGTGAAAATTAATTTATTATGTTTTATTTTTATTCTTTTATTATTTCCCTTCTACGTGACTTTACCGAAAGAATCAAGAAGATGTCAACAGACTGTTGGGGCAAGTCTTCTTAGCGGCACATGCCAGGCCGCCTTTGTCTCCCTGGTGGCGATGTTTACGCATGGCAGCAGGTACTCATCTGGGACCGAGCCAACCTACGGAAGGCCCGGAAACTGGTGCAGACAATTGTCACCGATATTGGTCGTGAGCTGGAATCAAACTCGGGTCGCCAGGTACACACACACACACACAGGTGGCCAACGCGGTGGGTCCATACCGTGCCGTGGTTTGCCCGTGGCGGGGAGCAGAACGTTGCGGCGTGGCCCGAGGCGGACGCGTGGCAGGGGATGGCGATCGGCGCGTTTGTGGCCGCACCCACGGCGTCCACCCCGCCGCCAGGGCCCGGGAACCCCGCCACGTCGTCAACATCTAGAGCAGCACGCGGGCACACACGCACGCGGATGCAGGCACACGCACACGCACACACACACGCATGCGGACGCAGGCACACGCACACACGCACGCGGACACACGCACACACACACACGGGCACGCACGCGGACACAGGCACACGCACACACACACGCGGGCACACACGCACGCGCACGCGGACGCAGGCACGCACACGCGGGCAAACGCACACATGCGGGCACGCGCACACGCGGGCACGGGGAGAGACAGAGAACGACAAATGAGATGCATGTTGCACCGGAAGCGCGTCGGGCTAGCTCGCACCGCGCTATAAACCGAGGGATGCGAGTTTGATTCCTGGCTACGTCCGACATCAGTGGGAAGTGATCACCGACCCGTTGTTGGGTACCCACCTCCTTCACCTTACCAATGCCAACCGGGCCGTACGGTCAAGAACGGTGAAGCAGCCCTGACCTCATCTTTTATATTCGTAGACCGCCTTACGTTTATACGACCGGGAAGGACGGCGTGGCGGCGGCCAATGGAGGCGCGTGTATTCTAGTGCGTACTCCGAAAATCAAAGGATCCACTCTCACCAAACGACTCGTGAAAAAAAGAAAGTGGGCAAGTGCATCTGGGCAAGACGACTTCGCGAAAAAGGCAGACGGTCTAATCCCACAGGACGTCCACTGCTGTATGTATTGTACGTACGTTGAACTTCTTTCGCACCGTACGTATCCAACCGTGCTAATCGGAGGTGTGGGGGAAGGACAACAAACTAAACTGCTGGAGTGCGAGAAATGGTGGCGGATTTGGGGAGTCCTTTATCCAGCAGTGGACTAAATATGGCCGCAACTCCTGCTGCCGCCACTGCTGCTGCAACCACTGATGACGATGATGATGACAAAAATGAAACGTACAAAGTTTACCTCGGGTGAATGGCCAGGCTTGCTGGCCTATCCGAGACTGCGATGATTTCTGACCAAAAATGTATCGCACCATCATCAATATTTGACCGCGATGCAAATCCGAAGCGTAAATCATCAGGGGAGACACGCGCCGGTGTCCCCCCCCCTACCCCCCACCATGAACACGACAACAAAAACAAAGATCCCACGTATAGCCTACAGACTGTTGGGGAAAATTCTGTTAGCGAGCACCTATGAAGGCCGGCACGGCGCACTCTTTTATCTCCGCAGTGGCGATGTTTACACATCGCACCAGGTACTCATTTGAGGCCGAGTCGACCTAGGGGAGGCCCAGGGCCAGTTCAGATGATCGTCACCGGTGTTGGCCGTGAGCGGGAATCGAACCCGGGTGGCCGGGTTCGTAGTGCAACGCGCTAACCGTGACACCACCGCTCCCCGCACACACACACACAGACGTGCCAAGCGAACATCACTCGGGGCCTCGCCATGTCGTGCCCCCCCCCCCCCACCATTAGAACCGTGCCTCTGAAACTCAAGGCCTCCCACCCCGAGTACGTTCAATTTAGCGCAGGACACGCTGTCGAGCGGCGGAGAATTAAAATTTTAAAATGTCGCAGTATTTCACGTGGAAAAAAATAATTTGAAGTGCCATTTAGTTCACCACACCGGGCGACACGTCGCCACGCGCTTGAATCATCATCTCGGTGTGATTTTACGCCTCGCACGGGGCACGGGCGTGTTCAGGTTGGCAGCGCTAATGCCCAGAAGATTCGCTGCGAATGTACCGCGCGAGAACGAAAATGTTACGGGCCCCGTTCACAAGAGGTTAGAAAAAGCGCTGCGTTACCGATCGATCCGACAACGTCTTGAGCAACCGGCCGTCATTGGCTAAACCAAGGCCCGGCAAAGTGAACAACCACTCCAGTTGCATTTCGACGAGACGACGCGTCCAAATTGAAGACGTTCACGGAGCGATTACGTCAGCTCGCGAGCGGGTGCTAGGCGGGGATTGCTACATCGCAATGACCATGAATGGTGGGGCGGTGGATTGGGGAGGCTTCTCAGCCAGCAGTGGGTTGACCGTGGCCGATGATGGTGATGATAAATCGAAGGAGTTTGTATTGAGAGGCTGGCTCGGAGGGCAGAGCGTTGAACTGGCACAGCTGAGTTCGAATCCAGGTCGTGGTTTTGCCCGTTACTCTGTGGAGCAGAGGATCATTTAAAAGGACCTCACGAGGTAGCTCTATGACGTCCACTTTGGTGGCTTACCATTCCCCGACACGAACAAAAAAAATCAACGCTGCCCTGCGCTAAGATAGCCGTGGATGCTTAAGCGGCGTGACGGCGGTGGCATAATCGGGATGAAATAGGGGTGGGTGAGAAACAACTACAAAAATAAATGTTGAGCAAACAATTGATGTCTTTCATTAGCACAAGGCCATCGCGAGAATCCGGTTTGGTATTGCATGACGTACACTGTGACCATGTGCACGGGGTAGAGGGCATTCTGTCCTACAACTTCACGTGGCCCAGCCGCACTCCTTTAATCATTCAGCTGATTCCATATTTATAACACCAGCCCTACATGTAGCGTGAAAGACGAAGACCCACCCCCGCCCCATATAGCCTGTAACAGACTGTTCGGGGCAAGTGCCGTTAGCGAGCGGCACCTATAAAGGCCGGCACGGCACACCAGGGGGTTGGGTGGCGGCCAGCGTCACGCCCGGCCGCCGTTGTCCCCCTCGTGGAGAGGCCGAGTCGACCCAGGGGAAGGCCCACGACCGGTTCAGATAATCGTCACCGGGTGTTGGTGGCCGCGAGTGGGAATCGAGCAGCGGGTTGGTGAGCTCGTGGCGCGGGGCGTTGATCGCCGCGGCCCCGCTCTCCAAACGCGGTGCGCGCGCGTACACACGCGTACACACGCTGACAAAGATCCCCGGTTAAAGATCCTCGCACATCAAAGTGTCATTCGCGAGCATCTTACCAAGCAGAGCAGCACGAGAGTGGGTGGCGTAGCCAGTGCCACCCACTGCCTGCCTTTGTCTCCCCAGTGGTGATGTTCACACATCACACCAGGTACTCGATTGAGGCCGAGTCGACCTAGGGGGGGACCCATGACCAATTCGGATAATCGTCGCCGGCGATGTCCGCGAGCGTAACTCAAACATGCACGTCAAACGCACGCGCAACGCGCACGCAACAAATATGCCTCTTTTAGCTCGGAAAGATTGTGAGGGTAAGTTCTGTTAACGGGCGTCCATTAGAGCATTGTCTGCATGGAACACAGGTGGGGTTCTGGGGTCACCTAAACGCTTCAGGTGCCTTTGTCTCCCCGACGGTGACCTTACAACGCTGCACCATGTACTCGGGTGTCGTCCTATGAGAGGCCATAACTTGCAACTATTTTTATTTTACCAGGTAAGGCCCCACTGAGCTATGTAGCTCTTTTTAAGAAGCGACCTGGCCACAAATGATTGCTCAACCAAGTGGCTTATCGTCGCGTGGAAATTTATAGCAGCCAAATAAATACTCTTCAAAGCGCGATGTTGATTCTAAATGTGGAGGGTAAAACCGGAGGACCCGGAGAAAAATCCACACAACCACAGTGAAGAGAGAGACACACGCAAACTCCAAATATACAGCAGGCGTCAGGGTTGGGATCGAACCCACGTCCTCATGCATGCCGGGCGAGGGAGCTAACCTCTCGGCACCGTGGCACCCAATATCCTTCGAAACTCACGCGCTTACAAACAGACAGCAGCACATTTCACTCGAAGACAGAGGCCCCGCTCCTCCTCGCAGTCACACAGAGACAAAGATTCCCCAAATAGCCTGTAACATGCTCTTGGGGCAAGTGCTGTTAGCGAGCACCTACAAAAGCCGGCACGGCACACAAGGGGGGTGGAATGGTCAGCAACACGCCCGACCTCCTTTGTCTCCCCAGTGGCGATGTTTTCACACCGCACCATGTACTCATTTAGGGCTGAGTCGACCTAGGGGAGGCCCGGGACCGGTTAAGATAATCGTCACTGGTGCTGGCCGTGAGCGGGAATCGAACTCGGGTCCGCAGGGTTTGTAGCGCAGCGCAGCGCTAACCGCTACACGACCGCTCTCCACGCAGTCACACACACGCACAGACACACGGTCAAGTGACATTGTTACACAACATATTAAGATTTTAAATGCGAAGCGTCTTACGTGCAACAGACGATGGCGCCATGGTTTGCGCATCGTAAGATGAACCCGGCAACCCAGGTTTACCGATTACCGCGTTCACTATTCGGATTTCCGATTGCACGAATTTTTTAAATAAATAAATCAACCGCAAATAAATTGATTACGATAAATCGATGTAATCGATGTCATTCGTGTAATCATAATCGGAATCTTTATTTAGCCTGGAGGAATCCGATGAGCAATGAAGCTCTTTTTCTTCACAATGGCACGGGGTAAGACCGTTACAACAAACAGTACAAAAACACACGAAAGGATTGCAGAGTATAGGAAAAGGTAAAAAAGAAATTCAACTAAACCATCCCCATCCTGATCATGCCAGCTCGCCTGCAATGCAAATCATAATGCCAGGCACCAAACAGGTGAGGGGAGGCGGGGGGGGGTTGGTGGCTGATCCAGACAAGAGACTTATTTGTACCGACAAATGAGTCCCATGCACTTGCACGTTTCGCGCCCGAGCAAACACCGTGGAAACACAAAACTCGCAACTTACAGCGAAGTTTCGACTCAGGTGGCGGTAATGAAAAATAACACACGCCCACAACAGCACCACCCAAACGTAATTGACATGCACAGAGGGTGCTGAACGGACATTTATAGCAGCCAAAATAAACTTCGCGGCCAGATTTGTGGGTTTTCGAAGGAGACGATACTGCCCAAGGCAATGGTGGTGGGGGGGGGGGGAAATCAAAACACTGCAGACACATTGGATGTGCTCCCTGTGTCCGAAGTAATGCAAACCAGATGCCATGCGCCGTCGTGCGAAAACCAGGAGATTTCGCAGGGAAGGATATAATGTCAACTTGTGATGCGTCGCGCGGTGTCCGCTCGCTCTCGCAGAGACGGAGAGCGACGCAAGAGGCGTGAATAATAACAGACAAAGCGGCGGGCCAGCGCCAACAAGCGCCTGAGCTCTGCAGTCCTATATGTGTGTGTGTGTGTGTGAAGGCGTAATTGGCCAATTAATCGGTACTTTCACGTGGAAGTAAACCGGAGCACATGGGGGAAAAAAAACCCACGTGCAAGGGGAAAGCACCGTCCACAATTATTATAATAATAATCATCGTCATCATCAGTCATTGTCAATCCACGAGATGAAACTCCGAAACGCTGCGTGAACGATTGAGGAGGCAGCACGCCACAACAGGATTGCGTGTGCAGGCGCAACGCTGCGCTGCTCAGACAGCGGGAAGGTATCATGACTTGTGGGCATGTCACGTGACCACAAGACTGCATTGCACAACGCTCCGAGTCTTAAATTTCGATTTAAAGCTTTCGTGACTGCAGGGATTCATCTTCTTGGTTTTTTCGGTAAAGTCACGTAGAAGGAAAATAATAAAATAATAAAAATAAAACATAATTAAATAATTCTCACGACGTTTCGGCCACAACGCAAGCAGCCGTCCTCAGGTGAAGAACAGGTCTGTCGGAAAGACTTCAGACGCTGTCTTTCCGACAGACCTGTTCTTCACCTGAGGACGGCTGCTTGCGTTGTGGCCGAAACGTCGTGAGAATTATTTTATTATGTTTTATTATTTCATTATTTCCACTCCGAGTCTTGTCTAGACCACCCGACTTCGAAAGAGCAGAAACGGGCGGCCGTTTCACACGATGGCTGCAATGTAATGAAGAGTCCTCGTTTTAGACGGGGACGGCCTTACACGCTCGTCTCCCTGAGCGACTGCAGCCCGAGTTCGACCCCCGGCCATGGCTAACATGAGCGACAAGAGACATATAAACCAGTCCTGGGCACCCCCCCCCCCCTTACTCCCCATTTGTCCTTCCGCCGCACCTCCGATTGGCGTGGTTGGCTATGTACGGTGCAAAAGAAGTCCAACATACATACACTGAGCAGCAGAGTGAAGTACGGCCAAACAACCGACCATGACCGAGACAACATGGGGAGGGGCCTTCATCTAGTAGTGAAATTACAAAGGGGCTGCAACATACGAACTATTTATATTTAACCAGGTAAGGCCCACTGAGCGATACAGCTCCTTTTCTGAAACGACTTGGCCACAAATGACAGCCCGACGAAGTGTATTATCACGTGGGCATTTACAGCAGCCACATACTCTAAACGCAAATTGATTCTAAATGTGGAGGGGAAAACCAGAGGACACGGAGAAAAAAAATCCACGCGACCTAGGGGAGAGACACGCAAACTCCAAATATACAGCAAGCGTCGGGGTCGGGCTTGAACCCGCGACCTCCTGCATACCAGGCGAAGTAGTAAACATCTCGCCACAGCGGCAACCCAAACATCAGGTGGCTATGCCAGATTGATGCTACGTTCACACATCCAGGGTGTTACGTAGGTCGGCTGGCCCAGCGAATGCTTCCCAATCACTCTGCCGGCAAACGTATTGCCGGGTGCAAAAGCTCCCCCGGTCTTCCGAGGAGGCTCTTGTTTTCTGGTACTGCACTTGCGAGTCGGGGGGGGGGGTACGCAATGTTCCTGCCAGATGGCCCGTGCATGCCTTCCTCTGCGGTGGAGTGGACACGGAGGAAACCGCTCGCTGTGAACGCCCCCCCCCCCGCCTCCGCCTGTCTGGCCCCCGCGGTCGACATCACGGCTGAGCAGAGAGAGAGAGGAGCGTCCGTTCCCACACGTTCTGGTCGGAGGCGAGGAGAGCTCCCGCGGCTGCCGCTGTCACGCGACGGGGCAAGTGGCGCCAAAGGTGGCAACTGAGCGAGCGGTAGGGGGTGGGGGGGGGAGTGGGTGTACTCTTTTTCCTTAATTTTTAAACGATTTTTTTTATTTAAACTATTTTTATTTTACGACCAACCAGGGAAGGCCCACCGATATATATTTTACCAGGCTACTATGTGGCACTTGCTCACAAGCGACCTGGTCACAAATGATGGCTCGACGAAGTGGCTCGTCACGACCGCGTGGAAATGTATCGCGGGCACATATACTCTTGAACGCGTGACATTGATTCGAAATGCGAAGCGAAAAAAACGGAAAGAAAAATCCACGCGACCACGGGGAGGTACATGCAAACTCCAAATATACAGGCATCAGGGGTCGGGATCAAATCCACGACCTCCTGTATGCCAGGCAAGGTAGTTAACATCTCGTCACTGCGGTGCCCCAAAAAAAAGTCTCAGTTCCTGGTAGGTGGTCTGAAAAAAAATCGAGTTGTTTAAAATAATCTTCTAGAAAATGATTCTCTATAATAAGACATTCCCATCCAGACCAGTGTCCTTCATTGCAAGGCCCGCGGGCCACTGGTGGCCTTTAAGTGCGGCCCCTGACAATACACAACATGTGAAAACACCCACCCCACCCCATCATCACCATCATCACCATCATCACCGTGCTGTTGTCAAACCCCCAATGGTTTCAAATAATGAGTGGCGCCCCTCACTCCGATTCATAAAGAGGTCATCGCGATACCTTACAGGAAAAATCAAACGAAGGTAGTCCTACCTATAAAACCAAGACGCATATAAAAATATCAAATTGAGAGGACACACTCGTGGAAAAGCTAAATGGAAAAAAAAAATTGTCTTGCAGTTTCCTGAACTGTTTCGATACTCGGAGCCAATCTGAGGGGCCCGACGGAAGAGAGTTCCACATCTCGGGCACAGCGTAGAATAAAAAATTCGAGGTTTTGCCGGCAGGGCTCGGCCTGAAGAGAGCAAGGCATGTACTGTATCTCTCTACCAGATGTAGTCTGGGGGGCAGAACGGGACCGCAGGTACTGAGGACCAAGGCCGTTTTTAGCTGTGTAAGTCATTGCAGCCGACTTAAATTGCATGCGATAGCTGACCAGATGATGTCCCTATTGGCAAAAGTGGCCCTCGATCCCCCTCTGAAAATTAGTGAAGAACACCGACCCGGAGGATACAAGAAGCCCCACCACCAGCCATTGAGAAATCACCTTCCAGGAGACATCTCTCCCCGTTTCAAAGCAACGCTTTCACAACCATCTTCCGGACGATGGCTCTTCTCAATGTCATCTTTCTCCAGATTACAAGATGCGCGCTTTCTCCCAGTTCCCCCACTCTCTAAAAAGATTCTTTCATTTCATATTTCACACCCCCATTCCCCGCATTTCCAGGATGACACTTCGGGATGCGGATTACTCTGTGGAACACCGTCGCTACGCAAAAGCACTCGCGCGCTCTTTACGGAGGGCAACTTATGCAACACGCGTCGGCCATTTCACGCCGAACGCGCCAACGTGGCAACAAAACCTCGCAGCAGCAGCAGCAGCGCACTTGGTCGAACGCTCGCAAAAGTGTAAAAACACCGCGGGAAAAAATATTTTCGAAAAAATTGAGAATTGGAAAAACAAACAAGGAGTGAACAATAACCCACCCCCCCCTCTTTGTGTTGACCCCCGGTGACAGCCGGCGAGTGCCTCCAGCCCGGTCACAACGCGCACGACACCACGGAGACCCCGGTCACAAAACGCGCGCGGACGGGCGGGGGGGACGCCTTACTCATCAGCGGCACCTGCGGCTACAACGAGCCCCTTGGGGCTTCACCGACAAAGTTCGGTCACCCGTTTTGCAGCCAAGGCGCTCGAAGCAGCTACCTGCGCGCGCGCAGGCGTAACGCATCCTTGCGTCGTCGGCCGCAGGTGCCGCCCCGCGGGCATCGTAGTAGGTGATGCACGCCGGGCCATTCGATCTCTCCAACGCGCGGCAGCTGAAACAACGGGGCGGGTTTTCTGACATCCGTATACTGGCCGCTTGCCGTTTTGAGTCTTTGGGTCTTGCGCCTTAGCAACCCGCACATTTGTTTTTGTTGTTACAGAGAAATCAACGCTCTCGAGTGCAGCGAGCGAGAGAGAGAGAGACAGAGTTCACGCTCTCATCCCGGTCACCGATAAAAGGCACAAAATCCATCGTTCTCTATTTGGGGCGTTTCGCTTAAATTTGGCTAAATATCAGTGCTGAGACTTAAAAAGAAATGTGGCCGTTTGACACGCACAATGAACGGTCTTTGGAGGGCATATAAAATGTTTTTCTCGAGTGCGGATAAAGGGTCTCTCCTTAAGGGACTTTTGAAGCAGTTCTCTGCTGTCAACTTCACAGGCCATGCTCTGACCAAGGTCACCCTTGCAATGGGTCTCAGTGGGTTTACTGCATCTTATTATTTGGTTCTTTCGGTTAAGTCACGTCTAAAGAAAAAATAATAAATTAAATTAAATAATTTAATTATTTAATTTCATTATTATTTGGTTCTTTCGGTTAAGTCACGTCTAAAGATAAAATAATAAATTTAATTAAATAATTTAATTATTTAATTTCATTTATTATTTTATCTTTAGACGTGACTTAACCGAAAGAACCAAATAATAATTCCTGCAGTCACGAAAGTTCTAAAATTATTATTACTGCATCTTTCTTGGCTACATTAAGGGTACCGACACGAGCCTGCCTGCACAAGTTGCGAATGCAAATGTGTTCGTGTGAAGTGAACCCAAGGCAATATCACAATGGGACTGGAAAACTAAGGCAATGAATACAAAATGAAATTTTAAAAACGCTTCCAGTACCATACTCTATACTAAAAACCTGAGTGCATGTGGGCTAAAGTGAACACCCCACATCCGGGTACTGCCAGCTCTACCCCAATCACAAAGCATGAGTGCACGCACGCACAAAGACAAAGATCCCCCGAATAACCTTTAAACAGACTGTTGGAGCAAGTGCTGTCCGTGAGCACCTACAAAGGCCGGCACGGCACACGAAGGGGGTGGGGTGGCCAGCACCACGCCCGGCCGCCTGTCTCCCCAGTGGCGATGTTTACACACCGCACCAGGTACTCATTTGAGGCTGAGTCGACCTCGGGGAGGCCCAGGACGAGTTCAGATAAACCTCATCAGTGTTGGTGGCCGTGAGCGGGAATCGAACTCGGGCCGCCGGGTTCGTAGCGCAACGCACTAACCACTACGCCACCGCTCCCCCACGCACACACAAAAGATAATATCCCCCGTATAGCCTGAACAGACTATAGGCGGAAAGTGCTGTTAGCGAGGAGCACCTATGAAGGCCGGCACGGCACACGGAGGGGATGGGTGGCCAGCACCACACCCACGCACGCACGCGCACAGACACACAAAGACAAAGATCCCCTATGTAGACTGAACAGACTGTTGGGGCAAGTGCTGTTAGCGAACACCTATGAAGACCGGCACGGCAAACGAGGGGGTGGGTGGCCAGCACCACGCCCACGCATGCACCCACACAGACACACAAAGACAAAGATCCCCTATGTAGCCTGAACAGACTGTTGGGGCAAGTGCTGTTAGCGAACACCTATAAAGACCGGCACGGCAAACGAGGGGGTGGGTGGCCAGAACCATGCCCGGCCGCCTTTGTCCCCCGAGTAGCGATGCTTACACATTGCACCAGGTACTCATTTGAGGCTGAGTCGACCTCGGGGAGGCCCAGGACCGGTTCAGATATTCATCACCGATGTCGGCCGTAAGCGGGAATGGAACTTGGGTCGCCAATTTCGTAGCGCAGGGCGCCAACTGCTACAATTCCGTGCACGCGCACACACACAGACACATACGCACAAACACACGCACACACAAGCAGGCGCACACACCACACACATACGGGTCAATTGAACGGGTGCTGAAGCTGCGGTTAAATAACGCACTCGTTCAGATCTCTCCTCCTCCAGCCCCGCTATAATTTACAACACACCTGGCGGGTGACTCTCCCCCCCACCTCCTGCCAACCCAAACACACGGCACACAAACTGCAGCCCCAGCTGCCATAAACAACAAATGACAACAGTTAAACTCCGGCATGCTTCTGTGTGCTTTTTACAAAGGAGGATTTGGGTGGTGGTTCGCAGGGGAGGTGTGGGGGAGGGAAAATTTTAATTTGACTGAAAATGTGTCAACCCCTTTTAGGATGGGATTTGCAAACACTAAGTGGTAATAGGGATCAAAAACATCGGGGCGTTGAAGGCCTTGACAGGGTAGTTAAAACAATAACGACGACAATTATTAATGTCTTCGTTTTTAGAGCATCCCGACACAGATAGCCCATGATAGGACAATAATTAGCACGGTCGGTTTACGTACGGTGCGCGAAAGATACAACAAACTAATTAACGTTTTGTTTTTCGGGCATTAACACAAAAGCCCAAGACATGACACAGTAATGAAAAAAAATAGTAATCATTATTACATTTTTCAAACGCCATTCAATGCTTCGTGAGGGCCTCCCCATGTATAAGCGTTGAACTTCTTTCGCACGGTACTATGTAGCCAACCGGGCATGCCGCGGTGGGTCGGAGGGTTGTTTGACCGTACTTCACCACGCTGGTGAGCGCAGGTTGGTGAAAGGGGTGCGCAGGAGCGGTTCAGACATCGCTCACCACCAACATTAGCCGTGACCAGGAATCGAACTCAGGAGAACCAGCTTCATATGTCGCAGTGCACTAACCACCGCACCACCACCACCATCATCATCATCAGACAGCATCCTGTGATCCCGCTCGTGCTGTCGACACGAGCTCCCTCACCTCAGTGTTCTGCACACATTTTCAGGCGGAGTGCACTTTCGCCGATGAGACGTCGTAATTGTGAGGGCCGCCACACATTATTTGAAACCACCGAGATGATGGGAGGGTGCTTTCACATTCGTGCATTGTCGGGGAGGGGGACGCACGTCAGGGGCCGCTCTAAAAGCCACCAGAGGGGCCGCCAGTGGCCCACGTGCCTTGGCAACGAAGGACTGGCGACTCTCGATGAGAGAGAGACAACGACTCTGAGAGACGAGGAACAACGGACAAGCGTGAAGGCAGCCGCACGCAGCGACCCAGCGGCAACAATCGCCCAAGCTCCCGCGGTCCTCTACGTGGCGAGGTGTTCTCACCGACGGATCGTGAGCGTGCAATGCATGTGGGACAGAGGTCCCACATGCATTGCACGATACCCGGGTACGGGTACCGGTTTGCGGCCCTGGTGCGGCCGGGTACGGGTATGGGTAGGCCGTGAGTCACTGGTGAGTAACCGTTTGTCACTCATTTCGGGTAGGGTACGGGTACGGGTAGGGAACGGGTACCCGTACACGGCCGGGTACGGGTACGGGTAAGGAATCAAAACCCGTTTGCAACCTCTGATGTGGGAGGAATCCTGAGCGCACGGGAGAAAGCCCCCACACATGCTGGGCTGTTGTCCCATGTATGAACCGAGCAGCTGGTTTTGGAATTGCAGGATGTCAGGAGATCGTGATGACTCTGTCACCAGGTGCATACATTACCCCCCCCCCTCATCTACCGCCCCCCCATCCCCCAAAAGCTCCCCAAGCCACCTGTTTCATTTCGACATTTCACAAACGTGGCAATGAAAACGGAGTTCATAGATCAGACTCAAAGCAAAGTAACTCTAGAGCATTTAGCCCAGGCAGAATATCAATAGAAGTACTGTACTAGTACTCTACAAACTGACTCTTTACGGGATATTCTCTCCTCCTGGGCAAACATCCCCCGACCCCCCCGTTCGGGAAATTGGTTTAGCTTTTCATATTATTCAATACCCTACTAGGCATGCCACGAGTAATTAACTTTCTTCTTAGGTTTTTTCGGTAAAGTCACGGAGAAAGTAAAATAAAATAAAAACAAAAATCACGACGTTTCGGAGGCAACACAAGTCTCCGTCATCAGGTGGGACCGCCACAGCCAGATTAGCTGTACCACTTGATACAGCTAATCTGGCTGTGACGGTCCCACCTGATGACGGAGACTTGTGTTGCCTCCGAAACGTCGTGATTTTTGTTTTTATTTTATTTTACTTTCTACGTGACTTTACCGAAAAAACCTAAGAAGATGATTCCTTGCAGTCACGAAAGCTTCAAATCTAGAACGAGTAATTAATTCAAATTATAATTTTAATGTTCACGATAAATGAATCTAATTATACATTGCTGTATACAGGGACTCCTCTATTTACGACAGAGTTAGGTTCCAGAGGTCTGTACGTAAGTCAATTTGTTCGTAAGTCGAACTTTACTCCTGTCCATTCCAAACACGTTGTACGGCATGTGCACTAAACACGGGGAATGGCTTTAAAAGTTGTATATTCTCCTGTAGATGTAGATGCCTCTGGTTCTTCATGTGGCATCTACATGACATATGGACAGGTTTGTTCATATCTCTGAAAGTCGAGTGTTCTTAAGTAGAGGAGTCCCTGTATGCTCATACTGTGCACGGTGATGCTGTGACCAGGCACATTGCACTATGAACCCTGCGGGCTGGGTTAAATTCACGGTGGGAGTGAGTGTATTGAGTTGGTGGGTAGGTGTGTGGTTGGGTGGGTGAGTGGGTGGGTGGGTTATTTTGACCTGCAGTGTGGTGAGTGAAAGGGTCGGTGTGAACGAGTGGGTGAATGAGCGTGTTGTTGTGACCTGCAGTGTGGTGAGTGGGTGGGTGGGGGGTGAGTGGGTGGGTGGGGGGTGAGTGGGTGGGTGGGTGAGCGTGTTATATTGACCTGCAGTGTGGTGAGTGAATGGGTCGGTGTGAGCGAGTGGGTGAATGAGCGTGTTGTTGTGACCTGCAGTGTGGTGAGTGGGTGGGTGAGTGAGTGGTTGAGTGGGTGGGTAAGCGTGTTATTTTTACCTGCAGTGTGGTGAGTGAATGGGTAAGTGTGAGCAGCAAGTGGGTGAATGAGTGTGTTGTTGTGGGTGGTTAGACACAGTGCGGTGGATGAGATGAGACAATCAGCCTGGTCCACCGAGTCCTCAACACTGGAGGGTGAATCAATGAATGACGTTCATGGGAACTGCGGTTCATTCAACATAAGCCTGATACAAATCAATAATCATTGCAACTTCACAATCTATGACGCCTACGTCGGACGTATTGTCAGTCGCACAATATATAACGGGACTACGAAAATGATGACATCATAACGGCCATGAAATTATTTTCTCCAGAAAAACCTTTGGCAAAGTGCTCATTTAATGGATAATGGCTATTTGTTTTGAACTGGAATTACTGCGTTTGTTATCCCACAGACAGCGTGAAATTCGGGGAGTTTCCAGCAGGACCAAAGGCTAATGCCCATTTAATATGGCTGCCAATGAATCGACTAACCAATGAAATAATCGATCACTCTTCATGAATGAATTGGTTTCGCGGGTTATATACTGCTTCGGCATTGAACGCAAACGCACAGGCCTTGATATACGTTGGCGCCTATTACTTCCGTGAGAGAGAGAGAGAGAGCTCCTTGACATTTCAATTCTCACTTGAATGGCGAAGTGTTGCAGAGATGCATTCGTTACCCTATCTGACACAAAATAACTAAGAGCTCCCCACCCCTGACCTCCATCCGGAAGCTGAGTCACTTTGCACATGAATAATAACCGACCCCGATGTGTGTCACAGTGCAAATTGGAAGAAAAAAATCGGCAGCAGCAGCCGCCGCTGCCTATGACAAATCTTCGCGCAAACCTTCCCACTGGCCCGTTCGTCGTCACAATTTTCATTTCCAAAGAAGGTAACGTGTGATAATAATCCGGCAGGGATTAGCAGTGGAGCATGAGACACTCTGTTGAGCCGAGCGAACAAGTCACAGTCGGACGCAATAATACTTTAGTACATTAACACGTAGTAGGCTTTCGTGACCAATATCCATAAGAGGTTGTTTTTCGTTTTTTTGGGCTAGATCGCTTGAACATAAATGCGTCGTTAAACCCGGCCACTGCTGCTCATAATTGCCTGTCGAAACTTCGTCACTGAATTGTAAATGTTGCGGGTTGTACTCTCCCAACACACTGGTGTGTTGAAATAGTAACTAGTTGGCCACGTTTTGTTTTACGTGACAAACCTTAACCAACAGGCTGTGTCGGGTGGTGTCAGGTGTATACGACACATTCATATTTAGGCGATCTAACAAAACACAAAAAGATCCCCTATTATATGGGCAACGGTGCTTGCGATTGAACTTCTTAACACTGCCATTAACGGCACCGTCAGTACACGCACGCCGAATTAAGTACTCGACCTTGTCGCACACACCGGCCAGGGAGTAACCAGTTCAGGCACTGACTCAGCGAGGTATCCTTGGTGGTGTTTGGTCACCGTGTGTCTCTTGTGTATCTATGTCTGCTAAGCTGGCCGCGTGCGTGGCTGAGCGGGAGAGAGCGAGCGCCTCGCGATCGGAAGGTTGCGGGTTCACATCCTGTTCGGTGGGGGGGGGGGGGTTGACTCAGCCCATCATCATGTCACCTGGGTCGATAAAATGAGTTCAACTTTTCTGGGGGAAGTCAACAGTCGATGTCCTATGGAGAGAGTCTCGTGCTCGCCATATGAATGTGGAATTTACTTCACTGGCTGAGTGCAAGAAATCGCTTTGACGAACAGTACACTCACGCAAAGACCTCCACACTGTGTTGGATTTGGGATTAGCTGTTGGTAATGAAGCTGTTAGTCCGTTCGTTGCATTCGCTGGCAACTTGTGAGTTGCAACTGCGTACGTGGAAAGCCGCGTGTCTCAGCAGCTAGAATATCACAGCCTCGTTGTGACTTAGAAACTACAAAAATGGAAGACTGTTCAAGCGCGAACGCAAGGATTAGTCAGATAGAGAACTTCTTTCGCACCGTACGTAGCCAACCGTGCTAATCGAAGGTGAATGACATCAGTCAAGCTGAAGGAAAGCGGGGCTTGGACAAGATCACGGCTGATGATGAACAATAACGACGGAAAAAAATTCGATTTAAAGCTTTCGTGACTGCAGGGATTCATATTCTTGGTTCTTTCGGTAAAGTCCCTTCTACGGGACTTTAAAGAAAGAACCAAGAATAATAACGACGGAGTTAGAAAACCAAGCGGCGACGCGTGTCCGAGAGAGGGGGATCCACCGAACAGACGGGAGCAATAAAATCAGCCCCGTGTGGTGGTGGTGCCGGTACCAGTTTCCAACGCAGGCCCACATTTTAGTGGCATACAAATACATTTGATGTTTTATAGTGAGAACATTCTTTTTTTTTTAAAACGATCAATAAAATGTTACGTTTTTTAAGATGCAAAAAATATCACCTGTAAGAACAATCAATCCACTGCTGGATGAAGGCTTCCCCTTGCCAAGCTGGTCATGGGGTTTGTTGGGACCATACCTGGCGAAGAAGGGGTGGGGGGGAAGGACGAACCAGTCCCGATATATCGCTCGCCACCAATGTTAGCCGCGGCCGCCAAATGAAAGAAGGTCGCGTGTACGCAGCGCCGTTGCTGACGTGCCACTGAGACACCGGTCCACTGTCGTTGCTACGAAGGTTGCCGGCGCACGCTAACAAACACACGGCAGCCAACGTCGTCCGTGCCCATTCTACCAACACCGCACCCAACGAACGTCGCTCGCACACGGTTGTCCGAGCAAATTTATTTTGTTAAACAGTAGGACCACTCCTCCTAACGACCACCTCTGTTAACGACTAATCGCTTAAGGGCGGGCCTCCACAGAGCCCAATGTGTAGTGTATAGTGTAGTGTAGAGTATAGTGGTGTATAGTGTAGTGTAGTGCCTCCATAGAGCCCGATGTGTTCGCTTACCGACAATTCCCCTGTTAACGACGGGCTGTTGTAGGTGCAGTAAATATCAATAATGCATTGATTACCCAAGTTTATTTTAATATTATGCATTAATGTTGTAGCTTTATGTATTAATATCCATTGTTTCAATATTATAAAGTACGTTTTCTGGGGGAACTTTCGACATGTATCTTCTACGCTCGCTTAACGACATAAATCGCGTAACGACCGGTTTTGTGGAACCAATTACCTTCGTTAAGAGGAGGTTCTACTCTCTTACATACGTGACTTTACCGGAAAAAAACCTAAGAGTATGAAATCCTTGCAGTCACGAAAGCTTCAAATCTAGAATGATCTATGTGGCTTTGTGAGACTGTGGCAATCTCGTATTGGGAGGACTGGGCAGACTTTGCCAATTTTGAGACAATAACCGCCATCCCTGGTCATTGAAGCCGTCATCTCGAGAGATTTGTATATATATAAATACTGCACTATTGTTTCTAAGTTGGTTATTATATTGTCAACGCGTTAAGATTTTCACAGTCATAATTTTCAAACTGGAACTTGAATTGTACGGAGTGGTGGAGCAGCGGTCAGGCCGTGATTCACTCTGAATCTGGTGACCAAGAGTTTGATTCCAACATCGCTGGCGAGTGATATCTGAACGGGTCCTGCCAAACCATCCCCACCTCAACTTCATCAATCCGCACCTACCAGCATGGTGAAGTATAGCGAAACAACTCCCCCATGTTTCGATTTAAAGCTTTCGTGACTGCAGGGATTCATCTTCTTGGTTCTTTCGGTAAAGTCACGTAGAAGGGAAGTAATAAAATAATAAAAATTAAACACCTGAAGACGGCTGCTTGCGTTGTAGCCGAAACGTCGTGAGAATTATTTTATTATATTTTATTTTTATTATTTTATTACTTCCCTTCTACGTGACTTTACCGAAAGAACCAAGAAGATGAACCCCCCCCATGACCGACACGACGTGGGGAGACCTTAATCCTGCAGTCGATTGGCACTGTTGAGATGGTTATTATTTTTATTCGAATTACCGTACTACAAATCTGATACGTGTGTTGAGAATTGCAAATGTCCATCGTGCCATGTTCTTGTACATAATGTTGCAGAATCAGTTTTCGGTTGCTTTGGAATATTCAAATGCTTTGTTTTTTTTCTGACCGTCATCCAAATATTCATGGAAAACGACTCGATTGACGCAAGCACGCAGATGCGCCACATGCCAAATCGTGCCGCCACGGGTGAAACAAACACGCGTCACACACACAACATGCGTCACACACACAACACGGTGTCACACACACCAGGATCAAGTGCAAATGAGCATCGGCTGAAAATTACCCGGTGACGATCAAACTAATCATTCTTGTTCAAAGATGAATTTCTCCACAATATGCCTCCTACGCACATCATCCAAATTGCAAAATACTCCTGCTGTTGCTGTGCTGTACAGATCTCCGATGTGTTTTATTCGGGTATTGTATCGCATTCGTTGTCGGCAGCGCGTCCAAGTGTTTCTCTCCACGTGACGCGAAACTGCAGGAAGCGAAGAAGCTCCCGGCAACACGTGGGGTGAAATGTCATGGACAGTGCCAGACAACGTGCGGTACACAACCCAAAACACCACATCGGAGAGAGAAAATAAAAACACAACCTCGTGGGTTTTTTTTTTGACCGATCAGAGAGTCTCACACACGCAGAAACGTTTACGGGTGGTGAGAATATTTCGCTAGCGGAACATGTTAAGTGGCTGACGCCAACATTATATTACATGCAATGATGAAACTAAAACTAAACTATATTTTATTATACCGGGTAGGGCCCACTGAGCTATGTAGCTCTTTTTCACAAGTGACCTGGCCACAAATGATTGCCCGACGAAGTGGCTTATCACGTAGAAATCATAAACTGGAGAAAGAAGTGAGAGAAGGATGAAATAATGATCATATTAAAGGCCGCATTTTTCAACTCTTTTTCGGTTGGTGGCCTCAACAACGATAATACGGCCACGCGTGAATTCCCACCGAGCTGGTGGTTTGCAACAGGCCGAGAGCATTGTACATGCAACGTGGCGTCACGTGAGGTGCTTGCAAGGCATGATGGGAGTCGCGCCATCCTGTTCTCTGCGAGCACGCACATGTGATATTACATCTGGTCAACTCAAAGCTTGATAACATACACACTGCATTGTGGGAAGCGCTAGGAATCGAAAAGGAAGACTTCGTGAATAGATGTCAGTGACTGGGAAAAGATTGGAAGAGATAAAAGAGACGCTTAAAAAAAATACTGATGGAGCCTGGGTAATGGTGGCACGAACTCAAAGAAGTGGAATAACCCACGCTGCTTCGCAAGTCCCATTAAAGATGAAGCGCACACAGAGAGAACAAACACACACCAGCCTAATAGACATCTCAGCACGGTCGGCAAAAATGAAAAATACATAACCTGGCAATGTTTCGGGTAAAGAACCTTCAGCACAGCAAAGGCCATAGAGGTTGCGTGATTAATCGTTGAAGGCTGCACTTTAATTCCGTAAGGCCGGGCACAATCGCGTGACAAACTGAAATGGTCTCACTTTAGTAGCCGCCAAGTAATTACCCGGCAAACTTGGAACTTTAGACCAAAGTTGGTCGACCCACATACCAACATTTGGCCAACGTCGCCGCATGTCTACTGGATATGGATACTCATACGAGTTAATTATTTAATCACACATTCATTTCAAGTTGGTTATCACGTAAGCTCGCTGTTCCTGGGGCGCCACGTAAAGACACCGCCACCACCGAAGCGACGCCATCCCAAAGTGGTAACAGCGTTCCCTCGTTATTCACGAGGCGGTAATAAAGTTCCCTCGTTATTCGCGGGGCGGTAACGGCATTCCCTTGTTATTCACGAGGTGGTAACAGCGTTCCCTCGTTATTCGCGAGGCGGGAACCACATTCCCTCGTTATTCGCGAGGTGGCAACCGAATTCCCTCGTTTTTCGCGAGGTGGTAGCAGCGTTCCCTCGTTATCCGCTGGGGCGCGAGCAGCGCCCCCTCGTTATTCGCGGGACGACAACAACGCTCCCTTGTTATTCGCGAGGTGTTAACGATGCTCCCTTGCTATTCGCGAGGTGGTAACGACGTTCCCTCGTTAATCGCGATGTGGCAGCAGGATTCACTCGCTATTCGCGAGGTGGTAGCAGCATTCCCTCGCTATTCGCGAGGTGGTAGCAGCATTCCCTCGCTATTCGCGAGACGGTAGCGGCGTTCCCTCGTTATTCGCGATGTGGCGGCAGCCTTCCCTCGCTATTCGCGAGATTGTAACGGGTTCCCTTGTTATTCGCGAGGCGGTACCATCGTTTCCTCGTTATTCGCGAGGGTGGCCCAGGGTTCCCTTGTTATTCGCGAGGTGTGAGCGGCGTTCCCTCGTTGTTCACGAACTTGCTAGCCGCGATTTTGGCTGCCCGCGAATCGCATCTAGAACTCAATATCATTATCCGCCAAATTAGCTATTCACGAGCATCTCCGCAACGCATCCTTCGCGAATAACGAGGGAACGCCGCGCCCGATACATTAAACCGCATCCGGTCCTCCAGGCTTACGGACGACTTCAGAGGTGGCCACACAGAGAAGAGGGGGGGGCTGGAGGGCAAGAGGGGGGGGGTGTAATCAAGAGGTGGGAGGGTGGTCAAGAGGGGGGGGGGAGGGCAATAGGGGGGGCAGCAGGGGGGAGGAGGGCAGGGGGGGCAGCAGGAGGGAGGAGGGCAAGCGGGGGGGGGGGCGGCCCTACCCACAGTGCCGCGCTCCGAGCGCCGCAGGGGCTGCTCCTCCATGGTGACAGCTGCTGCTGCTGCCCTCTGCGTTTGGAGCTTCGCTCCCGGGGCCCCACGACGGCTTCCACGGCGGAGGTTTTAAAACAACAACAAAAACCCCTCCCGATAAAAAAAAATATTTTTCAAACGTAAAAAAAAATGAGAATAAACCTGGCTACGATCTTGGAAGAGCGCTTTATCGTCACTCTCGTCCCGGCAGCGTTTCGCCTCCCCGGTCGATCGGCTAAAGTTTGCCGGGCGGGTTATACGTACACTTTGGTGGTGGTGGTGGTGAAAGTCAATCGTACCGCACGTCATTTGTTTGTTGTTGTTGTTTTAAATCTCCAACGGGCCTGCCCGCACGCAGCCCAGTCGTGCTCGTCGCTTCGGACCCCCTCCGAAGAGAGAATCGCGCGTTCCTTTGAAACAAGCCGCACGGCGCAAACTACCGGCTGACGATTTTACTCCGTCCAGACCAGACCGACCGACCGTCCCACCCCTCTCTCTCTCGGGGCTTTCTCTCGCCCCACTCTCCCGTAGCAAGCCGACACCGCCGCTGTTTACGCTCGACCCGCCGCTATTTTTAGCGTCAATTAACTGTACAGATGCTACAAATGACATCACACCAAAACTGCTGCCACGCGCACTCTCGTTTTCATCCTTCTCTCTTTTTATTTCCCCTGCTGTCGTCGTCAAAACGGGGATAGCGGTCTCTCTCTCTCTCTCTACCCCCTTCATTCCCACATCCCCTTTCAACATCCCCTTCATTGAAAAGGGGGTCCTCCCCCCTCCAACCAACAAAAGGCAACTACACCGGCGCCGTGCGGCCAAATCGATTGGCCAAATGTCGTGAAACATAGGACGCAAAAACGACGGTCACGTCCTTCATTTAGGCCTCTTGCCTTTTCACGGCCCATCTGTCAGCTGATGGATTTTAAGAGCTGATACGGCAAAAATAAAATAAACCTGTTGCTATATTTTGTTTGGCAAGTACTGCACGCGCGCATTGGGCCAGCACGGCGAATGAATTACACAAAGGATATTTTAAAATAACGCTGCCTTACCACCGTGGAAATTTATAGCAGCCAAATACTCCAAACGCGTGATCAGATGCGGGGGAGAAAACCCGGAAGAATCCGGAGAAAAATCCACGCGACCACGGGGAGATCAAGCAAACTCCACATATACAGTCGGCATCAGGGTCAGGATCGAACCCACGACCTCTTGAGTACCAAGCGAGTTTGTTAACGTCTCTCCAGGCAAGCCACATGATCCGAAGGCACGGCGAAGGCCTTGATTGACAAGGGGGTCTATAAATTGACGTTAAACTTCCTTACAAATTTCGATTTTCCTTACAAATGTGAACGTAATCTGCAATGAGGTATTCTTTATGAATGGAAGGAAACGCGCAATAGTTTCGACCACAAGCTACCGATTTGCATAACATGACGAGTGATGATCGTTCGTCAATCAAGGTGGTTAATTGATTAACAATTCTGATTGGCTACTTTGTTCGAAGTCGATTACTCGAGGCCCCTTTAAATATGGCAGCCACCCACACTTCCTGCCTACCGAAGGCTGGAAACCCCCCTGCAAGCCAGGTCCAGCGTCACGTGACGCGGCTGACGTCACCCAGCACTTCCCATCACCTCCCGTCCAGCGGCACACGTCGGAACGGTGCGACTCTTTTCCCCCAAATATCTTCCTGTTATCCGGTTAGTCGAGTGATTGAACCAGTTAATCATCAGAGCGAATCAATGACTGAAATCACATAGATCAGCTCTAACCAACGCAGACTTGGCAATATTCGTGACACCGGGAAGGCCACGGTTCAACGCCACCGTGCACATTCGATAAAATGGCACAATTTGGTGTTCGGAAAACAATACATTACCATCCCTGAATTAATTATCATCGTAACGGACTGTATTTCTGACATGGGATTTTCGTGGCGCAGGCTCGCAGACTGTGCGACGTGGGCGCGAACTCCACGAGCGACCAAATCTCTTCTTCGTGAACAAGAAGACCCACAAACGCCCGCACAATTCACCCGAGGCTCGTCGAACCAACACAAGGGCGGGGGGTTAGGCACGACGCAAAAGGCTTGAATGACATCTCGGGGAACACCACCACTTAGAGGAAGGTGTGTGCACATGGCTGAGTGGCTCAAGGAAATAATGGTTGTGTGGCTACCTTACTATGACAAGTGCCGAGTCAGCACTTCTGAGAAGATGCAAATAATTACTATCTAAAGGTTACCACTTTTCGCGAGCAACGAGTCTCATTACTTCAGCTGTTTGGCCCGTTCGCCAGTAGCTCGCGCGCAAATCTTACGATAGAATATCCATCGGAATCGGCAAGAGCCATTTTCAAATATGAGAAAATGTAATTGTCTGAATGAAAAAAAATCTAACCTTGCCTCCCACGTAAAATAATGTTAGGGGATGCAGTGGTAATGGTAGCACAGAGCAGGCAGAGGTATTGAACAGCTTTGGAGCGTATGGTTAATTTGGTCCTGTAAAGGCTGTATGGGGGACATTTGTTGTATGTATGTTGAAATTCTTTCGCACCGTACGTAGATAACCGCGCTAATCGGATGTGCGGGGGAAAAAGAACAAACTAAACACATGAAAAAAGCCCTAAAGAAATAAGATTTCAATCTCGATTTAAAAGTGCCTAGCTCCAGTGGAGCTTCCAAACAATATGGGAAGGAAGAACGTTCCAGACGGCCACAGAAGCGAGTTGTTGGCGCTGGACACTGGTTGCAATGTCTCCCAGGTGTTGCCACGCTGTGTTGACCTCTCTCCCCCCTTGTGTTCCCCCCCCCCCTCCTTCCCCCACACCCCACACCTTGTCATAATTTTTGTTGTTGGTGTAAAGTACCGTAGCATGCAATACGCCAGCATAAAACACTATTATATTATCGCTCCTATTGACTGTAAAAAAGTCTTCCTGCACACAGGGAGCCATGCCACAGCACTCGTCACCATCCGAGGCCCTGTGCCGGCAATGGAAATTCCACGTTCCCATGGCAGGGGGGGGGAGCAGTCTCCCCACAGTTTGAATAATTCTAGATTTGAAGCTTTCGTGACTGCAAGGATTCATAATCTTAGGTTTTTTCGCACCGAACCTCACAAAAATAATATTCAGGGCCTACCTTGACGGTTCCACCTGAAGACGGAAGCTTGTGTTGCCTCCGAAACGTCGTGATTTTTATTTTATTTTATTTAGATTTTTTTTTTTTACCTACGTGACTTTACCGAAAAAACCTAAGAATATAGTTTGAATAATGTTAATTTAACATGCTTAAAAATTTAGATTTTGTTATTGTTGGTGGTGTTGGTGGTGGTGATGGTGTTTACAAAGGGTTTTCCTGAATTGGACAAAAGCAGAAAGCACTCTTGAGACCATAACCAGCACCGATTTAGAACGGGGGCAGGGTGGCAGCGATCCCATTTTTACTGACGGACGGCTCATGAAGAAGAGCTGGGAAAATGCGGAGGAGGTCCAAATGCGTTGTTTTTAGAACCGAATGAGGCAAATGACGTTGTCTTGGAGATGCCACTCAAGATAACACAATCGCACCGATTTGAGAACTTGTACGGACAGTCGGATTTTGTCACGAGGAGGAAACGTCAGGGTCGTTTGCGGCAAGGGATGGCGCTTGGCAAGGTTAACGCTTCACCGTCCACCTTCCTCGACCCTCCTGCTCGACTTCACGTGTGTACGGCCCCGTTCCGTCAATCCACCACTGGATGAGGGTGAACCCACGTGCCATGAGGGATTATTTTGACCACGGTTCTTCTCCATGCTGGTGAAACACAGTGCCGGCTCGCTTAACGTGGGACGAGTTTTTCCTGCTGCACTGCCTTCTAGTGCCCGCGACGTCTACTACGCTGTCTTTTGCTGCCCAGGGCACCAACCGCGCCCCCCCATCCCAACCACCCCTCTTTGCATCTCGTCAAAAGAGACTCTTTGCACCTCGTCAGAAGGTGGCACGGCTAAGCAGGACACTCGCAAGAGAGGCTGGTCACTTCCTCCACCCTTTCGAAGTTCCGCAAGCATCGCAGAGTCGGGTTTCCGTTGCCACCGTCCCCCCAATCACTGTCCAGGCGCAGGCCTACTTGGCTTCCGAGTTCCGAGCTATAACAGAGGCAGCATTTTTTTTTTTGTAAATGTGCCGTCGTTTCCTTCCCAGACTTGCCGCACGAGTGGCGAGTCCAGCCGAGCGCTCCTCCCGTCGCCCAGGCACCGGGCGTGCGCGGCATTCTGGGTACCGCACGTGGAGGGTGCAGCAAAACCACACGCCAGCTCACACCCCGTGCAGCAGAAACGATTAACGCCCCCCCCCCGCCCGCCCGCCCCCCCCAACTTGCCGCTATCGCTGGACGAGAGAGCGCAGACGGAGCCATGCCCGGAAGCAATTAGGGGGTAAGGAGCAGATCCGTGCAATGTCAACAAGTGGGGATGTCTGCCACGGTGTAATGGTGAACCACACATCCGTCGCCGGTTGGATCTCCCGGCACGGCAATTTGAAACAGCGGTGAAAGTTTCTCAAACCGCCAGACGCAGCCCCATCCCTCACCGCCTCTGTCCTCCCGGCGGTATAAATGGTGAGACCACGGTTAGTCAATAGGCGACGTTCGATCACTCTCGATCTCTTCCAAGATGTTTGACCAGCGTGGAAGGCCAAAACACCTTCCAGAGGGTATCTCCAGACTCTAAGACAGTGGTTCATAACCTTTACTGCAGCCTTGCACCCCTTTCGTTCTCAATCGTAAAAAAACATGTATCATGTAAATAAATACACAGGTTCGATGAAACAAACCAGTTGTACGTACGTGCCCTGTGCTGAATTTTGTATTTTCGACGATTTACCTTCGAAACAAAATCCGGCCACGTCTCGCACCCCCACCAAGAAAAGGGCATTCTGCACCCACAGGGTGTGGCGTGCATCCCCAGGTTAAAAACCACTGCTCTAGACTCTAAGAGCTCACCCCATAGCGGACCATTCCTCGCCAGCAGAGGCATCAGCAGTCGCTTTGTGGGGCCACACACCTGAGCACCCTCGCCGCTCCTCGTTTTGAGGTCCGTGGCGAGCTGAACAACCCCCCCCCCCCCCCGACATGGCCTCCTCGCGAACATGCACGGCCCCTTGTTTTGTATCGTTTACGGTCAGTTCTGTCCCGCTTGTACATCTTGTTTGGTTTTGTTAGACTACAACGATAAACTGTAAATAAAGCTTAAGACAACAAAGGGGGAAAAAAATCCCTCCGCAAACAGTGTACTTAAGAGGCGCACGTTTTTTGCCTAAGTCACAAGGGACCACGTTTAGGATTCTTAAGATTCGGTGTACAATCAACAAGGTTTCAACGGTCAATGTACAGCCACTTATCAAATATCATCACAGTGGCAGAAAGGTTCCGACCCGTCCTGCCGGGCCGCCTCGTTTAACATAACGACCGAAGGAGTCATTCCACAATTGTGTAAACATTTAGTAAATACTCTTTGGTTGTTTCGGTAAAGTCACGTAGGTATAAAATAAAAGATATTTTTAACAAAAAAAATAACCAAAAAAACCAAAGAGAATGGATCCCTGCAGTCACGAAAACTTCCAATATAGATTTAGTAAATACAGCGGCTAATTTGTACCTATGGACTGGCATACAATGGGCTAGGTTACCACATCACTGCCGTGCAATTTGTTTGAAACGAGAGCGGCGATTTCCGCGTACCTATGTGAACACTCGGCCAAGGCAATGCAATGGAGGATTTATTTTTTGCGTCCAAATACAACCGCGTCTCCCGACGCTTTACAGGCAACACTGACCGGGTGGTACGGGCATCCCGGGGAGAGAAGTGTACGTACGCATTTATGTATTCATGTATCAGGACAGAGCGGATCGTAGGCAGAGGAGGCGACGAAGGACTTGAACCTGGACTTGGACGATGGGGTGGTGTCTGCACCGCTACGCGTTCAACCCCTTGCCCGTGACATTGCCCTTGGGCTGACAGTGCAAATCAATACACAGGGGGATTAGCCAAATCTCGTTGATATAGCAACTAACATGTTATTAACACTCACAACGGTGCACTCGTTTATTTATTATATATACCACAGGCCAAGTGGCTGTGGACCACACAAAGCGTGCCGGTGATGTTGCACCATGACCACGGTGGCTGTGAGATGTTAACGATTCTAGATTTGAAGCTTTCGTGACTGCAAGGATTCATATTCTTAGGTTTTTTCGGTAAAGTCACGTAGGTAAAAAATTCAAATTAATAAAAGTAAAATAAAAATCACGACGTTTCGGAGGCAACACAAGCCTCCATCTTCAGGTGGAACACGTCACAGCACGATAGCTGTATCAAGTGAGAGAAATTCCAAGAACACAGTATTTGTATATATACTGGTTGAGGGTGGGAGGAGCCAAGGTAGGCCCTGAATATTATTTAACGACTTCGTTTCGTATACAGGAGGTCGTGGGTTCGATCCCGACCCGACGCCTGCTGCTGTATATTTGCAGTTTGCATACGTCTCTCTCTCTACCCCGTGGTCGTGTGGATTTTTCCTCCGGGTCTTCCGGTTTGTCCCTCCGCATTTAGAATGAACAGCACGCGTTTTAAAGCATTTGGCTGAAATAAATGTCCACGTGAAAAGACGCTTCGTTGAGCTATCATTTGTGGCCAGGTAGCTTCTGAAAAAGAGCTGTATAATTCAGTGGGCCTTACGTGGTATAATAACCATAGGTTATAGTTTTTTTTTATATTTTATCGTTTTTGCCACCCCACTTGTTGGGATATTGCACATGCAGTCGACCGACCAGCTCTTATCTGGAAAACCTATTATTCGAGAATCCTATTATCATCTGACGCAAGCTGCAGGAGGAAACTTCTATTGTTCGCGGATAGATTGCTCGCATCGTCCACGGATGTTATGCGGACAAGAGGAGCCAAGCAGAAATGGCAGGAAAACTTCCGCTACTATTCACGTTGTTCGTGGCAAAACACAAATTAAACAGGTGACTCCTTTAATCTGCAACTGTTCTGTGGATAAGAACAAGTTACTTGGAAGTGGCTGGAAATGTCTACAATACGCGTTTATCCATAATAAGCGGAAGTTTGTTCAGATAGTTGCAGATAATTCATAAACAGAATCATGGCTGTAAATGAGCTCCAATGTATTGTATTCAATTCGACATTTGAATGGTTGACTCTTGAATAGCGCAAACAAACCAACATTGTATTATTTTTCCAGAATTTATCAAACGCTGCACTACAATCGATAAGTTCTAGGAATTAATAAACACATGTGCAAAGCTAAAAAAATATAACTCATCACCAAATTACTCAACGCAACGTTGTCTGCACAATTTGCAAGGGAAAACATTCTAGGAATTACTTCTGCTTTCGTTTTAAATGCTGTAATAATTATACTTACTAGATTGTAAATTGCTCTACTGTGTTATTGTTTCACCATTCATGATTTCAGTTAATCAGTTGTCATTGCCAGGGGTTTGAAGCATTTTTAAGAGGAGTAAACGACCCTCGCATTTTACGATTTAAAGCTTTCGTGACTGCAGGGATTCGTCTTCTTGGTTCTTTCGGTAAAGTCACGTAGAAGGGAAATAATAAAATAATAAAAACAAAACATAATAAAATAAAATTCTCACGACGTTTCGGCCACAACGCAAGCAGCCGTCCTCAGGTGAAGAACAGGGCTGTCAGCGTATTTTAAGCTTAAAATACGCTGCCAAGCTTAGCAGTGTTCATTACGACGCTGTTTTTCAGACACCTCAGTTCCTTCACCTGAGGACGGCTGCTTGTGTTGTGGCCGAAACGTCGTGAAAATTTTATTTTATATTTAACGTTTATTATTTTATTATTTCCCTTCTACGTGACTTTACCGAAAGAACTAAGAAGATGAATTCCCTCACATTGTACCGAGATTGACCACCGTACTGCGATCATCTCCAGTTTATTATGAAGCAGGTTAAACACAGATGCCAAACACAAACACAACCTGTGGCCCGGTGACTCGAGGTCAGAATGCTGAACCGGAACAGCCGAGAGACCCTGGGTTCAAATCCGGGTTTCATCCGCCCGTGATTAAACGAGCCTCTACAAAGGTCAGGAGAGCTTGTGGCCTCGGATCAGTCATCAATGACCGACTACACAAAACATGAAATAAGCGTTAAATAAACAACTTTGCTTAATTTGTACGTATGCTGAACTTCTTTCGAGAGCGTACATAGCCAACAGTGGCTATCCGGAGGTGCGGAGGGGGAGGGACAAACAAAATACCAGCCCTGAAAATTAAGAAATATATCGGTTTGACTGTCAAACCACGATCCTGTCGTGCTCGGAAAAGTGTCACCACTGCTGTGAAAAAAAACAAAAAATGTCTGCAGAAGTTGTGTGAACCATGTCTCACAAACCATTCTACGGCGGTTTAACACGTAGTAGTATGCTTTCGCGACCAATATCCTCCATAACAGGATTTTTTTGGGTTAGATTGCGTAAATATAACACATTTCTGCGGAGGGAGCTGGTAGGAACGTTGGGTTGCTCGGTCAATGGCCAGGGTCAACTGCGGCGTGGTGTATTCCGCAAATATGCCCGACTGAGGGCGGGCACAAGCCGGCATGAGTAGATTAAACGTTGAGTTTCATAAGGGCACAACGGGGTGACCAGCCCCCCACCCAGCCCCACCCCTCCCACCCCCCACCCAGCCCCACCCTCCCCACCAAGCCCCTCCCCACCCAGCCCCACCCAGCCCCACCCTCCCCACCCAGCTCCTTCCCACCCTCCCCTCCCCACCCAGCCCCTCCCTGCACGACGGACGGACGGACACAATAATCCCCTGTGGGCTGGTGTAACCAGGAGTTTCCTACCGGTATAAATGTCTCGTTAAACCCGCCACCACCCGACACAGCCAATTAGTAAGGTTTGTCAAGTAAACAGAACGTGCTAATTCGTTACGAGTACAGCACAACGGTGAGTTGGAAAGCAAAGCCACAACATTTACAATCTGAAGTACGACGTTTTGCCAGTAATTACAACCAGCTTCATCAGGCGACAGCCAATTCTCCAACACACGGACACGCAATGCCCCTGCGAGATTTCCGAACGGATTCTCAATCCGCCGTGACGTAACGTCAATGGCACAATTGCAATAAATTGGGGAAGGGACGGGGACAGAACAAAAAAAAACCTGAAATCAGGCAGCATCAAGGCCAGGTTCTCCCACTAAATATACCTTGTTGAAAGTATAATGTTATAATCTAAAACCAAGACTCCCATTTCACAGCCACTTACGGCATCGTGCACATAATGGAATAAAAACAAAATTCCCTGAAATAACTTCAATATTCATATCGGCCACACACATGAAAACAAATGAAGGGCTAGACGCAGTGACACCAATGCCTACGATACAGTGCAGGCACAATGCATTGACTATTAAATGAGCACGTGGGCACTCCTTAAATGTTATTTACCAGTCTCTTCACATGCAACATCACAGTCTGGCACCACCCTAGACTGCCGCATAGGAGGGAACGGTGCTCAGGAATAATTTATGAGCGCGAGAAGTCATTGTTTACACTCAAAAGCTGCTGGAAATGTTACTCTTGAGCCTCTGGGGCGTAAAATAGCGGAGATGTGTTGGTTCACCCTCCGAGTAATTTAATTCTTCACATTTTAATTTTTGAAGCCTGTTTACCCAGAAAAGCCTCACCCGAGTTCCCAACACTCTTGAAAAGTGACGCCTCTCCACGGGGTCCTTCTCTCTCGTTAGCTGTCCAAGGACCCCAAAATCGAGTGCCTGAAAAACGTTGGGCGTTTGAGTGCCCCGAAGATTCTGCTCACACCGGAGGACACGTGGGAGACACGGAGCTTTCATGGGCCAAAAGCCACGGGATGACGACTGCTGACTCCCCACAATGTGGTCGCTCCACTTTGCCAACCTCTGACGCCTAAAGGGATGAGTCAACTTCAACAGGCGATTTCAGACCGAGACTCAGACATTATTTCAGCTGGTAAGGCCTTGCTGAGCTAAACAATAAAAAAAATTCACAAGGATGACAAATTAAATTAACAAAAATATGGCACCGAGATTATGGCCCTACGGATAGGTACTACATTGACTTACAATTATATATATGCACGGGACAGTACTGTTGTAATATATCCATAGTAGTTAATATTGCGTGCATTACCAGCTCGTAAAGAGAAAATATTATTTGATTAATTCACTGGTAACGGATTTACAGCAAGGAACACAGCTCACCACTAAATTTTACTGGTAGGAACCTCCTGGTTGGGTGGGGTGGGGCTGGGTGGGGAGGGGCTAGTCACCCCGTGGTGCCCTTATAAAACTCAACGTTCAATCTACTCACGCCGGCTTGTGCCCGCCCTCAGTCGGGCACATTTGCGGAATACACCACGCCGCCGTTGACCCTGGCCATTGACCGAGCAACCCAACGTTCCTACCAGCTCCCTCCGCAGGAATGTGTAACACAAGCAACACGAGTGTCGGCGGATTTTTGTAACTGCTGTACAGTTACACAGCAGCTTGTCCAGTGCCATACATAAACGGGCCCCCCTTTTGATTGCCGCGTCTAACCTCGCCGCACGGTTATCGAATTCCATCGTCGTGGACTCGCTCGATTCCACGATCACGAACCGCGTTGGGCAAGAGCGACGGACGCACGGTCAACGTGACACATACACCTTCACGTGAGACACCTCGAGAAAGTTACTCCCGACTCCGTGAGTGGAGCCACACGGGGAAGGCGGTGGCAGCGGGCGGGCGGGGAGGTTATGAGCCGCCGTCAGAAGTTGCACAGCGCTGGGTAACTCGATACGTTTCCCTTGAAGTCTTGACTGTCTGGGGATTCCTTATTAAGTACAGTATACACCGGGGCAATCCATAAGACTTACAGCTGTACAAACGCATTAGCCGAGCACGTGAGGTGGGTTGTTTTTTTTGCAAAAGAAGCAGGCACGGCAGTCCTGTCCATACAGAGAGAGTCAATGGGGGCTGGAGTGAGACGGCCCTTTTAACAATGCTGGGTCGCTCGCAGCGTTTGTCCTCATTCCTGTATTTGTGCTGCAATTCTCTAACGTTATTGCATTATACCGGTGACACGATGGTGAATAATATATACACTGGGCTGATTGCTCATTTGCAGTAGGAGTTAAAGTTGATGCTGTCTTCAAGTGCAATGCAATCTTATCACATTTTAAGCTGTAGTCTCAACAGATAAACACCAACCCATGCACACACACAACATTAACCTGCACTTTCTATTTGACTATTTTAAAACAATTTTTTATTTTACGAGGTAAGGCCCACTGAGGGGTTAAAGTTGATGTTGTCTTCAAGTGGTATGCAATCTCATCACATTTTAAGCTGTAGTCTCAACAGATAAACACCAACCAACACACACAACATTAACCTGCACTTTCTATTTTACTATTTTAAAACTATTTTTTATTTTACGAGGTAAGGCCCACTGAGGGGTTAAAGTTGATGTTGTCTTCAAGTGGAATGCAATCTCATCACATTTTAAGCTGTAGTCTCAACAGATAAACACCAACCCATGCACACACACACAACATTAACCTGCACTTTCTATTTTACTATTTTAAAACTATTTTTTATTTTACGAGGTAAGGCCCACTAAGCTATATGGCTCTTTTTCAGAAGCGACCTGGCTGTCACAAATGCTAGCTCAACGGATTGGCTTATCACGTGGAAATCTATCGCCGCCAAAAACTCTCAACGCATGTTTCTAAATGTGGAGGGGGAAAAAAACGGAGGACCCGGGGAAAAATCCACGCGGCCACGGGGAGATAGAGACATGCAAAACTCAAAATATTTCACTACAGCCGCAAACAGCTTTGCATTTATCCCAGTATAACCGCTGACGATGAAACAATTCACACAGAATGTGCACAATGTCAGCGAGATCGCGGAAGCCCAGGCAAGCCTGAGCCCCCGTAATGCTTAGGGTGTGGGCAAACCACCACCACCACCACGGTGTTACAGGCTGTCCGGAACCACGTGGTGGGTGGTAGGTTAGCAGCAGAGAGGTTGTGGGCAACCACCACCACGTTAGTACAGGCTGTCCGGAACCACGTGGTGCTGGGTTAGCAGCAGAGGTGTGGGAAAATCACCACCACGTTGTTACAGGCTGTCCGGAACCACGTGGTGGTGGGTTAGCAGCAGAGAGGTGTGGGGAAATCACCACCACGTTGTTACAGGCTGTCCAGAACCACGTGGTGGGTGAGTAGCAGAGAGGGCAGGGCAGTAAAATGCGTTGTTCGACCCACTCCTACGCTCTCACATCCACTAATCTCCCCGTCTTGATCAGCCATCGACAAGCACTGTCCAGCCTGGCAATTCGTTTGTTGTCCCCCCCACCTGCACCTCCGATTAGCACGGTTGGCTACGTACGGTGCAGAAGAAGTTCAACGTACATACATTTACAGCTGAGCTCGTGGTATGGATTCCACATTACCATGGCAGAAGTAAGTCTTGACTCTATTAGAGTGCAAGGTTTTCATTCCTGGAGTGTGTTTTTAACCATGATCTCTCGATGGGCACATGACAGCTCATGACATTAATGCGGAACATCTGTAAAGTTATCAAGCAGAGTAGGTCATGACCGTGGCGAATCGGAGGCACGATACATAAGATATCATGAACCAATTACAAGCCGCAAATATGCAGTACAAATAACTCATTCTCACATGCACGCCATTTAATGATTGCATCCATACCTGGGCAACTCTAAGAGCGAATTTTGAAGATTAGATGCCCTCTGCACCACTGCTGTGGCATCTGGCAGAAGGAAGGAAGCGATGGCAAGGTGCGGTAGCATTAACGGCACTGGCCGTGACGGCCTCTTTAACTGGAGCACATCCTTGGCCACACCTAGGGGGGCTTACCAGCATCTCCGAGCGGACGGAGAGCAACCAAACGAACCACAAAAAGTCACCAGATGCTGCTAGACAGACCTTCCAAAAGTTGCCTTAAATGTCACGAGGCAATTCAGAGCATATATTGCAAGTAGCAAATCGATACAGGATGCTTAAGAAATAACCGTAGTCGTTCCTAAATCTGCATAATATCCTCTGTCGCAAAAGTGGCCTGATTTCGCGCCAGTCGCTTTAACACGATTACGTCGCTAGGGAAACACACGAAGTCGCTACACCTAGTGACGAAATCTCCGAGCTGGCAACGCTGGCTGCATCTGAGTGGGGGACACGCAGAGGGGAGTGGAGGGGGCCACTTTAGAGGAAGGGGGCGGGGGGCATGGGTGTCTCCGGGGTCACCCAGAGAATCGCCCCTGGGTTTTAAGGTTGTAAGTTCACGGGGAGGCACGCCCTGACATGCGAGCTGCATCTGCCAGCCAACTCAAATCTAAAAAAAACTAAAACGATAAACTATTTTTACTTTACCAGGTAAGGCCCCACTGAGCTATGTAGCTCGTCTTCAGAAGCGACCTGGCCACAAATGGTAGCTCAACGAAGTGGCTTACAGCAAGGACATTTATAGCGGACAAATACTCAAAAAGCACGTCGATTTGAAATGTGAAGGGAAAAAAACCAGAGGACCCAGAGAAAAATCCATGCAACCACGGGGAGAGAGATACGCAAACTCCAAATATACAGCGGTGTCAGGATCGGGATCGAACACATGTCCTCCTGTACACCAGGCGAGCTAGTTAACATCTCTCCACCATGGCGCTCCCCCCCCATGCCCCTCCAAGTCAACCCGTAAACACCCGGGCCCCGTGACCTCCTTCCAGCGATAACCTTCGACACTCCACACGGCAGCCTCAATGCGCACCCAGCCTGGCACGGGGGGGGGGGGGAAGGCTGTGGGCGCCGGCGATACCGCCGGTTCGAGCGGCGGATGTTGCACGGCGTTGCGTCTCTCGACGAACGGCGAAACCGGCAGGCGAAACCGGCAGGCTGGGGAGGGGGTGGGGTGGGTCACCGGAGACACAAGCGCCCAGAGGGGAAGCGTAAAAATAAACGACCGACCGTGTGCGGCGCACACATCTCAACGTACAGTGAAAAAAAAAACCTCTGGGGCAACAAGAGGAATCTCGCTTCTCTGCGCGCGTACATTGCCCTCGTAGAACGGGAACGCGCTATAATTTGGCGAGCGGCAACGCCGCGGGTTACGCTGCGTCGCCCGCCAGGCACCGGTTGTCGCCGCAATGGACACTGGCAAGCTGTGAACACTCGCCTTGGTTATCGTCGGGTACCTTGTGTGGTAATGAAAAAAAAACGAGAAGACTCGTGCCGTACGCACGGAATGCTTTGCGGCGTTGCGTTTGTCCTCGAAAGTATTGAGAGGGATTCGCGAAGCACAGTAACAACGTGACGTTTCAGTCCGCACAACGAGATGACATCGAACTCTGGGCAATACATCTTCTTGGTTCTTTCGGTAAAGTCCATTCTACGTGACTTTACCGAAAGAACCAAGAAGATGAATCCCTGCAGTCACGAAAGCTTTAAATCTGGGCAATACGTTGATCAGTTTTCGCCGATTTTTTCTACGTGAGGTTAAAGGCCCGAATAAGCAAGATAACTTTTACTAACATTTCTTTTGGCGATCATCTTCACAAGTGTTCATGTGAACGCTGCAGACAGATGGACAGGCACAGCTCATGCATTAACACTTTGGATCTTTCATTTTTGCTCCGACATATATTTGCATCACTGCGATATTTCATTTGTTTAGCTTTGCTTTGCTCACACTGGTGACCCAGGATACAAATTGGGGACTCATCCTGGCCTCTTGCCTTCTAAAAGCCGGTTAAACAAAATAAACTTGAACTTCGTTGGAAAAAAATAATAATTCAAAGGACACGGACAAATTGCCGAGCATGTGTAACCCATAAGAGCAAAGAGAGGTACTACTACATAATATATATTTCCACTTCGAGTTCTAACAAGCGTGTGCATGCTCCTTCGCCTCAGCTGTTTCAATTAACTGCGTAACACTGCGCGTACTTTTCAGCTGCAGTTGATTATTTTTTTTCCTTTCTGCTCATCTTGCGCTCTGGACGACTGCAGGTGCCAAAGATGGCCGAGGCCTATGGGGAAACGCAACCAGAGGCAATCCTCTCTCCCGTAGTAAACCCAAGGCTCTCCCCCCCACCCCACCACCCACCAAAAGAACCCCTTCCAGAAATACCGGACGCCCGTTACGGGAGTCGCGACATTTGGACAGCGACAAAAAATTGCCAAGGTGCGGCCCTGCAATTGCTTTGATCACATCCGCGGCTGGTGGCAGGGGCCTCCACTCGAGGGCCGCTCTGGAGAGCCCCTCTAGGGTCAAGGGGGTCGGGCAGCCCGTGGCTACGGAGCCACGCGCGGCTCTACAAGCGACCGCGGCTCTACAAGCGACCGCTTCGCAGAGGTCGCAATGAGGTGGATAAACTAGATGAGAGGAAGCAATGGGGGAGAGAATCTGTGATGTTGCGTGAATTTGGTGAAAGCAAAATTCATGACAGTGAATTATGATTATTGGATTGAATGGACGGGCTTAATGAGTGATCGCCACATAATGAGAATAGATTGCTAAATTTCGTATTCAACTTCTGGGCTGAACATACCAATGTAGACAGAGTGAACAGATACGAGGTACAAGGTAGCAGAGATACATACACAGAGAAGAACACACAGGGAAATATGCTTTGAGCAGCACAGAGGGACAACCAGAGTAACAAATTTTGCAGTCTTTTGAAATACGTGGTCAACCAGGTTAGTGTCTGACTGTGTTGTTGGCCGACTGGTTTTGCATCACATTATGTTTCTAAGGTTTGTTGAGTTCTCGTATCTTCTTGTTATTGTTGTTGTTTGCCTCCGTGCAGTTTACCGTTCTCTGTGTGGGCTGTGTGCTTGTGTGTTCCCTGGCTGTGTTTTTGCCCCATTTCCACCTGATGATGATCGCTTGTGTTGCGTTCGAAACGTCGCGATTTATTTAAATTTATTTAGTTACATTTTATTTTATTTCTGCATACGTGACTTTACCGAAAAAAACAATGAGTACAGTAATTTCTGCAGTCACGAAAGCTTCAATTCAAGAAACCTGGGATAGTGGTGAGCGGGTGACCTCTGGATTGCATGGGTCCAGTGTGCTTAGCAGTTGCATAACGGCAGGGTCCCATGGTACTGTATTATAAAGTAAAAGAGCAGACACCATCTCCAACAGCTTGCTTATATACTCTTGGTTTTTATATATAATTAGACTTTTTAGCAAATGCAAAAAAAGTGTCAAATGTGAGCAGTGTGCCCAAAGACACATTAACGGGAGAAAAAAAAACACTTACAGTACTGACTTGGGCTTTGCGAAAAATTATATTTTTGTTCCAGACTGAACTCGAACCGAGTAAGACAAAACATTTTTTTTTTACATTTTCAACATTTGATCTTCGGCCAAAGCTAACCACAAACACACAAAACATTACACGCGTAAAGTCACCGATGGACAATGAAGTGTTTCATTGAAAACATCCGTGGAGATGTGGAACAATAGAAAGTTGTGGCTTGAACAATACAAAGTTGTGGCTTGAACAATACTATGGGGACAGAGGCAAGTTTAACATAAAAATAAAACATCAAATGCTGTGATCCAAGTCTGCATAGTATTGTATAAACAATCACCAAGTTTTCATGTATACATGCCTTGTAAAACACACTCTATACTGCAGCGCATATTAAAGTTATGCCGGGGTGAAAGATAAGGCATGCAACAATTGTTCAGCATCTCTTCCCATGCTCACAATGAAATGCAAGTCCATAATATTAACGGCGTGTTTAATAATGATGGATTCGCATAATGGATTGTTGTCAATTTATATGCGATCACGGAGAATAAAATAAAAACTGTGAATTTTGACTCATTATCAAACCATGGAGGGAAGTGAATCATTAACTCCCAAAACAGGATAATTATTCCACTGGCTGTGGCTGCAGAAACTGTCTTGGTGCCTGACCAACAAGATGGAGAGGTATACTCTTAGTTCTTTTGGTAAAGTCACGTAGGTAAAAATTGAAATTAAAATTAATAAAAATAAAAGATTTTTTTTTAATTATTAATTTTAATTTCAATTTTTACCTACCTGACTTTACCGAAAGAACTAAGAGTATGAATCCTTGCAGTCACGAAAGCTTCAAATCTAAGATGGAGAGGGGGTTCGTCTTCCACACGGCATTTAAAATCAACTGGCAAAATATGATAACTGTAGGTTGAGTCTGGTAATGAATCTATCCGATGACGCCAGGAGCTGCTCGATGTAGAATTTGAAGTGCTGTGGGTGATGAGAAGATGGAATTAGAAGGGCTACGGAGATAACAATAGAAATAATCCGCAAAAATCGCCACTCCGCCGCCGTGTGCTGCAGATAACACTGGTCAACACACTTTTTCTGGCATAAAGTATTTCAACGGTTTTAAGGTAATTTTGGGGTGCTGTCTATCACATCAGGTATTTGAGATATCATATATTGCATTTTCAATAAAAACTGCAGAAAATTTTTTTAAATAAATGTGGATATCTACATAAAATGATATTATAAACACACTATCCTAAAAATACAGCACCATATTTTAACACTAAAGCAGTCACTGACTCGCAACAACTTGCAATCATAAGTGACAGAGTTAATTTCTGGTAAAATCAATGAAAATGTGATAGAGAAAATCTGAGATCAGATTTGGAATCAGCACCCTGAAATTAGTCTAAAACAGCTGCAAAAGTCCAGGCCAGAAAAAAATGTTTTTTTTTTGTTGACCAGTGTTATGGGAGGAAAGAGTGATGTGAAAAAATGTGCGCGGACTGCAGGGAAAGTACAGCATCTGACTGTCGCTTAAATGAATCCGCAATAAAATCGAGGATCACTAAGTTCTGAGTTTTTCTAAGACCCAAATAGCACGAATCTGCCATATGGTTCTATGCTAAGGGATGTTTTTTATGCTTTTCTATGGAACAAATCACGTCAGCACACACAGCAAGTCTGTGCAGATGCAAAAACAAATGTGCTCACTTAAAAATGTTTGAAAACTCATCCGAGCATTTTCCCTTTCGATGCAGCTCCCTGTTAGCCACGTCCACTTCTACGGACCGTGGGTTTGCAGTCCGCAAAGCGTTTTCGATCTTTCAATCCGCCGCGGTGCGTCGCAGATTACAGGGGCCAGACACGAACCTCCAACAATCCTGGAATTCGCACATCAATAAATCACCGATTTTCAAGACCTCTGCCGCCGTAGCCGATTCCCCATTGGCACCACACACACACGCTCGTTGCCCCCGAAACCACTGAAAATCCTAACGCAAAGTAGCATTTGCCTTTACGGCATGTGCTGCATGCAACGAATGTAGGATATCCTGCTTTAAAATACAGGAAATGGTGACTGTATAGAGGGTGCAACAAAGTGCCGTGTTGCTATGTTTGCATACAACACGGTATTTTCAGAGCACCTACCGTCGTTGAAACTTTTCCACGTCTGTGAAAGATAACGATCTGAGCTGTAATGTGAAAGTTCGGTGCTTTGGGATTTCTCCACGCGTGCGTGAGTGCTTTACAGAGACGCCAGCTTCAGCGGTTGCCATAAAAACCTGGCGACCCCGGCGGGTTTGATTACCGCTCACGGCCAACACTGGTGACGATTTTACGAAGCGGTACTGGGCCTCCCCTGAATTAACTCGGCCTCGAAATGAGTACCTGGTGCGATGTGTAAACATCGCCACTGGTGCTAGCCACCCACACCCCCCTCATGTCCATACTGGCCTTCATAGGTGCTACTCGCTAACAGTAATCGCCCCGAAAAGTCTGTTAAGGCTTTACGAGGAATCTTAGTTGATTGTGTGTGATAGACATGCTGCCAGCACAGGTGAGAGCTCTGTGCTGCCTGATGCAGCATGCCTCACCACGTATTCACATACAAATAACAATCCATTATCTGCAACCCTATGAACCAACAACTCCTAAAGTTCCGTGCGAGCCGTTGGGTCCGCGGAAACCTCCTGTAATTATCAGTGAAGGATCTATTCCAATTATTATTTGCGACTGTGTAGGTGGAGTAAAGTTGCAGATAGCCCTGCGGATGATAGGATCAGCGGTATTGGTCCCCCACATCACCGCGCATAAGAGGAGACCTAAAGTAAAACACTGTACTTCACACTAAGCATGGCTGAGTGAGCCAGATTATTGCAAACTCGACTGTAAAGTCGTGTCATTTGTATGATAATCGTGGTTCTATCCAAATGTTATAGACAACAATTTTCACTTATTTCAAAAATATCTAAGGACTAAGGGATTTATATTTCCACTTCAATCTCATCCCTCTCACTCCTCGTAGTATTGTTCTTGTTTACCCAGGGAATACTTCCTCGAATCTCAATACTCTATTGCAGAAGGATTCTGCCGAGTTTTTTTTTTTCACAAGAGGGAATCATTTGTACAATCCCAACTGAATAATTTTCAGTTAAGTTTTCAGCATTGGGATACCCGGCAAATACAAGCTACATTTTGGTGTTTTTTTTTAGCTATTGGAGGAATCCAGACAACTACCGGAAGAAACCCCATTCAGAACGTGGGCAGTGCAGAGAAACTCTGCACAGGATGAGCGACTGAGTCAGGAATCGACCCCAGGCCCCCCTTTCTTACTGGGAGACAAAAGCGTTGCCCATCAATGTAAAAAAAAAAATGTGTCAGTGTACCAAGGCGATAACACTCCGAGGTCTCTGCACAGATGGGTTCACATACCACTTTAATCCACTGCCATCTTCTGGGCCAGAAAATATGGAAGTTTCACAAATTCAGCACAATCAAACAACCAAGCCTTCTCTCCAAAGAGCTGGATTACAAGTACATTGACTACTCTACTTACGAACATTCCACTTACGGACTTTCAGAGATATGAACAAACCTGTCCGCATGTCCAGTTGCCTGTTCGGACCAAGACTCGTAAGTTCAATTGCCACGCAATAGATTGCGGTGGTGGCATCTACATCTGCAGAACGTGAAGAACCAGTGGCATCTACATCTGCAGAACGTGAAGAACCAGTGGCATCTACATCTACAGAACGTTAAGAACCAGTGGCATCTCCATCTGCACAACGTGAAGAACCAGTGGCATCTCCATCTGCACAACGTGAAGAACCAGTGGCATCTACATCTGCAGAACATGAAGAGAACTAATGGCATCTACATCTGCAGAACATGAAGAACCAGTGGCATCTATATCTGCACAACGTGAAGAACCAGTGGCATCTACATCTGCAGAACATGAAGAGAACTAATGGCATCTACATCTGCAGAACATGAAGAACCAGTGGCATCTACATCTGCAGAACGTGAAGAACCAGTTGCATCTACATCTGCAGAACGTGAAGAACCAGCGGCATCTACATCTGCAGAACATGAACAGAACTAATGGCATCTACATCTGCAGAACATGAAGAACCAGTGGCATCTACATCTGCAGAACGTGAAGAACCAGTGGCATCTACATCTGCAGAACATGAAGAACCAGTGGCATTTACATCTGCAGAACGTGAAGAACCAGTGGCATCTCCATTTGCACAACGTGAAGAACCAGTGGCATCTACATCTGCAGAACATGAAGTACCAGTGGCATCTCCATCTGCAGAACGTGAAGAACCAGTGGCATCTACATCTGCAGAACGTGAAGAACCAGTGGCATCTACATCTGCAGAACGTGAAGAACCAGTGGCATCTACATCTGCAGAACATGAAGAACCAGTGGCATCTACATCTGCAGAACATGAAGAACCAGTGGCATCTCCATCTGCACAACGTGAAGAACCAGTGGCATCTACAGGAGATGATACAACTTTTAAAGTCATTCCCCGTGATGAGTGCGTATGCCGTACAACATGTGTGGAATCGACAGAAGTTGGACTTACAAATGGACTTGACGAAGAGACCGCTGGCAAGTAACTCGTTCGTAAGTAGAAGAGTCCCTGTATGTGCGACCAGCATTTAGCGTATTACAGCGTATGTGTGTGTTATATATACTAAGCTGTATGTATGTTGGTGTATACATTAAACGAGGATTTGTAGGTTAAACAAATATAAAGCCATCTCGGGATGTTAGCACTGTTGGAAAAGTAGCTGGCTTTTCATCACAATCATTCGGTTCAAATTCTTAGCACATTGTCGGCTGTCATAAAATGCACTTATCTCTGCCATTGAAATATGGAATTCCACCAGTAGTTCAGGGACACGAAAAACGAACGGCACCATTACTCATTTGATTATTTGGGATGTGTGGACATTTAAACACTTAAATATTACATATTACTCTATACGCATACACAGCAGAGCCTGTACTCAATCATTGTTTACATTAATCAATTTGTTTTTAAATATAGAATTAAATTATCATATTGTAGCATACATAATGCTGTTGGAAACTAGGGTGAGGTGGGCGGAGATTGATGAAATCATCGACAATGTCACAATCATCAAACGCCGTCGTCATAACCGCATGACGCTGGGCGTGCGAGTGCGGAGAGTTTTCAATTAAATAACTAATTTTTTTATTTTACCAGATAAGGCCCACTGAGCTAAATATCTCTTTTTCAGAGGCGACCTGGCCACAAACGATAGCTCAACCAAGTAGCAGCCAAACACTCGAAACGTGTGACGTTGATTCATTCTAAATGTGAAGGGATAAACCAGAGGACCCGGTGAAAAATCCACACGACCACGGGGAGACATGCAAACTCTAAATATACAGCAGGCGTCAGGGTCGGGATCGAACCAAAAGACCTTCTTGCATACCAGGCGAGGGAGTTAACATCTCGCGACTGTGGCACCCTAGCGGGAATAAAGGCCACGGGCCTGGCACCCTCCATGTTAATAATAATAATAGCTGACAATTAAATCGCCTACTCAAAAAATGTATCGATGGCTTTCGTTTTTTACAATCAACGTAAACCGAACAATCGTTTCGACGCTAGCAAACGGCATAAACGTATCGCAGTACATCCCCATTATAGCGTTGGCTGGCGTACGTAAGTTTCCTATTATAGCGGTAGTCCACAATAAATAAATGGGCAATGCGGTGTTTTGGATATGGCAACGCCCGCAACCTTACGTCCAGAAATAAGCACGAGGAAACCCACAGTTAGTTACGGCAGCGTCATTTTCCATCATTCCGACTCCCTCAAAAAACGCCATGCCCCCATGAGCCGTTGCCGCATGCGCCGTGCCGTGTAGGTGCCTCTGTTAGTCGGTAAACCTGGGGCAGCTTTGTGTGCAGAGACAGCCGGTGCGTGCGCAAATCCATGGCAACAACGCTGAGCAATTTCACATGGGGGGTGGGGGGGGCGTTGGACGGTGACGTCCGTTGTCTGTTCACGTGAGAGGGGTTTTCGAGCGTGGATACGTAAGAGTGGCGTGCTGGTCTCAAGCGATGCGGGCGATGCGGGCCCCTTTGTCAGAAGTCCCACGTGGTCACTTTGAGTGCCTGAAAACGTGGACAGGTGCGGTGCGGCGAGGTGGCTTCGCCGGAGGTAATTGACGAGATGCAGCAGTCATCATCACAACAGACGGCGGTCATTCAACCCGAGCACTGTTTAACATTAGGGGATTTGCGGTGTTATGACAAGCAGACAAACAGCTTCATGAAATACAATATATGTAGCATTAGTAGTCGTCGTAATTATGACTTTGTAACCGCAATATGTAGAACATGCATATTGACACTGTGCGATATACCGTTGCAAGTATATGGAATTACTGCACTGTCAATCCACCGCCGCATAATAGCCTCCTGCCCATGCTACCATGTCAGTGCGGGTTGGTGAAATTATTACAATGGATTTACCAAATCGTAGCCAATTTTATTTTGCGGTTGAAATAAAAACTATTGGGTGTGACCCCCCCCCCGCACCTGCACCCCCCAAAACCACCTTGCCTGACGATGGGATTCACGCCACGTGTTACTCCGAGCGAGACAGCGGCAGAGGTCGCAACCGAGTACCCGATACCCGTACCCTACCCCATACCCGGCTACCCGTACCCGGCCAGGTACGGCTACGGGTACCCGTTTGCGACCCTGGTGTGGCCGGGTACAGGTACGGGTAGACCGTGAGTCACTGGTGAGTAACCGTTTGTCACCCGGCCGGGTACGGGTACCCATTTGCGACCCTGGTGCGGCCGGGTACGGGTAAGGAATCAAAACCCGTTTGCGACCTCTGGACAGCGGATGTACATAAACGATTCCCAAAAAGAAGGCCCACGGTGATGGTTATTAGCGAGTCGCGCGATGGGACGCCTTAAAGGTGGGCCCCCCCAGCGTGGAGCCCACCAGCTCTTGCCCGCTTCAACCCGGACGCATCATCGACGCGGAACTTGCCGTACACCAGGAGCGTGAAATGGGGGGGGGCCTAAACTGTGACAAATAATAGTGAACTCGCATAATAACAGATTTCTTATTTTAGCGGATTAACAACGGTACAACATCAGTGTCATGGTGGTAGATGAGGTGAATGATATAGATGAGAGGAAGCAACGGGGGGTGGGGGCAGGGCGGATCTGCGATGCGAGAATTCGGTGAAAGCAAAATTGATGACAATAAATGGTGACGAACGGATTTAATGAATGGGGTTAATGAGTGAAAGCCGTATCATGAGAATATAAAGAGGGCGCAGTAACGGTGGCGGTGGTTATGAGGGGGACATTGAAGGGGGGGGGGGGTCATGGGGGTGAGCAAGGCAACAACGAGTGTGAGTTTTGAGTGAGCAGCGGAAACTTGGTGAGCCTGATGTGTGAAAGGTGGAAGTTCGTTCCCGTGAAGGGTGGTGGGGCGAGAAGAGAGAGAGAAAGCGAAAGCGTGAATTGAGCACAAGGAGGAACAGAGAGAGACAGCAAAGATTGACAGGGTAGCGCAGAGCGTGTCCACCCCTCCACTGCTTTGTAAACATGAACCTTATGACGGGACCCCGGGGTAATCTTAATTTTAGAACTTTCGTGACTGCAGGAATTATTATTTGGTTCTTTCGGTTAAGTCACGTCTAAACGGAAGTCAAAATCCTACTTTATTCGTTTTTGGCGACTTCATCCCACCGCGCACATAAACGCCGCGACCCACCAGAAACCAATCCTCTCGTTCTTCACCAAGCACCCGTCGTGGCCAAAATTGCCGTAGTCACAAACAAAACTTTTAAACTTTAATTAGTGCATCGTGCAGAGCTCGTCGAGAGGAATAGATTGTCGTATCGTTCGCCTTCAACAGACATAAAATGACGTCCCAACGCAGTTTATGCGAGAGCCGGGGGGCTTATGGGACCCCGGGGTCAAGCCATAAGGTTCATATGTACACAATACAAACGACGAATATCCATCCTGCCAGCCCGATTCACGGTCCCACTCCCGTCACGGCCTTTTGTGTACGGTGGGTTGGCAACTGTTCATCTTCGATGGTCACAAATCTGACCTCAGCCCCATACCTCAGAGGCGCCGGCAACTGGGCACCGTGCGATGTTGTACGTTGACAAGTAATCTGAATAACTCCCGATGCCGACAACTTTATACAGATGCTAAAAAGCCACAAGCAATGTTCATCGAGTGATACAGTGATGGTCTATTGTTGGTATTTGTTAATGAAATCACAATACAGTGCAGTAGAGTCATCTCCATATGTATAAAAGGAAAAGTTGGGATTATGTGTGTTTGTTTAAAATGTTTAGCGTACTTCCCGACATGCAACAAACTTGAAATTTGCCATGTGGGTACTTTCCAGACTGTAAACCATGCAAAAGCAAAAAAAAACACTTTTGTTTTTTTTGGAGGGGTGGGGGGGAGCTCAATAATGCATCTATTTTTTGCACGGCCAGTGAGCTGTGACGTCAAATCTGTCACGTGACCCGCGCATGTGGAAGCGTAGCGCATTGTAGTGTAGTGGTTAGTGCGCCGCGCTACGAACCCGGCGACCGGAGTTCGATTCCCACTCACGGCCACCACCGGTGACGATTATTTGAACCGGTCCTGGGCCTCCCCTAGGTCGACTCAGCCTCAAATAACTGGTGTGTTGTGCGTGAACATCGCCACTGGGGAGAGAAAGGTGGCCGGGCGTGGTGAATCCAAGTCCCGGGCGAAGCCAGGTAGTAAAGCTAGTTAGAAAACATAATAAACCGTAGTTTCGCAGTTATAAAATATGTCTTTTGCCTACATTAAAACAATCATGCGCTATAAATTTCAATTTCAATTCTACAATAGTATGCGTTTTTTAAACAATTGATTTCAATTTATCAAACTGTCCCACATGTAATTATAAATGCAAAAAATACAGCACTGCAATTATTTTACTGTATTACAATGGAGTAAATGTATTATTCGAACACGTGCTATTAATTATGTAACAATAGCGCTGGGTATTGTTAACGGTCCCGCTCTACAGCATGCAGCACATGTGTTTATAGAGGGATGCAGGTCATCGGCTTCCCATGATTTAAGGGAGGATGTGGCCCAGCTTTAAAGTCTCATTAACAAAGCTCCAAACCCTTTGTCTGACAGCGCGACACACACAGCCTAGGTGTGTATCTGTGTGCGATAAACACTTCGGGGATTTTAACCCTTTGCAACTAAGCTCGAAAGCATTTCCTGTGTTCGCCTGTCTCTCCATCTGTCTAAACTATGAACTCAACTATGACCAGGTTTGGCCAACTGATCTACAATATCTCTTTTTCAGAAGCGGCCTGGCCACAAATGATTGCTCAACGATGTGGCTTATCGCGTAGGAAATGTATAGCAGTCAAAAACTCCTAACACATGGTCCTAAATGTGGAGGGGAAGACCGGAGGACCCGGAGAAAAATCCACGCGACAAAATATGCAGCAGGTGTCAGGGTTGGGATCGAACCCACGACCTCCTGCACACCAGGCGAGGTAGTAAACATCTCGTCACCGTGGTGCATACCACGGTGTCAGTGACCGGGGGGGGGAGGCACGGTAACTCTCGTTTAAGATGATCCTACACGAAGAAAACTTGAGTGGAAGGTTAAGTCGCTGGTAGGCACTTACTCTTGAGAAAACCGGCCTAAATTGATCAAAGCGTCGGCCTTGCTCTGGCCTGGCAGAAACTGCTATCCGAGCCCCGTTGTCTCATTGGACTTCCTGCAGTGTGCCTGGCAGGCGCGTGCACTCCTGTTATTATTATTTCTCAATGATCAAGTCTGTGCTTCTCAAGGACAAATGCATGCTGAAGGACATAACAGAATCCATGCGTAGGCATGGTTCTTCTTCCTTGTTGGGCTCCCCATTTGGCCGCAATGTCCATTATCCTTAAGATTACGTCCACGATTCACGCTCTTTTGGAGCGGAGTGGGGGGGGGGATCTCCGGGGGTTCTGAAAAAATAAAAAAAGCACACACGCTTGCCGTAAAGTGGGGTGCATGTCCCCTCCAAGCCCTTTATCCCATTCCCGGCTCCAATTTACAGCGAGCTTAGCAGATCCCCCCCCCCGCCCCCCAGAGTTGCTCCTAACCAATCAGGAGACGTGAGCAAAGTGTGGCTGGCATTAGCGTGCTCGAATCAATGCATCCTGGTGCTAAGAGACCATCAAGGTGGGTTGGAGCACGTGCGTAATAGGGCATTTCAATGCCCCACCACCAGTCTCATCTCACATTAACAATACTATTGATGTAATTTATCTACAAAGCAAAGCCTCTCACTCTCAAGATGGTCCTGCAATGCGATGTTTGGCAATTTCCTTTTCAATGAATTGTTGGGGTTTTTTGTGCGTTTCGTTCGTTGTTCCCCCCACCCCGCCGGACCTCCGATGAGCATGGCTGGCTTAGTGCGGTGCGAAAGAAGTTAAATAAACGTAGTTTTTCGCGGTGGTGGTAGGAATGGTGGTGTTATTGTTGTCTCAACGTGTGTCTCTCCTCTACATACATGTCCGTGTTTGCGTGTCTCCAGTGGCTCTGCCTCAATCCATATCTGCTCTCACAGTGGTTCTCTCTGTGCACTCTCTTTTTTACCGCTTCCATCCTATGTTTTCTGTCCTCTCTATTCTCTCTCACGTAAGTCGAACTCCACCACTCTACTACTGAATAGGGGACTTGGGTTTTTCTATGTGTGCCCACATCTACATTGAGATCCAATCCATGGCTATGCCACCATTTGGTTTGTGGAGCGATCCGCTTGCAGCCCGACTCTGCTGATAGAACTCAGAAGGTTGAAACCGGTTTATAATTTACTTGCTTGAACAAAACCTGCTGGGTATTGGTTTAGAACGCCAGTAAACCGAGAGACTCAAATATATATAGAGTATGTGACCATGTGGAGATACAGAACGGAGGTCTATTTATACATGATTTTACCCATAATGCTTCACAACACAATGCACAATGATTTTGTCTTCAGGGCTGGTGAAATTCAAGGTTGGGAATTTCATAGCAAAGAAATTTGCAGCGCTCTGCCCAGGGAACACTACTTTTGGCATCGTGATGCCTTTAATAAAATGACAAAAGACATGCCAGACTAAACTTGGGTGATGAGAATTAGGCAGAGCAAGGCCACGGTCCTTACCACATCCTCCACAGCTGGAGGACCATCATAATTGCCCCCCTTGGCCTCTGCCAGCAGAGACCTGGCAGATAGCCTGACTGCTGATGAGACTCAGAATGTCAAAGCCTGTTCAGAGTTTGCTTGCTTGCTTAAACAAATGCTGCTGGATAATATTGGTCTGGAAAACGAGTAAGCTGATGCAACAAAAATGTTTATTCATAATTGGCGTAAAGAATGGAGCTCTGCTTAAATACCGCATGCATTTAACCATAGCATTTGAAGCAATGTCAACATCACCACATGCACGCCTTTCATGATGGCACTTTTTAGGGTGTACAGGTGTGAATATAGGTACCAATTGTCACAGATGTGCTTACCCATATTGCAAGCCCATGACTACTGTAGTACAATTAAAGCATTAAGCACTATGCCACACGCAGACACCCACACACACACACCGCTTAATGCACACTGCTCCACATGGCACCTCTACAAATAGGGGGGCATTGATAGCCCTGACATTTCATGTGCTCTTCGCTTGTGTCTGTTTGTCCAGTAATCGACCCATTAATGTCGTTTGGCTGTGCTGCTAGCACAAATGGTTCTATTCCTAAATTCGCTATAGCGTTCAAACGGCTCTTAAAGCTATTTATAATAAAGGTGGGCAGGACTATGCACTGTGTATGACCGGCGTGGCGCCATTGATTTAAATGCAGCTCCGTTTTTAGGCGCTGTTTATTTTTCGGACAGTCGGCCCAAAACAGTTTCAGGTTGCCTGGACGACTAGAATAACTTAAAACTTTACACCTCATAACTCTACCGTGCATTTTAACCGGTGTTTAGGCATGTGTTCCACCACAGCGGTCAACATGCCTGTAAATGCTGTACATAGGGGATACGGATTTGCATTTATTCAGGGCTCAAATGATGTGGCATCTCAGTCAAAAGATAACAATTTGACCTGTACACATACCCTCGGCCGAATCAGAGCGTGCCGTCTATATAAGAGGGTGTTACACCAGTTTATGTGATGTGTAATCTGTCACTGGGGGGTAGCGGTGGTACCGTGGTTCGTTCACCACATTTACCAAGCCGGCGAACCAAGTTCCGATTCCCGGCCGCGTCTAACATCAGCGGAAAGTGATATCTCAGACAGACCCCCCTGTCCCTCTTCCCTCGCGTCACCGTGCCAACACTGACCAGGTGTGGGGGAAGCACGTTCAAACAGCCCCGTGGCTTACAGGGCCCGGGTGAGGCCTTCATCTAGCAGCAGATTGGCGAGGGATTAGAAATTATTATACATTCTAGATTTGAAGCTTTCGTGACTGCAAGGATTCATACTCTTAGGTTTTTTCGGTAAAGTCACGTAGGTAAAAAATACAATTAATAAAAGTAAAATAAAAATCACGACGTTTCGGAGGCAACACAAGCTTCCGTCTTCAGGTGGAACCGTCACAGCACGATTGCTGTATCAAGTAAAGAGACATTCTAAGAGACCCATCCTTGTATATATACTGGTTGAGGGGGGGAGGAGCCAAGGTAGGCACCTGGATCGGAGTTTTGTATTATTATTATTGTGAGGTTGGTGCGGCTGAGGCTGCTGCTAGGAATGAGCCTTTGTTGTGTAGACTGGTTGAACTGGGAGGTGCCAGAGTTGTTAAGGTGCGGCTGCTGTAAATGGGACTGAGCCTTTGTTATGTAGATGAAACAGCCCTTTGCTATATTATTATACAGCCTGTCATTCACAGATCTTATTTGAGACGCAGCATAATTGTATGCTGCTGTTTATGTGGAACTGGCGAGAAGCCCCTATTACCTCTGTCTTCATAGTTATTTCTGGATTCGTAAAGGTAACGAGGGCCTTCCTGTCCACCCATGTAAAATTCCCATTGCTCAAATTCCCGTGAGTGAAGAGGGATGATGAAATTGTCCATGCCATGGGTGCACCATAGACTGAACCTGAACGTTGGGCAGTTTCTGATGTTATAAAAGTAAATCGGATAAAGCCACCCATATAAAGTTAGTATCTTGCTATTTTAAGACCATACTAAACATACAATGCATTGTTATAGAAGCGTCAAGGTCATTCAAATGAACAGGCTATTTGGAGCTCAAATAGTTTTGCAATGCCAACAACGGAAGGATCTTCCTTAGAAGCTCTACCCTGGAGATGAAGAAGACCCCTAAAACACAATTAGGTTTTTTTGCTAGGACCCTCACGATCAAGGATGCGTTAATCAGGCCCACTCTCCGGCCTGGGCACAGGTGCGGAACGATTCTCTCCACCGATTAGTGGAAGCCGCTGTGGCCGGCTTATTACCCACACTGCACGCGGCCAGAGACACACAGAAGACCAGCCAACCAGCTACCAGTTGCAGCTAGCTGCACCGAGAATGCCTGGCACTCCTGCAGCGACATTCCATCCAGGCTGCGAAAACTCGAGGATGTCTTACTCTTAGTTCTTTCGGTAAAGTCACGTAGGTAAAAAATTAAATTAAAATTAATAAAATAAAAATCACGACGTTTCGGAGTCAACACAAGTCTCCGTCACCTGATGATTCATTTTAATTTCATTTTTTACCTACGTGACTTTACCGAAAGATCTAAGAGTATGAATCCTTGCAGTCACGAAAGCTTCAAATCTAGAACTTGAGGATGTCACCATGTGGCTAACCTCGAAGGACTCTGCAAGGTCCCCCCCCCACCCCAACAAAGGCCGAAGAGGACAGGGGAGTAGACCCTGCCTGGCGGTGACGATGGCGGCGACAACGACGATGACGAAAAACGCGGCAAAGGTGACGTCGCGTAGGCCGCTGTGGAGGAGCAGGCCTCTTGACAAGGGCAGCAAGGTGTGCCGCGCCTGTAAAAGCCTGCGACACCTCGCTGGACATACCTGGAGAAAGGCCCCTATTTTCCTACAGGGAGCAAAGGAGATTTTGTCACACGATGTACGACTAAGTCCGGGAATTGTTTGACTATTTACTGCAGTGCCGTGGAATCTAGGATCTACGTAAAGTAAACCCGTCCCCACGTTACCAAATATTTTGTCGTGTGCATTACTACATTTATGCAATATTAAGACATAAGATAAGTTTATGTGTACGTTCATGTACTGTACAGTCATACGTATGTACATTTCTGCCTTCATACTGTATATGCTTCGATATATTTGCTTCAACCGTTATACTGTATACACATACACACGTGTATGGAAATGTAAACTGTATTTAGACATGCCTTTATATACTCGTGCTGTGGAATTACTACATGCCACTATAGACATGTGCACAGTGCATCATTACACAACTTGTTACTGCAAAGACTGTAATGCCAAATAGAAGTGTCATTGTAAATACTCTCATGCATTATATTCATTAAGTATACATGCAGTGTATACAAAATACCAACATTTTGGCAACAGGTTATTTAGCCTAGTTACTTGCATACAAGGATACGCAGAAAAAATAACGAATTAAAGATTGCCTCTGGGATACCAAGGTTCTAGTTAAGTATAGCAAGGCTGTACTATGCATGTGCAGCCCTTTTGACAATCTACTGCTGGATGAATGCCTCCCTACGCAATCCAATGTAGGGCATTGGGGGTATTTTACCATAATGCACTACACTCATGTAGTGCATGTTGGTGAAGGGGGGGGGGCAGATCCGTTGAGAGAAGAGAAGTAGAGTACAATAATACTGGTAGGAACCACCTGGTTCCACCAGCCCACAGGGGATTATTGTGTCCCTCCGTCGTGCATCCAAAAATGGGAGGGGTGGGGCTGCGTGGAGAGGGGAGGGTGGGGAGAGGCTGGGTGGGGAGGGTGGGGAGGGGCTGGGTTGGGAGGGTGGGACTGGGTGGGGGGTGGGGCTGGGTGGGGAGGGGCTGGTCACCCCGTGGTGCCCTCATAAAACTCAACGTTTAACCTACTCACGCCGGCTTGTGCCCGCCCTCGCAGTCGGCCATATTTGCGGAATACACCACGCCGCCGTTGACCCTGGCCATTGACTGAGCAACCCAACGTTCCTACCAGCTCCCTCCGCAGGAATGTGTTTATATATGTACACAATGGTCGCGCATCCGAACACTATCCATGCCCAAAGCTTCCAAGCTTGGACACATTCCGGGTGATTTGGTCGTAGGCCAAGCGAAGCGTTGGCAGTGGTGGACAAAAACAAATCCATCACAACCTTAATCATTAACACTGCGTAACAATAATAATAACGTTGATGGTGTAGAAAATTGCAATGTTCAAGCTGGGCATTTTTAAAAAGAAAAAAGAAAAAGTTGAGGTCTATTTAGAGGTAAATGATGTAACTAATAATCACAATCAGCCATGATCTATCCACCGATGAATAAAGACCTCCCAGAGCATGCTCCCTTCTTTGGCTGCCACTCCACCGCTCGTTATGCCCACTGGCCATCATCCATTGAAGCGACGCACCCAACAGATTTTTCTCAACAGCACGAATTCTTTGAAAAGCATGTGTTGTGGCGGAAAAAGAATCAAAATAAGGAACTGCGTTGGCAGTGGTTTACAAAAACAAATCCATCACAACCTTAATCATTAACACTGCCTTATAATAATAACGATGATGCTGTAGATAAACGCAATGTTCACTCTTATCTGCTGCCATGTGTGTGTTATGCTGTCTGCAGCGCTGCGTGTTACTCTGGCAACACAGGATGTCCCTCCCCCTGGGGCAAGAGCTCTGCATGGTTCACCATATCTGGATTGAGAATCAGAAAATGTATTTATACTGGAGGAATCCACTGAGCTATTAAGCTCTTTTTGACAGATGCCCAGTAGTTTTCACAAATGTCCAGCAGGGTTGCCGAACGCAGACAAGATGGGTGAGTCCGAGCCCCTCTTAGCCGTGGCAATGTGGAGGACCAAACATCCTGGATCCTCTTCTTGGTTCTTTCGGGTAAAGTCACGTAGAAGGGAAATAATAAAATAATAAAAATAAAACATAATACAATAATTCTCACGACGTTTCGGCCACAACACAAGCAGCCGTCCTCAGGTGAAGAACAGGTCTGTCGGAAAGACAGCGTTGTCTTTCCGACAGACCTGTTCTTCGTGAGAATTATTTTATTATGTTTTATTTTTATTATTTTATTATTTCCCTTCTACGTGACTTTACCGAAAGAACGAAGAAGATGAATCCCTGCAGTCACGAAAGCTTTAAATCGAAATTTAAATCCTGGATCCTATTATCCGCGATATTATCAGCAAATTTACTCAACTGATCCACGCACACAAAAAAGGCATATAACAGGAACAATAGGAGCACGACCTTTGCATAACAAGAACAATAGGTGCTTGACCTTTTCATTGCCCCTGCAGGTACCACGGAGACAAGAGTCGTCGTGGATGTGGAGAGTTCTACGGATTAACCATACTACAGGATAAACGATACAGTAATACGCAACACGGTAATAATTAACAGAGCGATGAAATCAGCACGTGGGGCAAGTACTTGCTGGATTTATTCAAGGGGAGTGAGGGGAGTGGTGGGACAGTGGTTAGAGCACTGCACCGACGTTCCCCTCATTCACAAAATAACATTGAGTGTTATTATCGTTAGTCTCAACATTATTATTATTTTTGCATATGTCCCGTGGCCGTGGTCCAAATTTACTCCAATTTGAAAATTAATCTTACCGTCAACAGACCTTCTCCAATCCCACGCTCTCATGGCGGGGTATACCCATTCCCATGCATTTCACACCGTGATAATGGCACTTTTTTTTTTACACAGCAAATGTAGATATTTCCTCCCTAACCTCATTGTAACGTCTCACGCAGCTGATAGTCAATCAATATCGTGCCACCAGCTGGTCAATCTTGTGCATTACCCATCTGAGAGTTGCACCCCCAAAAAGTTGGGAACCAATCATTTATGTATCCCCATTGGAAGCTGAACATCTTTAAAAAGAAAAAAAATATGAGTTTGTAAGGTCTATTCAGGGGTAAATGATGTTACTGATAATTACTATCAACCATGATCTATCTACCGATGGATGAAGACCTACCAAAGCATGCACCATTCTTTGGGTGCCACTCCAATCGTTAGCTATGACCACTGGCCATCATCCATTCTGGAGAGGCACCCAACAAATTTTTCTCAAAAGTACGATTTCTTTGAATCGCTTAAGTTCTCAGGCCCACGTGGTTCCTCTACCTGGCTCAGTATTTGCAACACTTTTCAGGATTTTTTTTCCCACTACATTTGCCGACGTCTATGTTTTTCGGAATCGTATGACATAGCAGGTAATGATGCGTTTCTTTTTTAGGAACAGTGGTGTGTTTCTGCTTTCCATTGTTATTTTCCAAACAGCACTCCAAACAACCTGATCTCATTCAATAAACTGCCTGCCCTATACAGTTCATACTCTTGATTTGTTTGACAATTGTGCCCCTCCAACAGATATTCAATTGTTTAGCATACTTGATATAAGTGACTTTTAATTTTACTCATATTTATCTTGAGCACTAATTAGCAGTTTTTTTCTATACGTCATTCGTACATTTGCCATAGATCGTTTCCATTGGTTAAAGACTATGTCATCAATAAATCTGAAACGGATAATATTGTCTCCATTTAAGTGTTATGCCTTGATGTCTCCGACCCAACATCATCCAATGCCACTTTGAAAGTTTACACGACGATAGTACGTGGACCTACATTGTTTTTTGTTGTATACAAACATCAGGAGTGTATATATCAAGCGCAACTCTGCTGATGATCCTGGGCCAATGGAGGCAATTCCACATTCCTATGGTAAGAAGTCTCTGCTGCTGAGTTCAAACATTGTCCTATAGGCTCGAGCTTAGCCACAAACGTCATCGCGGGTTGTCGTTGGTCACAATTTCTGAACATGTGCTGTTACACATCGTTAACATGCATTGTTTGAGAACCCGCTTGTCAAAGTAGGAACATCATTTAAACAAGAGTGGCATCTGAGCACATTCAAAAGACAGCCCTGCATTTGGCAAACAACATAAAAAACAATTACAATCGGGTTCTGTTATACCGCAACAACTCACTGATATTGGGGTCAGTGATTGTGGATAAACCAATTAATAGCAATTATATAATTATTTATATTAATTGGTCTATCCGCAAATTAACGGACCTACACGCAGCAGGTGACACTGCAACTTAAGCTCCCACAATAACTGCATGAAACGTTTAAAACTGAATTTTTTTGGGCGGCAGATGTTGTTTATTAAAACACAAGCTTATCGAATGTTTCCAAGCCACAAACCTGTTATAGGTTACTTTCAAAAAAAGTATTTGCAACGCACTAAATATTGTACAAGTAATGTCAATGATATTGGTTAGCACTGTACAACTGCAGTACTATAAATGCGTGTTGAGAAAACGTGTTGTTATCCAAATGGTATTATCACAGCACATGAAAATAATTTCTTTTCGCTGCAGAATTTTATCACAAGTTGTATTTATAGTACAGCCCTTTTTTCTTATCCACTGCTGGATGAAGGCAATCCCAACGTCTACTCTTCATACATGTCCACACGCTTTACTGAATTGATATTTCATCGCCCTTCATAAAAGAAAACAAGTGAAATACTTGGCATGCACAGTATGTGTATACTTAAAAACCTCATAAGTGTTTTGAGATAAAGTCGTACGAGCAAGCTGTGTGGGCTGATCCCAATCCCTGCCTCCCCCACTCTTAATGTACTGTGTCGAGAAAGTCACATTGATCCAACCGGCTTCTTAAGTGCAACGTGCGTGCATTGCACTTAAAGGCGAATACGTGCACTTACGTGACCGCATGATTACAGCATCGCATATGCAGTCCCCATGGTTAATTTTTAATGTGTGCGGCTGTGGTGATGTGAGGTTTTCAACACTGTTTGACCATCCGCATGGTTATGGGTGGCCGTAACTTTCCTCCAGATCAATTGGTTTCACTGTACCTTACGGTAGTCAACTTTGTTATTGCAGTCGCTTTATAGACCGTGACCAAATGCCACTGTACATATACACGAGGGTTTTAAGGACTTAACTCAGACGTTACAGTAGTTGAAATGTCTTATACGTACGTTTTTTTGTGTGTGCTGCATCCGTTTCTACGTTTCAAATGGCGCCTTATGAGTTGTTTACACACTGAAATTTGTTGTGTTACTGTACAGTAACAACTTCGGATTTTCAACAGTCACATATCCGCCCCAGGGCAAATTAACCACCCATAAACACAGTCCAGTGTATTTGTGTCTGGTGTAAATGTCAATGGTCTATTGATGTTTTCAAACGAGACCTTTTCTCATATCGGCCGACATACCTAAGTCCAACAACGTAACTCGGATATGCATTAAAACCAAACCTTCCTACAACCACTTCATTTCTCAACGGGCTCTTAGCTGGTTAATAAATGGCACTTTTTTTCATTCAAATAAAACTTTCCAGAACAAACGCCTCGATCGAGGGGCCAAACATCATCGCAACTACTCCCTCCCTCCTAGCTTTTGGCATTCCGTTGAGGAGAACGGCGAGTTGTATAACCTACGATCAACCACGTTGGAACATCGACAGGCCGTCACACACGCATCTCCCGTTATAAATTGAAAATTAATGACAAGCCACGTAAGTGTGGAATTGTGTTGTACGTGCAAACCCAACCTATGGACAAAAAAGTAGACCGATATACATTAGCTTTAACACGAAGTAGGCTTTCGCGACCAACATTATCATCCATAAGAGATTTGGTTTGGTTAGATCGTGTAAAATATAAATGTGTCGTGAAACCCCGCCACCACCCGACACTGCCGATTCGTAAGATTTGTTTGGATTTGCTCTCCAACACAGCGGTGTGCTGCTGTACTAGTAACGAATTGGCCACGTTCTGTTTACGTGACAACCCTTACTAATTGGCTATGTCGGGTGGTGGCGGGTTTAACGACACATTTATATTTTACGCGATATAACCCCGAAAAAACCTACATTATGGACAATATGGAGTAGTTGGCACGCCTTCAACAGAGGAATAGCAAAACTCCACTAACTCTCTTCTCTCCTGAAGCCCTCTCTCTTAACATATTTCTGCCATCATACGCAAGGCTGGAATGGCAACATTATGGTACAAAACTGAAACGCCGCATTGAAAACAAAACGTTTTTGTTTCAATTGGGACAGTTTGCGGTTGAATATTGGCAAAACTAATTTATACAGAACCAGTAAAGGTCTGCCTCGCTTGTGTGAACTTTCCCAAGGCGTGAGACCGATAAGGGCTCACACACACACCGTTTTAATGGCATCACCCCACGTGTTTTTGGTCAATTAACAGGCAGCAATAGGTAATTTATCAGTTCACCGCGGCTGCTAGCACCATGTAAAATAACCCATATTGGGGTTGCTACCTGCCCTGCTAGAGAATCCTTCCTATTGTGTCAGTGTGGTTTAGCAGTCGTTTTGTCAATGTGGTAAAGACAGGGAAGGGATGTAAGCAGAGAACGGTGGTGCAGCGGTTAGCGCGCTACGCTACGAACCCGGCGACCCGAGTTCCATTCCCGTTCACGGCCAACACCGGTGACGATTATCTAAACCGGACCTGTCGCCTCCCCTAGGTCGACTCGGCCTCAAATGAGGACCCGGTGCGGTTTGTGGTAAACATCGCCACTGGGGAGACAAAGGCGGCCGGGCGTGGTGCTGGCCACCCACCCCCTCGTGTGCCACAGTGTCGGCCTTCATAGGTGCTACTCGCTTACAGCACTTGCCCCTACAGTCTGTTAAGGCGATATGGGGGATCTTTGTCTTTGTAAGTTTCACAGCTCTATGAACGTGCAGCAGCAGCACCCGTCTGGGTTAATGAGTTATCAAGATGAACAACAATTGCTGTGGTTGTTGGTGGTGCCTGACAAATCCCGTCCACTACCCCCCCCCCCATGAAAACACACAGCAGAGGTTCATTGCCTTCGCAAGACGAGGCCGTCTAAGCTGTAAGTTGAGACACATGCTTTTGTTTTTTTGCGCAACTTGTTTCTTCGTTCCAATGCGAGGTTACTGTATAAGCGTGCGATGTTGATCATCGTGAACGCACCAAGGCAATTTACACGCGGAGACAATTCACGTGGTGAGATGGGTAACACCGTTACATGTGCTTTGAATGGTTCACAAAACCACCCATCTCACACACACACACCACGACCACCAACCAACTAACCAACTCTTTCTCCTTTTGAAAACGTTGAGTGTTAATAAGTGTCACTTATGAACGAGCATATACACATACACAGGACATCATCGTAAACAATTAGTGAACTTGACATTTGGCAAATATTTTTTAATAATTAAGTGTTTTCATATTTGGATCGAGTTTAAAAAATATATATTATTAAGTCTGGTGCCCTCAAGTACACTAATACAGTCTATATATATACACACATGGTGGTCGTGCAAGCCCCTATATTAAGATGAACTATTCACGTACTGTACAGAGGAATTTCAACGAAAAAAGATATAACAGAGTGATTCGTTTAAAGATATCCCACAACAATAATTTCGATGATACATTTTAAATTTTGAAAAAATCCTGCACATCTACACGTATCCCAATTCTTTTGTACGCTCTCTCACGATAGAATAAGCACACTTTTTTCCCCCATATATGGAAACAAAGCTCTCCTTGACACTGCATTGTGATTCAACAATAACCTGTTGATGCGAAAACGAGAGATGATTCAATGCGAATTTGGGAGGAATATCGATTTCAAAAAACGGATCACTCTGTTAAAAGCATGGACAACAACTTTTTCACGCTTCGGAAAGGAATTAACTTGCACCAGACTACAGTAAAGTGTTTAGGATTACGTAACAGTTAAAAGGGTCTTGGGGGGGGGTCTTGGTTTGTTTTGGGGTTGGGGTTGGCACTGACCTGAGTGCGGTCCCGAGCCGTTTTCATCAAATATGAGTCTGAAATCAAATTCATCATTGCTGTAATTCCCAGTCATCGAACTGAATCGCGGCACGAACTCGCAGGCAATCATTAAAAAAAAATAAAGAAAAACGCGACTTATCCAGCCACAACACACGGGACGATGCCTCCTTCTCCCCCTTCCCTCTTCAAGGACTTCGCAGCGAGAAGAACGGAGACAGAGGAAAGAGGAGAAGCAAGGGGGGGGGGGGCAGGGTTTGTGTGGGTGGTCGAAAGAGCGATTCTCCCCCTCACTCCCCACCACCCACCCACCACCTCCTACAAAACACAATGGTTGGTAACCGATACTAAATGACCAAAAAAAAACACGAGAGAAACCCCTTGCGAAAGAGTTAAGCGGCTGGATATCCCCTCCTCCCGTCTCCCCTCCTAGCTACCACCACCACCGCACACACACAGACACATGCACAGACACACACGCGGACGCCCAAGTCAACGTGACTTGCGGGGGACGTTGCAGCTGCTACCGCTGCCCACTGCTGCTGCTGCTGCCGATGGGGAAACTCGCGCGAGTTCCCCTCCACCAACAAACCCCGCCCCTTCAAACCCCTCCCCCCTCCACCACCAAACCCCGCCCCCTCCACTACTAAACCCCTCCCCCTCCACCACCAAACCCCTCCCCCTCCACCACCAAACCCCTCCCCCTTCAACCCCCTCCCCCTCCACACCAAACCCGCCCCCTCCACCACTAAAGCCCTCCCCCTCCCCAACAAACCCCTCCACCACCAAACCCCTCCCCCTCCACCACCAAACCCCGCCCCCTCCACCACTAAACCCCTCCCCCTCCACCACCAAACCCCTCCCCCTTCAACCCCTCCACCACCAAACCCCGCCCCCTCCACCACTAAACCCCTCCACCATCAAACCCCTCCACCACTAAACCCCTCCCCCTCCACCACCAAACCCCTCCCCCTCCACCACCAAACCCCGCCCCTCCACTAAACCCCTCCCCCTACACCACTAAACCCCTCCACCACCAAACCCCTCCCCCTTCAACCCCTCCCCCTCCACCACCAAACCCCGCCCCCTCCACCACTAAACCCCTCCCCCTCCACCATCAAACCCCTCCCCCTCCACCACTAAACCCCTCCACCACCAAACCCCTCCCCCTCCACCACCAAACCCCCCCCCCCTCCACCACCAAACTCCTCCCCCTCCACCATCAAACCCCTCCCCCTCCACCACCAAACCCCTCCCCCTCCACCACCAAACCCCTCCCCCTCCACCACTAAACCCCTCCCCCTTCACCACTAAACCCCTCCACCACCAAACCCCTCCACCACCAAACCCCTCCCCCTCCACCACTAAACCCCTCCCCCTTCACCACTAAACCCCTCCACCACCAAACCCCTCCACCACTAAACCCCTCCCCCTCCTCCTCATCCCGCCCCCTCCTCTCCCAACACTGCGTCACTCTGGCGTCACCGCGCCGCCTGACTCGACCAATGGGCTTCGCTTGAGGTGGGGGGAGGGGTTGAGGGGGGTAGGGGGGTGATTCCCGGGGCTCATCCCCACCCCACACCAAAGGCAAATGCAAAGATCCCCCCCACCCCCGTATAGCCTCTTCAACTGTTGGGGCAAGTGCTGTTAGCGAGCACCTACGGTACACGAGGGGTGGGGTGGCCAGCACCACGCCCGACCGCCTTTGTCTCCCTCGTGGCAATGTTTACACACAACACACGTGGACACAGACAAAGATCCCCCAACCACCACGCACCCGTCCATCGTGTCGTATAAGAGGGTGGTGGTGGTGGTGTTGCCAAACCCCTCGCCCGGCCGCCTTTGTCTCCCTTACGTGGCGGTGTTTTTCTTCCACTTCGCAGCACGCTCCTAAGTTGTTAAAAATCGAGGGCCCATATTGCAACAGGTTTCCGAGAAATGTATTATAAATGTCGAGGCGGAGGGGAGGGGGATATCTCTCAACTTGTTGAAATCCTCTTCCCAAAAAACCAAAATCAGTCCACCCATATTTGATAATAATAATTATAATAATTAAAAATGACCCAAAAGATTGGGGAGATTGGTTAGTGTGACATGGATGTGGAATTTCCAGCAATGGAAATGATATTCGGCACTGTCCCCTGATTACACTTAAGCGTTGACATTACAAATCTGCTGATAATTATTATAATGAATTATTGATTTGAAACTTTAAATTCTTTATGAGGGAAAACGCGAAATTAAGTTAACTTCGTAAAACTTAAAAACTATTTTCGTATTCCATCAGTATGAAACTGCAGAAATATTATTTTGTTTATTTACATACACCATTTGTGTTTTTATGTAAGGTATATTTAAATACATCTTACCTATATATTGCACTGACCAGTGTGGAGAAGTATGGTTAAATAATCAATCTTAATTCTTAATTTTAGAACTTTCGTGACTGCAGGAATTATTACATAATCGTCACGACCCACAGCCCTCATCCAGCAGTGGATTAACAACAAATTGGTGCTTAAATTTGATGATTTTTATGCAAATAGTGTATTATACACTAGTCATTCAATTTTAAGATAGTCTAATAACTGACATATAACTACAGATCAGGCGTTTGCAGTGATGCACTAGCACAAATAACAAAACTCAACACATTTATCAATAACACGGTGACCTTGACAGGAACAAATATTCGCGTGAAGAACATGAAGAGCCAAGCTCGAAATGTCGGTCAATAGCCCTTCATGTGCATATGAAGAGCCATTTACCAGACATTGACACCTAATGTATAAGCATATCTATATATACTGTATATTTCCTTTGAAAGCCACAGTATTAAAACGAATGTCGTTAAATTGCATTTCCCCCTCTAATTAAGCCTTTACCTGGTAATATTTTTTAAATGTTTAGTTTTATTTGTATATTATTTTTTATTCGTTGTTGTAACGTTCTGACCAGCCTCTACTGGACATGTTTTTTTTTTTAAAGAGCTTCATAGCTCATCGGATTCCTCCTCCGGTATAAAATAAACATTCTGAAGGAGACATTTATACCATTGGAACCTCATTTGCCAGTAACAAAATATGATAATTGTTTTTTTGCCCTTTTTATCTGGTTCTTTCGGTAAAGTGTATTGGTTCTTTTGGTAAAGTCACGTAGAAGGGAAATAATAAAATAACAAAAACACAAACCAATAAAAATCCTCACGACGTCACGAAAGCTTTAAATCAAAATTTGAGACAATCATTTTTAAATTCAAACTTTTTTTTCTTCCCTGACCAACATGGCCGCCGGGAGAAGGGACGGGGGTTGCACCCGTCCTCGCCTAGCGCCGGGCAGCAGGCTTCTGCGGCGGCGGCGGACAAGGCCGTCGCCCCCCGCCCACCCGGGTTTCCCCTAACGACCGGTGACGTGTTCACCGTTGCTAGGCGTGCGGCCGCATGGTCGGGAAATGCGCAGGCGGCTGTGGCTATAAATGTAACTCGCACCGCACTGTACGGCGAAGCGATCTCGAACAAACAAAAATCGTCGTGTCCATTCGCCCCCCCCCCACCACCACCTTCCCTTCGCCGTCATCTTTGTCACGGATTTGAAAGTTATCTCTGGTTCGATTTTAGGGGGTGGGTGGTGCATCAAATGAGTACATGGTGCGGTGTGTAAACATGGCCAATAAGGGATATAAAGATGGCCGGGCGTGGTGTTGCCCCTACAGTCTGTTATAGGATATAGTGAGAATCTTTGTTTTTTTATGTGTGAAAAGCTCGTGTAGTGCTTCATGTGTGATGTATGCGTGTAGGTAAAAGTGTCCTGTATATTATGTATAGTACTGCATGCAATGTGCAGACTGTAATTTTTGAAAGCGCGTGTTTTTAGTTGAATGTGTGATAGTGCAATACGCATTAGGAGGGGATTGTCGTAGCAGAATCAGAAAAGTTAACCAAAGCAATACAACAAAATAACTATACTTTATAATTTATATAACAAAATTCACCCCCCCCCCCTCGTGTGCTGTTCCGGCCTTTATAGGTGCTCGCTAACACCACTTTCCCCTACAGTCTGTTAAGGATATAGGGGATAATCTATTTAGTAGTTACCACACACACCATCATCCATCACATCCCCACAAATTAAAAGTAATATGGGAGATAACGAAATGGATTCAAACGTTGCTCGTTCATAACTTGGTGCATTTTTTTCGCAAAACTAACAAAAGAAAGATTGCACGGACACTTGGAGCAAATGCATCTCTTGTCTGCTCTACATTCAAACGTTTCGTGTCACCCTCCCACTCCATGAAGGGCAGCTTATACTCCTTATCCAGTGGAGAATTATTTGACCACGTGCTTAAATCACGTTGTTGTCTGATGCCAGACGGATGATGGCAAAGCTTTGGAGCATAGGGCATCACTGGAGCTGCTTGCCTTTTGTGGCAAGTTAAATGGAGAGTTTCAAAAATATTTTAGTGGGGCATTGTTCTTAAAAGATGTATAAGTTTACACGGTACAGTTGAAGTGTAAATCAATTTCCCAAGCTCGCTTTGTTTTTTTTTACTCTTTAAAAGCACGTACTGTACCAGATATATGAAAAAGGGCAGCGTGGAAATCCTGTCACCATTCTTTCCGACAAAAAGTGACAATTGGAAAAGTTACAAACATATTAGTTGCTATTTTGATGTTTTTTTTTATTATTTTAACCATTAATGTGAGTTAACTCACGAAAGCTTAACATGAATACAATACATTTGAATGTCTTCCAAAAATAAGACGTAAATTACAATTGTATCTGGGGCCAATGGGATGTTACTCCATTTTTTTGTATCCTCTGTTAGCCAATTGCCCACAACTCCCCATTCGTTGTAAACACGCCCAAAGTTTGACCAACTTTTACTGGTAGGAACCTCCTGGTTACACCAGCCCACAGGGGATTATTGTGTCCGTCCGTCCGTCGTGAAGGGAGGGGCTGGGTTGGGAGGGAGGGGCTGGGTGGGGAGGGGAGGGTGGGGCTGGGTGGGGGTGCGAGGGGTGGGGAGGGGCTGGGTGGGGAGGGTGGGAGGGGAGGGGCTGGGTGGGGAGGGTGGGGAGGGGCTGGGTGGGGGGTGGGAGGGTTGGAGAGGGGCTGGGTGGGGAGGGTGGGGTGTGGGAGGGGCTGGGTAGGGGCTGGGTGGGGAGGGTGGGGCTGGGTGGGGGGTGGGAGGGGTGGGGCTGGGTGGGGAGGGGCTGGTCACCCCGTGGTGCCCTTATAAAACTCAACGTTTAACCTACTCACGCCGGCTTGTGCCCGCCCTCACAGTCGGCCATATTTGCGGAATACACCACGCCGCCGTTGACCCTGGCCATTGACCGAGCAACCCAACGTTCCTACCAGCTCCCTCCGCAGGAATGTGTAAACCAACGTTGGTCCAACAATTCCCTTGTTCACTGGCCCGGTTTCCTCCAATTCTCCACCGTCGCAACAACGTTGCCCATAGATCATCGCGGAACGACTTCCAACAACTACCTGCTATTGTTGTTGCAGATAAGTGCAGTGGAGCGCCAATTGACTCCAATTATCCGCGATTATCTGCAACATTTCCCCCCGGGGGATGATAACTCGAGTGAAATTTGGGGACAACCCCAAGGATAGATAATAGGATCCGCCATATTTGGCATCCCACATCACATCGGATGAGAGGAGTTTGCTGCTATATATATATGCCGACTTGTGGAGGCCTGTGTCCAGCAGCAGTTTGACCACGGGTGTTGATAATAATCACGATTTCGATTTAAAGCTTTCGTGACTGCAGGGATTCGTCTTCTTGGTTCTTTCGGTAAAGTCACGTAGAATGGAAATAATAAAATAAAAAAAAATAAACCAATAAAATAATAAAAATAAAGCATAACAAATTAATTATTTTATTATTTTTATTATTTCCATTCTACGTGACTTACTGACTTTACCGAAAGAACCAAGAAGAATAGTCATGATATACAGCAACATATATGTCTATACAACATACTTATTGTACAAAACAACAAGAACAGCCATCGAGGCCACGAAGGAGATGGGTAGGATCTCAAACCTATGTCCACCAGCAATGCATTAATGTTTATTGGTCTGGGCATTAGGGGCCGTCCATAAATGACGTCACGCACTTAGGGGGGGGGGGTCAGACATTTGTGACGATGTGTGACAAGGGGGGAGGGGGGGTTTTGAGAAATGTGACGTCACATCTAAATGCGCAACTTTAAATAAATATAGACAACACGTTCTACTTAATTAAATAGACTTTTTAATAAATGTTTTCTCCTACAACATCAGAGTGCAGCGCCACATTAAATACGCACTACAATGACAATAGTTTAAAGAGATTTGAAGCATGTTTTATTTGGGGGGGGGCAGAGCTTTGTGACGTCATATTTGAGGGGGGTCTGACTTTTTGTGACGTCGTGTGACGAAGGGGGGGGGGGTCAAAATCGTCAAAAATAGCGTGACGTCATTTATGGACGGCCCCCTTAATCACGAACAAAAACTATTTGCACAGATGCATACGGACAAGAGAAGTATTATTCACCAGGAGGAATTAACGGTGCAACGCATGTCATCTGTTAAACATCTGCAGGTAATAGGATTATCATCGATTGATCCTGGCTACAGACATTTGTAGGTCACACATAATAATGAAGATAAAAGCGAGCAGTTTCACCGTATTATGCATCCCGTGATGACAAATAAAGGACTTAAGTCGTGTAGGCAGTTTGAGCAGCTTTGGATGATAAGACGTATCATGATCCTGCCCGTACCCGAGCATGGAGTGCAATCGTTCTCGCTGCTGCGCTAGGAGACGACCTGACAACATAACGATCCGCGCCAAAGGGGGCCGTCCATAAATGACGTCACGCGATTTTTGACGATTTTTGACCCCACCCCCCCTCGTCACATAGCGTCACAAAAAGTCAGACACCACCCCCCCCCCCCTCAAATATGACGTCACAAAGCTCTGCCCCCCCCCCCCCCCTCAAAACCATATTTCCATTTTGAAAATAAAACATGCTTCAAATCGCTTTAAACGATTGTCATTGTAGTGCGTGTTTAATGTGGCGCTGCACTCTGATGTTGTAGGAGTGTTGTTATAATAATTAGTGTTGTTATAACAATTTTATATTTATTTCAAGTTGCGCATTTTTATGTGACGTCACATTTCTCCCCCCCCCCCTCGTCACACATCGTCACAAGTGTCTGACCCCCCCCCCCCTAGGTGCGTGACGTCATTTATGGACGGCCCCAAAAATAAATTCATCAATTACGATTTTGACTTCCGCAGCACAAGAAGAGCACGTGGGGCATTCACAAGTCACGTGTGTATCGAGGTAATGACGTGTGCAACATGCAGAAGGGTTGGTGTGGTCAAGAAAACCTTGTAAGGAGTGTGTGCCTTACGGTTGCTACGCGTCTGCGTCTCTCGTCAAAGGGGCATAAACCATCACGCAAACTCCGGTCATTGTCGCAGTTGCCTTTGGATAACCATCTAACAAAGACGGTCACCGCAGTGCGCGTTTTCCGATGCGCTCCTGCGGCCGTCTGGAACGCTCTTCCGATATTAGGAAGCCACTGGAGCTAAGCACTTTTAAATCATCCAGATTTAAAAGGCATTTCTTTAGAGCTGCTTTTTGTGTTTAGTTTGATGTCCACCTCTGATTACGTACGGTGCGAAAGTTCAACATACATACATACCCACATAGCCGAACTCCGTGTGAAATCATACTTTCATCCATGGGCAGGAGTAAATGTCTGGGTTTAGTGGTTAGTGAGCTGAGAAACAGGAAATCAAGAAGTACAGCTTCTTACCCTTTAGTATAGATGCATGCAGAGGATATTAAAACGAATCGTGACGGAATTTATAATTCAGACGAAAGTAAAGTGTTGCATGGCATTAAAGCATTGTCAAGTTCAAGTTCATTTATTAGGTATAGCCCTGTGAGCCATTCGGCTCTTGAATCGGGTGCAACCGCAACAAACAAAAAACATCTTAAAGTGAATATGTGACTAAGTGCAAACAGAAAATCCAAGAAAAGACAGCAAAATATTGCAGAAAAAAACACCGTACACCAAGGCTGTGTGCAAAAATCCCAGTGGGATGCAAGTCAAACAACAACCATAAGACAACTTAGATTAAGGCCACCAGTCTAACTCTGTACTACAACAAACAAACATGGCTAAACCAATACACTTTTCGAAATCACCAAAATGAAGCCATCGATATCATCTGGAAGAAGATGTGGGGCCACGTTTGAAGGGTAGAGGAGGGAAGATTTGCAAAGTTATATTAGGAATGGACACCCAGAAATCACTGACCTAAAGCCGCATTGTGGGATACTTTAACAGCAAACTTCGGCAGTTGAATGTAGACCGTGCAATTTTCAGAGCCCGATCGAAGAAATGTAGATTTCGCGAGAAATGGAACTATGGGCAGAGTTTTTTCCAGGCTATCTTCTTGATCTTAAAGGGAGACGGGGCGGGCGTCGTGTTCGGATTAGAACTGGTGTGTGGAGGAAAGCGTGCGGTGTGGACAGTTGGACATGGTCAGTGGGTTCCAGACAGTGTAGGAAACAGACCGGAGGAACGGTTGATGCAGGGAATGATTAAGTCATCAATTTTTGGAGCATAAAGGGGGGAGCGTGGTGGGGGGGAGCCAATTAAATCAAGTTGTCAAATGGGAAAATGCACCAATTGATTTAGCTTTTTGATAAAACACCACATTTGCGGTACATCAGGACCAAAACCTCACGTCATAAAAACAGTTTCTTCCCATCCGCTGTTGGCCTCCTCAGCAAGGCCAAGGGCTTAAAATGACTTTTACACTTACTTTAACATTTTATCTACGAAATTACACCTTGCCATATTAACAACATGTTACCCTATTTGTATTTTAGGATTGTAAATTACGGATAGTTTACATTTTATATTGTATACTTATTCAAATGTTTACATACTTTAGCCCCTGAATATTAGTTAGACTTTGTAATTTTAGTATAGTTAGACTGTATACCACATATTTAAGTTTTAAGATTCCTACATGTTCAATGTATGCACCTTCCTGCCATAGTTAATTCCTTGTTTGTGCAAACTTTCATGGCGAATAAAACCCTTTCTGATTTTGATTCTGATTTAAAATACATTTTCATCATACCTACACGATCTAAGCCTTACGTATAAAATGAAGGGGTGTGAAGCTTTAACCGATTATTGAAAGCAACACGTCTAAATCTTGCGGTGGATATTCAGATGGGATTAAGGGCTTAACTACGTGAACATTAGGTACTGATTTATACTTGGAAACGTTCCTATGTTCTGTCGTTGAGGGTTAAGGTCAGAGATTCAGGGAGAGGATCTTCTCCCTAATATGGGGTTTGTTGTAGTGCCTTATTGCTTTTTTTTATTGCATTACTTTATAGTCCTTAAAGTTTGACTTCAAGCCAAGTACATTTTTATTGTACTGTATAGATCAGTTAAAGTCTATATTTTAGCAAAAACGTTAATTAGTCAATTGTGCGCTATATGCAATATTCAGTCAGCAATTTGCCTTCAAATCATAGGTGGGACAAAGTCATTGTTATGCAAGTCCAAGTCGAGACGCAAGTCATCAAATTCATGACTCGAGTCTGACTCGAGTCCAAGTCACATGACTCGAGTCCACATCTCATAGGTGGGACAAAGTCATTGTTATGCAAGTCCAAGTCGAGTCGCAAGTCATCAAATTCATGACTCGAGTCTGACTCGAGTCCAAGTCACATGACTCGAGTCCACATCTCATAGGTGGGACAAAGTCATTGTTATGCAAGTCCAAGTCGAGTCGCAAGTCATCAAATTCATGACTCGAGTCTGACTCGAGTCCAAGTCACATGACTCGAGTCCACATCTCATAGGTGGGACAAAGTCATTGTTATGCAAGTCCAAGTCGAGTCGCAAGTCATCAAATTCATGACTCGAGTCTGACTCGAGTCCAAGTCACATGACTCGAGTCCACACCTCTGCTTCAAATATTGTGATCATACAGCACTGTACTTTAATGTGCTTTAGCCAGGCAATGGGAGAACTTTGAAGAAAAAAAACAAAAATGCTTTCTCATTGGGCTGACATTGGATTTGTGCAGTTTCTCTCAGGCTTGGCTTCAATTATAACAGTGATAAGGAATGATAACAGAGTTTATGACTAAATATATGGGATTGCATTTAATAATGAAAATACTAATTGCCGTCCCTTTCTTCCCTTTTGCAAAAGAAAGGTTAAACATTTATTCACTGACACAGGGTTTTCAGTTAATTTTCTATCCAATAAAAGTTTTTTGGAATATTAATGACCAATGCAGGTGTAACGCACATTTCTCCCCGCCCCCCCCAAACACCTATGGCGCTTACTAACGGAACAAAAACTAATATTTTAATATCATAATCTGCAGCTCTTTGTCAATCCACTGCTGAATTAAGGCCTCGCCATGCCATGACATGTTGGTCATGGGGGTCGTTTGATTATATGGTGGAAAATGCAGTTTGGTGATGGACAGTCCAGATATCACTCATCACTGATGATGTTAGCCATAGCCAGGATTTGAAATCGGATCACCGGGTTCAAAATAAAGTGCGCTAACCACTGCACCGCTGATTCACAATTTGTACCATACAGTAAATGTATTTCTTATAGACAGCATCTCAGTAAACATTCAACGTTGGACACTGTTGGCATGCGGTTGGAACCGTTGGACCGAGGTTAGTTCATCGTTTGCCCAACGTTCCGTGTTTACTAGGATGGTGGGTGTTCACACCACTGTAATCTACGGCTTTGGAAGCAGGGTTTTGTCCACCGTGCAATTGTGTAGTGTGTGAAATGCCAGTCCGACGAGGTACAAGGAGGGCAGTGAATGATACTAAAGTGCATTTTTAAAAAACAATATTCGTACTGCTGATGGAGCTGTCTGCATTTTTCAATGTTATTCCCTTTTTCGCGAGGTTTTTTTTCCCGTTTCCTCCCACGTACAAACATATTCAAGGAATTGTCCCAATTTCCAAAACCGTAATGGGAACGTTTTGAGACGGCGAGGCTTTCTGGGATCGAGAGATAGTTCCTGTACAGTTCAATGCTATATTATTAAAAATTATATTGTATAAGAGTAATTGACAGCTGTATTGCTCTTCCATATTTGACATTTTTGTAAAAGACTGCAAGGCTACAACGTTTACTATGTTGTGCCAACATTCACCCAAGCATATTTATCTTTAAAAAATAATCTACCCAGAAGCCTAATTCATTTTAAGGTTTATCTTGCTTGAGACATTTGATTATATTTCCTTTTGCGTAATGCCGTCTATTCTTGTAATTGTATGTTGCACGGGAGAGGGAATGGAGTTGCCCAATGGCAATACTGTAGCCCTAAAGATAAAATGTTTACCTTTGCAGTATCAGAAATTATCTGCATGTACTGCCCTCTGCAGGAATCTTGTTGCTCAGCAGTCCCATACCACCATCGACATTATCATGGCTTTGCTATGATAAGGAAAGCCTAGACGGCAGCTAAAAATATATTATTTGGCGGTGGGGGGGGGGCTGAAATATCCAAATACAGTACAGTAGAACCCCTCTTAACGAAGGTAATTGGTTCCACGAAATCGATCGTTAAGTGATTTGGTCGTTCAGCGAGCATAGGAAATACACGTTAAAGGCTTAATTCGTTCGGATAGCATCGAAAGTTCACCCAAAAACGCACTTTATACTATGTAAACAACGGATATTAATACATAACGATACTAACAACATTATAAACACATAATATTAAAAGAACATGGTTGGTAAATGCATTCATTCATATTTACTGGACCGACAACAGCCCGTCGTTAACAGGGGAATGGTCAGTAAGCAAACATATTTGGCTCTATGGAGGCACAACACTACTATACACTATACTATACACTACACTACTATACACTACACTATACACTACACTACTATACACCAGAGGTGGGACAAAGTCATTGTTATGCAAGTCCAAGTCGAGTCGCAAGTCATCAAATTCATGACTCGAGTCTGACTCGAGTCCAAGTCACATGACTCGAGTCCACATCTCATAGGTGGGACAAAGTCATTGTTATGCAAGTCCAAGTCGAGTCGCAAGTCATCAAATTCATGACTCGAGTCTGACTCGAGTCCAAGTCACATGACTCGAGTCCACACCTCTGCTATACACTATACTATACACTACACTACTATACACTACACTATACACTACACTACTATACACCAGAGGTGGGACAAAGTCATTGTTATGCAAGTCCAAGTCGAGTCGCAAGTCATCAAATTCATGACTCGAGTCTGACTCGAGTCCAAGTCACATGACTCGAGTCCACATCTCATAGGTGGGACAAAGTCATTGTTATGCAAGTCCAAGTCGAGTCGCAAGTCATCAAATTCATGACTCGAGTCTGACTCGAGTCCAAGTCACATGACTCGAGTCCACACCTCTGCTATACACTACACTATACACTACACTACTATACACTACACTATACACTACACTACTATACACTACACTATACACTACACTATACACTTAACTACTATACACTACACTATACACTACACTACTATACACTACACTATACACTACACTACTATACACTACACTACAACACACTACACTACTATACACTACACTACTATACACTACACGACTATACACTACACGACTATACACTACACTACAACACACTACACTAGTATACACTACACTATACACTACTATACACTACACTAGTATACACTACACTACTATACACTACACTACTATACACTACACTACTATACACTACAACACACTACACTACTATACACTACACTATACACTACACCAGAGGTGGGACAAAGTCATTGTTATGCAAGTCCAAGTCGAGTCGCAAGTCATCAAATTCATGACTCGAGTCTGACTCGAGTCCAAGTCACATGACTCGAGTCCACATCTCATAGGTGGGACAAAGTCATTGTTATGCAAGTCCAAGTCGAGTCGCAAGTCATCAAATTCATGACTCGAGTCTGACTCGAGTCCAAGTCACATGACTCGAGTCCACACCTCTGCACTGCACTATACACTACAACACACTACACTATTATACACTACACTAGTATACACTACACTATACACTACACGTTGGGCTCTATGGAGGCCCGTCGTTAAGCGATTAGTAGTTAACAGGGGTGGTCGTTAAGAGGGGTTCTACTCCACTTAAAATCAGCTCAAGCCTCCGGTAAGTCACGTGAGTTCTGCGTGTCCACCCCCACTCTGAACCTCCTCCCCTCTCCCCGCCCCCTGTGAAAACAGACGCTGCTCTGTTGCAGCAGTGTCGAGGGCCTTGTGGAGCCTCGGCCTCCCTATCCTCATCTCTCCTGACCCTTTGCTCCTGTTTCTCCATTAATTTCCCATACTTCTCCATCTCATTTCCCATGATGTATCTTCTCTCTTCCATTTGCTGTTGTCCCCTGTTATGTGTCCATGCTATAACATTCCTGCGGAGGGAGCTGGTAGGAACGTGTTGGGTTGCTCGGTCAATGGCCAGGGTCAACGGCGGCGTGGTGTATTCCGCAAATATGGCCGACTGTGAGGGCGGGCACAAGCCGGCGTGAGTAGGTTAAACGTTGAGTTTTATAAGGGCACCACGGGGTGACCAGCCCCTCCCCACCCAGCCCCATCCAGCCCCACCCTCCCCTCCCCTCCCCACCCAGCCCCACCCTCCCCACCCTCCCCTCCCCACCCAGCCCCACCCTCCCCTCCCCACCCAGCCCCTCACTCCCCACCCAGCCCCTCCCTGTACGACAGACGGACGGACACAATAATCCACTGTGGGCTGGTGTAACCAGGAGGTTCCTACCAGGATTAACATCGTTGAGTGCACTCTCCCCGTTCTCCGTGGTGTATGCCACGGGTACAACAATTCAGACGTACCTCGCCTTATTTGAGCTTCGCTATAATTGCGCTTTTTAAAAAATCTTGTATCTCAAGAAAAATGTCGCAACTCAAGATTCTCAACTTAGCAGGAGAATAAGATTCAACGAGTAATTACGTACGTACATCATTTACAATCTGATTGGCTTATCGTCATCATCTGTAACTCCTGCTTCTTGCGTGTGAACTTAGCGAGTCAGTCGGCCTAATTTAAACTTTTCTCTTATTTACGTGCATCGTTTGTTTAGGCATACTGTAGCTGCATTGCGCGTTGAATGTAGTGCAGTTTAAACATGTTTTAAGGCTTTTACATGCATTCGCAAGTGAAAAAAAGCATGTGACTCCATGTATTGCTATTTTCGGTTTAATGCGGTGCTCTGCTCCCGAAGGAGCAATTAAACCGAGGTTCGCCGGTTAAATAAAAAAATAAGTAAAAAAAATATGGTAGTTTCTTTTTTACATATGTTAAATACAATTAATGTCCACAAACAAGAGCGTGCAAGGTTGCCACTTGCATAGGACACGTGACAGACTGACTCGCCCGAAGGGAACACGTTCACCGATTGTGCTTTGTTTACAATATACCTCGTGACTAAACAAAGCCACGCAGCATCGTGGCGCGTCAACATCTGCGACAAAGCCATTTAAAGAGCATTGTATTTTCGCATAATCGTCACCACGCCACTGTTTCTAACAATGGATTCCACACTTTTGAGTTTAAGCGGCGCCTTGATAAGTGCAATAGTGTTCTGAATGAAAAAAGTAGCATTTAAATGAATAGAGAGTGGTAAAATCCTGTCCTCTTCAGAATTACAGTACTATAAACAGGATAATACTTAAAAGGAGATAAACTGCATGCAACACTCACATGTGATGTCCGCATGTGGTAGAGAATAAGCATTTAGACAACAATTTGAACTGTGGCATTGAATTGTCGGCACACATTCCTTATGAAAACGATGCAAAATTAGATTAAGTTTTACTCTTTCTGGCAATACAACAGGTGTTAAGATGCTCAGACACCAAATATATGCCTTTTGCAAGGAATCAAGTTTGCATTAACCACACGTACTTGTGGCAAAACATGCAAACAAGCATGCTCTGAAAATACGCACTGTCATTGAAACTGATTGGCCTACACCAGAAACAGCTTAACACCGGTTTTATTGCCATAAAGAGTATAAAACCAATTCTTATTTGTAATAATTTTGGATACTGGCAAAACGGTCCAATAAATATATTCATTATATATACATAAAAAAACTCAACACATTCATCAATAACACTGAGTTAAAGTAAAACATGTTTTTATTAGGCTGTGGTGTAGGCAATAGCCCTTCTTCATAGCACGTAGCAATGTTTTTCTATTGTCAATTGTGCTTGTGCACCGCTGCCAACGCAGCATCACAAACAAATATTCCTGATATACTGTGTGTACGGTACTGGTACTGCTTGACACACGGGATTGATGCGTTCCTGGAAAAACGCGCGTATCTCAAAATCGTGTATCTCAAAATCGCGTATGTCAAAAGCTATTTTCCCATTAGAAGTCATGGTAAAGGGGATTTCACTCACACTCGCAGACATATTATCAGCCTATATGAATATGAATATGCTGATGATAGGATGATGAGACACAGATGTTGTTTATGTTAATGTCATAAATGTGTATGATGATGATGTAGCTAATAGTTGCAGTGATAGTGCATTGCCAATCATAATGAACTGGTGATAAATTGCTTCATCCTGATTTATTATTTAAACCATGCCTCCCACGTCGCACATGTCGAGGCACCACTACCAGATAATGGCTCAGTAAGGAAGTCATTGTCGACCAAATACAGCCTTCAAAAACAATACTATACGGGATTATATATGTACAATATGCACAACACGTGTAAATAAACTCAATTGAAAAGCGAAAATGTCCTTGAGTATACTCAGCCGCAGGGGTGACAACGCATAGTGACCATCATTCCAACAATTCGGCGATCATAATTCTAGGCCCTCTATGCATAAGACGAAGCACTTTTGACGTTCCCATCGGTGTTATGATCTTCTGTGAATGGCCACGAAAAGACTCGGTGTCTGGCAAGAGACAGCTTGAACTTCCCACACCCCGTACACCAGAGGTGGGACAAAGTCATTGTTATGCAAGTCCAAGTCGAGTCGCAAGTCATCAAATTCATGACTCGAGTCTGACTCGAGTCCAAGTCACATGACTCGAGTCCACATCTCATAGGTGGGACAAAGTCATTGTTATGCAAGTCCAAGTCGAGTCGCAAGTCATCAAATTCATGACTCGAGTCTGACTCGAGTCCAAGTCACATGACTCGAGTCCACATCTCATAGATGGGACAAAGTCATTGTTATGCAAGTCCAAGTCGAGTCGCAAGTCATCAAATTCATGACTCGAGTCTGACTCGAGTCCAAGTCACATGACTCGAGTCCACATCTCATAGGTGGGACAAAGTCATTGTTATGCAAGTCCAAGTCGAGTCGCAAGTCATCAAATTCATGACTCGAGTCTGACTCGAGTCCAAGTCACATGACTCGAGTCCACATCTCATAGGTGGGACAAAGTCATTGTTATGCAAGTCCAAGTCGAGTCGCAAGTCATCAAATTCATGACTCGAGTCTGACTCGAGTCCAAGTCACATGACTCGAGTCCACATCTCATAGGTGGGACAAAGTCATTGTTATGCAAGTCCAAGTCGAGTCGCAAGTCATCAAATTCATGACTCGAGTCTGACTCGAGTCCAAGTCACATGACTCGAGTCCACATCTCATAGGTGGGACAAAGTCATTGTTATGCAAGTCCAAGTCGAGTCGCAAGTCATCAAATTCATGACTCGAGTCTGACTCGAGTCCAAGTCACATGACTCGAGTCCACATCTCATAGGTGGGACAAAGTCATTGTTATGCAAGTCCAAGTCGAGTCGCAAGTCATCAAATTCATGACTCGAGTCTGACTCGAGTCCAAGTCACATGACTCGAGTCCACATCTCATAGGTGGGACAAAGTCATTGTTATGCAAGTCTAAGTCGAGTCGCAAGTCATCAAATTCATGACTCGAGTCTGACTCGAGTCCAAGTCACATGACTCGAGTCCACATCTCATAGGTGGGACAAAGTCATTGTTATGCAAGTCCAAGTCGAGTCGCAAGTCATCAAATTCATGACTCGAGTCTGACTCGAGTCCAAGTCACATGACTCGAGTCCACACCTCTGCCGTACACAAGCGGCTTGAGAGGACCGTTGTGGAATTTACAGCGGAGCCTTTTTTGTTTTTATTATGACAGGAGTTTTAGGCTCACCACTTCACAATAATCCTCGCCCACGCTTGCCATTCACGGAGAAAGCAAACATCAATCGACTCCCCCCTGTGACACTCAGCCGTCAGCTTTGTATAATACCTGTCAAGGAATACACGACGCCACTGTTGTAGCGTCACATTCATGGCATTTCCGGGGGGGGGGGGGTTGATGCGAGCCTGGGGAATTGAGAGACGGGTTTCAACCGGCGTGGCAAAGGGCAAGAGGTCATCGGTTGTGCATGTTGCGCATGCATCAACATCTTTTCGTCTCTTCCTTCCTTACGCCAGGCAGAGCGACTGCTGGTACATTGTGCCAGACAACGCCGGGCACAGCCACCGAAAACGCAGCGGATGGCAATGTGTTCAGCAATACTGTGGCTCGTACAAATTGTATTGACGTCTCCAGCAAAAACGTGGAACATTGGGCCTACGTTGGGTCAACGTTGGTCCAGATGTTCCAACCACCATGCCAACCTTCATCTTCTTGGTTCTTTCGGTAAAGTCACGTAGAATGGAAAGAATAAAATAATACAAATTAAACATAATAAAATAATATTTTATTATATTATATTATTTTATTAAGCTTTATTTTTTATTATTTTATTATGTTTTATTTTTATTATTTTATTATTTCCAATCTACGTGACTTTACCGAAAGAACCAAGAAGATGAATCCCTGCAGTCACGAAAGCTTTAAATCACCATGCCAACGTTGGTCGCACTTTGCACGACGTTTACTGGGGATGCGATGCCTCTTCTGTCTCCCACTGTTTGAAACCCCACGAAATGATTACATCACTGAAATTATTTGAATTTCAAAATAGAAACTTTTTTTTTCATGACCGCACTCTCTTTTCGATCACAGCAATCTACAATCCGTCACTTTACTATCTCAGCAACACAAAAACGTAACTCCCGAAAACCACCAATCATAAACTCAACATAGTCTATAAAGGTACTGACAAATGAGTCACACTGCTGCCAGCTTTAGAATTTTAGCCTCTCCCAGCATGCAATGATTTATTCTGTCAGCAGCCATATTTCGTTACGTTTGACACATGAGCAGCGCACAGACTGGAATGTGAGTTCGAATGCCCATTTTTAGGGCCATCAGAGTATATACTTTCACAAGTTCCTTCAGTGTGTTTTTCGGCTTGCGCCTTGCGCTGTTCAGCACGACGGCATGATGTCCGACGTTTCGATCTGTGTGCTGGGTTCTTCGCATTGAACCAGACGCTTCTGACACGCGGAGCTCGAAACGTCGGACGTCGTGCCGAACAGCAGACGCTACGGGCACACTGGAGCGCTAGACACCACAACCATAAATACCCGCACGGCAACTTTTTCACCAGGATTTATTTTTATTTAAAAAAGTTTTTTGTAGGCAAGAAAAGTCGTTTTCTCCCGATATGCAATCCAGTGCTGCGAGTCACCTGTGAATTATTTTTCAAAGATTTGTTTATCAGACCACGGTGTATGTCAGAGGTGGGACAAAGTCATTGTTATGCAAGTCCAAGTCGAGTCGCAAGTCATCAAATTCATGACTCGAGTCTGACTCGAGTCCAAGTCACATGACTCGAGTCCACATCTCATAGGTGGGACAAAGTCATTGTTATGCAAGTCCAAGTCGAGTCGCAAGTCATCAAATTCATGACTCGAGTCTGACTCGAGTCCAAGTCACATGACTCGAGTCCACATCTCATAGGTGGGACAAAGTCATTGTTATGCAAGTCCAAGTCGAGTCGCAAGTCATCAAATTCATGACTCGAGTCTGACTCGAGTCCAAGTCACATGACTCGAGTCCACATCTCATAGGTGGGACAAAGTCATTGTTATGCAAGTCCAAGTCGAGTCGCAAGTCATCAAATTCATGACTCGAGTCTGACTCGAGTCCAAGTCACATGACTCGAGTCCACATCTCATAGGTGGGACAAAGTCATTGTTATGCAAGTCCAAGTCGAGTCGCAAGTCATCAAATTCATGACTCGAGTCTGACTCGAGTCCAAGTCACATGACTCGAGTCCACACCTCTGGTGTATGTACTTGATTCAGATAGGTCACCAAAGCTAGGGTGGGACTTTATTGTCATCATCATCATCATCCAACAAGTCCATTGTAGCTACACATACATGAGTACTGTCCATATTGGCCATCACAGATGAGAATAATGTGTTCATCATCTTGTACAGCAATGTAACAAAGTTATTATCCACAATAAAGGTTAGATCTCGTACATTTTGTGGGTTTACTCTCCAACACACCGATGTTTCAAGTTTCATTTATTCGGTATAGCCCCTGTGAGCCATGGCGGCTCTAGAGTCGGGTGCAACCGCAACAAAACACAAATATGAACAAGAAACATCTTAAAGCGACGACGCGCAACAGAAACATCCTGGATAAACCAGAAAATCTTCCATGTGCTCAATTAGTAACGAATTGGCATGTTTTCTTTACGTGACAGACCTTACCAATTGGCTGCGTCGCGTGGTGGTGGTGGCGGGTTTAGCAACACATTTATATTAATGCGATCTAACCCAAAAACCTCTATTACAGATAATATTGGTAGCGAAAGCCTTCGTGTTGAAATAATTAGAATTATTTTAAAAAAAACCTAATATTACAATAATTATTGTAATATTAGGTTTTTTTTTTATTATCAGAGCGCCTTGCACGCGATAAACTATTCACATCTCATCTCAGCGCATTCGAAAGGGCCTCACCAGTGGCAGCTGTCCTTGTGTGGCACAAAGTAACTCAGCACCTGACCGGCCTGTAAGTGTGCATATGTGCGCTGAACTTCTTTCGCACCGTACGCAGCCAACCATGTGAATCGGAGGTGCGGGGAGGGGGGAAGGACAACAAACTAAACACAACAGGCAGTTCTAAATAAATGAGTTTTCAATCTAGACGGTTTAAAATTGGCTTCCTAATATCGGAAGGAGCGTTCCAGACGGCCGCAGGAGCGCATCTGAAAGCGCCGCGCGATGCGGCGACCGTCTTTGTTCGATGGCTGAGCCATAAAAGCCGCTGCTGCTGCGAGGATGACCGGAGTTCACGCGATGATGGTTTATGGTCCTTGAGGCTTGATGAGACCAGCGAGGTATTGTGGTTCATTTGTGGCAATCATTTTAGCGTGCAATGAGTGCGAAAAGTGAGCACTGAGCCAGCCGTTGACCGCCATGTGTGGGCCCCATTGAGCAATTTATCGGGAAAGTTCTCGAATTTGACAAAACGTTAGCCGTGACGTCAGCACCACACTGGTCATTTGGAATGACGTCAGGGGGTCTTTAACGTGCACTGCGAAACGGATGGCGTGCATTTTAATGCCTTAACACACGGTCGTCCGGACGGCAGAGGTCGCAAATGGGTTTTGATTCCTTACCCGTACCCGTACCCGGCCGCACCAGGGTCGCAAACGGGTACCCGTACCCTACCCGATACCCGGCTACCCGTACCCGGCCGGGTATCGGGTAGGGTACGAGTACAGGTACCCGATTGCGACCTCTGGTATGAAGCAATGTTGCAGGCGCGGGTGGGTTGATTCTAGGCACTTGAATTGTGAGAAGAGACAAGACGTTGGGAAATGAGTGACAAACGGTTACTCACCAGTGACTCACGGCCTACCCGTACCCGGCCGCACCAGGGTCGCAAACCGGTACCCGTACCCATACCCGGCCGGGTACGGGTAGCCGGGTATCGGGTAGGGTACGGGTATCGGGTACCCGATTGCGACATCTGCCGGACGGCCAGTAATAACCAGGGCAGCCCGCTCTGAAATTCGCGGCGAACGCGCCACCACTGGGTTATGTGACGGCCCACAAGATAAGTTATTAGAGATGGTCCCCCCCCCCGCCGCTCCCATTAGGTCCAACTTCCGAATACTATTCCTTCAAAGTCAATGCAGTATCTCGATCAATTCAACTCGTGCATAATTCATTTCAGGCCATTAGTACTGTCCTGTAATACGTTACAAAATGTCTGATTTCATCCGTCTGAATAAGCAATTGGTTTGCTCTGGAAAATAGGTTTAAAACAATCCAAGAAATAAGTATAGATGTACCGTACAGTAGTGGTTTGTAGATACTTCAATGGTGTATAATTATGGTGATACAGTTATATTGTTTGTACAGTGCTGTATGGTTGGACTTTAACTATTGTGCGTATTTAATGTGCCGCTGCACTCTGGTGTAGTAGGAGAAAGCATTTATTAAAAAGTCTATTTAATTAAGTAGAACGTGTTGTCTATATTTATTTAAAGTTGCGCATTTTGATGTGACGTCACATTTCTCAACCCCCCCCCCCCTCGTCACACATCGTCACAAATGTCTGACCCCCCCCCCTACCTAGGTTCGTGACGTCATTTATGGACGGCCCCTAAAGGTTTTTGGGTTAGATCGCGTAAGTATAAATGTGTCGTACCCATCCACCACCCGACACAGCCACAAAGGGATTTGTCACGTAAACAACGTGCACATTAGTTACTAGTATAGTGTACAGTATAGTAGTGTAGTGTATAGTGTAGTGTATCATGTAGTATACTACTTCAGCCCACCGGTGTGTTGGAGAGTAAATCCACAACATTTACAATTTGAGTAGCACGACGTTTCGCTGGCAATTACATCCAGCATCATCGGGCGATTTGTGAGAATATACACATTTATACTTACGCGATCTAACCCTAAAACCTTCATTATTATTGGTTGCGAATGCCTCCTACGTGTTTAACTCCCCAGTAGTTCCAACCATATGCCAACGTCGGCCCAACGTTAGCAGGCTCACTGGGTATAGAGCAAAGTCAACTTCTGAGTATCTAGAACGACATACTGTTGGCACCGCGGTGGCTAGGAGATGTTAACTACCTCGCCTGGTATACAGGAGGTCGTGGGTTCGATCCCGACCCTGACGCCTGCTGCTGTATATTTGGAGTTTGCGTGTCTCTCTCTCTCTATCCATGGTGACGTGGATTTTTCTCCGGGTCCTCCGGTTTTTCCCTCCACATTTAGTAACATGAGTATTTGGCTGCTATACATTTCCACATGATAGGCCACATAATTGGGCCGTAATTGGTGGCTAGGTTGCTTTTGAAAAAGAGCTATACAGCTCAGTGGGCCTTACCTGGTAAAATAAAAATGGTTAAGTTTATAGTTTAGTTGAAGTGTGAATTGTAATACATTAATTAAATAATGTTTTTATTTGCAGAAAAGCTTTGCCGAGTGTCGTGACCTTTTCCGGACAGGTCCTGGATTGGGTTGTTTGGTCAATTCCTTTTTGACCTAAATCTGAATGTCAGAAGAGTTATTTTTGGCTACAGCCTTGCGTGCACGTGTATACACAGTGTTGTTCAGACGTATGAACGGGTAGACCGCAGTTCCTCGTCGATTGGAAGGTCGCACGCGGTGGGGTAAAGTGTGGGTACTTGCACCTCTTCTAAGATGTCTGGCTAGCGTGGAAGAGTAGGCCAAAGTTCCCTTTAGAGGGGCTCTGCAGAACTCTTGTGGAGGCCCCTTCCGCCAGCAGTGAAGTGAGTGAAAAATTGCAGGCCCGCGCCTTTGCCTATTACCCTTTTAAATTCAACAAAGAATTATATTTCGCTTGGATATGTATACATAACCTTTAAACTAAACTGCACAATTATGGTAAACAGTATATACACACATTAAAAAAAAGGAAATACGTATCCTGAATATATATTTCATGAGGGGGAAAAAAAAACATTAAATTGCTGTACTATACGACCTTGTCAATAAAGTGTATGTATAATTTCCTAAACATTGACATTGTTGTTATGCATCTTACACTCGCTCCACATGTTTTGGAAAATTGCACAAAAGTTAAATTAGCAATACTGTACAGTAATTTAAAAATATATATGATTTGCATTCATACACGCGCGCGGTATTTTATTATTCATTTCTAAAGCAAAACACGTGGGGCATATATTTCAAAGGGAAATATAAAGTTGAAATGTCACTCTTAAGCGTACGAAAACAGAGAAGGGGCCATTACTAATTATATAAAACGTAAAGTGCTCTCAATCACCTTTGACCTCAGTCCACATATTTTGCTTTAACACTTGGTCATCATTTGCAAGGAACCTTCAGCTGCGAGCCACGGATGGAGAAGTACGCACATAGGCAGCTTATTCATCCCTTTACACACTGCCTTCTTTGTTTTCGGCTTGGACAACGTTCAACAAAGTAAAAAAAAGGGTGTGCAAAAGCGCATTTGTGTCCTCGTGGCAAAATCAAATCAATGATTATATGCCACGGCCGCTAATTAGAATCCCCGATCCCGTGATGATTATTCGTGAATCAAGATGTTTGGCTGATGAAGATGTGTCTTAGTATTTCACATACTTGCATACATAACCGTGGTGTTTGATGGAAATCAAACACTAATTATGGTCATTGTAATCGTGGTAAGAACGATGATAACGATGTTGCGGCATTGATAATTATTGTCATCACTGACAATTACATTCAGCTCTCGTTATAAACATAAGCAGGTGAGGTCTCAAGGCATATATCTGGGGGTTGATGATGATGCGAATATTTAAGCACCAATCGAGAGGCACATCAGAAAGGGTTTAGCTTCACGGGAACTTAGTACATTAAATGTGTCATTGATAAAGGGTCCCCGTTAAAATTTGTGATTATAAAGTATAAGTGCAAGATAATTTATTTTAGCAGCAGCACAAACCATTGCTGTTTGTTAACTAATCTGGAGGTAGGTGTCGAAATACACTTTTAGTTTTTTCTGTATCTTAATATAAATGTTATGGCCATGACAACTGTTTTAAAAATCACGAAACATGTGTTCACATTTGTTTATGAATCCAAAAACCGGACCTCAATACAAGATTTCGGATGATCCAAAAAAAATGTTTCGGATTGATCCGAAAATGAAACATCACAGGAAGTGACATCACTTTTTCTATGTTTTTCCCAACATGTTTGAAGTTATTTTGGCAACATGAGGCATCAACTGTTTAATAAGTTATTCAATGTACAAAAAAACATAAACATTACTATATTGTTTTATTGAAGGAAAAGTATGAAAAAACTAAGTTCAATAATATATACGTTTAAAGTCAAAATTAGGACTAAAAACATTACATTTGAAACTGTGCCTAAATATACGAAAATCTGTAATCCAAAATAAATATGAAACTCAACTCTACCGCAGATATAAACTCAGCCGTACCCTTTATTTTCTCCTCGAAGGATATTTCCATTTGTGTCACAGCAAAACGGATTTGCATTTGCTGAGCCACCGAACACTCGTTTGTTAAACCCCAACAAAGCACGAGAAAACTCGGTACCCTGCAGGTGAACGGGAAGAAATTAAAAGTTTGGAATGTGCTTGGGAGCCAGTTCATTTAGTTCAGTTTCAGTTAATTTATTTGGTATAGCCCTGTGAGCCATTCGGCTCTTGATTCGGGTGCAACCGTAACAAACAATTACATTAACAAAATACATTTAAAATTGACTGCACGCAAACAGAAACATCCAGGAAAAAAACATTAAAATCTTCCAGAAAAAGCGCCGTTAGTTAACGCTGTGTGCAAAATCCCAGCTGGATGCTAGATAAACAACAAACAATTCGCGTAGAGGATTAAATTGAACCTTAACTCTTCCACGCTGGCGGGACATTTTGAAAGGCTGGGAGTACCCACACTTTACCCCGCCGCACGCGACTTATCGATCGATTGTGGTTCGATCAATTTATGCTGCTGGGCCAACAGAGACGCGGTGGTTGGTCGCGGGGGTGGCGGGGGGGTTAAACATTTACTCCATCAGTTCCACTGCTATTTAATCGAACCGGAGACCCCTAGATTGCAAGTCCAGTGGGCTGACCATTACACCACTCTTATTGATTTGTGGAATATTACTGTTTGTTTTTGTTTAAAATAGTGTCCGCTTTAAACTATTCAACCATTTTTTTAAATTTTACCAGGTAAGGCCCGCTGACATATATAGCTCTTTGTCAGAAGGAACCTGGCCACAAACGATAGCCCAATGAAATGGCTCATTATGTGGAAATGTATAGCAGCAGCCAAATGGTCTAATCGCATGATTCTCAATATGGAGGGAACAACCGGTAGGACCCGGAGAACAATCCACACGCGACCACGGGGAGAGCGTGCAAACTCCAAACATTTTAGATTTGAAGCTTTCGTGACTGCAAGGATTCATATTCTTAGGTTTTTTCGTTAAAGTCACGTAGGTAAAAAAATAAAATTAATAAAAGTAAAATAAAATAAAAATCACGACGTTTCGGAGGCAACACAAGCTTCCGTCTTCAGGTGGAACCGTTCCGCACGATAGCTTTTATTAATTTTAATTTTTTACCTACGTGACTTTACCTAAAAAAACCTAAGAATAAAAACTCCAAACACACAGGCGTCAGGGTCGGCATTCAACCCACAACCTGCTGGAAAACCAGGCGAGGTAGTTAAACATCTCTCCACCGTGGCACTCAGTTAATCCACAGCGGGTCACAGTGCTGCGCTGTCGCACAATGGACACAGTCTCAGCAGATGCTCTCTTGAGCACGCGCATCTCCAGCTCCCTCAACCTCTCGCTTCTAGCCCCGCCCACTTCCCCCCCGCACTTCCCCCCACCCCGCACTTCCCCCCCGCACTTCCCCCCACCCCGCACTTCCCCCCCGCACTTCCCCCCACCCCGCACTTCCCCCCGCACTTCCCCCCACCCCGCACTTCCCCCCCGCACTTCCCCCCACCCCGCACTTCCCCCCGCACTTCCCCCCACCCCGCACTTCCCACCCCGCACTTCCCCCCACCCCGCACTTCCCCCCCGCACTTCCCCCCACCCCGCACTTCCCCCCCGCACTTCCCCCCACCCCGCACTTCCCACCCCGCACTTCCCCCCACCCCGCACTTCCCCCCGCACTTCCCCCCACCCCGCACTTCCCACCCCGCACTTCCCCCCACCCCGCACTTCCCCCCCGCACTTCCCCCCACCCCGCACTTCCCCCCCGCACTTCCCCCCACCCCGCACTTCCCCCCCCCCACCTCACAGTCTCACGTCCCAGTCCCTGACGTCCACACTTATAACGGCGCCCCTTGTCATCGGAGCGACGGGGGCGGCGACGCGGGCATCAACGCTCCTCGCAAACACTCGCGAAGTTCGCAAAATTGGCTGACTCGATATTACTGGTAGGAACCACCTGGTTCCACCAGCCCACAGGGGATTATTGTGTCCGTCCGTCCGTCGTGCATCCAAAAATGGGAGGGGTGGGGCTGGGTGGAGAGGGGAGGGTGGGGAGGGGCTGGGTGGGGAGGGTGGGGTGGGGCTGGGTGGGGAGGGCTGGGTGGGGAGAGGCTGGGTGGGGAGGGTGGGGAGAGGCTGGGTGGGGAGGGTGGGGAGGGGCTGGGTGGGGAGGGGCTGGGTGGGGAGGGTGGGGCTGGGTGGGGGGTGGGAGGGGTGGGGCTGGGTGGGGAGGGGCTGGTCACCCCGTGGTGCCCTTATAAAACTCAACGTTTAACCTACTCACGCCGGCTTGTGCCCGCCCTCACAGTCAGCCACATTTGCGGAGTACACCACGCCGCCGTTGACCCTGGCCATTGACCGAGCAACCCAACGTTCCTACCAGCTCCCTCCGCAGGAATGTGTTCCTCTCCGCCAAATTGCGATTCCTCGCTCCTTCATCTCGTCCGAAAAGTCGCAGACAGCCGGCCGCTCGCGAGCGGCGGATTGACCGTGGCTGATCGCGATGATGTTGAAATACGACATTTTGATCTCAAAATGCATCCTGTTTGAGAGTGGGATTTCTTTAACATTTCACTTACTGGTTTTGCCATGTTTAAAAGAAAAAAACAGTTAAGGAGGCAAGGGGATTTGTTTAGCTGCTGAAAGAAAATAAAATGTAATCCGCAAGCCTATGTGCCCCTTGGGTTAAGGCTCTAACTAACTATACCATCTATTTTTATTTTACAAAGTAAGGTCCACTTCGCTATATAGCTCGTTTTCAGAAGCGACCTGGCCACAAATGATAGCTCTACCAAGTGGCTTATCACGTGGACATATATATCAGCCAAATACTCTAAACGCGTGATGTTGATTCTAAATGTGAAGGGAAAAACCGGAAGACCCAGAAAAAAATCCATGCGACCACGGGAAGAGAGACACGCAAACTCCAAATATACAGCAGGCGTCAGGGTCGGGATCGAACCTATGAGCTCCTGTAGACCAGGCGAGGTAGTTAACATCTCGCAACCGCGGCGTGACGTGCTTAATGCAAGGATAACTTGGACCGGTTTGGACTTAGGGTTGGTATAGTCGCCACCTGTAATTTTGTTTAGATCAGCTACTTTTTAGATGAGGCGTCAAAACCGCTCCATAAATTCGTCATTCCCCCCCCCCAGCACCATGGCCATGAATTTCACAACAACAAAACCCACCACAAAATCACAGCCGTAATCTCGACCAATACCCCATTTACAGTCAGCACCCCTTGCCATCAATTCCTAGCCGACCGTGCGCTAATCGGAGGTGCCGGGGGATGGACAACAAGATTAAACGCAACTGGGCAGTTCTTAAAGAAATTAGTGAATAAAACACCAGGTCCGATTGCCACTGCTCACATGAGCCGTTACACAGAACGACGCAAATCGGCTTCTTTTGACTTTTAAATTTGAAATTTCTCTTCTTGGTTCTTTCGGTAAAGTCACGTAGAAGGGAAATAATAAAATAATAAAAATAAACATAATAAAATACAATTCTCACGACGTTTCGGCCACAACGCAAGCAGCCGTCCTCAGGTGAAGAACAGGTCTGTCGGAAAGACAGCGTCTGAATTCAGATGCCCTTCTGCGACCTGTTCTTCACCTGAGGACGGCTGCTTGCGTTGTGGCCGAAACGTCGTGAGAATTATTTTATTATGTTTTATTTTTATTATTTTTTTATTTCCCTTCTACGTGACTTTACCGAAAGAACCAAGAAGATGAATCCCTGCAGTCACTAAAGCTTTAAATCGAAATTTGAAATTTCTCTTGCATCATTTAGTGCATTCTCTTATCCTTTTTATATATGAGCAGCTGATAATTTTTCTTGATTATCCGTCTGGATTCGTCTCACTCTGAGAATGGGCCACACCGTCGCATTTACGATTCGAACGCGGAAGGCAAAACAACTAAACATTGCACGTGAGAGTGAACTGCTGTGTGAGAAACAAAGTGATGAAGTCGTCGTGAAAGGGGGGAAAGCAAGTTGATCACAGCTTTCGTGACTGCAGGGATTCATCTTCTTGGTTCTTTCGGTAAAGTCACGTAGAATGGAAATAATAAAATAATAAAAATTAAACATAATAAAATAATTCTCACGACGTTTCGGCCACAACGCAAGCAGCCGTCCTCAGGTGGAGAACAGGTCTGTCGAGAGGACAGAGTCTGAATGACACACCCCAGGCTTGGAGCGTCTATTTAAGCTGGGATGGAGGGGGGAAGAGCGCCTTGACAAAATAATTTGCATATCAAGAGGAATTTAGCATATACATTCCTCTTGATATGCTTAAATAGACGCTCCAAGCCTGGGGTGTGTCATTCAGACTCTGTCCTCTCGACAGACCTGTTCTCCACCTGAGGACGGCTTCTTGCGTTGTGGCCGAAACGTCGTGAGAATTATTTTATTATGTTTTATTTTTATTATTTTATTATTTCCATTCTACGTGACTTTACCGAAAGAACCAAGAAGTTGATCACAGCTGTTTAAAGCCAGTGTGAATACCTCGGAAGAATAATAATACTAACACCGTGAGATAGCAACGGCTCGAGTGAAATCGGAGCCAGTATTGTTATGGGAAAGGAGCGCTGTGTCGGAACAAAATGCTTCTCCGAATGATTCATTAAGATCTGAAGAAGAGACGTTGCACCGCAGGATCGTGAGCTACATCAATGGTTTGAGGAGTTCTTCATCCAGCAGTGAATTGATCATGGGACGATGACGATGACAATTATGATTCTAGATTTGAAGCTTTCGTGACTGCAAGGATTCATATTCTTAGGTTTTTTCAGTAAAGTCACGTAGGTAAAAAATTAAAATTTATAAAAGTAAAATAAAATTATTATTTTTAACTTTTATTAATTTTATTTTTTTACCTACGTGACTTTACCGAAAAAACCTAAGAATATGACAATTATGATGTTGAAGAAGAGAGACTTTGGCGCGTTGATTCTGGTGTGCGTCTGTGGTTCTCGCATCATTGTGTGCAGACACTTGGATGCTGACAAAGAGGGGAAACGAAGCCTGCACTTGACATTGAATGGACAAAGAAAAGTGATAATCAGTTGAACAGGCGGGCTAAGTAATGAGGCCGTGCGTCAATTGGAAGACGGCAACTTGACCGGGCGTCTTGTACTGATCTCGTCGAGGACGATAAACCATCGTCACGCGAACTCCCCGGCTATCATTGCCGCATCGGCAGCGGCTTTTGGCTGGCCACCGAAGAAAGTCGGCGGTCGCCGCGTCGCGAGTGCTTTCAGATGCCCTTCTGCGGCCGTCTGGAACGCTCTTCCTTCGAGTTGCCAAACGTCAGCCTCGAAACCTTAATGACTTGGAGAAGATCTGCAAAGAGGAGTGGGACAAAATCCCTCCTGAGATGTGTGCAAACCTGGTGGCCAACTACAAGAAACGTCTGACCTCTGTGATTGCCAACAAGGGTTTGCTACCAAGTACTAAGTCATGTTTTGCAGAGGGGTCAAATACTTATTTTCCTCATTAAAACATTTTTGAAATGCGTTTTTCTGGATTTTTTTTTTATTCTGTCTCTCACTGTTCAAATAAACCTACCATTAAAATTATAGACTGATCATTTCTTTGTCAGTGGGCAAACGTACAAAATCAGCAGGGGATCAAATACTTTTCCCTCACTGTATAGGAAGCCACTGGAGCTATGCACTTTTAAATCATCATCTAGATTGCAAACGAAATTCTTAAGAAGTGCTTTTTGTGTTTCGTTTGTTGTCCTTCCCGCGCACATCCGATTAACACGGTTGGCTACGTACGGTGCGAAAGAAGTTCAACGTACACACGCATCGTGCGCGGGTTTGCTGCTGTTCTGAACTGTGCTCCTGGCAAGTCCTCATCGACAAGTCCACTCAGCTCCGTATCCTCCTGTACCAACATCCTCCTGTACCGATGACCGGTACCAGCGGCGACAAGATCGGCGTCTGTGGAGGAGGCTCGTGAAGGACGCTGCTGCTGCTACTGGGCAGTTGGAGGCAGTCGCTCTCCAACAACAACGGAGGGCAGAGGAGCAGTCTCTCACTATACGGTATCTCATATGCATGTACGTATGTTGAATTTCTTTCGCACCGTACGTAGCCTGGGCATATTGTATCGTAATGGATCATATTTGGAGTTTTCATGATCTCCCCGTGGTCGCGTGGATTTTTCACCTGGTCCTCCGGTTTTCCCCTCCACATTTAGAATTAAGATGCGTTTTAAAGTATGTGTTTGCTTTACATTCCCACATGATAAGCCACTTCGTTGGGCTATCATTCGTGGGAAGGTCACTTCTGAAAAAGAGCGATATAGCTCAGTGAGCCTTACCTGGCAACAGAATAAACACTGCTCCTACCAATCGGTCTAATCGTCATCAGAATATGTATTTATCCAGGAGGAATCCGATAAGCTACAAAAGCCCTTTTTCACAGATGTCCAAGACAGAGGAGTCTCCGTCTCTGAGTCTCGCCACAAAGCCACGGCCATGCCAGCGGGTTCTACGAACGTGTTGGCATGCTTCTCTGTTCATTAGCCAAAGCCGCGTGTCGTTATTGTTTTGCTAAGGTTGAGTGGGGGGGGGGTACACGGAACGATTAATGAACGCGCCCGTGACAAACGGCAAATGTCCCATCAGCAGCTTGGGGGGTGGCGGGCGGCGGGGGGGGGCGTTGAGTGATGGTCACTTGGCACGTCAACACGTGAGATGTCGCCCTGTCGGCACGAGCGGGGCGTGCCTCGCACTCAAAAACAATCCGCTGTCGTGCCGGTGATCGCTCAGCTATTTGGCCGTGGGGAGGGGGGAGGGTGTGTGAGGGCCAGTGAGGGGTGGTGGGGTGGTGGTGGGGGTGCAGTTCGAGGCCAATGTATTTTTACACAAAAAGGTGCGCGCGCACGCGCCTACACGTTCCCGTGGCTCGACGTGCCATCGAGTTACAGTTCCACGTAAAACACGAGGAATGTTAACCACCACCGCCCCCCTTCCTCCGCCCCCCCCCCCAAAACGTTGAGCCGACGTCGGGTTCGACGTTGTTCCGACGATTCCAAGCGCATGCCAACTTCGGCGCAACTTTTGCTGTGTTTACTTGGGGGGGGGGGGGGAGAGGTAGTCCCATCCTGGTCCTTTGCGTTGCCGTGACCTCTGCGCTCTTGTGACCGATGCATTTCGACGTGGAAGAAGTTCAGAATTTGCACTTCCCATCGAGTCGTTGCGGCTTCGTCACGGCGGTTGGCCGCGCTGCGTGGGCCGACCTCCGTGGGCCACGTGATGGTTGAATGACCTCCATGGGTGACGAGTGACCTCTGAGCCGGTCCTCCCCACCTTTACCAAACAAACAACACTGACCGGCGCGGTGAAGTATGGTCAAAACAATATCCTCGAGACCCACGTGGCGTGGAGAGGCCGTTTTATCCAGCAGTGGAGTGACGGGGGGGCCGCACATTATTGTTTTAGAAGTTTTCCTTCTGTTACATTGCACAGGGTTGTCGAGCGCTGAAATATATTTTGAATAATTAATGTGACTTGGGGCATGACAAATACCTCACATCCCCGCACCCTTTACCCTCGACTCCGATCATGCATCGTGGGTTGGCGTCCCTAATACCTGCCATGTTTTTGTTGTTGCAGGTAAGAGGGGTACGGATACCCGTTCCCTACCCGAAATGAGTGACAAACGGTTACTCACCAGTGACTCACGGCCTACCCGTACCCGGCTGCACCAGGGTCGCAAACGGGTACCTGTTACCGGCCGGGTACGGGTAGCCGGGTATCGGGTAGGGTTCGGGTATCGGGTACCCGGTTGCGACCTCTGCCCTGCACGTGCTGGAGGAGGAGGCCGCTATCACGTGGCTCTTTCTGACTACTACGTGGGGCTGACGTCCACTCACAACATTGTTCTACGTTTGTCATAATTGAACGATGTCTTGTTTTCCCTGTGTATATGATGTTCCCACTGAGTAAAAGTCGCGTGTAAAATAAGCATTCGCTAAATAAATCAAGAAATGGTGACTTTCTTGATTTGAAGCTTTCGTGACTGCACGAATCCATACCCTTTGATTCTTTCGGTAAAGTCACGTGGGTATAAAATAAAATAAATCACGACTCTTCGAGCGCAACACAAGCGTCCATCATCATGCACCTGATGAGCCGAGGCTTGCCACCTATCCAGGGATCGACATCTGCGTTCGAGTGGCAGAAATTGATCCTCGCCCGAGATGTGGCGATATTGCTGCGTCCGACTTGATGGCAACACGCCGCGCGGTCGTGATTGATTGATGATTGACCGAGCCGAGTTTGCTCCGGTTGGGGGGGGGGGGGAAGTTGTCAACCCGACTGAGGCCGCCACAATACGCAGATCTGTCACGTGGACACACCTCTCCACTCAACGGCAGTGTTAGTAGCAAGGCGTTCGTTTCATGTTGTTCATTTGTGTGCGCGAGAAAGACGTTTGTTGTTGCCGCCACGTGGGGACGACGTCCCACATCCCCCCTGCCACGGCGTCCGTCCGCCTCCTGTCACCCCCCCCCACCCCCCCGGGGTTGAGAGCTCGTTTCGAACCCTGCCTTGCCGATCTGGTCAAGGGAAGCTCTCCACCATCGTCACGCCAAACTGCGGTGTCACCCTCGTAGCAGCAGCAGCAGCGGCGGCGGCGGCTTTCGGCTCAGAGGCGGTCACCTCGCACCGCGCGCTTCTCGCGGCCGTCTGGAACGCTCCTGCCCCTGGCGATAGTCGGAAGCCCCTGGAGGCTACGCACTTTTAAACCGTCCAGATTGCCAAACTCATGGCGTTTCGTTTGTTGTCCTTTACCCATCCCCCCCCGCCGAACCTCCGATGAGCACAGTTGGCTGGGTACGGCGCGAAAGAAGTTGAACGTGCATTTAACAACACCCGCGAGTCGCCACTAAGTGGCGGTGACGTCACCACGGCGCCTGTGCCAGGCCAGGTGCACCTCGATGCCACGCGAAGTGTTGAAGGCTCGCTGCTGGCAGGAGGTCACGGGACAGACCCAGAAAGTTTTCACGGGTCGACCGACTTCGACGACTGAGCAGATGCCCCCCCCACCACCACCCTACTGTGCAAACTTGCTGCACTTTATCCGCCCGGCGCTCCGCTAAGGTTGTTGTGAGACGTCGCTTCTTCCTCTTGCCCTCCGTTGTTGCTGGAGGGCGACTGCCTCCAAGTGACCAGCAGCAGCGTCCTTCACGAGCCTCTCTCCGTGATGTCTCCCCCCATACGTGCAGAGCCTCAGCCGCAACCAGTGCCTGTCAGTGCCTCCACGTCCCAGTGCTGCACTGCCCCCTACAGTTGAGCATCGATGGTACTGACAAATGTTCACTTTGGTGACGGGGTGGGGTGGATGATTTGTCGGCATTTGTCTGCACGTTATGAAATGTGCCTATCTCGCTGCGCACTAAGTTAAGCCAGTTATTAATGTTTCACGCGTTGGGCCGTAGCATGAATAGACTCCCATTTGTGTCACCGCTTAAAAATAGCGCGACTCCTCTATTGTTGATTGAACGCATGCTCGAAGCAAATCGTGAGGACGTATCGGGTAGTCGCGCTGGTCTTACAGCGCCAGGATATCATCACGATTCACGGGCGGGTATGAGATAGTCGTGACATTAAATGTTTATTTTGTGTTTGTTATATTTGTTATGTTCGCCAGGCAGCCGATGCGCAGTGTTGATGAAACCCGATTCAGCAGCTTTCAAGCTCACATGGTTACTTCAAAATCAAAATAAACTTAAACACTTTCTTTCTAATTCTAGATTTGAAGCTTTCGTGACTGCAAGGATTCATACTCTTAGTTTTTCGGTAAAGTCACGTAGGTAAAAAAATGAAATTAAAATTAATACAAATAAAATAATAAAAATCACGACGTTTCGGAGACAACACAAGTCTCCGTCATCAGGTGGGACCGTCACAGCCAGATTTGCTGTATCAAGTGAGGCAGGGATTCCAAGATGCAAGTTCTTAAATACAAGTTAAGGGGGAGGGGGGAGCTTATCAGAATGTGGTAGCCAATGAATGGAACGTATTGGGAGGGGGGGGGGGGCTAAAAGAGATTTGAAACACTTTCTCATTATTTATGCCGTGTCATTTTATATGTTTAGCGGTGAAGCGAGTATTAGACCCATCACTTTTTAAGACAAAGTCTGCAATACTTGAACAAGTGGCTCTTACTTCGCCCAAGACGTGACACGTGGTTCTATGTAAGTGGAATATCAAGAGATGGGCGATGCGCTGGGCAGTATGCCCCATGTGGCGTCACGTGGCTGAGATCTTTAACAGATTCGCGGTTACCCTATTAACGTAATTTATATTCACACACAAACACATTCCGTGCATAGGCAGCACACGCAGTGTGGGCCATGCCTCATATGTACAATAGTTCGTGTACAGAAGTGTAACGAACGAATGCACTCGCTCACATGGGGAAATATCGAGCGGATTTGGATCACTCAAACCATTCTGCGCTCTGTTTTGTTGTTGTTGTGGTTGTTGTTGTTGTTAAAAATCCCCCATCATCGGCTTTATTCATGACGAGCGAGCGCTAAGATAAAGTCTTAGCGCTCGCTCGTCATGAATAGAAACGATGATGAGGGTTTTTAACAACAACCAAAATTATTTCATTTTATTTCTAACTACGTGACTTTACCGAAAGAACCAAAGAGTTAGAAATAAAATAATTTTTATTTTATTTAAAAATTAATTATTTCAAACTAAAATAATTGTATTTAAATAATTTAAATATTATTTTATAAATATTATTTCAATAAAATAAATAAAATCATTTCATTTTATTTCTAACTATGTGACTTTACCGAAAGAACCAAAGAGTATGGATTCCTGCAGTCACGAAAGCTTCAAATCAAGATCGCTAAAATTATGTTATTCTTTCCATCAGGTTCTCCCGCCAATGCCCGAAATTATTTCTGGCAGAGAACAGCCCTGCAGGACCACGTCCAGTTATCTTATTTAATGAATTAATATCTCTCTCCGTTACTCAGTTCTGTAACATCTTATCTTATCTGAACGGAATTTATAAAGCGCTTTAAACGCATGCGCTTTGCAAATAATTAACAACGGTACGTATGAAGGTAAGGGTGGAGACGTGGTGAATGAAATAGATGAGAGAGGAAGCAATAGGGGCAAATCCGTGATGCGTGGAATGATAACACTGGTCAACACACTTTTTCTGGCATAAGGTATTCCAACGGGTTTAAGGTAATTTTGGGGTGCTGATTCCAAATCTGGCATCAGTTTTTGTCTATCACATCAGGTTTTTGAGATATCAAATATTGCATTTTCAATAAAAACTGCTGAAGAAAAATATTAAATAAATGTGGATATCTACATAAAATTATATTATAAACACACTATTCTAAAAATACAGCACCATATTTTAACACTAAAGCAGTCACTGACTCACAACAACTTGCAATCATAAGTGACAGAGTTAATTTCGGGTAAAATCAATGAAAATGGGGTATGCCGATAGCATAAAAATGAGATGTGATAGAGCAAATCTGAGATCAGATTTGGAATCGGCACCCTGAAATTAGTCTAAAACAGCTGCAAAAGTCCAGCCAGTAAAAAAAAATTTTGTTGACCAGTATAATGAATGGAATTCGTGAATGGGGAATGAGTGAAAGCCATCTAATGAGAATATAAAGAAGGAACAGCAACTGCGGTGGTGGCTATGAGTGGGAGATTAAGGGGTCGTGGGGGTGAGCAAGGCAACAATAAGTGTGAGTTTTGAGTGAGGAGCGGAAACTTGGTGAGCCTGATGTGGAGTGGGAAGTTCGTTCCAGTGAAGGGTGGTGGGGGCGATTAGAGAGAGAAAGAGCGAAAGCGTGGATTGAGCACAAGGAGGAGGAGGGCGAACAGAGAGACTTTGACTTTTAAACCACTTTTATTGCCGCCAGCAGCAAAATCACTGGAGGCGATTTTGATATGAAATACACAAAGTCACCAGCAAACAAATGAAAATAAACGCTACAAATCCACGCGCTGTGGCGCTAAAAGCACCGCGCACAACACGAAAGAAAAGTCACGTGGTGGTTGTGGTGGTTATCGCGCACGCCACGGTGACGAGCGAGCGCTTCAGAAGGTGAACACGAGGGTGCCGTCCACGCTGGTACAGAGGGCTTACAGAAAGAGAGAGACAGCAAAGATTGAGAACGCCTTCTCGGGCGACACAAGAGTGGCATGTGCGTTGTTCATGCGTGGATAGCGTTGTCAATCCAGGGAACAGCGATCTTGGCATGTGATGATGAATTGTCACAAAAATGTTTTGGGGGGTGGTGGGGGATGGGCGTGATTGAATCCACAAAATTTCGTCCCAACGGTTCACGTAGAATAATAATTAGCGGTTTGTATTTTAGAGGTATAATAAGAAAACATACACACACACAATAAGCTATCTACGCACCAAATGTTATTTAAACTTACGCAGGAAGGGACACACGCGCGCGTCGCTCGAAAACGCTCATCACGCCATCTGCGACGCCTTTCCTCTTTAAAAACCCCACGTCATTGTAGCAGAGGTGTGGACTCGAGTCATGTGACTTGGACTCGAGTCAGACTCGAGTCATGAATTTGATGACTTGCGACTCGACTTGGACTTGCATAACAATGACTTTGTCCCACCTATGAGATGTGGACTCGAGTCATGTGACTTGGACTCGAGTCAGACTCGAGTCATGAATTTGATGACTTGCGACTCGACTTGGACTTGCATAACAATGACTTTGTCCCACCTATGAGATGTGGACTCGAGTCATGTGACTTGGACTCGAGTCAGACTCGAGTCATGAATTTGATGACTTGCGACTCGACTTGGACTTGCATAACAATGACTTTGTCCCACCTATGAGATGTGGACTCGAGTCATGTGACTTGGACTCGAGTCAGACTCGAGTCATGAATTTGATGACTTGCGACTCGACTTGGACTTGCATAACAATGACTTTGTCCCACCTCTGCATTGTAGCCATATATACTCTTATTCCATATATGCGTGATCTCAATAAAATATACATGCACATTGGCGACATGGATGTGGCGAGCCAAAGTATTTCCCGGAACGGCGTTCCGAGTTTTTCCCGGCTGCAATAAAGCGGTGGATGTAACATTCTTTTGTTATTTTTTTGTTATTTTCTTTGAACCTATCTACGTGACTTTTACCGAAAGACCCAAGAAAACGGTGGATGCAACAGTATTTTAATTTTATTTTCGCTGATGACAGCGTGAGAGAGAATTTATTTATAAATATCTGAGAGGTCTACAGCTGCCCCACCTTGCCAGTCACGTGCTTACCCCGGTCAACGTTCAACGTTGAACGAACGTTCGTCCAACGTTCGTCCAACGCTTCCAACCGCACGCCCAAACGTTGGCCCAGCGTTGGGAATGTCTAACCGGGTAGTGTTCGGGTGTTGATTTTCTTTGGACTGGAATGCCCATGGCTTTGAACATGGCCAAGCGCGCGATCCAGACGGTTTTGAATGGCAGCGGTGGTGGTTTATATTTAGCATCTAATGAGAGAGGCCCGATTTTAATTATTAAGTATACACTGTATAATGGAGTGGAGGTAATAGCAGCTGTTGCCGCGTGCTTTCTCTTCTTCTCCTTCTAAAATCATCGTGCCTCATTCATATTGATGGCCTGGGCACAACAATGACTTCTCGAGTGAGCAGTTCACAAGACTCTTAAGTTCTCTAAGCAACTAACACCTGTAGCACCCAAGGCAGCAATTAACACGTTGGGTCGGGTCGTACCACGTAAACTTGGGGGTGGGGGGGGGGTAGTTGTGAAATTTGCAGGGCTGCGTCCACTATCAAAGTGCCGCCAACTTAGATACTCCCCCCCTCTCGCTCGACTTTAAAAAAATTAACCCGTAAAAACAAAGTTTTTCACTATAAATCCTTTATATGCGTGGCATCGGGGCGGCTAGAGTCCTCTCGTCCTCTGGCTTGAGATGGCTGCCACCTATGGGTCAGATGATTGTCTGGCAGCATTAAACAATTGGTAATTAAATATTTTAAAAAAATTCCCTAAACAATGTAAAATTTTGGAATTTTTTTTTCACGAAAATGCATTGTCACGCACAACGAGGATGTGTGAAAAATGTCAGCTCGATTGGATCACGGGAAGTGGGTTAAAAAACGACCGAAAGATTTGCACGGTCCTAAGCAAGCAAGCGAACTTAATATAAAGGATTTAAAAAAAAGTGGACTCATCCTCGGAATTGATCGCCGAGGCAATTTTATTATTTTTATTGGTCCGAGGCACTGCGAACATTTGGGACATCTAAACTGTTCGACCTATGATTCCACGCGCACGTATGGACTGCGTTGAACTTCTTCCCCACCGTACGTGGCTAATCGCGCTAATTCGGAGGTAGCGGGGGAAGGACAACACACTCGACGCACAAAGCAACTCTAAAGAAATGCGTTTAAAATCGAGATCAATCTAGATGAGGACGGCTGCTTGCGTTGTGGCCGAAACGTCGTGAGAATTTAATTATGTTTAATTTTTATTATTTTATTATTTCTCTTCCACGTGACTTTACCGAACGAAGCAAGAATATAATCGAGATGATGATTTAAAAGTGCATAGCCTCCTGTGGCTTCCTAATATCAGAATCAGAACATGTATTGACACTGCAGGAGGAATCCGATGAGCTGTTAAGCTATTTTTCATCAGATGCCCAGTAGGGTCGGGTAAAAACGTTACACCAACAAACAGTACAAAAACGTGATAATAAGTAGTGCAAAGTACAAGAAAGGTAAACAAATCACCCAAACGCGTACAAATACAACATTAAACCATCCCCATCCGACCAGACAAAGCCCCACTGAGGTATGAACTTATTGTTCAGAAGCAACCTGGCCACGAACGATAGCTCAACAAAGCGGCCCATCGTGTGGACATTTACAGCAGCAAAACAATCTAAATTATCTCAAATAATCTTAATTATCTCAAACAATCTAAATTATCTGAAACAATCTAAATTATCTCAAATAATATAAATGATCTCAAACAATCTAAATGATCTCAAATAATCTAAATTATCTCAAACAATCTAAATTATCTGAAATAATCTAAATTATCTCAAACAACGTCTTGGTTCTTTCGGTAAAGTCACGTTTCATTTTTATTATTTATTATTTCCATTCTACGTGACTTTACCGAAAGAACCAAGAAGAATCATCATCATTATCGCCCTCTCATTCCCAACAACTTGGCCATTCCTTCTCCCCTACCACCTCCTCCCCTGCAGTTACGAAAGCTTTAAATAGAAATTTATCTCAAACAATCTAAATTATCTCAAACAATCTAAATTATCTCAAACAATCTAAATAATCTCAACAGTCTTGTGAATCGGAAGCGAGGGCGTTCCTGACGGCCGCAGAAGCGCATCTGGAAGCGCCGCGCGATGCGGTGACCACCACCTTTGTTCGATGGTTATCCATGTCTCTCTCTCTCATGTCTCTCTCTCTCTCTCATGTCTCTCTCTCTCTCATGACACTGACGGCTGCTCTGTGCTTCCAGTGTTCAGGGGCCTGGTCAAGGCGCGGCTCCGGCTGGAGCACGCCATGTACCACACACATGTCGGTGATGTGCGCGTCTTCTTCGAACGCTACGGAGCCGGAAAAGCCCCTCTCTGTACCAGCGTGAACGGCACCTTCGTGTTCACCTTCTGAAGCGCTCGCTCGTCACCGTGGCGTGCGCGAAGACCACCACCACCACCACGTGACTTTTCTTTCGTGTTGTGCACGGTGCTTTTAGCGCCACAGCGCGTGGATTTGCAGCGTTAATTTTAATTTGTTTGCTGGTGACTCGATATTTCATATCGAAATCGCCTCCAGTGCTGTTGCTGCTGTCGACAATAAAAGTTGTTTAAAAGTCAAAAGTCTCCCATGTCTCTCTCTCTCTCTCGCCACCGCCTCTCTCTTGGCCTCCATGGAGCAGTCTTTTCGAGGGCGCACTCGATAGCGTGGGGTCAATTGGGTTGATTCGATTCGACTGTGCACCGAATGAACGAGCGGTCGCGTGCAGAGCGATAGACGGATCCAAACTCAAACACACAAACACTTGCAAGTGCGTATTCATCGTGTGCATACACTGGATGTATAAACTGCACTCCGTTTCAAATTATGGATGCTACCGCGGGGTTGAACGGTTTAACTTTTGCATTTCAGAGGTCGCCGGTTCAATTTCCCGGCGCGCTAGTTGAAACAATGAGGCCAATTCAGACTCTGTCTCCCCGAAAGACCTGGTCTTCACCTGAGGACGGCTGCTTGCGTTGCGGCCGAAACGTCGTGAGAATTATTTTATTATGTTTTATTTTTATTTTATTATTATTTCCCTTCTACGTGACTTTACCGAAAGAACCAAGAAGAGGAAAAATGAGGCCAAGTTTCTTGAATCTCCCCCCTCCCCTCTTTCCCTTCCCGGCTGCTGCCCACACATCAGTAGAGTTGGGTAACAACCACAGTCAGTCACGTGGCCTGGGGTAAAGGGGCCGTCCATAAATGACGTCACGCAATTTTGGACGATTTTTGACCCCCCCCTTCCTCACACGGTGTCACAAAAAGTCAGACCCCCCCCCCCTCAAATATGACGTCACAAAGCTCTGCCCCCCCCAAAATAAAACATGCTTCAAATCGCTTTAAACTATTATCATTGTAGCACGTATTTAACGTGCCGCTGCACTCTGATGTTGTAGGAGAAAACATTTATGAAAAAGTCTATTTAATTAAGTAGAACGTGTTGTCTATATTTATTTAAAGTTGCGCATTTTACGTGACGTCACATTTCTCAAACCCCCCCTACCCTCGTCACACATCGTCACAAATATCTGTCCCCCCCCCCCCCCCAGGTGCGTGACGTCATTTATGTACGGCCCCTAAAGTGTGGGTACCCCCCCCACCCCCACCTTTTTCCAACACGTCTCGCCAGCGTGGAAGAGTAGGCCGAACACCCCGCCTTGGGGGGGGACTGTCCTGAGCCCCCTTCCAATAAAAGCGCCTTTCCTTGCGTGAGCCCGAAGTTGTCAATTCCCGCAGCGATGTGTCCTTACCCGAGCCCGCTTTTGAGGCCGAGTCGACCTAGGGGAGGCCCAGTATCGCTTCAGATAATCCTCACTGATGGTGTTGGTGGCCGTGAGCTGGAATCGAATTCGGCTTGGCGGGTTTGTAGCGCACCCCCACCACCACCACCCCCCTCTTACCCACGTGGGCCGAGCTACGTACGGTGTGAAAGAAGTTCAACATCCACACACAACACGCGCGAAGGTCATTGACACATTGGTGTGGGCCCAGTGACGCACCGTTACCTTGGGCACCCCCCCCCCCACCGCTTTGCTGAGTCGTAGCGAGCAACCGCAAGCCTTGGGTAAAATGTCAAACAGCGAGCAGGAATCCATCGCTGTCACAAACCTCTCACGGTTTAAACCCCGCATTGTTGTACGGGGAAATTGAGTTTCAGGGTCCATACGGCGTAACGGCCATTTCAATGCGGGCAACAAAAAAATGATGTTTTTGTCTCATTTGTTTGTGTTTCTCCCTTGCGATGGGACTTTGTAGGATGAACGTTGAGTTTTATAAGTGGCACGGGGTGACCACTAAGGTCTGAATTGGTCTGTAATAAGGTAGGGTACGGATAAGGGGTTGACAGGTATGCTATACACTTCACTATACACTACAATACACTGCACTATACACTACACTACACACTACACTATGTCATGCCTGTGAACCCATACGGTTTACCCCGTATTCTTCTACAGCGAAATTGAGTTTTACGACTGAGAATAAAAGGGGTGCAAGGCTGCAGCAGAGGTTAAGAACCACTGTTCATAGACTCAACACTGCACCTCCATTAGCACGGTTGGCTACGTACGGTGCGAAAGAAGTTCAACATACACACTGCCCATAGACTGACACTAACCATAGACTCAACACTGCCCATAGACTGACACTAACCATAGACTCAACACTGCCCATAGACTGACACTAACCATAGACTCAACACTACCCATAGACTCAACACTGCCCATAGACTCAACACTACCCATAGACTCAACACTACCCATAGACTAACACTGCCCATAGACTAAATACTGGCCATAGACTCTACAGTGCCCAAAGACTCAACACTAACCATAGACTCAACAGTGCCCGTCTGATTAACACGGTTGGCTACGTACGGTGCGAAAGAAGTTAAACATACAGCACAAACGTACATACTGCCCATAGACTAACATTACCCATAGACTTAGATGGCGGTGGTGGCATCTACATCTGCAGAGCGTGAAGAACCAGTGGCATCTACATCTACAGGAGATTATACAACTTTTAAAGCTATTCCCCTTGTTTAGTGCACATGCCGCACGACACGTTTGGAATCGACAGACGTAAAGTTGGACTTACGAACAAATCGACTTACGAACAGACGATAGCTATTTATTTACAACTTTAATTGTTAAATGTGTCACTTCGTACACATTTGGTAAGGGAATAAAACGTTTAAGTTAAATACAACGAACAACGCTCATCACGACATCATTATATTATCGTGCGGGACTGGCAGATAAAATTACTGCGGATCTTGTATGATGTCACTGCATCGCCGCTATGTTCTGAGAACCAGGATACAGGCGATAGACATCAGCTGCTACTGTGAGAGGCAAGCAACGCTTCCTAGCTGAACAGCGGCGGTGCCCACGCACGTATGGAATCCAGCACTGTGGAGGCAGCGAGGGTTTTGGTGGATCTCACAAATATTGCAAAAAAAGAAACTCCCTTCCCGTGGGAGTCGAAGAGTCATCGCCCTGGCTTTCCAGGAGAAGGCGGTACAGCAAAATGTGGACCCCACCCGTTCCATCCGTGTGGGATAGAGCGTTTGCACCCCTTTGGATCCGTGGGCTTTCGCCGGGTGCTGTTGGTTTCCTCCCACACGTAAACACTCGTTAGCTGTATTCTTAGGTTTTTTCGGTAAAGTCACGTAGGTAAAAAATTCAAATTAATAAAAGTAAAATAAAAATAAAATAAAAATCACGACGTTTCGGAGGCAACACAAGCTTCCGTCTTCAGGTGCTGTGACGGCTATCGTGCTGTGACGGTTCCACCTGAAGACGGAAGCTTGTGTTGCCTCCGAAACGTCGTGATTTTTATTTTATTTTAATTTTACTTTTATTAATTTAAATGTTTTACCTACGTGACTTTACCGAAAAAAACATAGAATATGAATACTTGCAGTCACGAAAGCTTCAAACCTGGAACTCATTAGCTGGCCGACAACACGTCAGCGTGGTTGGCTACGTACGAACGTGCGAAAAAAATTCGACATGCATAAAATACCTTCATATATAGAGGAATGCAGAGCTTGGGGAGGATTTGGCACGGGCTCACCACGTCATTGCTGCCTTTCCCACTCATCTGTGGTCCCTCCTAGCGCCTCTGAGTCATTCTCCGTCTCTGCGTGTGAGCGAATACCCTGGGGCGCGTTGCGTGTTGACATTTTTTTACGAACCCCAAAGTCGTTGCACGGCTCCCTGGGAACAAACCCGTGTGTTCCACTTGACCCGTAAACTCGGTTCGGAGGATGATCGCGGGGTCTTATTTTGGACGCATCGGGGGAGCGAGGATACGATGACATTTGAAATCATGGCAATAAACCCCGGCGAGAGCCTGCGGCTGTCATGGTATTAAAAGAGAGCTCGCTCTTAATTACGCGAACCCATGTTTGAGACGGCGTTGAAACGCGAACTGCCACTTGCGTATTGGAGGACACGCGACACCTTGAGCGCGCAAACTCCCGACTGAACCTCTCTGTGAACGGTCGGCCATCGGGCACCTCCATTGAAGGGCTCTTGAGCAGCAAGCGTAGCACTTGGGCAGATGCGCAGGTCTCTTGGATGATATTGACGTCAAAGGAAAGTGCTGTACAGTAACAACATTTATCGTATCTCCAGTCCCACGTGAATACGCTCATTTACCCTTTCCCGTTCCGATGACTACGTGTTCGAGTACGTCATCGTACACGTACGTCATCAGGAACGGAATCGGAAGAAAAACTAAACGAAAATAATGTTACCGCGGCTCCCACAAGGCAATGCGGGAGGGCATGTGGCAAAGTCTGGCGCCAGCTATCGCAGGATGTAGCGGTCGTGTCGCTACGGTTCTCTGCGGTGGGTACAATTTCTTTATAAAACAACAGCGCTACGCCTCTCTAAATAGAATTAACGCTAAACGCTCGCGCGTTCCGAGGTTCAGCGGTGAACAGGAACTACCCTGCGACTTGCAAAAAATGTGAATTGGCTAATAACACCTTAATATATAGAGGACCGCAGAACTTGGGGGAGAATTTGGCACCGGTTTACCGCTTGGATGTTGCCCTCCTGCTCGTCCGTGGTTCCACCTCGCGCCTCTGAGTCGTCCCCTCTCTCTTCGAGAGCGAGCGAGCGAACGAAAACTGCATAGCATTACAAGTTGACATTTACAGTACGATGCTTTCCTGCGTAAACAATTGGAATTATATTTGTAATAATATCCATTATTATACATGTGTTTGCAGTGTATGCGTTTACACACGTAGACCGGCTTTACAGCAAATGGTTAAACAACATTTTTTTAATGTTTGCATCGTATTGAATAAAAACCCTTGGCTTCGCTGGTGTTCATGTTCGTGCCTCCACACGGCACTGTCTTGTATTTGTCTTTGCTTTCAGCAAAAAAAGTGAAAGAGTTACAAAACCCTGCTTCGACACCAAGGGTGGCATAGTCGGGTTTTTTTTACAATCGGGTTTAATTGTCTTTTTATATTAAACCAGATCATCTGAGATTGGGAGAAATCCGGTTTAATTAGTTCTAATTGCAGAACCGCACTTTCTCAACGATGGGCTTCATCCATTCCAAGCCAAGGAATTCACTGGCGCCCACGATTGTGGAGGAGAAGCTCCTCGTGTTCATCACGACCAACCTGCCCGCCGCATTCGACGACTACCCCGTGCCCGACGGCCCCCCCGAGTACGATAGCAGCACCGACGAGGAAGCAGCCTAAGCCTTGGATCAGAGTTTCGTATTCATGAAACCAGGTTTTAATTCCCCGAAATCGGGTTTAATTGCACTAAAGAAAAAACCCGCTGCCTGCCACCCATGTTCGACACCCAGGTAAGCGCGTGTATGGTACAGCCCACAAGGCATTGCACCTTCAATGAGCTCGTGCCTGCCCCGTAGATCAACGTAACTCAAGACACGTGCGATAAATACCCGGATATAATTAAAGGACTGCAAAGCAAAGGAGTAACTTTAGCCTGGCCAGACACAGGTCTAGGTTTACACTCAACTTCCCCCCCCCCCCACGTGACTGACATTGGTAGAGGAATAAGAGATGCCGTTTCGAAATGAAGAAGCCGATTAAAATGTCACGCGCCTACACATCTTTTTGCGATCTGCTCCAAAATGTTTTTTTTTAATCCATCATCCTATCCGGTCCCAGTTGTCCCAATTATTAACCGGCGGTGCCTTGTGGGGGTTGTTTTGTTTTTTTGGCGGAGGCCCCAAGTCTGACCGGGTGACAGCGTGGAAACGAGTTCAGATTCACCGCTCATGGTTGACTTCAGCCCGTTGTGTCGTATCAGAAGTGAACCGCGGTGGGACTAATAAGCCTGTTCCCTGCCATAAGAATGTGGAATTTCCTACCACTTGTTCGATGCTGCCCAAACAGAAATGTGATTGTGACCCGCTCCATGCTCGACTCAACGTGAAGTCTCATATGGCGTCATCTGGTCGAACACCATATGAGACTAGGCTCTAAAGAAAGCTGTCTCTGGTGTGGACCAATCAGTTTCAAAGACAATGCATAAATGATCAGAGTATTGTTTTTTGTTTGCATTTCACTGCAAGTATTGTGGTTAATGTAAGCATGATTCCTTGCAAAAGGTGTCAGTTTTGTTGCCAGAAAAAAGGGGAAAACCCCTATTAGTATATTTTGGTACTGGCAAAGGAGGTCCCATGATGAGAGAGAGTTCACGTCGTGTCGCTGTTCCTTCTCCCCCTCCGTTCCAGGGTTTACTGTATGGTCCACAGTTTTTGGGTTGCGCTGAGCCACATTCGCGCTGTGGTTTAAGAAATTAAAACAAATATATAATAGCACAGTATAAACCACACCGAACAATAGGGGGGGGGGGGGGTGGTGAGTCAGCCTCCTAATGTGTTTGGAGAGTGTGTGGCAGGTTCAAAACCTCGGCGAAGGGCTTTTTCATAATGTGATCTCCACGGCCGAGAGCGCATGAACACGATGATCTTTCCGCACTGCTTGAGTATTCTTTCTATATTCATATTCTTAGGTTTTTTCGGTAAAGTCACGTAGGTAAAAAAATTAAAATTAATAAAAGTAAAATAAAATAAAAATCACGACGTTTCGGAGGCAACACAAGCTTCCGTCTTCAGGTGGAACCGTCACAGCCACGACAGCTGTATCAAGTAAATGAGAGATTATAAGAGCTACCACTCCGTATATATAATGGTTGAAGAGGGGAAGGGCCAAGTACGGCACACTTTTTAAATCCTTTATATTAAGTTCGCTTGCTTGCGTGCTTGCTTGCTTGCGTGCTTGCTTGCTTGCGTGCTTGCTTGCTTGCGTGCTTGCTTGCTTGCGTGCTTGCTTGCTTGCGTGCTTGCTTGCTTGCGTGCTTGCTTGCTTGCGTGCTTGCTTGCTTGCTTACGACCGTGCAAATCTTTCGGTCGTTTTTTAACCCACTTCCCGTGATCCAATCGAGCTGACATTTTCCACACAGACTCGTTGTGCGAGACAATTAATGTTCGTGAAAAAAATTCCCAAAATTTTACACTGTTTAGGGAAAACAAATTAAATATTTAATTACCAATTGCTTAATACTGGCAGACAATCATCTGACCCATAGGTGGCAGCCATCTCAAGCCAGAGGACGAGAAGACTCTAGCCGCCACGCATATAAAAGATTTATAGTGAAAAACTTTGTTTTTACGGGTTTACTTGTTATTAATATGGTAAGGTGAGGCTTAAGACTAAGAATAGACTGCATAACAAAAATTTGAGTATACTTCTTGGTACAAAGCAAACGAACACGATCACCTGTCCACAACGTTCTCAGGAAGGATCGAATGTGCGTCGCCGCTCATGTATAGCAGTGGGTTTCGATTTAAAGCTTCATTCAGACGCTGTCTTCCCGACAGACCTGTTCTTCACCTGAGGACGGCTGCTTGCGTTGTGGCCGAAACGTCGTGAGAATTATTTTATTATGTTTTATTTTTATTATTTTATTATTTCCATTCTACGTGACTTTACCGAAAGAACCAAGAAGATAGCAGTGGGTTCTTGACTTGCACCCCGCTGGTTCTCAATCGTAAAGAAAAGTACGATGTTAATAAACACGTAGGGTTGATAATTGGGTTTTTACCCTTTTATCTGGCAACAAAACTGACACCTTTTGTTTTTACAATGGAGTCATGTTTGCATTGACCACAATACCTGCGGTCGGAATACAAACAAAAAACACAACTCTGATAATGTATGCACTGTCCCTGAAATTGATTGGTCCACACCCAAGACAGCTTTTCTTAGAGCCTAGTCTCACATGGTGTTGGACCAGATGACGCCAAAAGGTGCACGACTCAAAGACAACGCACCATCAGAGTTTGAGAACTCGGGCTAAGCATTTACACCATTGGAACCTCCTTTGCCAGTAGCAAAATATGATGATTGGTTTTTTACCCTTTTATCTGGCAAAAAACTGACACCTTTTTAACAAGGAGTCATGTTTGCATTGATGGAATGCAAACAAAAAACACAACTCTGATAATGTATGCATTGTCCTTGAAATTGATTGGTCCACACCCATGACAGCTTTTCTCAGAGCCTAGTCTCACATGGTGCTGGACCAGATGACGCCAAAAGTCGCACGTGGGGGTTTGATGAAACAGAGTAAGTCGTAACGTACGTGCCCCGTGCTTAATGTGCGTGTGTGTTTCGATGATTTACCTTCGAAATAAAACATCTGGATCATGTCTCGCACCCCACCCCCCAGGAAGGGCATCTCGCAACCCCAGACAGTGGCGTGCACAACGGGTTAAGAACCTCACTGCTCGAGACGAATATGCATCGGCCCGTATCTGAAGTCTTCTTCCGCCTTTTTAAGAAAGCGTAGAACGTACACGTGCTCTGCGGTATTCTCAAAAACGATCATAATAATGATAATATTTCGATTTAAAGCTTTCGTGACTGCAGGGATTCATCTTCGTGGTTCTTTCGGTAAAGTCCCGTAGAAGGAAAGTAATACATAATAAAACATAATAAAATAATATAATATTATAAAATAATATAATAATTTATTACTTCCCTTCTACGTGACTTTACCGAAAGAACCAAGAAAAATGATAATATTCATCCACATCGTAGGTTTGAATGTTGCATAATTGTGTTCGCCCCATCTGCATAGCAAGTTGCACGCAGGCGCTAAGTGACTACGCAAGTTTAGCTTCATGCTCCCGTAGAAATGTGAAGGTGCAGCGGCGTAGGGAGCGCTTGAATGTGTGAAGCTGGAGGGAGGGTTGGAGGGAAAAGACCCAAAAACTTTTGGTGGAATTGCTCTCAACGCATTTTCTTTCACCCAGCACGGCGGTGCTGTGACCTTGTTAAAAGTCCTGGAACAGGGAGACGTCTCCATAATTCTGGCTCATCAGCCCCGGACGGAAGCTGGGCTGTTGTTGTAATCATGGGCAAAACGTCGTACCCAAATTGTAAATGTCGTAGTGGGTTTACTCTCCAACGCACACGTGTTAGTGCTAGAGTAGTCACGAATTGGTCACGTTTTGTTTCCGTGACAAACCTCAACTAGTTGGCCGTGTCCGATGGTGGCGGGTTTAACGACACATTCATATTTAAGCGATCTAACACAAAGCAAAAAAACCCAACCTTTATTATGGATAATATTGGTCGCGAAAGCTTACTACTACTAAGTGGTAAACTTACCTTGTTTAAAATGGGGGGAGCGGTAGTGTAGCGCTGCGCTATGAACCGGGTTCGAATCCCGCTCACCGCCAACACCAGTGACGATTATCTGAACCGGTCCTGGGCCTCCCCTAGGTCAACTCAGCCTGAAATGAGTACCTGGTGCGGTGTAAAAACATCGCCACTGGGGAGACAAAGGCGGTCGAGCGTGGTGCTGGCCACCCACCCCCTCGTGTGCCGTGCCGGCCTTCATAGGTGCTCGCTAACAGCACTTGCCCCTACAGTCTGTTAAGGCTACACTGGGGATCTTTATCTTTGTGTACGTGTGTGTACGTGCGTGTACGTGTGTGTGTACGTGTGTGCGTGTACGTGTGTGCGTGTGTGTACGTGCGTGTACGTGTGTGTGTACGTGTGTGTGTGCGTGTGTGTGTACGTGTGTGTGTGCGTGTGTGTGTACGTGTGTGTGTACGTGTGTGTGCGTGTGTGTGTACGTGTGTGTGCGTGTGTGTGTACGTGTGTGTGTACGCTCCCCACGTACACGTACGTGGGGAGCGGTGGTGTAGCGGTTAGCGCTACGCTGCGCTGCGAACCTGGTCACCCGAGTTCGTATCCCGCTCACGGACAAAATCAGTGACGATTATCTGAACCGGTTCTGGGCCTCCCCTAGGTAAACTCAGCTTTAAATGAGTACCTGGTGCGATCTGTAAACATCGCCACTGGCCTTCATAGGTGCTCGCTAACAGCACTTGCCCCTACAGTCTGTTAAGGCTACACGGGGGGTCTCTGTGTACGTGTGTGTGTACGTGTGTGTGTACGTGTGTGTGTACGTGTGTGTGTACGTGTGTACGTGTGTGTGTACGTGTGTGTGTACGTGTGTGTGTACGTGTGTGTTGTGGGGAGCGGTGGTGTAGCGGTTAGCGCGCTGCGCGACGAACTTGCCCACCCGAGTTCGATTCCCGCTCACGGCCAAAATCAGTGACGATAATCTGATCCGGACCTGGAGCCTCCGCTGGGTCGACTCAGCCTCAAATGAGTATCTGGTGCGGTGTCTAGTAAACATCGTCGCTAGGGAGACAAAGGCGGTCGGGCGTGGTGCTGGCCACCCACCCCCTCGTGTACCGTGCCGGCCTTCATAGGTGCTCCTCGCTAACGGCACTTGCCCCAACAGTCTGTGAAGGCTACACGGGAGGGATCTTTGATCTTTGTAGGATAGTGCACAATATTCCACCTGACAGCATGCTGAGATATCCTTGAATTCCGAACCGTGTTAGATATGCGCAGGACTTTAAATACAGAATTTACCGCGTCTCTACTCTACTGTCAACGTATTTAGTCTGGAGCCGTGAATTATTATTATTTTTCATAGTTGTTGTTGTTGTTTCAGCTATCGAAGCATTGGGGAAGGCGTTCATCCAGCAGTGGATGGGCAACGGCTGATGATTAGGAGGGAGGTTAAGTGATAAACAGCGAAATGAAGAAACGCATTTGAGTTCGTAATGCGATGTAAAAGTATGGAACTCATCACGCAAGCGTTTCGTGCACATAACATGATTCCATCACGGTCGATCGGTACGGGCCGGCAATAACCCTTGCACCACTCTTAACTAAGCCGCTATATCTCGTGGCCAACACGTGTGCGAATTGAGCTCAGGTTATTTGGTAATACATGCGTACGCGTGTCATTCTGTATTCATACCCCAGCCGCGAACACACGTTATGCGATGAACGCGCAAAGAGTGATCCACAAACTCTACCTCTTTGTGGTACTACTGTCTGTAAAGGGTTAATTTTTTTGATTGAGAATATACATTGCATATGCACGGTTTCCCATGAGTACAATATATTCGTGTGCATTTTTATTAACCTTTATCGGTACGCCTTTCACTATGCACATGCACACGAAGGATATGTATTAGGTCATCAATTATAATATATAACAATACTTAATTACGTGCATATATATATAATGCCAATGGCAAATGATGGCGGGCATATGGTTTAACTGCCGATAAAATTGATGAGCTTATCTTTTAGTTTAATCCTGTCCCACAAGCATTACTAACTTCTCCCCACCCCCGCCCGCCCCACATCGCTTCTATTTCTTAGCATGAACCTCTTAATTAGTAATTGCACCGTGTTACCTGAAGGAAAGCGATGTCAAATTATCATCGAATCACTGACGGGAGGAGAGTGAAAACGAGCAAACGTGCGATTCAAACGTCTGGTTTAAGCCTCTCTTTAAGAAGCTCGGACTGCAAGTGGACCCAGGTCTGTCAAAGAGTTTATCATCGGGAATTGGCATTGAATGGCAATCGGCGTGACTGCAGTAACTCATTATCGCAGGCTAACGAAATTACCTGAATGTTTACTGAATGTCTGATTCAGCTTGCCGTGCAGCGAGTACAGAAGAGAGTACTCACAACAACAACACAATTACTCCGAACAAATGTTGAACCCCAAAACGGAATTGAGCAAGCAATTCGACACGATCTTCTTGGTTCTTTCGGTAAAGTCACGTAGAATGGAAATAATAAAATAAGAAATGTTTTTATTTTTATTATTTTATTAATAATAAAATGTATTCTTTTTATTATTTTATTATTTCCATTCTACGTGACTTTACCGAAAGAACCAAGAAGATGAATCCCTGCAGTCACGAAAGCTTTAAATCGAAATTCGACACGACTTGCTTTTGTCACTCGTTACGAGGATATATCGATTACCTTAAGGCCAATTGTAGTTTAAGAGTTCCTTACCGTCGCTCACTGAGATGCGACGTGAGAAAGTGTGAAGAGGACGTGTCACCTGCACACTGTTTACAAACGTCACACGACCCATGATCAAAGTTCCATGGGTCAGATCGCGTGAATAGAACTGTGTCGCTAAACCCGCCACAACCGAGAAAGGGCCATTTTAGTTGAGGTTTGTCACGTAAACACAACGTGGTCAAATTTCGATTTAAAGCTTTCGTGACTGCAGGGATTCATCTTCTTGGTTCTTTCGGTAAAGTCACGTAGAAGGGCTTTAACGAAAGAACCAAGAAGAAGAACGTGGTCAATTTGTGACTACTTCAGCACTAACCGGTGTGTTGGAGAGTAAACCCACTACGACATTTACAATTTGGGTACGAAGTTTCGCTGGTGATTGCAACAGTCAGTTTCATCAGTCGATTTTGCCAGAATTCATATCGGCACCGGTACACGTGGGCACATCAATGCACAAACACGGTGAAAGTCCTCTATTCAAGGTGACCACGGTGAGTGTGAATATCCGTCACCAAAGACATATTTTTTATTTGAGCAGGGTAAGTCCCACTGAGCTATGGAGCTATTTTTTCAGAAGCGACTTGGGTGTCATGAACGATAGCTGAACGAAAGTGGCGTATCGTCATCGCGTGGAAATGTGACAGCAGTAGCTACATGCCGACCGCTTTGCTCGTCTTGCGCGTGTGGGACGCGATGCCACCACGTCTCCGAACAGAGACGCGACAAACAAAAAGTGACCGAGATGGAGAAAGTTTAGAAGGAGGACTTCCAGCGGAGAAGGCGGACAACCCATGCGAACGAGCATGCGGCGTCACGAAGCACAGGACACAGTATCCCAAAACCAGGTTGCGAAAACGTGGACATTCGAAATGTCTAAATAATGATAATAATAATGATGGTGATGATGATGGGGGAGAGTTCGTCACGGACACATTGGCTGACCGCTGTTTAGACTTGACACGCGCACGTGCACACGTCAAGCGATTGCGATTCGTCGACAAAGCTCAGGACAGATGATCATCAAAGCACGGGGCAATTGCACCGATAATAATGCTCATAACACATGGTTTTTTGGGGGGTTAGATCGCGTAATGTGTCGTTAAACCCGCCACCACCCGACATCGCCTGCGAAACACTCCCCCAAGCAGCAAGTGACGCCGTGAGAGAGCCCCCCCGCCCCCCAAACAAGACGAGGGACCCCCAGAAAGTATCTCCCCCATGGGCAAGGGAACTCGCTCTCTCGTCTCTCGATAGCCTACAGCCACCGCGGGTGCGAGTGGAGCCAACGCGGCACGAGTGATGCGCGCCACGCCACCCACCAACACCTGCTAGTACGTGCAGGTACAGTCGCTCTTCGTCTGCGATAAACATTTTTTTTTCTGGGCCGAGAATTAAAAAACTAAAATTTATTAAGCGATTCCTCGAACAGCAAGACGCACGCGCGCGCGCGCGCGGACTCACCTTTAGTGGACTTCATCGTGTGACGGACGGCTCATGGACGTGGTCGCGCGTGCGTGTGCGTGCGCGTGCGTGCGTGCGTGTGCGTGCGCGCGTGCGTGCGCGCGCGTGTGTTCCTCGCGTGTGTCTTCGAGTGGCGAACTCCGAACAAACAGATCTTGGGTGGGTTGGCCACGGCCCCTGGAAGGTGACTTAACCCCTGGCTGTTGGACGAAGGTCTTTGTCGCGCTCCGAATAGAGTAGCTCCCTGGTTCCAGGCGCGGACTAATTTGTCGGTTCGCAGATTAGTGGAGATCCCGCGCGTCTTGAGTCCGCGACTTACGCCCGACCCCTTGGGGGGGGGGGCTACGAAAAGCGGGCTATAAGTGGCGATTCGTCCGAGCAGCTGCGCGCGTGACGGCGTCAGCGTGCACGCGCGCGCATGTGCGTGTGTCGGTGTGTTGGGACGTGTGTGTGTGTCAGTGTGTGTGTGTGAGAGTGTGGAGGGAGGCGTGGTTGCTGGTTCACGCCAGCATCCACCCACTTGCCGTTCCGGCCTTTCGTAGGTGGCCCAGCTCGCACAACGGCACTTGCCCCACAAGTATGTTGCAGGCTATACGGGGGATCTTTGTCGTTGTGGGAGGGGGATGGAAGCGATGAGGAGGGTGGGTGGTTGGTGGTGGTGTGGGCTGTGGGAAGGAGACGGGGTGAGGTATGTATTTCCATCCGTCTCCTCCTCCCCTTCTCATCACCCCACCTCCTCCTTCACAACCCCCTCGAGCCCCCAACCTTCTCCTGCCTCCTCCTTCTGTCTGCACTCACTGACCAGCACGCACAACCACTTGTAGCCACACACGTGTTTGTGTGTGTTGTACAACACGTGTGTGTGTACAACACGTGTGTGTGTGTGTTGTACAACACGTGTGTGTGTTGTACAAAACACGTGTGTGTGTTGTACAACACGTGTGTGTGTGTACAACACGTGTATGTGTGTTGTACAACACGTGAGCACAACACGTGCACACAGCCACGCGTACACAGTCACGCTTCATCGTTCAACATTTAATTCACTGCTTCCACTAGAACCTAACCAAATGCACGCTCACAGGAACAGAGGCAAAGGGACACCCCCCCCCTCTCCGTATAGCCTTCGACGGACTGTTGGGGCAAGTGCTGTTAGCGAGCAGCACCTACGAAGCCCGGCACGGCGCACGATGGTGGTCAACGTCACCCCCGGCCCGCCTTTGTCTCCCCCAAACTGCCGTTGCTTACTCACCGCGCCGGGTGACTCGATTGAGACTGATTCGACCCAAGCGAGGCCCTGCACCGGCACAGACATTTGGAGCCCTCGCTGTTGTTTGGTCGCGAGCGGGCATCGAACTGACGTCGCCCCGGGGTTTTGCGGCGAGGTGAGTTCCACCTGCAGCGGCCATCAGGCTGGTGAAGCTAGTGCGGGGGCCTGGAGCATGATGTTGTTTATAAAGGGGCCCTAAATGTTTTTTTTTTTTAAACACGTAAATATGAAAAGACAATTTTTTTTAACTTGCATAGTAAAGTTTTATTTGCTATGCAGCCAGATAATGCGACAAATCTCTAAGCTTAAACACCCAGTCGTTCGTAAAAGTTGAAGGCGGTATAGTACTATAGTAATAGAGCAAGTGCAGAATCACTGAATCGGAGTTGATAGCTTGAAAGCATTTAGCGCGGAGCCCTTGAAAGTGCGGGGCACGTAGCTACTACATATGTAGTAGCTACTACATATTACTACATATGTACTACTACATATTATGTAGTAGTAGCTACTACATATGTAGCTACTTTTGCTACGATGATAAACCGGCACTGTGCGCATTGCGGAACGGAATCAAATGTCCTTTCGGGAAAACTGTCACCCTTCCAAGCATAACTGTTCCCCGACGCCTCTTCCCGGCTATCTTATTCCACGAGGACTCTTTTAATACCGCAGCGTTACATTTCACGTTCATTTTTCTTCACTATTAAGTTTACACCAATGCATATTATAAATATTAATATATATGTCGTTAGAAAGTCGGTAATTTCCTGCTCAAATGAGCTTTGTGGCTGTGCTCATTTCCCCGTTTCAGCCATACCGCTAGTGGTGGAAATTCCACGTTCGTATGACGGAGCCGAGGATATCCATAATACAACCACTGCTGACGATGAAACAAAAACAATTCAGCGCTTTGTCAATCCCCTGTTGAATGAAGGCTGCCCCATGCCGCGTCAATCATCGGGGTTGTTTGACTATACTTCACCACGCTGGTCAATGCGGGTTGGTGAACGTGGCGGGAGGGTGGAGGGTGGGTGCTCGGGTCATTTCAGATATCGCTCGCCACTGATATTAGCCGTGGCCGGGAATCAAACTGAGGTCGCAAGGTTCACGGTAATTACTTTCTCTCGCCTTCATCCCCTACGGGACGTCAGGCTGCAGGGTTCACGGTGCGGTGTGCTAATTAACGCACCACTGCTCCACCCCATTCTGCCGGGGTAATTCATTCACGTTTCTCCAGTGCACTCTGTAATCCCATCACCCCCCCCCCCTGTTTATTCAACCTGGAATAAAATATCTCAGCTTCCATGACGTCGTAGATCAGGGGGCATCGCCACCGTCTCTCAAATGCCATCTCGTGGTGGCTGGGAGATGTTAACTACCTCGCCTGGTATGCAGGAGGTCGTAGGTTCGATCCCGACCCTGATACCTGCTGTGTATTTGGAGTTTGCGTGTCTCTCTCTCCCCGTGTCTCTTTCCGGGACCACCACTTTTCCCTCCACATTTAGAAGCATGCGCTTAGAGTATTCGGCTGCTATAAAGTTCCACGCGATAAGCCACTTCGTTGAGCTATCATTTGTGGCCAGGTCGCTTTTGAAAAATAGCTGTACAGTTCAGTGGGCCTCGCCTGGTAAAATAAACAATAGTGAACAATCATTGTTGTTCATCGCTGTAGAGAGAAAAACATAACCTGACTGGGTGGCACTACTTGCTGAGAGATCTTGAACGACATTCAAGCGAGTTGTAAAATCCCGATCAGGGGATCAACTCTCTTTTGTGCAAGCGACGCGAACTCGCTCCGTCTCTCCCCCGCTCGCTACAATCGTCGGGACTCATCGTGCGGCGAGCGAACCGCTGGCCCACCGCTCCGCACAGCAGCCAAACGCGACAGGGTGTGCAGCTGAGTCGACGTCGTGAGAGCGTGAAAGTTGTCAGCCGCTAATGAAATGTTGTCACTTTTGTTTGCCATTATTCTCATTAGCAACACTCGCCGCTAATGTTAGCCATGGCCGGGAAGCGAACTCCATCCATATAGCGCAGTGGCACTAACCACTGGGCCACTATCCCACATTCTTAATTGCACAGCGGATATAATGCATTTCACCGGCGCGTGTATGTCCCACTGCGTGTGGGGGAGCGGTGGTGTAGCGGTTAGCGCTACGCTGCGCTACAAACCCGGCGGCCCGAGTTCGATTCCCGCTCACGGCCAACACCGGTGACGATAATCTGAACTGGTCCTGGTGGTGCATCGACTTAGTCGTTTAAGTCGGTCGACCCACGGCACCTGCTGGGTCTGTCCCGTGACCTCCCGCCAGCAGCGAGCCTTCGACACTTCACGTGGCATCAACGTGCACCTAGCCTGGCACAGGCGCCGTGGTGCCGTCCACCGCCACTTATTGGCGAACGGCAGCAGCAACGGCGGTGGTGGTTGTTGTTGTTGTTGGTTGTTGCTCGCTAAACTCGCGAAGACCGTTTTAGAATGACCGAGTGCGAATTTAGAAGCGGCCTTTTGTTCTGACGGAACACTTTTAAAATAAAGACGTCGTGTCCGCCGGCGCTGGGCAACGGACGTCACGTGCACAAATTACTCGCGCGACTGCCCGGAAGAGGGACGCATATCTAACGGGTGACGTTTCGGGCAATGGGCCTGCTTCACAGCAGAAAGATGATCTGTATGCTATAAGTAATAATAATAATATAAATGTACAAACCTCGACATATTTGTCAATTACACTTTTATGCTTAAAATGTTTTTTCTTAAGAGGCGACGTTTCGGGCAGATGCCCTTATTCATGGCACATTGTTTAAGCAAAAGCCTCGTAAGGCAGGGCATGGTGGGGGTTTGATACATTCTTAGTCGATTAATCAACTTCGTATACATAATCCCAGCTCTATATCAAAACCTCTTGTAAGTTTCATAACCCGATACTGTAACCGGGTTGTAACTTCCTGAAGTCTAAGAATGTTTGTTTATTATTTATATATATTTCAAATGTCAGCTACAGCAAAACAAACATTTAAGGCAATTTGAGTTTTGAGGGTTTTCCCCGCTACCCCCCCCCCACCCCCGGTCTACAGGCAGGCACGAGAAAAACTTTCCGTCCAAAAAAATAATCTGACACCTCTAATTATAACCAGACCATATATTGAGAGCTATCCTACATCAAACACATCGTGTATATATACACGCGCACATCTATAAATACATCCTATTTCGGTTGATTCGCTCACGGCGTGCGCGCTTAAGGAAATGTGACCCCCACCCGAAGTTACGTTACGCGGCCACGCTCCATTGCGTCAGTCTCAGACCCCCGCCCCCCGCGGGATCTTACATTCCTCACCCCCCCCCCCACCATCACCAACACGTATCTTGCGTGGTGCCTTCAAATCGGCAGCCCCAGCCTTCAAGCGCGCCGTGGCGCTGTGAATCCCGACTCTCTTCCTGCCTACTCTGGACCAGAGGTCGCAACCGGGTACCCGATACCCGTACCCTACCCGATACCCGGCTACCCGTACCCGGCTGGGTATCGGGTAGGGTACGGGTACCCGTTTGCGACCCTGGTGCGGCCGGGTATGGGTACAGGTAAGGAATTAAAACCTGATTGCGACCTCTGGTCTGGACATCAATGGCAGTAGCGATGATGCCCAGAGCGCTCAACGTTTCAACAACGTCAACGCCGCTGCTGCTTGATGCTGCTGCTGCTTGCTGCTGCTGCTGCAGTTCCACCTGAAGACGGAAGCTTGTGTTGCCTCCGAAACGTCGTGATTTTTATTTTACTTTTATTAATTTTAATTTTTACCTACGTGACTTTACCGAAAAAACCTACGAATATGATTCTCCTCCGTTGAAGGAGCGTGAACCAACAAACCGTGGGGTTTTGCGGCATGGTCCGTACATCGGGCAGCAATGACACCACGGCGGCGAAATGTTAACTACCTCGCCTGGTTAACGGAAGGTTCGTGGATTCGATCCAGACCCCTGACGCCTGCAGCTGTATGTTTGGAGTTTGCGTGTCTCTCTCTCTCTGCGCTGAGAGTATTTGGCTGCTACCGCTATACATTCTCCACGTGATGATGAAAAGCCACTTCGTTGAGCCATCATTTGTGGCCACAGGTCGCTTCTGGAAAAAAGAGCTATATAGCTCAGTGGGCTGAACAAAAGTAAATAGTAAACCATACACTCGCACACACGTGGCTTGTCTTTAGTTTCCCATTAATGAAAGAGATGTGTGCTATGATGATGTTTATTTGAAACGTTGTTACACAAAAGTGCATACGTGAGTGTTCCTGTATAACAGCGGATGAGAGGCATTGGGCCCACAGCTCCCACGAGATTTTGAAGCTAACACCACGCAGGGACAGCTGCTACTGGGGGTCCCCCCTTTGAATGATTGAGATGAGATTCGATGTAAGGCGCTTTGAGATGAACGGGCATTTAAGCAAGCGCCTTGTAAAACTGGAGGACCCGGAGAAAAATACACGCGACCACGGGGAGGAAGAGAGAGAAATATGGAACTACAAATATTGAACAAAAAAGGCGTCAGGGTCGAGATCGAACCCACGACCTCCCGTATACCAGGCGAGGTCGTTTACATCTCGGCAGCGCGGCTCCCAAAAGTAGAAAACACATCCATGTAGAGACGGCGCGCAGTGAGAGCGGTGCTGCTGATGATGCCGCTGATGATTATTCTGTTGCTGCTGCTGATGATGCTGCTACTGATGATGATAATGCTGCTACTGATGATGTTGCTGCTGCTGATGATACTGCTGATGATGCCGCTGATGATTATTCTGTTGCTGCTGATGATGCTGCCGAGGATGATGATAATGCTGATGATGTTGTTGTACAGAAGTGTGCTGCCTCGCATCTCGTTGCCCTCGCCAGCAGCCGCTCTGCGGAGTCCCCCACCCCACCCACCACCACCCACCACCACCACCACCACCCACCACCACCACCCACCACCACCACCACCACCACCCACCACCATCCACCACCCACCACCACCACCCACCACCACCACCACCCACCACCACTACCACCACCACCCACCACCACCACCCACCACCACCACCACCACCCACCACCATCCACCACCCACCACCACCACCACCCACCACCCACCACCCACCACCACCCACCACCACCACCCACCACCACCACCACCACCCACCACCACCCACCACCACCACCACCCACCACCACCCACCACCACCACCACCACCCACCACCCACCACCACCCACCACCACCCACCACCACCACCCACCACCACCACCCACCACCACCACCACCACCACCCACCACCACCCACCATCCACCACCAACACCACCCACCACCACCAACCACCACCACCACCACCCACCACCACCACCCACCACCACCACCACCCACCACCACCACCCACCACCACCACCACCCACCACCACCACCACCACCCACCACCACCACCCACCACCACCACCCACCACCACCACCCACCACCACCACCACCCACCACTACCCACCACCCACCACCACCACCCACCACCACCCACCACCACCACCACCACCACCCACCACCACCACCCACCACCACCACCACCACCCACTACCACCACCACCCACCACCACCACCCACCACCACCCACCACCACCACCCACCACCACCAAGGTTTCCTGCCACGGGTGATGAGCAGGGATCACCAACGGCGCCACGCGTCGTTGTGGGTGGGTGAGCGCCAGATCCGCCCCCACCCTCCATCCCCCCCCACCCCCTACCACCCCCCACCACCGCCTCCCACCCTCCATCCCACCCAGCACCCCCCCCCCCACCGCGAGGAGACTTTCCTTCGGGCGGGCTGCAGGAGGCCCGGGGTCGGGATGGATGCCACGTGAAGCCTCCCGATTAATATTCACGATCCACGACAAAATATTTGAGACGAAAAATAAATCCACGTCTGTCGAGGGGCCCTCTTCTGTGCGAGTCTCGGGGCAAATGGCTCCTCTTGCAACCACCCCACCCCCTCTCTGTTGGGGGGCCCTGGTTAGTTCACGTTCTGTTGGGGGGCCCTGGTGAGTTCACGTTCTGTTGGGGGGCTCTGGTGAGCGCAAGTTCTGTTGGGGGGCCCTGGTGAGCGCAAGTTCTGTTGCTGCTGATGCTGATGATGCTGCTGCTGATGATGCTGCTACTGATGATGCTGCTGCTGCTGCTGATGATGATGATGATGCTGCTGCTGATGCTGCTGATACTCAGCGCCCGTGCTGACGGCTCCTTGGGCTCGCTCTGAACGACGCTGCACATCAGACGACTTCACTCCCCGCTTCGTGAAGTCTGGAACTTCAGAATCCCCTCCCATCGTCTCATTTCCCAAGTTCGTAGAATAGCCACGCTCAATTCAATGCACGTTAAAACTCGTGTTTACTTACTTGATATTTTTTACATTTTATTTACCAGGTAAAGCCCACTGGGCTATCAGCTATTTTTCAGAGGCGAAGTGGCTTATGTCATCATCCACATCACCGGAGTCATCGTCACGCGTGGGAATGTATCGTAGCAAAGCAAATCATCTGAATGCGTGTCCATTCTAAATGTGGAGGGAGGCGCAAGGCTGGAGGAATTCGGTAGAGAATGATCCACACGAACACCACGGGAAGAGCGAGAGGAGAGAGAGACAACACGTGGTCTCCAAATATACAGCCTCGCCGCATTTGAGATAAGGGGCTGTCCATAAATGACGTCACGCGATTTTGGACGATTTTTGACCCACCCCCCTTCGTCACACGGCGTCACAAAAAGTCAGACCCCCTCTCAAATATGACGTCACAAAGCTCTGCCCCCCCCCCCCCGAAAAAAATAAAATATGCTTCAAATCGCTTCTAACTATTATCATTGTAGTGCGTATTTAATGTGGCGCTGCACTCTGATGTTGTAGGAGAAAACATTTATTAAAAAGTCTATTTAATTAAGTAGAACGTGTTATCTATATTTATTTAAAGTTGCGCGTTTTGATGTGACGTCACATTTCTCACCCCCCCCCCTCCCCCCTTGTCACACATCGTCACAAATGTCTGACCCCCCCCCACCCCTAGGTGCGTGACGTCATTTATGGACGGCCCCTAACTCGTGGGCAATATAACACGTCAACCAGTGCAGTTTGTTTTCTGGCCGCTTGACATTTTCGGAACCTGTCGCTCAGCAAATCGCGATCGTAAAATAGAGTCCGGCTCCACAAGCCCACACCCCCCTTGCTCTCATCTCCTCTGCCAACGACTGCACCTTCACTCGAACCATGCCGGTGGAATTACGCACGGTCTCGATTTAAAGCTTTCGTGACTGCAGGGATTCATTCATCCTCTTGGTTCTTTCGGTAAAGTCACGTAGAAGGAAAATAATAAAATAATAAAAAGAAAACATAATAAAATCATTCTCACGACGTTTCGGCCACAACGCAAGCAGCCGTCTTCAGGTGGAGAACAGTTCTGTATTTTAATAATTTTATTATTTTCCTTCTACGTAACTTTACCGAAAGAACCAAGAAGATACGCACGGTCTGTTTCGCCAGAGAAAGTCACACGGCCACCCCCGTAAGTTCTGATGCTGAGAGCCCTCAAGCTGAACTAACAAAAAAACCCGTGAGTGCATCATCATATAACAACATATTTTAAGTTAAATTGCGTAGGGGGGAGTGTGTGTGTATGTGGGTAGCTGTGGTGGAGTGGTTAGCGCTGCGCTGCGCTACGAACCCGGCACCGCGAGTTCGATTCCCGCTCACGGCCACTAACACCAGTGACGATTATCTGAAACCGTTCCTGGGCCTCCCCTAGGTCGACTCGGCCTCAAACGAGTACCTGGTGCGGTGTGTACAAACATCGCCGCTGGGGAGACAAAGGCGGTCGGGCGTGGTGCTGACCACCCACCCCCTCGTGTGCCATGCCGGCCTTCTTTGGTGCTCGCTAACAGCACTTGCCCCTGCAGTCTGTTGAGGCTATACGGGGGATCTTTGTCTTTTGTTGTGACGGGTTAGGGAATTCCCAGACCGTCGGGGTTTCTCTGAGCTCACGCGTGGCATTCATTCCACGGCAGTGCATTTCTCATCGAGTCCACGCGTCTGCGTGGCAATGTGTGGAGCAACGTGGCAGTTCAACTCTCGACTCGATCACTCCCTGGATGGGTTGTTATGGATGCGCGACGAACAAACAACAACTCAATCAAATATTTTTGGTTCTTTCGGTAAAGTCACGTAGAAGGGAAATAATAAAATAATATAAAACAATAAAAATTATCACGACGATTCGACTGCAACACAAGCAATCATCATCAGGTGTGAAATCCACAGCAAGAAATTTTGAAAAAAAAAATGTGATTTCACACCTGATGATGATTGCTTGTGTTGCAGTCGAATCGTCGTGAGCATTTTTAATGTTTTATATTAATATTATTTTATTATTTCCCTTCTACGTGACTTTACCGAAAGAACCAAGAAGATGAATCCCTGCAGTCACAAAAGCTTTAAATCGAAAACAGGAGGTGTTAAGATGTTCAAACACCAAATAGAAACATTTTGCGAGTAATCAAACTGCATAGCTCCAGTGACTTCCTAAGGAAGGAACGTTCCAGACGGCCAAAAGAAGCACATCTGAAAGCGCCGCGCGATGCGGTGACTACCGACTTCGTTCGATGGCCAGCCAACAGCCGCTGCGAGGATGATCGGAGTTCGCGTGATGATGGTTTATGCTCCTTGGCGAGATGTCCCGCGGATAGACTCGTCCACGCCGCAGGAATGTGGAATGTCCTACATTGGCTCAGGGCTGTAAGCAGGAAATTAGCAATGCCTCGATGCTCACCAGAGCAGGCGATTATTTGGGCCAAAACAAATCTACGCAGTATTAATTGTGCACGCAACGTGACTACTCTTAAGCGGAAAGGCATGGAAATACTCGATGGAGTGGGGGGGGGGGTCCGTTCTGGTGGGGGGGAGGGGGCACCTCACGAACGAGTGGGCGGGCAATCGGATTATTGGCAGAGAAGCGAGCAGTGGTAGCTGGCTGGCTGGTGGCTCACGGTTTTTAGTTTTTTGTCACGGTGGTACCGACCAATCTGGGCTTCATCTGAAGCAATAAACACGTCGGGTTGTGTAGCGTCACCGTTTGGCGTCACGCACAAAGGCAAAGACCACCCCGTGTAGCCTTAACAAGCCGTTGGGGCAAGTGCTGTTAGCGAGCACCTATGAAGGCAGGCACGTCACACAAAAATCCCTAAACGCATGTTGATTTTAAATGTGGAGGGAAAACCTGGAGGACCCGGAGAAAAATCCACACGACCACGGAGAGAGAGACGCGCAAACTCCACATATACATACTCTTAGGTTTTTTCGGTAAAGTCACGTAGGTAAAAAAGAAAAAGAAAATTAATAAAAGTAATAATAGAAATAAAATAATAAAATAATAAAAAATCACGACGTTTCGGAGGCAACACAAGTCCCCGTCATCAGGTGGGACCGTCACAGCTAGACTTGCTGTATCAAGTGAGTCACAAATGAGTCACTTGATACAGCAAATCTATTTTATTTCTATTATTAATTTTAATTTTATTTTTTACCTACGTGACTTTACCGAAAAAAACTAAGAGTATGAATCCTTGCAGTCACGAAAGCTTCAAATCTAGAATCCAGATATACAGCAGCAGGCGTCAGGGTCTGGATCGAACCTACGACCTCCTGCATACCAGGCGAGGTAGTTAACATCTCCCAGCCACCGCGAGATGCCATTTGAGAGACGGTGGCGATGCCCCCTGATCTACGACGTCATGGAAGCTGAGATATTTTATTCCAGGTTGAATAAACAGGGGGGGGGGGCGGTGATGGGATCACGGAGTGCACTGGAGAAACGTGAATGAATTACCCCGGCAGAATGGGGTGGAGCAGTGGCGCGTCATTTATCACACCGCACCTTGAACCCTGCAGCCTGATGTCCCGTAGGGGATGAAGACGAGAGTAAGTAATTACCGTGAACCCTGCGACCTCAGTTTACACGGTGAACTACCGAACGTTGTTTGATCCAAAACTAAATAGTACAAAATACAAAAATATCCGTGTCTAACAGAGGTCCTTGCCTGCAACACCTGGCAGGTCACCAGCATCATCCATTGAAGCAAGCCTTGCTCTGCTGATGAGACTCTGAATGTGAATATTGGCCAATATGTTTGTGTTAATTGAACCATTGCTGCTGAAATTGCGCACTCCCAGAAGGCCGCGTGGCTGACGGGATGTGGCTTATTTATATTCTCCGCAATGACTCCAATGATTATCCCGTGTGTTCCACAACAGAAGAACGGAGAAAGAACCTTCCCCAATATGCGTATATCCTCCTCTGCATTATAATACGAAGCTCCTAAATGAAAGACAGCGCCCCCCCCACACACATTACTCGGCCCCCTCTTGTCGCCCCCACCAAAAATAAAAACCCTTACGAACATTTTGAAAAAAAAAGAACATCCCCCCCTCCCCCCCGATTTAAAGCTTTCGTGACTGCAGGGATTCATCTTCTTGGTTCTTTCGTTAAAGTCACGTAGAAGGGAAATAATAAAATAATAAAAATAAAACATAATAAAATAATTCTCACGCGCTCTTCCCCCTCCAACCCAGCTTAAATATACGCTCCAAGCCTGGTGGTGTTTCATTCAGACGCTGTCTTTCCGACAGACCTGTTCTTCACCTGAGGACGGCTGCTTGCGTTGTGGCCGAAACGTCGTGAGAATTATTTTATTATGTTTTAGTTGTATTATTTTATTATTTCCCTTCTACGTGACTTTACCGAAAGAACCAAGAAGATGATTCCCCCCCGCCCGCCACCAAAAAAATACGTCTACTGAAAGCCGGAAACAACGGGAGGTGTGAAAATGCAGAGTTAACAAAACAAGTGAGAACTCGAAGCCGCAAATACGCATCTGGCCGTGCTACGCGTGCGTCACGGGACGGCCACTACCTCCGAGAGGGAGAGGAGGTTCGTTGAGAGAGAGAGAGTGAGCGAGAGTGTGAGTGAGCGAGAGACTTTGACTTTTAAACAACTTTTATTGCCGCCAGCAGCAAAAGCACCGGAGGCGATTCCAATATGAAAAACAGTCGCCAACAAACGAAAGAAAACAAACGTTACATATCGTTACAAATCTACGTGCTGTGGTGCTGAAAGCACCGCACACAACACAAAGAAAAAAGTCACGTGGTTGTGGTGTCATCGCGCACGCCACGGTGACGAGCGAGCGTTTCAGAAAGTGAACACGAGGGTGCCGTCCACGCTGGTGCAAAGGGCCTTTCCGGCTCCCCAGCGTTCGAAGAATACGTGCACATCACCGGCGTGAGCGAGAGAGTGAGCGAGAGAGTGAACGAGAGAGAGAGAGAGCGAGAGAGCGAGCGAGAGGTGGGGGTTTACATAAAGCAAAGTTTAAAAATGATATAATTTTTTTTTTTACGAAATGATGAACGAAGCCAAGTGCCGAATACACCGACCATCTTCTTGTTTCCACTGATCGTAAAACAAAGAGAGAGGGGGGTGGGGGGGGGTGCGAGCGTGTGGAGTTTGCTGCGATGGAGGCTGTAGCCGGCGGGTGCCCCATGGCGCTGCTTTGGTGCGGTGCCGAACGCAGGCGCAAGCGATGTCTTGGTGAAGGCAGGGGGGGGGGGCAGCAAGCGGATATCGCTTGACACTCACTGATGTTGGCCCGTGGCCGTGAATTGAACCGAGGTCCCCCGCGTTTGTAGGTGGAGTGCGCTATTCCGAGGGCATTTTCAAACAGTTGTGGGATCGTTTCTCCCTCGTCTGGTGTGCAGGGGGTCGTGGGGTCGATCCTGACCCTGACGATGCCTGTTGTACATTTGGAGTTTGCGTGTCTCTCTCTCATCATCATCATCACGGTGGTGAGATGTTAACTCCCTCGGCTGGCGTGCAGGAGGTCGCGGGTTCGATCCCGATCCCGACCCTGACGATTCATGTTGTACATTTGGAGTTTATGTGTCTCTCTCTCTCCGCGTGGTCGCGTGGATTTTTGCAGACCTGAATCCTTGTAGAAAGATTTCAGTTTTGTTGCCAGAAAAAAAAAGTGGAAAAACCCTATTATTATATTTTGGTACTGGCAAAGAAGGTCTAATGATGTTTGAATAGTTTTGAATAGTTTAGAGATGGAAATGCTGGCGGAGGTGCCAAGCCAGTCACGGTCGCTCACACTGTGCTCGCCCTACAGCTACAGCTGTAGGTCCCTCACACTGTGCTCGCCCTACAGCTGTGCTGGACCTTCCGGTACGGAAACCCGAGTGGTGTGGCACTCCCCACTTCACCACCGCTCCAGAAATAAGTGCACGCCACGTGGCTCAGCGTAAAACTGCGCCTCCGTTGCATCGCGAACGCCGCCTCCGCCAATGGGTTTACTCACGAACTCAGTCGACGCGAGCGCGTGGGTCTCTGTCTGAGTCCGTGGGTCTCTTTGTGAGTATGTGGGCCTCTTTGTGAGTCTGTGGGTTTCTATGCGAGTCTGTGGGTCTCTTTGTGAGAATGTGGGTCTCTATGCGAGTCTGTGGGTCTCTTTGTGAGTATATGGGTCTCTACGTGAGTCCATGAGTCTCGATGCGAGCCTGTGGGTCTCTATGTGAGTCCGTGGGTCTCTTTGTGAGTCTGTGGGTCTCTATGTGAGTGTGTGAGTCTCTATGTCAGTGCGTGGGTCTCTTTGTGAGCATGTGGGTCTCTATGCGATACTGTGGGTCTATATGTGGGTCTGTGGGTCTCTATGTAAGTGTGTGGGTCTCTTCCTGAGTCTATTGATCTATTTGTGAGTTTATGCGTCTCTTTGTGAGCATATGGATCTCTATGTGATACTGTGGGTCTCTATGTGTGTGGGTCTCTATGTAAGTGTGTGGGTCTCTTCCTGAGTCTATTGATCTCTTTGTGAGTCTATGCGTCTCTTTGTGAGTATATGGGTCTCTATGTGAGTCTATGGGTCTCTTTGTGAGTCTACGGTATTTTTAATTGACGTCAAAGCCATTGTGTTTTTTTTTTATACCAACTTGCCTACTTATGATTAAAATTTCAGGTTTTGGGTTGTAGGCTCCCCACCACCCGATGCAGAGAAACAAATTAAATGGTCACGTGGTGTACAAGCGTTTTTTTTATTGGCTCAGCTCACTCGCCGCTATTAAGGCGAGCGGCGACGTTTCGCTCGAAGCTTTCGAGACGAGATCCAGGAAGGCGCGATGAAAATCCGGGATGCCAGGACAACCCAAAAAATAAATTATTAATCGCAATACTGACTGCAACAACAAAAAAAACCCTCCGTGTTACGCTGCCCAATTCCGCTACGGGGGATGTGAGCAGAGCAAACATGGAGCTCTCTTAGACCTCTCAACAATGACCATTCACACTTGCATTGCACGTGTCTCATCCAACAATCACACATAGGGTGGCCCTACACTGCAGAGCCGTCCCTAGGGTACACGGCGGATCCCGGGCGACTGCCCCGGGCCCCGCACTTTGGGGGGGGGGGGGGGGTGCCCTCCCACGCTTCGATGTCACGGCGTCAGATGTCAAACTTCAGGTTCAGTTTGAAGGCGCCGCGGGTTGCCCCACACATGGACGGCCCTGCCTACAATAAGCCTCCACATCACACATCATGCCGCGCTCAATCAATACGCTCACTCATACATCGTTCAATGATATACAATTGTACACCACCCAAACCATCGTCCAGAAATTGTGCAACTTGCCATCAGCTCTCTTCGCAGCCTGCCATTTTTGAATTACGCCGTGCGAGTTCAGGTCGCGCGCAGTCTTGGGACATCTCTTGTTTTGCCGCTCATTAAACGCGAGATCCGATATCTCTCCGCGCGCCTCGGAGACGTCCGTGCGTTTGATTGAGAGCATCTTACGTAACGAAGCGCTAGGCTGGAAAGTTTCGCGTCGTTGTGGTTTTTTTTTACATCTCCTGGTGACCCCGCAGGCTCGCCAAATGCTCGGAGAAGTTTCTCTGATTTCGATTTAAAGCTTTCGTGACTGCAGGGATTCATCTTCTTGGTTCTTTCGGTAAAGTCACGTAGAAGGGAAATAATAAAATAATAAACGAATAATCAAAATATTGTAGTATGTTTAATGTTTATTATTTTATTATTTCCCTTCTACGGTAAAGTCCCGTAGAAGGGAAATAATAAAATAAAAAAATAAAAAATATTGTATTATGTTTAAATGTTATTATTTTATTATTTCTCTTCTACGGTAAAGTCACGTAGAAGGGAAATAATAAAAATAATAAAATAATAATAAAACATCTTTTTGTTATGCTTTATTTTTTTTATTTTATTATTTCCCTTCTACGTGACTTTACCGAAAGAACCAAGAAGACATTTCTCTGAGTTACCTTTCCCCCGACCCCCACCAACCCACCTCGCCGCTCTTGTTGAACAGAGGGCCCCTCATCGTGGACATTTGATTTGATCACTCTGGAGCCCCTTTTGCCCTTTCGGGTCTCGGGACGATAGCCACGCTACGCTCGGTCTGGACGCAAGCCGCGTGCCCTCGTGTGTGCGTCGCACGTGCCACGGGTGTCACTGCTCCCACGTCGGTTTCAGACGCTGACCTTCTAGAGGATTCATGTTCTTAGGTTTTTTCGGTAAAGTCACGACCAGTATATATACAAGGACTGTTTTCTTGGAATTTATCTCACTTGATTACAGCTATCGTGCTGTGACGGTTCCACCTGAAGACGGAAGCTTGTGTTGCCTCCGAAACGTCGTGATTTTTATTTAATTTTTTATTTTACTTTTATTAATTTAAATTTTTTTTTACCTACGTGACTTTACCGAGAAACCCTAAGAATATGAATCCTTGCAGTCACGAAAGCTTCAAATCTAGAACTTCTAGAGGATCTCTGGCCGAGGAGCAACCAAACTAGGTCTTCAAAATTCGTGCGCAGGCTTCAGTTTTAGTTTTTTGCCCAGGGTAAGAAAATGTAGTCCTCTACTTACGATGGAGATGCGTTACGACGACCCCATCGTAAGTCCAAAAATATCGTAAGTCGGACCATCGTAACTCGGGGACTATCTGTATATAACAACAACCGCGTCGATAATAATTTCTGTGATTGAAGAACCCTGGAAGGAAATTACCTCTTCTTGATTCTTTCGGTAAAGTCACGTAGAAGGAAAATAATAAAATAATAACAATAAAACATAATACTATAATTCTCACGACGTTTCGGCCACAACGCAAGCAGCCTTGCGTTGTGGCCGAAACGTCGTGAGAATGATTTTATTATGTCTTATTTTTTATTATTTTATTATTTTCCTTCTACGTGACTTTACCGAAAGAACCAAGAAGATGAATCCCTGCAGTCACGAAAGCTTTAAAGGGAAATGATCTCGTTTCACTCCTCTTGAAATGTGCCCGCAGTGGTCACTTCTTTCGCACCGTACATAGTCAGCCGTGATGATCGGAGGTGCGAAATCGGAGGCTTCATTAATCGAGGCTCCTCAAACGGGTTCGACAAAATCTACGTGAGCCGACGATTACGACGTGTGGAAATGTCCATCGCGTAAACAATCATTAGATGGACAAAAAGGGGGGGGGGGGGGGGGGCATGTGAAAGTATTGTGTGGATGCAAAAAAAAAACATCCATGCGTTCAAAACTTCAAGCTGGAGTTAGAAACCTTACAAAAAAATCATGGCACGAAAATAACGGCAGCATCTGGATGCCCTCCGTGTGCGTGCGATAAGTTAATTAAAGGGCACGGATATAAAAAAAAAAACATTGTTGCCTTGTGTTATTGAGTTGGAAAAGTTGCTGGGAAATTCTTACTTTTTTATTTTTGGCAGCATAAACTAAGTTTGGTAGAACAGTACACCGGCCTTCCTAATATAACTAATAAATTAAAAGGACACCGATATCGCGTAACGGGCAGAGCTGATCAAGATGTTTCCAGTGCCACCGTAACTTCCGTCCCCCGGCTACAAAATACGACCCAGCAAGCGCCAACACTGCAGCTGCAAACAACGCTCAGCAGCCTAACTGGGGGAGTATCATGCAGAGTGACAGCTGTTTTCATCCAGCAACCACTGCTGGGTGAAGGCCTCCACCCCCAAGGATGATCGCCGCCTCTCACGCGATCACAGACGCAGGATGGAAGAGCCGGCCCCGTTGTGAATGTGGCGAAGTAGAGATCTGTCCGTCGCTCTGGGCGAGATGTTAACTCCATTGCCTGGTGTGCTTGAGGGTCGCGGGTTCGATCCCTGACCCTGACGACTGTCAGTTGGCATGTTTCTCCCCGTGGAGTTTTGCTCCAGGTCCACCGGTTCTTTCACACCCCCCCCCTCTCCTTTTATAAACACGTGTTTAGAGCAGTTGGCTGCTGCTATACATTTGGCACGCGATGATGTTGATGATAAGCCTCTTCGTTGAGCTATCATTTGTGGCCAGGTCGCTTCTGAAAAAGAGCTGTACAGCTCAGTGGGCCTTACCTGGTGACATAAAAAATAGTGAATAGCAAAAAAGAAGATGTATATAAAGTCGCATTACGGCAATTCGAGCAATGTACATACGATGATGGTGGTTGAGATATAAAGAGTGGGGTTGCTAAGAGTGGTGGTGTTGTTGTGGTGACAGGAAAACAGGCGGGAGAGGTTGAGGAATGGACGTCATTATTAAGTCAAGTCGGCGTTATTGATATCTCTTAGGCTTTTTCGGTAAAGTCACGTAGGAAAATAATAAAAATAAAATGTATAGAAGTAATAATAGAAATAAAATAATAAATCAGTGATTTACTATTTTATTTCTAAAGTCACGTAGGTAAAAAATAAAAATAATCTAATAGAAATAAAATAATAAATCACTGATTTATTATTTTATTTCTATTATTACTTCTATTAATTTTATTTTTATTTTTTACCTACGTGACTTTAACGAAAAAGGCCTCAGAGAATGAATCCTTGCAGTCACGAAAGCTTCAAATCTAGGCTTTATTGATCACTCACCCATGCATGCACGAGGTACACGGCAGTGCTATTCTTTGTTCCCGTGACGCTCTCTCTCTCGCAGCTTGTGCACATTAACAACAACAACATAAACAGCAACAACGATATTTTAAAATATATAAAAAAACTTTTTATGAAAAACGCAGTAAAATCGTTATGCAGATGATAAAAGTGACATGTGCACGGCAGAAATAGGCTCCCCTGCCGGGTGAGCTTTATAAATGATCTCGTTATACAAAATGTTATTGTTTGGTTAATGCCTAGTAGCAGTTGGTTAATGGGCGACTGCCAGGTGATCCCACGTGCACGCCGCATTTGTCATCATCGGTAACCCCAAGCTCACTCTTGCGAACGACTCTGAGTCCTCACCGAGTGAAACAAATCAACTTGAGACCTGGTAGCAGTGCGCTGTGTCTCGGCCGACCTGGCGCGGCTGCTGGCTGTGAACGTAGCTCTGCCAACTCCTGTTGCTGCTGCTGCTGCGGTACGGCAGATGCCAGCTGCCATGAGTGTCATTCGCAAGCCCCCCCCTGCCCCCTGGAGATCAATCCTGACACCGCTGGTGCCAGCCACTTAGAGCGCACTCACTCACTCACTCACCCCAACACACTTGATCTCTTCTTATCCGCAGATAATGTCAACAGGGTGCAGCGGTGTCAGGTGAATAACAGGACGTCCGATGAACCGAGCTGAGATTGAGTTTCATTCCCAGGCCATGGATAAAATCAGCGGTGAGCAATATGTGAATAGGTCCCTCCCGAGTCCCTCCACCAACCCACACTGACCAGCGTGGTGAAGTATGGTCAATCAGCCCTCTTGTCCGACATGCTATACGAGGGATCTTGGTCTTGGTGTCTCCATGTCTGCATATAGGAGCTCTCTATTGTATATGTTGCTATTTGTCTGTCTTTATAGGTCTATGTCTGTGTATCCGTAAGTGTGTGTTCTCTGTGTCTATCTCATCCTCGCAGCAGCGGCTTTTGGCTCGCCATCGAACAAAGGTGGTCACCGCAGATGCGGCCGTCTGGAACGCTCTTCCTTCCGATATTAGGAAGCCACTGGAGGCTATTCGGTTTTAATATCATCTAGATTTAAATCATCTAGATTGAAAACTCACTTCTTTAGAACTGCGTTTTGTGTTTAGTTTGTTGTCCTTCCCCCCGCACCTCCAATTAGCTTTCGTGACCAATATTATTAAGTGAAGTGAATTATTTTGTCCTTTGAAAAACGTGACACATTTTTTACTGTTTGGCCGTGTTGGGTGGTGGAGGGTTACGACACATTTATAAAGAACGCGATCTGACCCAAAAACCTTTATTATGGCTACGTACGGTGGGAAAGAAGTTCAACATACACACAGTACATATCTCTCGAGTGCATGTCTCTTCTCGTTCTGGGCCTGCACTAGGGCCCCACTTAGAGTCCAGTTGGATCTGTGGCCCACGGCGTCTCGTGCGTGCAGCGCTGGGGTGGTCTCCGGGTCATCCTCCCACAAGAAGCCAAACCCTCACGACTGGGATTGGCCAAACACCGCAATGTAACAGGACGCTCCTGATAATAGGGTCTTGAGACTCAGCGATACATCATCATCATCATTATTTTCATTAGTTTTTTCAGTTCTTTAATTGCATGAGGATCTCCCCACGAGATGTCAGTGAAATCATATATATTCAGGATCTTCCACCACCACCTCCCTCTAGGAATTTGACAAGTCGCAGATCATTACACGCTGTCCACATGGGTTCATCACCATCATTATTTTCATTTATATTTTATGTCAGTTCTATAATTGCATGAGGTGGTACGTATTGTATCGATCCTTGCAGGTGCCCTTCTCCCAGTCCCCTCCCGAGCTCACAACCTGGATTTGAACTCAGACTCTTCCGATTGCGACGCTCGCGATAAGAGGGTCTGGAGACTCAGCGTTAAATAATCTTCATCATCATCATAAATTATTTTCATTCATTTTTTCAGTTCCTTAATTGCATGAGGATCTCCCCACGCCATGTCAGTGAAGGCCCTTCATATTCAGGTTTATCCACCCCCCCCCCGCGCGCCCCCCACTCCCACGAGAAATGTGACAGGTCGCAGATCGCTGCACGCTGCCCACATGGCTTCGGCGATTCTGTTGAGAGGCAGGAGGGATGCAGTGACGGCTGCCCGCAGTGCTTACCGTGGCGTGACAACGAACGGAGGTATGCACGGGGGAGGGAGGGAGAAGTACACTGCGTTAGGGTATTGCATTGCATTTGACGTACACATTGTATACGGAGCTATGCAGTGTATTCTAGTGCGATTACTATACATTGTATACTACACGATGTTGCTGTCGCACAAGATTAGCACGGGTGGGAGGAGATGGCGGGCGGGCGGGGGGGTACAGGACTGGGATATTTGGATATCGCTCGCCGCTGATGTTGTATGTGGCTGGGATTCGAACTCAAGGTTTGCTGTGGCCACTAGTTATTATATTAATTCTATTATATTAATTATTTTTTTTTTTACCTACGTGACTTTACCGAAAATAACCTAAGAGTATGAATCCTTGCAGTCACGAAAGCTTCAAATCTAGAATCGCTCATCACTGCCACGGCCATGACCGGTTCGTGAGTTAACGCAGCGCTAGATTTGAAGCTTTCGTGACTGCAAGTATTCATACTCTTACTTTTTTCGGTAAAGTCACGTAGGTAGAAAAAAATGTTTTAATTCAAATTAATAAAAATAAAATAATAAAAATCACGACGTGTCGGAGGCAACACAAGTCTCCGTCATCAGGTGGGACCGTCACAGCCAGATTTGCTGTATCAAGTGAGGCAGGGATTCCAAGATGCAAGTTCTTAAATACAAGTTAAGGGGGAGGGGGGGGGGGGTTATCAGAATGTGGTAGCCAATGATACAGCAAATCTGGCTGTGACGGTCCCACCTGATGACGGAGACTTGTGTTGCCTCCGAAACGTCGTGATTTTTATTATTTTATTTTTATTAATTTTAATTTCATTTTTTTTCTACCTACGTGACTTTACCGAAAAAAACTTAGAGTATTAACGCAGCGTACCAACCGATGCGTCACCAACGCGCGCACCCTGCGTGTGACCTTTCCGTAGTGTCATTGACAAAGGTTGATTAGCCCACGCAGTGGAGCGCTATTTAAATTTGAGTTGCCTAATCTATGGAACGCCGATTTTTCGGTTGGAAATCTGTATCGCACCTGCATGTTGCAGGTGCGACGGGAGGTCAAGAGTGATTTATTTTCCATTTTAAATTCAATGCACGTGATTTTTTATTTATAATAATCTAGGTGTTACACTGTTTTTGGGCAGTTTTTCTGGTGCAACAGTCAGCACACTGGACTTGCAACTGAGAGGGGAGATGTTAACTATCCCGCCAGGTATACAGGAGGTCGTGGGTTCCATCCCGACCCTGACGATGACTGCTGTATATTTGTAGTTTGCGGTGTCTCTCTCTCTCTCTCCTCGTCGTCGCGTGGATTTTTCTCCGGGTCCTCCGGTTGTTCCCTCCACATTTAGAATCATGCGATGAGACAATTTGGCTGCGAAACGTTTCCACATGACAAGCCACTTAATTGAGCTATCATTCGTGGCCAGGTCGCTTCTAAAAAAGAAACATGTAGCTTAGTGGGCCTTACCTGGTGAGGCAGTTGAAACAATTAGGCGGTTTTTTGCTTTTATTTTCAATTTATTTTAATGTTTTTTATTTTAATTGTATTTTACTATTTGTATTTTTTATTGTAGTTTTTGCTGACGTGGTCTATCTGCTGCTGGATGAAGGCCTCCCCGGTGCACAATCACGCATGATTCATACCAAGAAACTTTGCTCCCAGCTACAGGAACATCATCACATTCTAGATTTATAAGTTTTCGTGACTGCAAAGATCCATACTCTTTGGTTCTTTCGGTAAAGTCACGTAGGTAAAAAAAAAAGTCAATTCAATCACGACGTTTCGATTGCAACACAAGCAATCATCATCAGGTGTGAAATCACAGCTAGAATTTGTTTTACTAAAGTGGGAGAAATACGTGCACACTTATATAAACTCCGTAGCCCCGGCATTTCTCCCATTTTAGTAAAAAAATTATAGCTGTGATTTTCACACCTGATGATGATTGGTTGTGTTGCAATCGAAACGTCGTGATTTAATTAACTTTTTTCATGTAAATTATATTTAGTTATTTATTATTTTGATGACTTTATATATATTATTTCCCTACTACGTGACTTTACCGAAAGAACACCGAAAGAACCAAGAAGATGAATCCCTGCAGTCACGAAAGCTTTAAATCGAAATATATATATATTTTTATTTTTTACCTACGTGGCTTTACCGAAAGAACCAAAGCACATCATCACATTAGCACGGTTGGCTACGTACGGTGCGAAAGAAGTTCCGCATACTTACATAGAATGGGGTGGAGTGGTGGCGCAGCGGTTAGCGCACTGCCAACAGGCTGCTGCTGCAGTGACATTTGAACCGATGCGGGAGCCCACCTCCCATTCACAATACCCGCACCGGCCAGTGTGGTGAAGTAGGGTCGAACAAGCCTCATTACTGACACGGCGTGCGGAAGGCCATCAAACAGCAGTGGATTGTCAAAGGCTTCTGTGCATCTCATGAGCAACGCCGTAGTCTCCGGACTACCAGACACCCAAGTAGTGTGTCCGGTGTCAATACACTACACTACACACTATACTACACCACACACTACACTATACACTACACTACACACTATACTACACCACACCACACACTACACACTATACTACACACCACACACACACTACACACTATACTACACCACACCACACACTACACTACACACTATACTACACCACACCACACACTACACACTATACTACACCACACCACACCACACACTACACACTATACTACACCACACCACACACTGCACACTATACTACACACCACACACACACACCACACACACTACACTATACACTACACTACACACTACACCACACACACACTACACACTATACGACACCACACACTACACTACACTACACACTATACTACACCACACTACACACTACACTACACACTATACTACACCACACCACACACTACACACTATACTACACCACACCACACACTACACACTATACTACACCACACCACACCACACACTACACACTATACTACACCACACCACACACTACACACTATACTACACACCACACACACACACCACACACACTACACTATACACTACACTACACACTACACCACACACACACTACACACTATACGACACCACACACTACACTACACTACACACTATACTACACCACACTACACACTACACTACACACTATACTACACCACACCACACACTACACACTATACTACACCACACTACACACTATACTACACACTATACTACACCACACCACACACTACACTACACACTACACCACACCACACACTGCACACTATACTACACACCACACACACACACCACACACACTACACTATACACTACACTACACACTACACCACACACACACTACACACTATACGACACCACACACTACACTACACTACACACTATACTACACCACACTACACACTACACTACACACTATACTACACCACACCACACACTACACACTATACTACACCACACCACACACTACACACTATACTACACCACACCACACCACACACTACACACTATACTACACCACACCACACACTACACACTATACTACACACCACACACACACACCACACACACTACACTATACACTACACTACACACTACACCACACACACACTACACACTATACGACACCACACACTACACTACACTACACACTATACTACACCACACTACACACTACACTACACACTATACTACACCACACCACACACTACACACTATACTACACCACACTACACACTATACTACACACTATACTACACCACACCACACACTACACTACACACTACACTACACCACACACACTACACTACACACTACACTACACCACACACACTACACTACACACTATACTACACCACACACTCTACACTACACACTATACTACACCACACACTCTACACTACACACTACACTACACCACACACACTACACTACACACTACACTACACCACACACACTACACTACACACTATGCTACACCACACACTCTACACTACACACTATACTACACCACACACTACACTATACACTACACTACTCCACACACACACTACATACTACACTACACACACACTACACTACACACTATACCACACACACACTACACACTACACTACACACTACACTACACACTACAATACACACACTATACACTACACCACACACACTACACACCACACACACTACACACTACACTACTCCACACTACACCGTACACACTACACACACACTACACTATACACTACAACAACAACCACACACCCTACACTACACACTACACTACACACACATTACACTGCACCACACACACACTACACTACAAACTACACTACACTACACACTACACTACACATACTACACCACACACACTACACTACACCACACACCACACACTACACTACACACTACACTACACACTACACTACACACTACACTACATCCCTACCAGATTATAAGACGCAACCACCCTTCCCACCTCTCAAAGTTTAACAAGTACACGGTAAGAAAGTTCGTCTTACAATCGAGAAACTCCGGACAATAGCTGTACGACAAAGTGTTTATGAGCCATTGGGGGGGGGGGGCTGGGGGTGGGGGGTACGGAACAGGCGGTGGTCTGGTGTCAAGCGGTGTGACGCTGTGGTGGAGCCTCAGGTGTCGGAAAGTGGGCAACCGTGGCGGCGTGTCTTGAGGTGAAACGACTCCACCGACTTCACAACCGCAGCGACAAATTTCCAGGAAGCAGACCCGATGGGTTTCCTTTTTTTTTGTTACCTAGTAGCGGCATCCCGAAACACGTGGGCCTCCGGCAAGCTCACCAAGGGCCCCGACTTATTTATTGTCAAGGCTACAGCAGCACTTTGTTTCACTCGATCGGGGGGGGGCGGGGGGTGAGAGCCCCCCACGATTCAATGTCTGTGCGTACGTGGCGAGGTCACGTTGTTGTCTGCGCAGGAGTCGTTATGTTGATAAAAAAAAAAATTACGGTTCGGATTGTGAATCAATTACAATGCAGTGTTTTTTTTTAAATTTGGGCCACCGTTCACCACGTGGTGGTCTTTCGTGAATGGTTTCCCGATGCGTCGAATGCCGACTCAGCGTGCGCAGGTGAAAACGGAGATTATTCCCACCGAGATGGCCAGGGCAATGGGATGACCGCGTGATTGATGGGTCGATGACCCCCTTCTCGTGAAACCGAGCGAGCGCCTCCTGAGATCCTGGATTCAAACCGGGGGCAGCCATATTCTTGGTCCTTTCGGTAAAGTCGCGTAGAAGGGAAATAATACAATAATGAAAATAAAACGTAATAAAATTATCACGACGTTTCGGCCACAACGCAAGCAGCCGTTCTCAGGTGAAGAACAGCGTCCTGACGCTTTCCGACAGCTCTGTTCTTCACCTGAGGACGGCTGCTTGCGTTGTGGCCGAAACGTCGTGAGAATTTTATTATGTTTTATTATTTTATTATTTCCCTTCTACATTACTTTACCGAAAGAACCAAGAATATGAATCACTGCAGTCACGAAAGCTTTAAAACGGGGGGCAGCCACTTTGTGATTTCATGAAGTTCTTAATTACGAATTTTATTTGTATTATTATTGAGCCTCGTCACAAGCGAGTCTACAAGACAACATCGTTCAATTTGGTTTCCAACTTGGCATAACCTAGCTCAGAGGGCAGACACTTTGCGATTGTAATGAATGATTGATAAGCCTTGCAAAATAAAAAAGAATATGGACGCTATATTCATGGTTCTTTCGGTAAAGTCACGTAGAAGGGAAATAATAAAACATTAAACAATAAAATTATCACGACGTTTCTATTGCAACACAAGCAATCATCATCAGGTGTGAAAACCACAGCAAAAAAACGTCGTGAGAATTTTTTATTTTTTATTTTTTATTATTTCCCTTCTACGTGACTTTACCGAAAGAACCATGAATGTGAATCCCTGCAGTCACGAAAGCTTGAAATCGAAATGTGGACCCTGTACAAAGCAAGATGGAACATTACCGAGCGTTTAGCAGTAAGTGTCTCTACAATCTGACTCAAAACAAATGTCTTTACATTTTATTTTTAAATATTAAATTCTGCCAGCGTTCATGATTCTATTCTATTCTATTTCGCATTCATATAGCGCACTTTCCCAGAGGCAGGTTGCATCGCGACCTCTGTCCCTTCTAATTTTCAGAAATTACTTACCTCAAGGTGTCAGCAGTTCTTGTAAATGTGAATGCCCACGACCATGGCGGAAGGTCTTGTACATAGTAAGCAGATTTAAAAAATATATATTTCCTGAACCGAACGAAACCAGTGCAGTGATTTTAAACCCCGCGGGGTAGCATTTCGTCAGGGCCGTGTGCGTAGGACTTCAGTAAGCACCCTCGTTGTAGCGTTTTTTAAGCGGTCGGAGCCGAATTTTGGTTGGAATTTCAGAGGCTGCCAAACAGAGCGTCGCGGTCATCTAGCCGGGCAATAACAAAGTGTGCACCAAGATCGCCATACCTCTATGGGATCTTCGGCAATGTGCCTCAATTGATAAACTGAGGCCTTTAATAACAGCGCTTACGTAGGTATCCAAAACGAAGTTCTGAAAGCCATAGTCTCAAAATTTTTTTGTACATTTCTGTGATAAAAAATTGTCTTCCTGGATTTGTCCAGAAGATGCTTGGGGCACAATTTCAAGTGAAATGTCACGTGTCCCACTGATACATTTGGTATTTAATAATTGACACAAATTATAATTATCAGGTCACCGGCGAAAATTTTAACTAAATGAAATTTGCATGTGGTGCAAAGTGGAGTCTCCAATTCTTGTTATCCACTCTATCTCTGTGGCCTCTCTAGTCATGTGCTCTAAAGAAGGGTCATTGCCTAAAACGTCGCCTATTAAATATTATTGACGAACGTGTTATTAACGAATTAGTTATTTTGCTGTGCTTGTGCACCGCTGTCAACACAGCGTCGCGAAATAATTCCAATGAAGTAATTGGCGTGCCGTTAAACGATTGTACTCGTGCCAATTTTTATTGGGGTGACTGTGTTGGGTGGTGGAGGGTCTTACGACAAAAATGCAGCCGGAACATTACGTGGTCTTACCCTAAAAACTATCACGATTCAACTCTCTTGTTTTCACGGTATCGGATTTAGCTGAAAGATTACGATAAAAGGGGATTTAAACATGGGGGGTTGGTGGGGGGGGATGGATTTAACTAAATTGTGTCTCGAGCCCACTAATAGCAACTCTGTCGTATGAGGATTTATGTTTAGGAGTCGGACGTGTGGCTCAGAGAGGCTGAGTGGTTAACTGGCACCGCTGAGATCCACAGCTAAAATCCAGAGCAGCTGCCTGTAGTTAAACCCGAATTGTCGCTGTAGTGAGTTGTCGTGAGTTGTATTCAGCTGCAGTGAGTTTTAGTGAGTTGTTGTCGGTTCATATTCTTGGTTCTTTCGGTAAAGTCACGTAGAAGGGAAATAATAAAATAATAAAAATAAAACATCAATAAATTCTAACGACGTTTCGGCCACAACGCAAGCTTCTACGTGACTTTACCGAAAGAACCAAGAATATGAATCCCTGCAGTCACGAAAGCTTTAAATCGAAAAATGTTTTCGGTTGTAGTGAGTTGCAGTGAGTTGATGATTTTCAACAGGCAATGTTTGCCCCCCCCCCCCCCAAAAAAAAACCGACCACATTAAATATAGTTCTACACCTAATTTGGCAAAATGTCGAGCTCTGATTATTTCATAGAGAGTTTGTATATATATAATGGTTTGACCATCATGAGATCAATATTTCAGCTCAGGGGCAAAGTGGGTGGGGAAGTGCCGTCCGCTATTGTGTAGACCAATGGTCACTTGAAGGGATCTCAGAGGTAGCTTTGTGATAATCGCTTCCGTGGGTCTCATTGCTCTGCGAGGTCTCCATAATGGATACTTTGTTTTATAACGTGACACTGATAGTAGCACAGATAGGACACGATTGGAAAAAAGAGATAAACGAAGAAAAAGTATTTATTTTTAGACAATTTACAGCCATCCATCAGTGAATTTGACTCAGCCACTGAGCACAGAATACCATACCCAGGTTAGTAGGAAGATAACAATATACTTGAGCATCAGTTGCATGATATTTTGTCCATTAAATCACCGCCTTTTAAGAGTAAGATGTACATTTTTCCCACTCAGACCTCTGTTATACCAAGGGCATTCAACACTGAACCCACCAACTGGCTTTAGGTTACCCTGGGTCACGGACCTGCGGTCAATCTGTGCCCTTTCGAACCCTACACACGTGGTCCGCCCACCACAATGCCCCCCCCCCGTCTGATTGCATCTACAACGCTTCATTGGAACGTCACGCCGTACCCCCCCCTTCCCCCAGCGTGGAAGAGGAGGCCAAACACTCCCTAGAGGTCCCACTAGTGGAGGCCCTTCCACTAGGAGTGGCGCGAGTGAGCATCGCGCAGGCCTGCACCTTTACCTTTCACCACGTGCACCTATGTTCGAGGGCCTTAAGATGGCATTGTTAATACCCAGAGCTTTGAGCTGTAATGACAACACAAATACGACTCCCTGTCTCAAACACCGGCAGCAACGCAGCATGTCAGGAAGTTTGTTGTCCTTTCCCCGCACTTCCGTTTAGCACGGTCGGCTATGTACGATGCGAAAGAAGTTCAACATACATACATACATCACGTGACTTCTTCGTGACCACCCCCCACTCTGAACTCCTCCCCTTTCCCCGCCCACTGTGAAAACACACGCTGCTCCGCCGTACAGCTCACTCCTGCTCCCTTCTCTCTTCTCCCTCCCTCCCTCCCCTCTCATCATCATCATCATTAAATTTCGATTTAAAGCTTTCGTGACTGCAGGGATTCATCTTCTTGGTTCTTTCGGTAAAGTCACGTAGAAGGAAAATAATAAAAAAATAAAATATAATAAAATAATTCTCACGACGTTTCGGCCACAACGCAAGCAGCCGTCCTCAGATGAAGAACAGGTCTGTCGGAAAGACAGTGTCTGTGAAGAACAGGTCTGTCTTTCCGACAGACCTGTTCTTCACCTGAGGACGGCTGCTTGCGTTGTGGCCGAAACGTCGTGAGAATTATTTTATTATGTTTTATTTTTATTATTTTATTATTTCCCTTCTACGTGACTTTACCGAAAGAACCAAGAAGATGTTTAAGCTTTTTAAAATGATGATGTACGTATATGTATGTGTGTATGATGAGGCTGGTTGTAATTACGGGCGAAACGTCGTACTCGAATTGTAAATGTTGTGGGTTTACTTTCCAACACACCGGTGTGCTAAACTTGTAACGAATTGCCACGTTATGTTTACGTGACAACCCTTACTAGTTGGCCGTGTCAGTTTAATGACACATTTATATTTACGCGATCTAACCCCCCCAAAAAAACTATATTATTGATATATGTGTGTATGTTGAACTTCTTTTGCACTGTACAATGTACATAGCCAACCGTGCGAATTGGAGGTGCTGGGGAAGGACAACAAACTAAACACAAAAATCAGTTCAATCATAGCGATGATGGTGATGATGATGATAACAATACATGACATCCTCACCGAGTCTCCAGACTCTGCGTGAAGGAGGGTCTGGCTACATTGCGATGTTTGGCCAATTCCAACGCCGGCGAGCGACGCAGCAAAGGGTGGATGAGGCCTTCAGTCATGGGTGGATTGACAAAGTGCCGTGCATTTTCATCATCATCATCATTATTATCATTTTTAATATGGACAACATCACTGTGGTTGCGCAAGGTCACAAGACCGGGTACACACTTCACCTGACACGAGTTGAAAAAAAATTAAAACAACTTTATTTTCATTTTTGAAACAAAACAAAAGTTGCGTGCCTGGACGTAATTCACACGGTCACGTGATGGCGTACGTTTGGTGCGGCGAATACCGAGGGCTTGGAGCGGTTGTCAGAATCAGAATCTTTATTTATCTTGGAGGAATCCGATGAGCTGTGAAGTTATTTTTCCACAGATGTCCACTAGATTGTGATTAAGGGAGGCATGGGGTCTCATCGATGGAGGGGCAGGGCTTAGGGGATGCCCGCTTCTGAGGTTCAACAAACTGGGATGCATCATGGGAATACAAACATATCTTGCAGTAACGGAAGAAGGGATAACCAAATGCATCGTCAAGAGTGGTGGATTATCACGAAATTGGTAAAAAAAAAAATCGGGACTTTTAATGTCCTGGGAAGGCTTGCAGATTAAATTTCCCAGGGCAGCTGTCTGGAGAAAATATGACGGCCCTGGGAGACACTCACTACCCCTTAAGGGTTGTTTGTGGAGGTTCTTCGACCATACTTCACCAATCCGGTGTCAGCGGGGGGGGGGGGGGTTGTTGCAGCGGTGTTCAACTTGAAAGCACAAAAAAGAAAATCCTGCGAACATTCAGCCCAATTGGCCAACACTTACTGCATTCACGCAAATAGCCACGTGCAAAGCGTCAGCTCAACGTGTATATATATACCGCTCCATTGATAAGCCCGTAAAGCTCATAATGGGCCTATATGAGGTTTAAAAAAAAAGTGTGGTTATTAATATATTTTTGAAAGGCTGAAAAATGTGGGGTTCACGCTGCCAATGGGTCCGGTGGCATTATGCATTATGAATGGGAGGTGATTTGTACTTGTCAGAACAGCCTTCGCTGCCCTTGCATAATTTATGGAGCTCCATTACTGCGGTAAGTGTGGGAGGTTCTCCTGATATGTTGCTGGAGCCCCCTTATAGCACATGAATGAGGTTAAAGAGTCTCTTCGTAATTCGCACAGTCTCAACGCAGCCCACGTTGGGATCCTGGATTAGTATGATCCGTATCCTGTATACGCATTAAAAGTATATTAAAGTAAGTTCCTGCTGCGTTCGAAGCCCTGAGCCCGTGGTGGAAATTCCACGTTCCTATGACAGGGGGGGGGGGCAAAGTTTATCTATATGGCAAGCACTGTTGACTTCCCAGCGAAGTGGTACTCAGAGGGATGATGGATTGAGTCAACCTCCCCATCCAGTATCTCGTCTCGTAACCTTCCGATTGCAAGTCGAGCTCGCTGCCGCTGATCCTCCCGGCCAGATGATGTAAAGCCCAGGACAAATCTGCACCGTAGCTTCAACAGCGCCCGCGTTTTAATCCAGTGGAATATTTTTGTAAAAAAAGATGAAGGATGCCACCTTCGATTTAAAGCTTTCGTGACTGCAGGGATTCATCTTCTTGGTTCTTTCGGTAAAGTCACGTAGAAGGGAAGTAATAAAATAATAAAAATAAAACATAATAAAACAATTCTCACGACGTTTCGGCCACAACGCAAGCAGCCGTCCTCAGGCGAAGAATGAGAACATTATCAAGCTAGGAGCTTATATAGGTGTAGCGAGGAGGAGCGCCTTAACAAAAGAATGTGCATATGAAGAGGAATTTAGCATACCAATGGACAATGCGTAGGAGGTTTTTATTATGTTTTATTTTTTTATTACTTCCCTTCTACGTGACTTTACCGAAAGAACCAAGAAGATGCCACCTTGTAATGCGCTGCACTGCTATTTCCTAATTGCTTACGCGTCAAAAGTACAGAACATTGCTATTATTCCCCACAAACTTTGCTTTTGTGACCAGGACAGTGATATTTTGAAATTTACCTATTTTACAGAACATTCGAAATAGATTCAGTGCTGAGTAAACTTGGGGTAACTTCTAGAACATTCTAGAACGTTTTAGTAATATAAATAGTAGTTTAAATACAGGGGCATTAAGCCCACCAGTTCAGTTTAGTTTCAGCAGCCTAAGTGGATACATGTCTGCATTTTTCTGAGATAGCATTAAGAGGCTGCAAGCTTACGGGAGACACATTTTTCTATGTCTGCGGCCAATTTATCAAGACAAGAGCGAAAAAGTACTCTGTGGAAGCATCTGCTAAGATGTGTGAGGCCTACAAGGCATATTTCGGCATGCCTGTCGGGGATCAAGACAAACTTCGGGCTCGGAATTTTACGTTATAAAATTTGTTACAATTCTTTTAATTGTAAAAGTTTTTAATTTTAAAATGTTTTACAATTTTCAATGTTATTGAAAAAATATATCGCATATGAAAAATAGTGCGAAAATCTCTTACACATTAGTCATGGGTGAAATACATTTATTTTTGTTGGATGGTACAGAGGGGAAAAGAGAGCCATGAAGTTCGATATCCTACTGCTACTTCTGCATGGTGGACCCTTCCCAACGTCGGACTGGCAAGAATGCACCTGCTATCACGTATCCGGACCTTCCTTCATCCATCGCCCCGGTGCCACACTGCCATGAGCTCCCCGTACCCACTCCTCCGGAGAGAGAGCAGCCGTCTTTAGAAGAGAGTAGCAAGTCAGAGAGCGAGGAAGACGTCGTAGATCCAGATGACAATTTCAGAGGTGGAACTGAGGAGGGAACCCCATACTAACCCAACCAAAAAGACCTCAACGACTTGATCAGAGATCTTGGTCTCACCAAGTCCAATGCCGAGCTTTTCACGTCTCGGCTTAAGCAGTGGAACTTGTTGGATGAAGTGTGCAAGTCGCAGATCAGAGGAAGCATTACCAAACTTGTTGCAGCTTCTTCACCCGTCAAGATGGGCTCTGCTTCTGCCACAATGTGGCCAGTCTATTCAAGGAAATCGGAATCGCCTGTAACCAGAATGAGTGGCGCCTCTTCATTGACAGCTCATCCAGGAACCTCAAAGCCGTGCTGCTCCATCATGGTAACAAGTACCCGTCTCTTCCCCCGACTCACTCGGTGCACCTCAAAGATGATTACAACAGCATCAAGACCTTGCTGAATTTGAACGCCGCTACCAAGGACAGTATAACGAGAACATGATGGGAGACTACATTTGGGGGCTGATTCGTGAAAGTAATTTACAGTATAATCGTAAATATCAAAAACGACTCACTTCTAAATCTGTTGTAGTCATTTTGTATTACTTTAGTATAAATACATGTTAATTTTGATTCATATGTAGTTTTTTTCTGACTTTATGTGAACGAAAATACACAAAATCGCCCGTTTTCTCTTTGAAAATAGATACATTTCAATATATCACTGTCCTGGTCATAATAGCAAAGTTTGTGGGGAATCATTCACATTTTCTATACTTTTTAGGCATAAGCAATTATGAAATAACACTTACTACCCAGGAACAAAAATTGTGTTATGTAGTGTAATCAACATGCGTTTAAAGTATTTCTGGCCAGGCCGCTTCTGAAAAAGGGCTACAGTATATAACTCAGTGGGCCTTACCTGATAAGATGAAACAAAATTGTTTATAGTTTAGTTTAATTAGAGAATTGCTCTTATCCAAGACCCCATGCACGCATTCGTGATAGACTGGATTCAAGTGCCCGATAACAAACTTTCAGACTTCCTTACTATGATCTGTGGTTCATATACTCCATGCGAAGTGTCGGCTCCGCGAATATTCCTATTATCCGTGGCCCTCTATTATCCGCGGTTATCTTTGTTTCTCCCCCCTCCCCTCCTTGGATACGTCGAGTAAAATCGGGAATAGCCCAGGACTCCGAGATGTTGGTCGCAAACGTCACCACCACTACCCCCACGGATAAGAGGAGATCATCGGTAGAACAGAGGCGAGGTGTCGAAAACATCACCACGGCAGGCTGGGACAGTGGTTCATAAACACGGTGGCAGCAGCCTAGCGGAGCTGAGAAAATGTTCGAGAACTGAAAAGGCAATCAACAACAAAAAAAACGCTCGACCTCTGATGTGGTGTGTTGAAACATTTTTTGAAGGAAAGGGTGATGGCTGGTTGGTTTCGAAGGATCAGGCAACTGAGCTGCACTGTGTGAGATCATAGGTTTGAATCTGAGCAGTCACCCGTGATTAAACCAGGTTTTAAAGTGCCTCTTTGCCCGGTCATCCAACTTCGGAAAACAACCTGTCACGATTTAAAGCTTTCGTGACTGCAGGGATTCATCTTCTTGGTTCTTTCGGTAAAGTCACGCAGAAGGGAAGTAAAAAAATATATATTTTATTATGTTTTATTTTTATTATTTTATTACTTCCCTTCTAGCGTGACATGTTAAAGAAAATGAACTTAGATTAGCATGTTGGATTATAGTGCAAAGTTAATGAGCTTCCTTAGCGCATGTACTTATGCCAGATAGGGTAAAAAGCCTTTAAAATATATGTAAACCACTATAGCCTGCGTTTCTTCAACGCAAGAGGAATTGCAAAACTACACGAACTCTGTCCGGAAGCCTTCTCTTGGCGAGAAGACCTCGACATTGGTATTTAGCTCCTGCACATTATTGGCATCATGCGCCAAGGATATCATTTAAAAGTCCCATTCTCACGAGCAAATGCCATCCTCTTCTGGCGAAATAACGCTATTGCAGTGCGCCATGCGAACAGCTTTCAGGAATGGAACGGTAAACACGATTAAATTATTGATGAGCCGGGGGCAGCCTAATGGATATGAAGCTTTCCAGTGATCTGGACTGTGCTGGGTCAACGTCGCAAATCCCAACGATGCACGAACATCGTCTGGGGAATTCACAAAATGATGTTATCGTCCATTCTCGGATCCGTGAGTCCCTCTTTCTTTTTCCTATTCATCATATTCACGGTTGAGCCCAATGTTCTTGACTAATTTTTCAGAGGGGGGCACTTTCGCCGATGAGACATCACCAGTGTGAGTGCCGCCGCGCGGTTGAAACCATTGGGGGGTTTGTGCCAGGACCACGACGATGATGATGATGGGGTTGGTGACAGCAGCACGATGATGATGATGGGGTTGCGTCAGGGGCCACGCTAAAGGCCACCAGGGGACCCGCCATTGGCCCGCGGGCTTTGCAATGACAAACACTGCTTAAGACTGTTGAACAAAAAAAAAGCAAGTGGCCTTTGGGGCAGGATACATCACGAGGAGGGAGGATGGGACGGTGGACGATACCGGTGATGGAATGACACCTGAAGGATGGAACGCAGGCAGCAAGTTGGAGTGCGAGGGATGGCAACGACGTGGAGAGAGACCTTCATCCAGCTGTGGATCGAATGATTTTATCATGGCTGATGATTATGATGATAATTTGAATTGTTGTTAAGTAGCCTCCATGAAGTAGTGCCAATTATTGTCATAAAATCTGACGAATTTCAATAACCCTCCAACGGAATATATATTTCTGCATTTGTCGATCCACTGCTGGACCCAAACTGCTGTGGATTTACCAAACGTATATTTAAAGTCAAAGTTAATGCAAATATGTTGCCCCCTAAATGGAACCCATCAACATCAGAAACGACGACTCATGTAACACCGCGGTTGGCTACATACGGTGCGAACGAAGTTCAACATACATCAGCGTGGTTGATGTATGCATGTTAGCCGAACAATGTTGCACGAGTGGTTACAGGTGTGCATCTGACGGTTGTTTTGAGTGCGATGACACGGACATGTAAAGGAATTTAGGCTTAGAGGCCGTCTGTCAAAGACGCCCACAGATTAAACCTAAAACCCTCATCCAGATGAGCAACACTTTCCAGTGCAAACGTTTTCCTTTTCCGGATTGCCCGTGTCAATCGTCAGAAGCAAACATACACAGCGTGAGTTGGCTAGAGAAAAAGAGAAATACTAAACAATTTTAAAAAAGACCCTGCCTTACATATTTCTTATTTACAATAATATCCCAACTGTGCTTTTGGCATTATGCCATGAGCCTTAGAAAATGAAAGAAAATAAGCGAACTTTCGAATTAAGCAGTGGTTTGCCCGTGTTAAAGAGCTTACTCTGGAAATGACATGACAGAGCTATATCTGAGGTGCCTAAAATGATCGATGATTCAACTATGACAATATATCTCACATCCTCTTGCTCTATAGATGTTAATCGCACGGCAAACCATATTTCAGTCCTCATTAATTAAATACTCAAGTGAAAAACCAAGTATTGTAATAATTTATCCCGTTTTTTTACGTAGTTATCAGTGACCAGATGGAGACCATTAACTTGCTACACGCGAAAACGCAGTTTAATCACACGCGGTGGCCACGCATGTTGCCTCTAATCCAGCACGGTGGAGGCGAGGGGATGGTTGATCACGCAAATGTTGTTAAATTCCCTTCTGGTGGGCGTCGAGGTGCCATACGCTGGTTTGCCAGGTGAAGGCGGTACAGCAAATGTTGTGTCCGCAGGCGTCGCTATGCCGTGGGTGGTCCTGCTTCCTCCTACAGTACATGTGCAGTGTAATAGCGCCGGCTGGTGGACGGCAGCGGCAACTGTGGTGGACAGACAGCACACACGCCGGTGAGGGCGTGAGCACGGTGTTGGCAGGGAGGAGGAACTGGGGCAAGGGTCACGGAGTACCCCATCTGGAGGCTGCTGGAACCTGCTAGCGGGTTCGAGAAGGGAGGTGCGGTCAGGGCGGAGCCAGGCCGCGCCGGGAGCATAAAAGGAGCTGAGTGCGGGGGGCTCGAGGCTGTCGGTACTGGGAATGGACTCGTCTCGTCGTCGTCGCTCAACGTCTCCGCTAGATATTGCGCTACGAAAGATGTTAGTTGGCTATGTCAGTCATCGCCGTCAGCGTTAGACGGCCGGTGTTGTGTACAGGCTAGGCTAAGCTACTGTGCAGAGTGTGTGGTCGAGACCGTGGAAGTTGTTCATAAAGAAGGTGCCTCCTATAAACTCTGTCTCTGAGTCGTTGACACTACACATGCAAGCACTCATTACTTGGCTGGTAAAACCTTAATATATGAAGGACCGCAGAACCTTGAGGGGAGGAATGTGTGCCGTGGGCCCCAGCTGGAAATAACAAAACGCTGTGCAGAGGTAAAACATTCTTCTTTGTAATGGCTTGCTCCCGCCATAGAAATGTGGAATGTATACGTCTGGCTGTGAGCAGGAAGCCACAGCTTTTTGTATTCCTGTATATTGGCATAATCTGTCACGTTAAAAAACCTTTTGTGAACTGGATGATTTAATGTACCTCAATCCAGAGCAGTGGTTTTTCAACCCGTGGTCTGCAGTGGTAGGTGTGAGATTAAGCCAGTGGTAACCGTGAAATTAGCCAGTGGTAGGTGTGAGATTGACCAGTGGTAGGAGTGAGATTGACCAGTGGTAGGAGTGAGATTGACCAGTGGCAGGTGTGAGATTGACCAGTGGTAGGAGTGAGATTGACCAGTGGCAGGTGTGAGATTGACCAGTGGTAGGAGTGAGATTGACCAGTGGTAGGAGTGAGATTAGCCAGTGGCAGGAGTGAGATTGGCCAGTGGTAGGTGTGAGATTGACCAGTGGTAGGAGTGAGATTGAACAGTCGCAGGTGTGAGATTATCCAGTGGAAGGCGATGAGATTGACCAGTTGTAGGTGTGAGATTGACCAGTGGTAGGAGTGAGATTGACCAGTGGTAGGAGTGAGATTGACCAGTGGTAGGTGTGAGACCAGCCTGAGGGGAATGAGAGTTGTTTCCTTTTCGCTACTATCCCATAGATATAACTTCTCAACCCGAGCTGTAAGTGTTCCGATACGTGCATTGTTTTTGTTATCAGCCTTTGTCTCTGGTCTGACACTGGTGAGATGAGGCCATGAAGAAGGTTGTCTCTGGTGTAGGCCAACCAGTTTCAAAGACAATGGATATTACCAGAGCATGTTTGTTTTCATATTTTGTTACGTGAGTGTGGTTGTTTGGAGACTTGATACCTTGCAAAAGGTTATCTATTTTGGTGTTTGAACACCTCACGTTTTATTTCCAGAACCGGTAAAACCATTTCTTATTTTTCATCAGAGCGGTTGCTAGTTCGCTGGTGACAGGTAACATCTTTACATTCGCGGGAAACTATCACTAAATACAAATAATGTATCAAGATAGTGACGTGCTCGTGAAATACACGATAAATTGTCCCACCGCCGTTAAAAATGCGTGAGAGTTTATCCGCGGCCCATCCAATCACTGGGGGTCAACATCACAAAAAAAATAACCCTCACAACAACAGCATTATTATTACGTCTTAAATATAAGAACCCTCTGAGGCACCGACCAAAATCCCGCCATATTTCACTTCATAAACAAGAACCTCCCAGCAAACCAAGCCGATTCCGATTCACATCAACAACTCTCTCACAAGGGAATCGATCCATTTCCCCCTTCAACCCAATTCACGGGACACGAATCGATTCGAGATTGAACTGCGCCGCGGTCGCGAATCGAAAGCTGTCGATTCACACTCAGCAATGGCAGAGGCCGGCGTGGTTCGAGTGCCCGGTACGCTTCGTGCTGTGCGCCTCTTGGAGTGGAAAGTGGCTCCCGGCTCGGCCGTACGCATGGGTTCGGTGGTGGCGCACGTGGCGGCGGTGGAGGACAGCGGCGGTGGTGGCGGTAGGGACGAGGAGGACGCGGCGACGGTGGCGCCCGAGGCGGACGAGGCGAAGGATGAGCAGGCCGCGACCACGGTCTCGCCTGGGCGCTCTGCCCGCGAGGTGAAGCTGAAGGCGAGCAGCGCTGGCGTCGTCGTGCGCCTCTGCTGCGCGCCCGGACAAATAGTGGCCTCGGGGTGAGCATGCCGCCGCCGCCGCCCGGGTTGATGTTATCATGCTGTTTAGGGGGTTGTTAAGAGTGTTTTGTTATGTGTGTGGTGGTGGTGCAGGTTTTAGTGAGTTTTGTTGACGTGAGAAGTTGTGATGGTTTGCATGCGCCTGGGTCTGTCTTCTGTCTGCCTCGTCTAGTGTGACAGCTCTTTTGAGTGTAGACTATAATACACTTTAGTACAATGCACTCGAATGTACTGTTCTAACATACCGTAATTAAAATCACTCGAATCGGTGACACTATAATATAATGCAAGACTGTGTGTACAGCGATGCAACAAAATTGACTGCATTGCAATAAACTGCGCTACACGATGCAACTTTTGGTTGATGTTGTGGCGATTGTTGCTGTGATGAAGCGTGCAGGTATTGTGGCGTTTAGTTGTTTGGATAGTTGTAGCTGCGCCGTGGCCAGTGGTGAAAAGTTGCTGTTTGTTGAAACTAGATTCGAAGCTTTCGTGACTGCAGGAATTACTCGTTGGTTCTTTCGGTAAAGTCACGTAGAAAGAAAATAAATTGACCGGTGCATTGCTGTTTGTTATTCCTGTGGTGAGTTGCAGTTATCATGCTGTTGGTTGCTGCAGTTGCTGTTATTGTAGAAGTTGGTGTTGTGGTGCGCTGTTTTTGTAGCGTTGTATGTATGTTGAACTTCTTTTGCACCGTACGTAGGCAACCGTGCGAATCGGAGGTGCGGGGGGAAGGCCCACAAACTAAACACCAGTGGTGGTGATGGGTTGGTGTTGTGGTTGCGATTGCATTGTTATTGTTGGGAACTGCGAGTAGACTTAACCTCGCATGACTGGTGCATGCACTTGCCAGTGCCAACCTGCACTGACCAGCATGGCAAAGTACGGTAAAAAGTCTGTTGCACATGTTGCACATTTAACCACGATTCCCATTCCTCAGCAGATCTGGTTCCACCAGTCATGGCATTGGCTGCGAAGGTGAAGGAGAGGATATTAATAGAATAACGTTTCGATTTGACCACTGTCACATGCAATGCACGATAATCAAATATTGCTGAATTCGAGTCAAAAGCAAGATATATTAATTGTAATAAGTGAGGTGTGGATGAAATGAGGACTTAAGCCATTGAGATACTGGTCACATATATGAAAATAGTCTGGGAAAATGTACCTGGAGGGTTCAAATGGGGACATAAAAAATTAATTGACTTGATTTTCCATGATACAGTTTTTTTTTAAGTTAGATCGCGTAAATATAATTACAACTAGCATCATCAAATCTGCCTGATGATGCTAGTTGTAATTATTGGCGAAACGTCGTACTCTGATTGTAAATGTTGTAGATTTGCTCTCTAACACAGCGGTGTGCTGTACCAGTAATAATTTGGCATGTTCTGTTTATGTGACAAACCTTACTAATTGGCTGTGTCGGCTGGTGGTGGATTTAACGACACATTCATATTTACGCGATCTAACCCAAATAAAAATCTGTATTGTGGATGATATTAGTCGCGAAAGTCTACGTGTTCAACTTACTTGATTCTCTAGGACAAATTGCAGATTTTATGAGATTTCCCTGTCCTCGGAAAATTCAAGACAGAAAGTGATGACAAGCGTATGCGATGCAAGTTACACTTCAACACTGTTGAATAGATTAAATAAAGATGCAAGAAAGTGCAGGATCCAGTGGTTTAAAAATGTTTTTGTAATAGAAGCCACATACCAGTGAGTTTGAGTTTGTTTGATATGTTACACAGATGACTGTTTTAGCCAGTTACCTGACTATTTTACAAGGGATATCCATGATGCATGTGCCTAAAGAATAACGTTTTCAATCAGTGCATACTCGCTGTCATGACATAGATTGGAAACATGAGATCTGACAAAGTATTTGGAAAAAAATCTGAAAGTACACGGATCGTGCTATTCCTGCAAATGACTTGTTTTATCCAAACGGTAAAGCATAAATAAATTCGTGGATGACAGGATGAATGTTCTGCCACTTCTGGGTTTCTCCTCTCTTCCTTATGACGGCACGGATAATAGGATTGAGTGCTTCCGGGAGGCAACGTCCAGTTCCTTATCTGTCGTATGACAGGAGGAAGTTTTCTCTAATAGCAGTTTTTTGTATATTTTTGGAAGAGGCATTTTTCTCAACGTCAATTGCTAAATTGATCATAGTACAATTAAATGCAATTAAATGTAGGGATCTATTGTCTTGCTCATTCATAGTTTTATAACAGAGCTGTTGTGTATGTTATGAATTATATTGATATACAATTATATATAACTGATTTTCATGTTTTGGAAAAAACATGTTAGCAATGTTTCTGATACTTTGTTTAACAACAAAATATGAGTATATTATTGTGAGCCCTTTATTAATACTTTTTAAATGCACCTTTTAAAAACCATAATAGAGTAATGTTATGGCCTGATGTAAATAAAATACCATCCACAAGAAAACCTACACAGACTGGCACATTTCGTTTTGGAAAACTGTAAAAATGTGACTTACGGTTAACCAATTTAATTGGTGCCAGATTTTCCTATCCATTTTCAATAAAGTAGTCTGCTTCATGGAAGTTCCTCTTAATGGGCAATGGATACAGAGGAACAATTGAACACCTTGGAATAATGCAGCTTTCCTCCATGCCCGACAAATTGATGAATGGTCGTGCTTCAGAGTCTCACTTCGATTCAAGATTTTATTTTCCATAATATTGTTTTTTTTGGGTTATAACGCGTAAATATAAATGTGGCGTTAAATCCGCCACCACCTGACACAGCCACTTAGTAAGGTTTGTCATGTAAACATGCCAATTAATACATTTTTATTTTGTTTACATCCTTGCATCCGGTGGTTACAAGGGTGCAATGAACACTTTATATAACCATATGAATTGCAAAACGTTGCTTCTTTCATGAGCATTTTGATGCGCAAGTACCATAAGTGCAATCGTTGATGTTGATTGATGAATTCGGGCATCGTTCTCCGACTCACATTCAGCGTTGTGAAACTGAGCGAGAGTGTGAAAAACATTATCCACGGTTGATTGCTGTAGCAAAAATGTCAATTCTTAAAACCTAATAACTAGCATTCAACTCAGACCCCAACAAATTTGGCTTCCACAGGGCCTGAGTGCCAATGGTAGCAAGCTCGTATAGATTGGTGGATGTAAGTGCAGCTTCAGCTCACTGTGATCGAAAGCAGTTATCACAAGGTCAAAGATTAATGCTCGGGGTGGCATTACTGGTGAAAGTGGTTACGTAATGATCAGGTTTAGCTCTTGGATCATGGTGGGACAAACCCGTATGGAGCAAATCGTTTCCTTCGCAGAATGATGTAAACAAGGGACTGAGGGGAGAGACGGAGTAACTTATTTAGCTTTAGTGTGTGAATCTGGTAAAAGAGAAAGGAGTTAAGAACACTGTACGAATGTGGAAGCAGCATGGCGATGATGACGACTTCAGCAGTGTCAGCTGTGCTGAAGGAGCTGAGCAGTCCATGAATTAGCCACCAGGTTGCAACAGGAAAGGAAATTTAGCAGCGCCCTGATTTTGCACAAGGATCAAACGTATATAATTAGACATTCCAATATTTTGACCTGAATAGTAAATGCAACATTTATTGGTTGTCTGTCGTTGAATAACTTGAAGGCTGATGGCACAACTCAAAAAAATAGTGCTTTGTAGATGTGTTCCTTAAGCTGTCTCCCGAGAGCTGTTTGACTGGAGTTGGAAAACTTTCTTTAGTGTGGAGAAGAAGAAAAAAAGGGTTTGAGTTAATGGTGAAATGTGTCATTGTAGCACTTCATTTCACTCGCACACATTTTAATGCATCGTCTGAGTAATAACTTGCTTTTGATGCTACGCCTCATTTCCTTTGAAGTTCTTTGTTTGCATTGACACAAGTTTCAAACGAATTCGTATACGTCATAGAGAAAGTATTGTGTGTCTGGAAGAGCTCATAGTTTTGGTGTTGCGTCCTTGAATCAATTCTTTCCAGTGCTGCAGGGCTTGATTTTCAGAATGCACACATATCCCAGTCACTGATCTGCAGCAGCTGAATTAAGTCAAATGTGTTTGTACCCTTGAAGGATATTATACATAGGCTGTGATGTGAGTTGTGAACTCACCAACACTTTTGACATCATATCACTGTTGTTGTGGGTTCCAGAATAGCAGTTATTATAGTCATGTCAAGACGCCTGCAGCGCAATACAGTTATATTCCAAGGTGTTGACAACTCTAGATTTATGTGAAACGGGTGATAGAAAGCTCAGTGACTGATGCATTATAACAGCTCAAGTGGCTAATCTGAGATTTTAAGCCTAGAATTAACTTTCATATACAGAAATAGCGATTTCCTTTTCAAATGAGTATTGAGGTTGTGCTTTTCTCCTGATTACAGCCCTGCACAAGTGGTAGAAATTCCACATCCCTGTGGCAAGGGCAAATCAATTTGATAGGACAATCACTATTGACTTCTCCACAAAGTAGTACTTGTTTTATCGACCCCTTATGGATGATGGGTTGAGTAAACTCCTGAAGCAAGGATTTTAACTCGCTACCGCTGAGCCACCTGGCTGATTTTTTTCCAGATAATGATAATTTATGAACACGTTTTGAATTGAGCAAGGGTGATAATCATTCGTGGATAGAGATTCTGGGAGAATTTCAAAGCTGAGCAGTGACACGAAATGAGCAGGAATTGAAGTGTTTTAACCTGCAAGTGTGGTGGTTTAAAATGTTATGGATGGGATGAAACATTCGGTTAATGCACTACTTATTGATTATGCACCACATTAAAATCGCACCCTTTTAAAAATAACCCATCAGGATTCCAGCTCTACTATACATTCACATTTATTGACAAACCACCGTGGGGAAAACCCATTGCAGTGATGCTGTAAAATATTTGAATGTGTGCAAAGCGTGAATGTATTAGTGGCATTGCAAAGTTATGCATTTTCGATATGTTTTATTTACACCAAATGAGGAATGTTTAACAATCATTGCGAGCTTCAGCTTTGGAGAGTGTAAGGTGAGCGTGGTTAAGATTACGGCTTAGGGATGTGGTTACATTTATATAAATAACATGAAATGTGCTTCTTATTAACGGTACATTTAAAAAAAAACTTCCTTCGATACAAAACCATTGCAGTATGTGACGCTGTCAAATGTTCGCTTAACTACCTCAAAACATCGAGCGTCTTTCGACTAACCACTGGGCCGGCCCGATTGCTAAAGAGTTCTAAACTACTACCATTACTGTTTAACACGTAGTTGGCTTTCGCGACCAATATTATCCACAATAGAGGTTTTTTTGGGCTAGATCGCGTAATTAAATGTGTCGCTAAACCCGCCACCATGTGACACAGCCAATTCGTTTTGTCACGTAAACAAAATATGTCAATTGATTTCTCGTTCAGCGCACCAGTGTGTTGGAGAGTAAACCCACAACATTTACGCAGAAAACCTCTAATACTATCATTACTTCTATTTCATTCATCCGGTAAAGCCCACTGAGCTATTAGCTATTTTTCAGAGGCGACCTGGCCACACGATAGCTCATTGCACTGCCTTATATCGTCACGTGTGTGAATTTAGATTCGCAGCGAAATAATATTATCGCGTGCTTGTAAATGTGGAGGGTGCAAACCGGAGGACCCGGAGAAAAAAAATGCACACAACTACGGGGAGAGAGAACACGCAAAACTACGAATACACAACAGGGGTCGTCAGGTTCGGGGTCAAACCCGCGACCTTCTGCTTATCTGGCGAGGGAGACAACGTTTCTCGCCACCGCTTCTCTGTGCTGCTGCTGTGTGGTTTGCATGTTTCCGTGGGTGGAACAGAGGAGAGCTGCTGCGGCTGGAGGCTTGTCGCCATCCCATTGTGATGAAGGGACTCTGCGCCGAGTGTGGACAGGACCTCAGGAGGTGAGTGTCTGTGTGTGTCGTGGGGAGCGGTAGTGTAGCGGTTAGCGCTACGCTGCGCTACGAATCCTGCTCACGGCCAACACCAGTGACCATTATCTGAACCGGTGCTGGGCCTCCACTAGGTCGACTCAGCCTCAAATGAGTACCTGGTGCAATGTGTAAACATGTGTAAACAACGGCACTAGGGAGACAAAGGCGGCCGGGCGTAGTGTTGGCCACCCACCTCCTCGTGTGTTGTGTTGGCCTTCATGGGTGCTCGCTAACAGCACTTGCCCCAACAGTCTGTTAAAGGCTATGTGGGGGATCTTTGTCTTTGTTCTATGAAGAGACTGGGCCCTGCAATTAGAAATGAGGAATTTCCAACAATGGTTCAGGGCTACACACAGGAGGTGAAACGCCCTTGCCTCAACGCTCATTGCAGCAGGAAATAACCTGGAATTTTACAAATATTTACACCTTCTAAGAAAACAGAATTATATAATGATGGATAAGGTGTTCCTTTGAATTTTCTTGCAAATAATATCGCTGATTATTTTTAAGGAGTCTAAAGACTCTTTATCAGGAGTGTCCCGCATTGGAGTGTTTGGCAAATACCAATAATGAGTGTTTGACATGTGACAGTACCCAGAGAAAAACCCCACGCATCTAAGTGGGTCACACTCAATGCTACCACCTCTTTCCCGCCGCTTGGCTTTACACCTACAACACCTGCAAAGTGTCCGTGGTTACTCATTCAAGCACCTACCAGGCTCAGTCTTTTGACATCTGATGAGATCGGGTGCATTTATGTTCACTTTTGTCAGAGGATAATTCTAAATATGTGTTTTAAGCCTGCAGGGTAAAATCAAATCGACATGTCATCTTGCTTTCACGTGACAAAGTTTTCAACTGTCTTCCACTCGCGTGACCACGTGCCATTTAAATATGACAATTTAACGAATGTTATTATTTAAGTGTGCGTAGATTTTGGTGATCCTACCCACCGATCTTGCCCCCCAGGTTGGCGAAGGCAGGCGGACAGACGCAGGTTTCGAGTTCCGCAGCCAACATCTCTATGGTTCACAGCGTGCCCGAGCTCATGGTCACATCCGAGGTAAGGTCCGGCTGCACTGGCATACATATGTGCAATGTGTAATGCGCATGTGCCCGTGCGCGCTGGAATATTGTGGCGCGTGATGCTCATTATTCTCTGCAGTGATGAGGACCCCCTCGGTCGTTATATGTGTTGTGTTCAAAATGTTCACTTACAAAAGTTAGAAAAAAAATGGTAACTACCCTATTCATCTTCTTGGTTCTTTCGGTAAAATCACGTAGAAGGAAAATAATAAAATAATAAAAATTAAACATCATAAAATAATTCTCACGACGTTTCGGCCACAACGCAAGCAGCCGTCTTCAGGTGGAGACAGGTCTGTCGAGAAGGCAGAGTCACTTGTAAGGTAGAAAATGTAATAGATTCTTTGTGTTGTGTATGCTACGACGCCGATGGTACAATCGGTATACAATTGGCGAAAGATGTACGTAAAAATACGCGACTTCGTTTGTTTGTGTGTTCACCACAAGTACGTGTGGTTAATGCAGACTTGATTCCTTGCAGAAGGTTTCTATTTTGTGTTTGAACATCTCATCACCTCCTGTTTTATTGCCACAAAGGGTAAAACCTATTGTTATTTTTTCATACTTTTGATACTGGCAAAAAAATGCCCCGTAAATATAGTTGGGCTGTCACGCTCGGACACGTTAGCTTTTGCTATACAGCAGGCGACGACTTAATTCTACGTGGCTTCTGCCCTCTCGCGCGCGCTCTTGCGAACCGTCGCATCGACACGCAGGTCGTTCTCACCCAGCCCCAACTGTTCATTGTTCTCGCGCTCGTGTCGTTTGTGTCGCGTGCGTGTGCGCGCTCGCTTGCCGTCGCAGCAAGCCGAGAGCCTGGGACGTGAGGATCAGCAGCGGCTGTTGCGGAGCCGCAAGCTGGTGCTCATGGTAGATCTGGACCAGACGCTCATCCACACGACGGAGCAGAGCTACCCGCACATGAGCAGCAAGGTGGGACCGCCGTGGTTGGTTGCAAAAGCCGCTCGCAGCGCGCTTGGGTTGCAAGAGCGGACGAAGCTCCCCCGACCAGCTTTGGCAAATTGTCAGCAAGCTATTGCCTAACGAAGCTGGTGGTCATCACCAGCGAAACGCCGTCGGCAAAGCTATTGCCTAATGAAGCTGGTTGTAATCACCAGCGAAACGCCGTGCTCGAATTGGAAATGTTGTGGGTTTACCCTCCACAGGGTCTGGGTGGGGGGTGGGAGGGGTGGGGCTGGGTGGGGAGGGGCTGGTCACCCCGTGGTGCCCTTATAAAACTCAACGTTTAACCTACTCACGCCGGCTTGTGCCCGCCCTCACAGTCGGGCATATTTGCGGAATACACCACGTCGCCGTTGACCCTGGCCATTGACCGAGCAACCCAACGTTCCTACCAGCTCCCTCCGCAGGAATGTGTTAAAGTTCCAGTCAGGTGGCTCAGCCAGAGAGTGAGCGGCTCGCAATCGGAAGGTTGTGAGTTCAATCCTGGTTGGGGGTTGACTCGGCCCATCGTCTCTCTGGCTACCGCTTTGCTGACAAGTCAACAGTCGTTGTGTCCTGTGGATAGACTCACCCCTGACAAAGGAACGTGGAATGTCCACTGCTCGCTCGTGGCTTCTTCTTTCATGTGACTTATGAAGAGGTGTTATTGTGTGTGTTTTATCTGGTCTCTTGCTCGAAGTAGGAGATGAGAACTGCCTTCGAGATTGAAAGCTCATTTCTTAAGAACTGCTTTTTGTGCTTAGTTTGTTGTCCTTCCCCCCCCTCCCCCGCCCCTCCGATTAGCACGGTTGACTATGTACGGCGCAAAAGAAGTTCAACGCACTCACACACGCCTCAGTGCTCATTTTAGCAGAAAATCGCTTTGCCGCTGAATATCCTCGTGTGCTAACGCTTACGTCAATGACCTCCATTGCTCCGACGTCCTTTAGGGAATCTTCCACTTCCAGCTTGGCCAGGGTCAGCCGATGCTGCACACGCGACTGCGGCCCCACTGCCGCTCTTTCCTGCAGAAGATCGCCGAGCTCTACGAGCTACACGTCTTCACCTTTGGCAGCCGCCTCTACGCACACACCATCGCCGGTGGGTCCGCCCGGCCGCGCGTGTCGTTGTCAGGACCAGAACTTTTTTAAAATCCGTAAAATCGACCGGACTGAATGTTTGGCTAACTTTAACAGGCGGGGGTTTTCACAGCCAAGATTTTTCGAATCTTCATTTATTTTTGACGTGAAAACTTTCCTTCCCCCTGCACCTTGGATTAGCACAGGTGTTGGCTGCGTCCGGTGCGAGAGAAGTTCAACATACAAACATACTCTACAATCGCGTTGCACCACAACAGCAACTTTTACAATCACAGCCACTACACCAGCCAACGACTTCAACATTACAACTGCAACTCACCACAGTAATAATATATACATTTGGCTACATTATTACGTGGCCTAACCTCAAAAATCACATTTTGAATCGCAAATATTTTTGTTAAAATATTTGGTCTTCCTGCAGCAAATATCAGAACCTTGTGCTGTTATGTGCAGTGAAAACCTGTACCATGATTTGCCATAAAGGATCAGCCAGACAGAGTGCACACCACGTCTAGTTGGTGTAAAATGTGACTTTTAAATATATTTTAAAGCGTTGCATTTTCAATTTGATGGTCCCACTTTAACCACAAATAATTACGCGAAAGGTGCTTTACGTACGTCAAACATTTCACGAAAACAAATATACTTCTCCATCGTGTTACACTTCATGCTACCTTCCAACGGGTGAATGAAAGAATGCATTTGTTGCTCGTGACCGCAGGATTTTTGGATCCGGAGAAGAAGCTTTTTTCGCACAGAATCCTTTCCCGAGACGAGTGCATAGATCCCTACTGCAAAACCGGCAACCTCAAGTGAGTGATCCTGCCGGACAATTCATGCAAGCCATTTCCACGGTGACGTGAATGCGCACCTTTGCTTGCTGCACACGAGCATGCACCGTCGGTGAATGTGTATTTTATTTTTTCCTTGCGCAGAAACCTTTTTCCGTGCGGTGACTCGATGGTGTGCATCATCGATGACCGCGAAGATGTGTGGAGGTCGGCGCCCAATCTGATTGCCGTGCGGAAGTACGTTTACTTCCAGGGCACCGGCGACATCAACGCACCGCCGGGCTCGCGCGAGGCTCAGCGCAGGGGTACGTCCCTTCCTGCACGCATGCGCAGCGTTACGCCGCACGAGCGTGGACCCACATTGTTGCAGATCCAATCGATTTTTTTTGTTTGTTTGAAAAAGCCCACAAAATTAGTTTTGAGTGTATGGTTGGTCTTTGCGTTTTTGTGGCCAGCTGGTCCAGAAAGGTTAAGAACCACTCGCTTAGGAGATGACAACACAGAACCAACTCTTTTTTTGTACTCTCAGTTGCCTCTTATCCACACTGAGTGGCATCAACTTTCTCACATGCCCTGCTGCTGGTCTCTGATTCGGATTAGTCACATGGCAGTCACGCACATTTCCGTTTTCAGGATAATGCACGGATTCCCGAACGCTGAACTCCATTACCCCTCCTGCAATGTAGGCTTTGCTATGTTTATCATGAGTGGGATGCGTGCAATGTGTCTGAGACATAAACCATCATCACGCAAAATCCGGTCATCCTCGCAGCAGCGGCTTTTGGCTGGCCGTTTTTATGAGTTTGTGTTTGTTCACACAATGTGCTTACTACCGAGGTGCTGGGTAGTAAGCAGTACAATTTCTGCAGCCACCATACTTAGTATTTTTGCATTGCGATACTGAGAAGACAACCAGCAGCCCTGCATGGTTCTAACACCACCACAATGCATCACACTCGCCAAAACAACATAGTTCAAAAGTCAACTCTTTGTTTACGTGCAAATTTGTTTTCAATTCTCTCCAGGAAATAACGTTGCCAAGGTTACCCCGGAGAGTTCTTCTCAGGCATCGGCAGAGTCGCCTAACGCGGTTTCCTCGCGCGGCCCTGCGGAACGCGCCCCGGAGCGGCTCGCCAAATGCCCCCCGGCCGCCGAAACCGACGGTTCGGGAAAAGCGACGGCGGTGGCGGCGGCGGACTCGCGGCTCAAACCCGCGGCGGACAGGGCCCCGGCTGCTCCGACCAACAACGGCACGGGCCGGTGCGGCGGTGCGAAGGACGCCACGTTCAGGGACGGCGCCAAGGAACCGGTGACGGCCGGATCGACGGTGACGGACGACGGCACCGCGGCAGCTTCGTTGAAGGAGGAGGAGGAGGAATCGAAAGCGGGCGCGAATGTGGCGGACGTGGGAGCCGAGCCCAGGCAGAACAACGAGAAGCGGGGCGACGCGGGCAGCGGCGCGCAGGCCGACCTGGACTTTGATTTGTCGAGCGACAGTGACTCTCCATCGTCGCCCTCCGCCGCGCTGAAGGAAGAGAGCGAGGCGGTGGCGCCCCCGACGCATGGCGGCGGCGACGACGATGTGAGGACGTTGAAGGCGGACGTGAAGGCGGACGCGAAGGTGGACGTGAAGGTGGACGTGAAGGCGGACGCGAAGACGGACGCGAAGGTGGACGCCGTGCGCTTGGACGCGGAGATGGCGGCACCGCTGTGCGGCGGCGTCCGGAGCGGGCGTGACGCCGCCAAGGAGGAGGAGGCGGGGGGCGGGGAGGAGCGCCTGGGCGAAGCCGCGGGGCCTTGTGTTCCGGCGTGCGAGCCCGAGGTGGTGGGTGAGAACGGTGGCGGTGGCGGCGGTGGTGCCGGTGGCGGCGTCGAGACGCGACACGACACCGTGGACATCGCGTCGCAGAACACGGAGCAGTCGGGCATCACCGAGGGGGAGTCCTTTGAGCCTGAATTCGACGTTGAGGAGGAGGAGGGGAAGGCCCACGAGGTACGGAGGTGACGTAGCATCAAAGTAGTGCGGCGCCTACTACTACTATGGGGTGGCTTCGTGAGGCTCATATTGGCTCGTACTGAGCCATATAATGCTGTGTTTGAATTAGGGTTGTTTAAAATATTTAATGCACGACTGGTAAATTTTACGTAGAAAAAAATCTGGTCGGATATCGGTTAACGGTTTGTCTCATAAGGAACGCAACATTTTTTTCCTTTTTTTACTGGAAATACAAAGGGAGCTGCCGTGTTGTTATGATCAGTGCCCTGGACTTGCGATCCATAGGTCACTGGTTTGTTTCTATCTCCTTGCATCGCACTTTAAACAACGGGGTCCGGTTGTTTTTAATGCGGTTGATAAAAAGCGCCCTTGTGCTACACAACGTGGGAAGCCTCCCCAAAATCTATAGGGCAGTGTTCTTCACTAATCTTCAGAGGGGGTGGGGCACTTACGCCGATGAGGCATCACCAGGTGTGACGACCGCTACACATTTGAAACAATTGGGGTCGAAAGCATGACGATGATAGGGGGTGTTTTCACATTGGGGGGGGCGGGTTCCTCACGTCAGGGGTCGCACTAAAAGCCACCAGGAGCCGCCAGCCGCCCCGCGGGCCTTGCAGTGAAGAGCACTGCCGTAGGGGAAGAAACGAAATAAACTTGGCGACCTTTCGCTGGCAGGGCGCGGCGGCGGCGGTGGTGGTGGTGGAAGCCGCCGCTGAGGTGGACGATAAGGAGGAGGACGACTACCTGCTGCACCTGGAGGAGGTGCTGTCGCGCGTGCACGCGATGTTCTACGTGCAGCAGGACCGCTGGCAGCAGCAGCAGCAGCAGGGGGGGGGGCGGCAGGGAGAGAGCGAACCGGCGGGGGCGGTGGTCGAGCCGGATTTGCGCTCCGTCGTGCCGGAGCTACGCCGCTCCGTGCTGCGTGGGGTCGTCGTCGTCTTCAGTGGAGGTTTCATTCTTTCATCTAAAATATATATATATAGGTCCCATAGATATATCGCCTTTCAGATGACAATTTGGTCCATGCCACGGTGTAATGGTAAGCACTCTTGACCTATGACCTTACGGCCAGTATATTGTAACACGATTAACATTTGTGCTGATTTCTCATGCACTGATGTAACGGTAGCCTCGACTGGTCACTGATCGGCACGGAGGGGACTTTGTCCTAGCTTGTGAACAGTGATGTTCTTTTTTCGTTTTCCATAATTCGAAAAAAACCACGGCACACCTTGGACTTCACCGCGCCGGTGTACCGGTTGCGAAGCACTGCACTGGAGCGCCCAGTTTAATCCCCAAACGCAGGATCTCAGTGGTGTCAGCTTGGCACAGCCTGAACTACCCAGCCATGGATTGTTAATATATATTGAAATATTGTTTGCCAGGTATGGCCCATTGAGCTATGCAGCTCTTTTTCAGAATCGGCCTGGCCACAAACAATTGCTCAACGAAGTGGCTTATTGTCATGTGCAAATGTATAGCAGCCAAATACTCAACGTGTAATGTTGATTCTAAACGTGGAGGGAAGAACCGGAGGACCCGGAGAAGAATCCACGCAATTACGGGAAGAGAGAGAGAGAGAACACGCAAACGCTAAATATTCAACAGGTGTCAGGGTCGGGATCGAACCCACGACCTACTGCATACCAGGCGAGGTAGTTAACATATCCTAGCCACCGTGATGATGATGAAAGAGAGACACGCAAACTCCAAATATACAGCAACAGGCGTCAGGGTCGGGATCGAACCCACGACCTACTGCATACCAGGCGAGGTAGTTCACATCTCCTAGTGACCGTGATGATGAGAGAGAGACACGCAAACTCCAAATATACAGCAGCAGGCGTCAGGGTCAGGATCGAACCCACGACCTACTGCATACCAGGCGAGGTAGTTAACATCTCGCCACCGCGACGCTCTTATAGAGCGCCCAACGAGAGCAGCTCCCGGATCGGTCAACAACGGCCGAAGGGTGCCGTAGGTGCTCATACCGCGCGCGGTGTCTCTCCGCCAGTGTTTCCGACGAACTGCCCGGCGGACCGCACGCGCGAATACCGGGTGGCCTCTGCGCTGGGAGCCATCGTCAGTTCCAGCCTGGTGCTGGATGCCAGCGGCGCTCAGTGCGCCACCACGCATCTCGTCGCTGCTAAGGCCGGTGGGTGTGGGCGATAGCGGCTGTCGCAGGGCGGTCCTTCGACTAGCACCTCCGATCGGCACGGTTGGCCGTGTACGGTGCGAAAGGAGTTCAACATACACGCATGTACACTTGTGGAGTAAGGCATCAGTGGGCAGGGTGATGGGGCAGTGTGAACACTTGCGGCCGTCTGGAACGCTCTTCCGGTATTAGGAAGCCACCGGAGCTATCCACTTTTAAATCATCGAGATTGAAAACGAATTTATTTAGAACTCCTTTTTGTGTTTAGTTTGTTGTCCTTCACCCGCACGTCCGATTAGCACGGTTGGCTACGTACGGTGCGAATGAAGTTCATCATACATACAACAAGAACCTAGGTTGGATTCCTGACTCGGGTGCCTAACTGCATATTCTTCCCCTATTCTGCACGGCTTTCTTCCGCTGTACCTCCGGCTTCCCTCCCACCTCCAAAAGCATACGGAAACGTAAATTGATGTTGGACAAACACATCCGACTCTGCGTTGCTCAGGCACGGACAAGGTGCGGCGAGCGCTGGAGTCGCGGCGCGTCCGTGTGGTGACGCCCGATTGGCTGTGGGCCTGCGCCGATCGCTGGGACCACGTCGAGGAGTGCCTCTTCACACTCACCGAGGGGTACACGCGCACGCACAGGTACCACCCCCCCCCCCCCCAGCCTTTGCTTGCACAACACGCGTGTGGAGCAGAGGTCGCAACCGGGTACCCAATACCCGTACCCTACCCGATACCCGGCTACCCGTACCCAGCCGGGTACGGGTAGCCGTTTGCGACCCTGGTGCGGCCGGGTACGGGTAAGGAATCAAAACCCGTTTGCGACCTCTGGTGTGGAGTCTTGCATGTCCGTACGTTGAACTTTTTTCGCACTGTACTTAGCCAACCGTGTTAATCGGAGATGCTGCAGGGATGGAGCTCGTACATTGGCCCTCCTGCAAGCAGAGTCGGTGATCGGGAGTTGTTTGAACGGACTTCAAAATATATTTCCGTGGTTTTAATGGTCAGTAACCATAGCTGGTAATCGTGTTTCATGACCATTGCAAAGTCATATTAATTCGCTTTTTAGTCGCCGTATGAATGAATTGATAGCGGTAATGTTTTTGCACTGTGGAAGGAACTGAGTGCCTCAGGGAACTATGATGCCCTTGGTCACATCACTGAGCCATCACACGCACTTGTGATTAAGATGAGCAAGTTGGAATTTAAACACAAATCATCCTTGAGCAGAACGGAGATGCTATCATGTTTCTGCTTCGCTCGTGAAAATAAGTTCATAACCACACGATCCATGCATTGAATCATTCGTGTTCCAAATAATGTCCCGTACATAATGTTCATGCGACCACAAGGCCTGTAGATTAGTGCAACTATAGATTCTTGAGCGGTGACGTGTTGCGTTTTCTGCTAGTTGCAGAGGTTCAAGGGTCGAATCAGCAGGCCGCCCTGGTTAATACTGTTGGTGTATTAACCATAATAGGACACATCTGCTTCATTGCAGACATTCAAGACTCTGTGATGTCATTCGAAGAAGAGTAGGTCATGTGTGGCTGCATCATGTTTCACATTTGCAAGATTAAAAAAATTATTTGCTAATTATTTCATTGTGAAACACTTCCCAATCGTCAGCCCCTGACTATGAAAACGTATCGGGACCCTCTTGAAAACTCGATGAGGATTTCCAGGGTAGACAAGCGTTGTAATACACACACCGCAATAAAAAAAGATGATAATATGCGAGTTGAAGCATGACCCCTGCTGAATTGTGATATTTCCTCGAGTTGTGGATGTCGGGAATTGATACATCCCTAATCACTCGCGTAGCAGTTGGGAAGAGGCTCGCCGTGATATGGCGATACTACAAAATCTCGTATAATTCAAGATCAGCGGAACTGTAACATTTTTTCAAAATATAGTCTTGTGATAAGCATTGCTCATTGAATTTTTAAAAAAAATATTTCATTCCTCTCAAGCCACGTAGATAGAAAAAGAATAAAATATCACGACGTTTCGATCGCAACACAAGCAATCGTCATCGGGTGAAGAAGTAGCGATATTTTTTCACCTATCTACGTGGCTTGACCAAAATACCCAAAGAATATGAATTACTGCAGTCACGAAAGCTTTAAGTCAAGATTTAGTGATTCGTGCTTGTAATTTAGTTGTTGTGTAACTGGCAGTAGCATGTGCGTTAAACACAGTATGGATTGTAAGTTTACAATGCGTATAAGTCTCGTGGCAGGCTTATGTCGAGTGAATTGCAGTTGTGGTACTGCTCAGTTATTCTTATTCAAACCGGAGGTACATTAAAGCACGAGACCATGACGGAAAACGTCAAGTCCAATTACAAAGTTACGAGAAACTCGAAATATGAAAACACGATATCTTGATAACCCTCGTATTGTGAAATGCAATATTTCTGATTCAACAACATAACAATACAAATAATAATACGTACAACACTCCCCCCTCACCGTCTCCCCACCGCGGTGGCCTCCTGACAGGAGCAGCAGCCCAGCGACGTACACGGAGGCGGGCGCCAGTGACGGCGCCCGCCACGCTCTGCTGCATCCCACCCCCATGCACCCGCGGGGCAGCACGGCGCCGGCACCGCCCGAGGCGCGCGTGTACGACCCCGTCACGGGGCGCCTGCTGAGGAAGGGCAGCGTCCAGTCGTGCGCGCCAGGAGCCAGCAGCTGGCAAGGGCAGCAGCAGCAGCAGCAGCGGAAGGAGCGGCAGGAGCGGCAGGAACGGCAACTGCTGCAGCAGAAGCAGCAACAGCAGCAGGTGCCCAGTATAACGCCGGCGCCTGCCGGGGGCCTGGGGCATGACGACCATTCGCCTTTCAGGTACGAGAGTGCTGCTGCTGCTGCCCAGCGCTAAGACGCCAGTCGGGGTGTTGAACCGGTTTCCGCGTCATGAAAGAAAGGCTCGGGTATCAATAAGACTTCGAGTAGTTACGAATGTAGACGTTAGCGTCGCGGATTGTCCGTCGTGGGTTTTGAGCTTCGTGAGAAAGTCAGGAGCGCCGTCATGGTTTTCAAGTTGCGTCACTGCATTGACATGTTCAAAACACGAGAGTGGCGTCGTAGTGACCCACGATCCATCAACTCTAATTAGTGTTGTTGTGGATGATGAGGATCATTATCATTATCAGCCACGGTCAATTATCATCAACCGTGCTATACGAAGGCCTCCCCAAGCCTCCGCCTCTCACGATCCTGCGACGTGATAAGCCACCCAGCGTCTGCACGTTCAATTCCTTTCATGACTCCATCTCCTCGGTGGACGTTTTCTCAGACGCATTACATTCCTCGGCTGACAATCCATTATCATTCTGATGATGTTGTGGATGATGTGCTTTTTGATGCCTGGCCCGCGCGTTGGTAGTAACGCCGCGGCAGAAATTACCGGGTCGCTATGGCAGCTCAACCGGTGCCGCGGTGGCGAGATGTTAACTACCTCGCCTAGCGTACAGGAGGTCGTGAGTTCGATCCCAACCCTGACGCCGGTGTATTTGGAGTTGCCATGTTCTCCCCGTGGTCGTGTGGATGTTTCTCCGGGTCCTCCAGTTTTTTCCCCCCCACATTTAGAATCAACATGCTTTCAGAATATTTGGCCGCTATAAATGTCCGCGCGATAAGCCGTTCCGTTGACCGATTAATTGTGGTTACGTCGCTTCTGAAAAAGAGCTCTGAGGCTCAGTGGGCCTTACCTTGTAAAATAAAAGAATAGTTTAATTGCTCCGTCGTTCTCTACGCAAACTTGCTCAGTGGCGAACAAATCCTGTGTATCCCCCGACGCATGCAGACTCTGTACCACCCGTTCCTCTGCTCGCTGCCTCGTTGCACACAGGTGCCTGAGCCAGCAGCAAGTGAGGGATGCTCCTGAGGGGAGTCGGAGGCAGAGGCAGCCCAGCATGTCGGAGGCCCTGCCGCTCTACACCCTGTCCAAGGACGACCTGGACAGCATGGACAAGGAAGTGAGTCAACCTCTCATACGCCCCCCCCCCCCCACGCTCCAAGCCGTGGATTTGAACTCTCAACCTTTTGCTCGTGAGCCGCTCGCTCGACCGTTTAGTCACCAGACGCCGACCTTAATGGCACAAAGGCTACCAGGAGCTGCCTCTCGCTGTTGTGGCTCGGGCATCGTAACCCTTCGCCGCTGTGACCAACCGAGCCACCTCCCTTGAGGGCTACCCATCTCAGCGATGCATTGTGGTGGCCAGGTGGATGACATCCTTGGGGAGGAGAGCGACGGGGAGGAGGAGGAGGAGCAGGAGGAAGAGGTGGAGGAGGAAGAAGAGGAGGAGACGGCGGAGAAGGCGGAGGTTGCTGGAGGGAGCTCTGCCCGTAGCGGTGCCCCCTCTGTGCCCGAGATGGAGGTGGAGCGGGGGGCCGGAGGCAGGGCCCCCCCGCAAAGCAAGGAGGAGCTGGGGACGCTCATCGAAAGGCCCCCTTCGTCATCGAGCGGCGGCAGCCTTGAAGGCAGCGTCCCGCGGTGATGAGCGCCTGGCAGCGTGAGGCCCAAAGTGGTTTCACGGACACCAGCATCCTCTCTCCTACTGTTCACATCGTCGTGATCTCACCAGCGTCAACTCGTCTCACGCTTATTATCATTTGGCAGTCACTCAGCGTCATCTCCACTAACGTTATTGTCATTTCACAGTCACCCAGCGTCTTCTGCCATTCGCGTTATCATCTTTTTTAAAATTGTCGGCAGCATCATCCGCATTCACATAATGACGAGGGTTGCTCTTTTTGGAATGGTCATTTGCAGTGTGACGTTCACGGCTGTGGTGCGAGAAAGAAACGATAAGTCCGTGGAAAGGTAATGGGATAAGGTGGGGGGGGGGGGGCGGGGTAAGTTACGTGCAAACTTTTTCTTGGCTAGTTTTCAACAACAAATAAGCGAGCAAATGAAAAGCAGTACAAGTGAGGCAGACATTACACCGACTAAGCATGTGGCAAAGGTTGTTCGGGTGAGACACATACAATTATACAAATAACCTTGAATTGAAGCGTGTCCCCTGATTGGGACAATTGCTTTAATTGTCGGGGGGTGGGTGGGTTGGGGGGAGTGGTGGTATGAGCCAGATTCATATTTAGTAAATGTGATGAATCACATCCCGTCGCTGGAGGCCAGATTAGCTGACTCACATCTGCTGTCATTTTTGCTCATGCTTAATTTGTTCTGGTGATAGATGCTTTTTTTTTTGTATCAAGTTTGAGTTTTCTCGGTAGCTCATCATCTCCTGCAGAAAGTTAGGTCGTGGGCTCCGATTATTTTAATTAGGCGTCATAGCAAGGGGCTAATGAGCCGAGTGCCCTTTCCAATCGAACTTGGCATGGAAGTGTTGACTAGAGTGAAATCGGTTTAAAGTGTGCACCATGGGTACAGTGTTGCACAAGCATTAGTGGAGGTGGTGGTATTTGGATTCTTGTCACGTACTTGGTAGGGACGCTGCCATGGTGTAATGCAGTGGTTCTTAACCTGGCGTGCATGCACCCGCTGGGGGTGCGAGATGTCCCTTCTGGGCGCGTGAGACATGGCCAGATTAAATTTCGATTTAAAGCTTTCGTGACTGCAGGGATTCATCTTCTTGGTTCTTTCGGTAAAGTCACGTAGAAGGGAAATAATAAAATAATAAAAATAAAACATAACAAAATAATTCTCACGACGTTTCGGCCACAACGCAAGCAGCCGTCCTCAGGTGAAGAACAGGTCTGTCGGGAAGACAGGTGAAGAACAGGTCTGTCGGGAAGACAGCGTCTGAATGAAACGTCGTGAGAATTATTTTATTATGTTTTATTTTTATTATTTTATTATTTCCCTTCTACGTGACTTTACCGAAAGAACCAAGAAGATGGCCAGATTGGTTTAGAAGGTAAATTCATCGAAACACATTAAACACGGGTATGTAGGTACGACTACTTTGTTTCATAACGCCTATGTGTTTATTAACATTGCACATTGTTTAACGAATGAGAACCAAAGCGGTGCAAGGCAGCAGTAAAAATTAAGAACCACTGGGTTAATGGTTGGCACATTTCACACTGGACTTGCAATCTAGAAGAGGTCACCGGTTTTGGTGTATCGTGCGCGGCAGTTGAAACAATGCGGGTCCCGAGTAGCGGGCTCAATTGGGAAGTATTCTCACCCTCTTCCAAGATGATTGAGCAGCGTGGGAGAGTTGGTAAATATACCCTCTGCTGGAGGGGAGGGGGGGGAGGCCCTTACTGCTAACAGCGGTGTGAGCGATTTAATTGCAGGGCTGCATCTTTATCTTTACCTATGCAGTACTTGGTAAGGCACCGTGGAATAATGATGTCATGAAAGGCGCAATAATAAAAATATGTACGATTATCTTGGCATCACCGGTGTTATTTTTAAAACTGCAGCATCATCCATCAGCATCAGTGTCGTTAATGGTAGTGTCAGCATCATCTCCATTATCGTAATCGTCAGCAGCAGGAGCCGTACCAATGGCGTTGCCAGTAGTGCTGGCATTCTTGTGTTTATCAGCGGCATATTCTTACTTTTATCGTGGAGTTGGCATCATTTTCCGCATTGTCACCATCGTAAACATCGCATCGCTCACCATTGCTTCACGCAGTGGTGCACAATCACAAATCACGATAACCTAACTTTTATCAATAGCATTGCCCCAAAGTGGAAATATACATTTGGCATTTGAGGCAATTAAGTTGGCGGTTCACAGGCATGTGCCACCACACACCAAATACACAAAAAAATACATGAGTTGTCATATAAGTTGGTTCATCCTAGGCTGTCCCTCCTTACTAGATCACATCTGCTCAGCCACATGCGCAAGCAGTTGCGGACACTGTGTCATCCGCCACGTGGCGTGGATTCGACGGGCAGGTGACATCGCTGCTGTGTGCACGCAACGAGAACCGCCCGTGTGTGTGTGTGCGTGCGTGCGTGTGTTCGCGCGCAACAGAGGACACAAGCGCAGGAGAGATGAGAGCGAGGAGGAGGAGGAGGAAGAAGAGGAGCTGGAGGGAAGCAGCTCGGAAGCAGACGAGATGGCAGCTGCTCTCGATGCCGAGCTTGATAACTTCATGTGACGTCCCCTGTACTTGGGCGCGTCACCCACGCGTGTGCGAGGGTGAAGATGCGGGGACACGCACGGCCAGCGGTGTGTGGGTGTGTACCTATTCGTGTCTTGTCAGCGGCGGAGCGAACGGACGTGGGCGAGTAGCGTATCGGTGATACTGTGGACTACTTTTGGGTAAGCAGCTCGCCACTGAAACGCACCGCGCACGTTTGCCCGCTGTTGCACACGGACGTTGACCGAACGACGCACGCGTGCACGCGGCTACACTTTCACAAACGCGTCTGACAGTGAAAATGCGGAGGTGACCAGGCTGAGATGAGGAAAAATATAGCGACTACGAAATATAGAGATGACCAAGCTGAGACCAGGACACACCGTCACACTTTTTTTCCGGACATGTAAAAAAATTGCAATATGCCCACCTCTGTTGTGGCTGAGCAACCCTTTTTCTTTTAAGTGACTGCAAGCGCGAGGATGGAAGTTTTCTCCCATGAACATTTTCTGTTCATCATGTACTCGCGGTACACCCTACACAAATTGTTAAAACCTCTCCAAATAAAAACCCTGGCCGATCCGACGCGACACTAGTGGTTGCCTATGTGCAACCACGTCCGGATAGATTCGTGTCGGAGGCTCATCAATTTTTCTGGAAGCGATACGGCAGAACTAAAATAGTAACTCGGAACAAAAAATTTCAGGGAACGGCCCCGATGAGGTTTGTTGCAGAGGCCTGCGAGTTTCCAGCAGGAATTCTCTCGTAGACGCACTGATTTGTGGCGCACGCACGTGAAATACTGCAGTCGTAGTGATGTTGTGATTTGGCCGGTACTGCCCCAGTTTATAAATGCGATTGTAAATATTGGATGGGGCAGCACGAATCAGATTACAGAAAATGTGCGTACAAAAAAGCCACCCCCCTTCCCCGCCCCCAATATTCGAGAGTCAGTTTCTTTAAAGTAAAAAAAAAAATTGGTGGATTGTCGTTAGGTGTTTTTTGCGGCGAAGTGTTTCCGATATCTCCGGCTCTTTTTGTCATCCAGTGTTGGTGGATCGCTTGGAGATGGGAAGCGCGTCATGATCCGTGGTGAGATTGTTTTGCGCGGGGGTTTAGCTGAACGAAGCGGGGTGTGTGACCCGCTTGATGAGCGGCGGTTGGCATCTCTTAAACGAGTGTTTTTTGTACGGCTCATGGATAGTTGATTCGGCCTTTGCTCCACGTATAAACGTCGAAGGGATAAGGGTTTTAAAATGAGGCCAGCGCGCTAATATTCTTAAGCTGTGGGCGTTGTGGATAGAGTTTTAAGGGAAATGTCAAAAAACCTACAGGGCAAAACGCTGCAATATAGAGACATGGGAGAAGAAACGGAGAAGTTTAACAACTGATTCGTCTTTTGTTGGAATGAACGATGAGATGTAACCCACAAAAGCGTCGCAATGGACACATTTTCCACATTTTAATGTCGCGTCTGTCCTTTATGCAGTAAATTTGTTAACCTTTATAGCAGAGTTTTATTTTTTTCATGATAAAGATTTTCAAAATAAATTAAATTGTTCAAATGAATGAGGCCGTTTTTTTTTTTTTACAGATTTTACCAATTCTTATAAGTGCACTACAATGCAAAAAGCTGAATTTGCAAAAAAATATGAACACCGTTCCAATCTGATAACATGTTTTTATAAGTCCATCCTTACGGCATGTGGTCCCTTAACTGGCTTAACAAGTCTTGGTCTTAGAACAGACATCGTTTTAAGTATGATAGTAATGTCTTACCTTGCCAATTTGTAACCAAAGTCTTTAAATCTAACCTTGTGAGCAAAAAAATTGATTTTACGGATTCTGTACAACAAAGCATGTAGGATGTAGTCTTACGATTGCATGTTAGGGTCTTTACCACTAGCATCTGGCAGTTCACCAGCATATTGTTCAAGCAAGGCTGACTGCTGATGAGACATTGTATGTCGAAACCGGTCCAGAGTTTTCTCATATTGAATATTGAAATTGTGCATGACCAGAAGGCTTTGTAGCTGATGGGATGTAAAAAAAAAAAACTTATTTTTTTACGTGGAGAGATAAATATATGAAGGAGACGACGTATTGTGTGCTTATTTATTTTGTTACTAATATTTTCCACGCCGCTGATGATTATTTTGTAATAAATAATGGATCGTTTAGCGTACCGTTGGAATTCTTTGGGCCGTTAAAGTGTGATTGTCAGTTTGTTCATTTTACCCTTTTCCTTCAATTGCATTCAAATTGTGGAACCCCAAAAATTAAGTTATCTCGTTGAGCTAGGTGAGAACTGGAGAGTCTAGAGGATGGCATCATTTACAAGTTTGACCCGGGCATTATTTTGCCAGTAGGGTATTTGCTATGTACGGTCCGAATTTAGTCATTTGTAGGTCGACTTTAAAGGCTGGTGAAATGGGACCGCAGGTGTAACACACTGGGGATTCCCCCCCCTCCCACCTCTGCATCCATCAGAGATGCACATCCATTGGGGGAATGGCTGTGCAGGGTGCCACAGTGGTGAGATGTTAACTACCCCGCCTGGTATGGAGGAGGTTGTGGGTTCGATCCCGACCCTGACGCCTGTTGTATATTTGGAGCTTGCGTGTCTCTTCTCCCGTGGTTGCGTGGATTTTTCTCCGGGTTATTCCCTCTGCATTTAGAATCATGCGTTTTAGAGTATTCGGCAGCCATAAATGTCCACGTAAGGCACTTCGTTTAGCTGTCATTTGTGATCAGGTCAATTCTGAAAAGAGCGATATAGCCCAGTAGTCCTTACCTGCTAACATAAAAAAAATTTGAATAGTTTAAATTCACAACATTTTACGGAATGAACCCGGAAGCGGTGTCGCAGATCCACTAGGAAGCCACTGCACGTGGCTGCTTCTGCCGTGTGGAAGAGTGAGTATGTAAATATCTGATTATTAAGCTTTCGGCTGAAGTATATTTTCGAGAAACATTTGTTTAAGCAAGCAAATTTGACCGGTTTCGTCAATTTTGGTCTTCATCAGTTGAGTCGGGCTGAGAGAGTGGAATTGAAAGATTGCGACAGTCACAATTTTGGAGTCGTGCGATTTATTCAACATTGCCGTGAATATAGTGGCCTCTAGTGGCTGCAGGGGTCACGCAAACCCATTGCGTATACCACATTAATTGAAAAACTGATTCTTTCGTGCACTATTGGATTTGTGTGTCGAGTACTTAATCAATATTGATGATTCGTTATTGATTTTGTCGGTTCGGGCATGCAATGATCTCTGCCAAATTTTAGGCACCAGTAAGACCTTGTACCACCACCAGACATCCAGACTAATGAAATCACCACGTGGTGTACGTGCGTTTAACGCACCAATTGTTTTGGCTCACGTGGTCAGTTGACCAATTAATTTGACACAATGATGAACGACCGAGTGTTCTGCTGGTAGAGCTTAATGCAATCAGAGATGACCAGGCTGAGACTATGAAACACACAGAGATGACCAGGCTGAGACTATGAAACACTCAGAGATGACCAGGCTGAGACTATGAAACACTCAGAGATGACCAGGCTGGGACTATGAAACACTCAGAGATGACCAGGCTGAGACTATGAAACACAGAGATGACCAGGCTGGGACTATGAAACACACAGAGATGACCAGACTGAGACTATGAAACACACAGAGATGACCAGGCTGGGACTATGAAACACAGAGATGACCAGGCTGGGACTATGAAACACACAGAGATGACCAGACTGAGACTATGAAACACTCAGAGATGACCAGGCTGGGACTATGAAACACACAGAGATGACCAGACTGAGACTATGAAACACTCAGAGATGACCAGACTGAGACTATGAAACACACAGAGATGACCAGACTGAGACTATGAAACACTCAGAGATGACCAGACTGAGACTATGAAACACTCAGAGATGACCAGGCTGGGACTATGAAACACACAGAGATGACCAGGCTGAGACTATGAAACACACAGAGATGACCAGGCTGAGACTATGAAACACTCAGAGATGACCAGGCTGAGACTATGAAACACAGAGATGACCAGGCTGAGACTATGAAACACACAGAGATGACCAGGCTGGGACTATGAAACACACAGAGATGACCAGGCTGAGACTATGAAACACACAGAGATGACCAGGCTGAGACTATGAAACACTCAGAGATGACCAGGCTGAGACTATGAAACACTCAGAGATGACCAGACTGACACTATGAAACACACAGAGATGACCAGGCTGGGATGATGAAACACTCAGAGATGACCAGACTGAGACTATGAAACACTCAAGAGATGACCAGACTGACACTATGAAACACTCAGAGATGACCAGACTGACACTATGAAACACACAGAGATGACCAGCCTGAGACCATGAAACAGACCGCGCGCGTGAGGTCACAGGGTGAGTATTCCCAAACTCGTACTCTGGATCTCAGAAGCTGCTGGCCTCGGTTTTCATCGAGCCTCGTTCACATGCAGATGCATTGGCAGGGGAACTCGCCTTTTTCCTTCATGGCATCACTCCCAACATGTGCAACCCTTTTGTCGATCCACTGCTAGATGAGGACCGCTCCACGCTGTTCGGTTCGTGAAGGGCGGGGGCGGGCGGGGAGGTTATTGTCCATGCTTCACCCAGCTGGTCGGTGCGGGTTTCGGTGGAGGTGAGGAGCGCGCACGTTTGTGGAGTGTCGTGCGGCGCAACAACAAATCGATGTTGCTGCACGTGCCCTTTGCAGACCACCTCGCTTCACAGTGGCCTGTGTTAAATGTGGGACACGTGGGACACGTGGTACACGTGGTACACGTGGTGCACGTGGTGCACGTGGTACACGTGCGGTGATCGTCCAAGCAGGCAGGCTCTCAAGCCTGTTGAGCTTCTGAGACCTCAAGAGTTTGCGGTGAATTCTGGGTGATTTTTTTTCTGCATTGTAACTCTAACCGGTCTTGTTTTTTTCTAAACCACCGAGACTTCAAACCAGGGCTGTGTACAGTTTGATTCTTTAGAAAGAATATATATTGGCGCTCTATCAGGAAATGTATTTATAACTGAGCCGATATATATATTTATATTTAATCATATGTAATATTTCAACTTTGGTCCTGAATGTTTTTGTAAACCGACCTGAATTCTTACTGTTTTTCCACGTGTCATGCATCCAGTTCAAGTGATTTAACATCACATCGTCTCACCAATAGTGTCTCTCTATAAGGAGGGAATATATCTGGAGATGTTTTATTGTTGAGTAATGCGAGGGCTACTGTTTAATTAACCGGTGGATTGATAATACGGTGTTTTATTTATCCAGGAAAGCCTCGCTGATTCTCAAGGCTCAATTTCAGGACGGTCCCACATTGGGACATTTGACCAATTAAACTTTTTTCATTGGGGTTTTTTTTTCACCACCCCACTCGGGAGGAAGAGGGAATATAAAGGAGATACCCCACTTCAAACGAGGGAATAGCGCTCAAGGGTTCAAGCGGACTTGTTCACAAACCCGCTTTGGTTCCTGCCACAGGTTTGAACCATTACAGAAAGCTGTATTATCCACAAACCCTCGGCTCCAAATTGTCGGCCGTGAGACTAGCCCTCGGCAAGGTAAGGTAATTTACCCTTTTTACCGGGTAAAAGGGTAAAGGTGTCACCATGCCAAGGGGTAAAGGGTAGGGTAAAGGTAGACTCGTTGCTTTTTACCTTTTACCTTACCTGCTAAAGGGTAAAAGGTAGGGTATAGTGATTGTATTGTGGTAAGGTAAAAGGTAGGGTAAAGGTAGGCTCGTTGCTTTTTACCTTTTACCTTACCTGCTAAAGGGTAAAAGGTAGGGTAGAGTGATTGTATTGTGGCAAGGTAAAAGGTAGGGTAAAGGTAGGCTCGTTGCTTTTTACCTTTTACCTTACCTGCTAAAGGGTAAAAGGTAGGGTATAGTGATTGTATTGTGGTAAGGTAAAAGGTAGGGTAAAGGTAGACTCGTTGCTTTTTACCTTTTACCTTACCTGCTAAAGGGTAAAAGGTAGGGTAGAGTGATTGTATTGTGGTAAGGTAAAAGGTAGGGTAAAGTTAGGCTCGTTGTTTTTACACTTTTATCTTACCTTGCCGAGGCCTACGTGAGACATATACCAGCATAACAGCCACGTTAAGAGTGAGATCATTGCCGCGGTGCATTGCGTACGTTATATTTTTGTTACACAGACCTGTGGCTCGTTTTCTTGCCTGTCAAAGATCAGTTGCCCCACGCTTCGCGTAAACATTGCGCCCCCTTCCTCGTGAGCCGACGAGTGAAAATTGCCCCCACTCAAGCACCGGCTTCTTCTCCGTTAAGAACAACCGGCGCAACGTAGCAACGCGGCGATCGTTTTCACCGTGTCCAGAGGGACGATGGTAAGGGCGCTGCGGCCGTCTCTTGGCCCCCGTTTCGTTACGCGCCACATCGGTCCTCGCTCGCGACATTTGAAATTTCCGACGCCAAAAAACAAGTGAAGCCTCGAGAAAGTCGATTCGCCCCAAGCTGTTGTGCCGCAGCCAACCGCGCGCTTTCGTTTTCTTGGTTCTTTCGGTAAAGTCACGTAGAATGGAAATAATAAAATAATACAAATAAAACATAATAAAATAATTCTCACGACGTTGCGGCCACAAACGCAAGCAGCCGTCCTCAGGTGGAGAAACAGGTCTGTCGAGAAGACAGAGTCTGAATGACACACCCCAGGCTTCTCGACAGACCTGTTCTCCACCTGAGGACGGCTGCTTGCGTTGTGGCCGAAACGTCGTGAGAATTATTTTATTATGTTTTATTATTTTATTACTTCCATTCTACGTGACTTTACCGAAAGAACCAAGAAGATGAATCCCTGCAGTCACGTAAGCTTTAAATCGAAATTTAACGATTTCGTTGTGAACCGTAAAATACGTGGGGTGGCGGTATTCGCGAATCGGCAAGAGTTCCACGTGACGGCCCTCCGCGATCCGGCCACGTGCAGAGGGACGCACGGAATCGGTCGGGGGGGGGAGTTTTATATAAATGAAAGTGTATCGTAACGAATCTCCTGTTTGTCGAAGCGGCGGGGATAGTTTCCTTAAGCGTTTGACGTTGACATGACTCCTGGATGTTTTAAGCTGGATTTGTACACCTTTTAAAATCGATTTTGTCCTGTAATTATTTTTTTCTCTCTCATATAACAAAAAATAACCCCGTGTATTGTACAAGATAAACATTGTGAGCTTTTCCTGAAAGATGTCATGGGATGTTGTAAATCAGTTTTTTTTAGGAACCTATTAATGCAAAGCACTGCAACGCTTATGTCTGGCTTAAACTTTCAATTCGTCTTTAACTGAACCAGTTTGCGTGTGCGACGTTACAGTGCCGCCGTGGCAAACGTGTGTGGGCTCATTAACCAGCTGTGTGAAGTGGACATTAAGGACCACGTGGCATTTTCGGAAAAGGGGAAGCCTTTGCCAGCGTTCATATCCAGTGGCGGCTCTTGACATGTCCACTAGGTGGGGCTGTCGTGAGTGACCTTTGAAAAGATGGTGTTCTATCTTGATTTTTCGATTTAAAGCTTTCGTGACTGCAGGGATTCATCTTCTTGGTTCTTTCGGTAAAGTCACGTAGAAGGGAAATAATAAAATAATAAAACATCATAAAATAAAAATGCTCACGACGTTTCGGCCACAACACAAGCAGCCGTCCTCAGGGGACGCTGTCTTTCCGACAGCTCTGTTTCTTCACCTGAGGACGGCCGCTTGTGTTGTGGCCGAAACGTCGTGAGAATTTTTATTTTATTATGTTAGAATTTTATGATTGAATTATTTCGCTTCTACGTGACTTTACCGAAAGAACCAAGAAGATGATATAACTTTCTTATCCACCAACGGTAGGCATTTATAAACAATACGAAACAAAATAACAAAGCACTCAAATTGACTCTCAAGTCCACACTGCACAACCCCCTCGACACTGCCAAAAGCCTAGAGCGTGTAGGCCGTCAGCTGCTGCTCTATTTGCACGGTGCCACCCCCCAGCGTTGTAACGCCGTCTCTTATTACATCCACTGGCACCTTTTTCACTGCCCTGAAATGGGTCTCAAACGGCGTGGCTAAAATGCGAAGCTAATCGATTAGTTGCCGGTCCTCGGCGATATGAATCACATCACTGAGGACCAGGACCTCAACTGAAACCAAAAATGTACAAACTGTGTAGAGCCATCTACAATTACATTCAACGATATCGTAGGTAGAAGACTCCCCAATTGTCTTGTGAGTCGATGCAAGTTTGCCTGTTTTGACATCTTTCTGGAAAAGGCATGTTTTGGGGTGTGCGGTGTTGAAAATCGTCATGACGCCAATTGTGCATGCATTTTGCCCCCTGTCAGAAAAAAGTTAATGAACAGGGCAAAAAAATGTAACATCTTGGATTATAATCTACAGTAAGGGTTGATTTGGATGTGTTCAGATGTTGAGGGTTTATAGCATTATAGCATTGTTAACAAGGCTTTAAAATGTTTTATATTTTTGATCAGTCGGTGAAAGTGTAAAAATGTTGAGAATGTTTGTACAGTCTATGGCCCACTCTTGCTGCACGTTATAGGAAGACTGAATTTTAAGAGCTACGAGTGTAAATTAGCGATTTGTTAAGGCTGTGGATATTCTTAGTTTGGTATTTTTCTTACTGCACAAATAGGTTTATATAGTTGCTTTTGTACATTAATGATTTTCTCTCTCCAAAAAGTGATGACGTTTATACAAAAACAAATAAAAGTTTTTTTTGTATGACACCTTTGTTATGCTTTTTTTTACAATTGTGAAATTGTGTACTGAGCTCTGTAAATCCACGCGACCACGGGAGAGACACTGCAAACTCCAAACACTAATTCAAGAGATGAGCTTAGTTGCAGCGATACGAAATTAAATTATCCGCATTTGTTTAAATGTTGAACAGCTGATGCAATTGAGCTGGAAGTCGGATTTGTTTGAAAGACTATAATCAGAATCCAAATATTTATACTGGAGGAATCCGATGAGCGAAAAAGTTCTTTTTTTCATCATAATTTTTTCTGTCTACGTGACTTTACCAAAATAACCATAGAGTATAAAGCTCTTTTTTCACAGATGTCCAGTCGTTTTCACAGATGTCCAATCACGCATAGGGATGGAGAAGGGGAATCATGTCAAGCAGGGGCACAATATGCCGAGACAAAATCATCGGATGCAGCCGTCAGTTCCAAGGCCACCCGGTGGTGTTGAATAATGGCTGCTCAGAAGGAAGAGAAGAACACGGCTTGTAAGGACACAGGCCTCGCTTCACGCCACTGACAATTGCGAGGGCATCTCGCAGGACATTGACATGCACCCAGGCCCTGAGCGTGGCCATCGTGGGGCTGACTGGGTGCCACGGTGACTAGGAGATGTTAACTACCTCGCCTGGTATGCAGGAAGTTCGTGGGTTTAATCCCGACCCTGACGCCTGCTGTATGTTTGGAGTTTGCGTGTCTCTCTCTGTCCGTGGTGAGATGTTAACTACCTCGCCTGGTATGCAGGAGGTTCGTGGGTTCGATCCCGACTGACGCCTGCTGTATGTTTGAAGTTTGCGTGTCTCTCTCTGTCCGTGGTGAGATGTTAACAACCTCGCCTGGTATACAGGAGGTTCGTGGGTTCGATCCCGACCCTGATACCAGCTGTATGTTTGGAGTTTGCGGTGTCTCCCGTAGTCGCGTGGATTTTTCTCCAGGTTCTCTGGTTTTCCCCTCCATATTTAGAATCAACGTCACGCATTCTAAAGTATTTTGGCTGCTATATAAATCTCCACATGTTAAGCCCCTTTGTTGAGCTATCATTCGTGATAGCCAGGTCGTTTATGAAAAAGAGCTGCATCGGTCAGTGGGCCGTACCTGGTGAAATAAAAAGTATTTAGCTTAGACTCATGATGGTGATAATCTTGTGAAGACGGCCAAACTTGTGACGGAGCAACCAAAGGGCATGTGTTCACAGTACAGGTGAGATGCAGCTGCTTGCTCTGCTCCTTTCCTGTAGTTGTCCAGTGACTAAAAAAAAAATGCATTCGATAGTACCGCACAAACGTGGCATACTACTTTTAGAAGAACATCACGGGATATTTAACGTCCGCTTCGAAGCGGATGGTTAAATACTTCCCGCAGTACTTACCAGGGCGACAATAAAACATAACCAGAAACTTCCGCAGCAAATAGGGCAAAATGCACAACCGCACGGCCGTGTCCACCACCCCTCGTGGGCTAGATCAGGATACACTGATTTAAAGCTTTCGTGACTGCAGGGATTCATCTTCTTGGTTCTTTCGGTAAAGTCACGTAGAATGGAAATAATAAAGTAATAAAAATAATATATATTATTTGATTGTTTTATTTTTATTATTTTATTATTTCCATTCTACGTGACTTTACCGAAAGAACCAAGAAGACAGGATACATGGCTTCAACCCAGGGCAGAGTGGCAACCAAACTTGATTGTTGTAAACTTTCTGAGCCGCCCCGGCTGGACATCCGTAAAAAAGGAGCGTTGTAGCTGCTCATCGAATTCCTCCGGCAGTCTAAATCAAGATTGTGAGATGTAGCGATGAGATCAGCTCATGTTGGAGGAGGCGCGAGATGGATTTGTCCCCATCACGAGGCCACGAGGAATTGGCTTGGGCAGGCCTTCATCCAGCAGTTGATAGGTCATGGCTGACGATGGATCGTTTCCCGAATGAAGTGCACGCACGTGGGCGAGTACGATACGGATCATGGAGGCCGTAGGCTTCACTTCACGTTCGCCTTGCGGCAAGGTAAGGTAATTTACCCTTTTTACCGGGTAAAATGGGTAAAGGTAAAGGTGTCGACATGCCAATGGGTAAGGTAAAGGGTAGGGTAAAGGTAGCGCGAAGTATTACCCGGTAAATATCTTGTTTGCCACTCGCTAAAAGCTCCGTGGCGCAGTCCGTGGCCTCTATTTTTAATTGGAATGATCGAGTTTTCTATATGAATAAAGCGCTCTACCTTGTAGCATTTACCTGTTATAAACCTTGTTCATGTGTAGTAGTACCCCAGTAATTACCCTGTAATCGGGTAATTTGTATGAGGTAAGGGTAGGGTAAAGGTAGGCTCGTTGCTTTTGACCTTTTACCTTACCTTGCTAAAGGGTAAAAGGTAAGGGTAGAGTGATTGTATTGTGGTAAGGTAAAGGTAGGGTAAAGGTAGGCTCGTTGTTTTTGACCTTTTATCTTACCTTGCTAAAGGGTTAAAGGTAAGGGTAGAGTGATTGTATTGTGGTAAGGTAAAGGTAGGCTCGTTGCTTTTGACCTTTTATCTTAACTTGCTAAAGGGTAAAAGGTAAGGGTAGAGTGATTGTATTGTGGTAAGGTAAAGGTAGGCTCGTTGCTTTTGACCTTTTATCTTACCTTGCTAAAGGGTAAAAGGTAAGGGTAGAGTGATTGTATTGTGGTAAGGTAAAGGTAGGCTCGTTGCTTTTGACCTTTTATCTTACCTTGCTAAGGGTAAAAGGTAAGGATAGAGTGATTGTATTGTGGTAAGGTAAAGGTAGGCTCGTTGCTTTTGACCTTTTACCTTACCTTGCTAAAGGGTAAAAGGTAAGGGTAGAGTGATTGTATTGTCGTAAGGTAAAGGTAGGCTCGTTGCTTTTGACCTTTTATCTTACCTTGCTAAAGGGTTAAAGGTAAGGGTAGAGTGATTGTATTGTGGTAAGGTAAAGGTAGGCTCGTTGTTTTTACCTCTTACCTTGCCGAGGCTTAGCGCTTGTGCTGCATCATGTTCGATTTCTCGCGTCCTGACAAGTGAACTCTGGCGGCCTGTTGTGGATCAAAATCCACGTGAAATTCAGCAGCGTGAAACATAAAACGTACCTCGTGTAGCCAATGACGTCTCACAGTATGTTTTTTTTTTAAAGACCCAAAAACCGAAATGGAATATTCATAATGATGCGGATTATGCAGTCTTGCCGAGGTCTTGCCAACTATTTTAATAACTTGATTTGCTCGGTTGGGAAAAATATGGTATTTTTATTTCATTGTTAAGCCATAACATGTAAACAAGCAGATTTTAAATGAACACTTGAAAATGCCTCAAACTATTGCTACACAACACGTTGTTCACAATGAGCCACTGGAAAATGTACAACGAAAATGCATCGTTTCTGATCATTAATGCAGACAAAGTGCCCCCCACCCCTTATAACCATGCATGCATGGTGGGCCTGTAACCCAATCTCCTAAGCCTAACCCGAGCCACAAATCTGCTCCGTTGTCTTATCACTGGAAGTAACGCACATACATACACGTCTCATTGCCCAGAACATCAGCCACTCCCAATGCCACAGAGACTTAATGACTGCTTACAATGGGAGATGAATCAGACGGTTGCGTCCCCGGGATAAGATAAATTATAACCACACGTATTTTTTGGAAGCACAAAGATTCAAAAATGAACTCCCCCCTCCCCCGCATACTCGCAGACTTTAATGACAATTTCTCCACAATCGTTCATTTCAGTGTCAATAGTTGCGTGTCGCTTAACGAATGAGAGCTTTTATCGAGCAAACGTCGACACAGCTCGAAGCTAAACCGCGTGATGAGTTAAAATTGTTTAATGTAATAACAGCCGTTAGTTTATGATGAGGTTAACAGCCAAAGAGCATGCACGCATGTATTCATTGCATTGACGAGTTTTCTGAACAAGGTAAATAAAAGACGAAGGGGCATGCTTTTTGCTGCAAGTGCACGCGAGCAAATGACAAAAGCACACACGGGGTGTCTCCTGGTTTAACACCGAGGAGGCTTTCGCGACCAATATGATACATAAGAGGTTTTATGGGGTTTGATCGCGTAAATATAAATGTGTCGTTAAGCCCGCCACCACCCGACACAGCCGATTAATAAGGTTTGTGTGGATTTGCTCTCCAACACACCGGTGTTGCTGTACTCGTAACGAATTGGCCACGTTCTGTTTAAGTGACAAACCTCACTAATTGGCTGTGTCGGGTGGTGGCGGGTTTAACGACACATTTATATTTAACCCCCCAAAAAACCTCTATTGTGGGTCACGGAGTTTTACGAACCATTGGCTGCTGTTGTTCTGTATGTGCACCTCTTTCGTCACGTTGCCCCCCTCCCCCTCTCCCAACTTGAGTTTATTTCTGTCACGGACGATGCATTTGTGCAGCTGTACCTGCAACAATTAGCAGTCCGAAACCAGCACTCACGCAGAACCCTCCTGCCTGCCATCGTTGCATAATCACAGTTTCCACGCACGCACACACGCGCACGCGCGCGCACGCCTCGCATTTCCATGTTGTAGTGCTTAGCTACTTGGGGGCTCATCGTTTCTTCAATTACAAATCCCAAACACCCAGTCAAATGTATCAAATGTATGAACTGTCCGAGAACATTAAAAACAAAAACGGTTATTTGTTCATATTTTGGCGTGACAATGCTCCAAGACCAAATTAAGCAATTGTTCAAGGTTAATTTTTTTTACAAAAAACTACGACGTTTCGATCGCAACACAAGCGGTCGTCATCAGGTGGAGAGAAAAAGAGGGGTTAGCCTCTAAAGGCAAGCTGTTTATAAAGGTTTCAAATGGGCGTAGCCCAAGTGTCAGCAGCATGGGAGGAGGAGCTTATGTTAATGTGAGGGATGAAAAAATGGAAGGACACCGCATGTAGGATGGAGGTTATGTTAATGTGAGGGGTTCAAAAAAAAATTGGTGAGCAACGAACAGTGCTAATGGAGAAATTACAGCGAGTTATGACTTAAACTGGTTTATAACGTCCTTCCAGTGATTGCTGAGTTTGTACCCATCCTCTCGGTTTAAATTGCGTCTTCATGAACGAATCGTTGATAGCCAGTGGGTTTGCAAAGTGCCATCGTCTTAGAGAAATCAATTTCGTGTGAGCCAACCGCATTAAAGTAATGATCAGCCACGGCTGAAGTGTTGGTCCTACCGTGTTTCAAATCTGCATTATGCTCACGAACACGGTCCCAGACATGTCGTTTGGTTTCCCCAATGTAACTGCTGCCGCAGATACAGCTTAGTTTGTAGACGCCGTGATATTGCATGTCAGGGATCTTGTCCTTCACAGAATGGATCAGATCACGAATTTTACACAGTACATACAATTCGTGATCTGATCTGCTGACACTTGGGCTACGCCCATTTTAAACATTTATAAACAGTTTGCCTTTAGAGGCTAACCCCTATTTTTTCCTCCACCTGATGACCGCTTGTGTTGCGATCGAAACGTCATAGTTTTTGCCATTTTTTGGAACTTATCTACGTGACTTTACCGAAAGACCCAAAGAATATGAATTCCTGCGGTCACGAAAGCCAAGATTTGTTCCAGGTTGTTTTGTGTTCAATTTGAGCGTGAAGACACCGGGGATTTCAATAATATATCGTCTCTACAATCCAAGGCTGCTGACGTGTCTATCCATTGCACAGTGCTGCAGGCTCTCGGGTTTCAACACCCGATGGAAGTCGAGCACATTAGTTCATTAGAAGTGGGCTATGCCTTGTAATTGTTTAACAAGGGATCGCCTGATCAATTGTCTAAGTGGATGTGTTGGACAAAGGGCTAATCCGCTCATGCATACAGGTTGCAGGGAATTCAGAATAATATTTAATGCTGGAGGAATCCGATGAACTATAAAGCTCTTTTTCGCAGATGTTCAGTAGGGGCGGATCAGAACGTCACAATGTTCTGGTGAGCATCACAGCTTTCACACAAATCATATTTACAACTTTATCAAAATCCTAGGCTCCATTCTCAAACACAAATGTCAAGAATAAACACAATGTAAAGTTATAACATTCAATAAAATCCTTCATTACTTTGGTTGCCAGCATCAGTGGCAAGGTCAAGAGGCATACTACACATCTCCCCATTTTCCAACATGCCTTAGAATTCAACTCGGTCATCTGCGATTTCTTTTTCGTGTGTATGTAGAACTTATTTCGCATCGTACGTAGCCAACCGTGCTAATGGGAGGTGCGGTGGAAGGACAACAAACTAAACACAAAAAGTAAAAAAAAAGTTTTATACATTTTTAAAGCATGGTTAAGCTTGTACATTTTGTACCTGTTGGCCAACGTTAAACCCTCAAAACAGCTGCACTTATAGCAGGACAGACACATGCAGTGCTTCCATACTACAAGCTGCTGACAAGTATCGTCTTAAGCTCCATCTGCCTAACAACTAAATTCAACATTTCTATCAATGCCAGGTTAATCTGTTTAAACAGCAGCAGCAATAATGAGATTGGTCATGTGTGGTCACATTAACAATCACATTAGGGTTCGATTCCTCAACACAACCATTCTCTAGCTTCACCAACTGGAATTGGTGCTCTCCAATGCAGCCGCTTGACTTCTCTGGCTCGTAGTCCACCGTATAAAAACAAATCTACTGCCGGCTACGTGCTCCGTAAATGGATGGCATGTACGGCTTTCTTGCTCCTCCACCTCCGTGTCCTTGCTCTCCCGATAAGAGGCGTGGGTCGTGTGAACGCATGCAGAAAAGTCACATCGTCTCCACGAGTCAGGGGGGCACCAAAATGAATTAAACAAAACGCGAACGAAAGAAAACCTTCTGTTTTTCAAGTACTCCGCACATTGACGACCGCTTGTGTTGCGATCGAAACGTCGTGATATTTTTTATTCACTTTATTTTAATTTTTATTTGAATTATTTTTTTTATCTACGTGACTTTACCGAAAGAACCATAGAATATACATCGATTGGGTTGGAGTTTTAGGCACGAAATTAAATCACGAATTAAATACCACAGATGCCCTTCAATAGTAAAGTAGGGTGGTTATTTTTGTTGAAGCCTTATTGTTAAACGCATGAACAAAACACATTAAAGCAAATGATCGGTTTACTTAACTACCCACACTGACCAGCGTGGTGAAATACGGTCACACAAGCATAGCGAGGCCTTCATCTAGAACTGGCATTAACAAAGGGCCAATTGTATTTATATTTATATATTTTTTAGGTAATGGGTTGTCACTTGACCAATCACATCTCAACCAGCCATGGGGTCTTGAACGATCACGCGCGCCTCCGTTCGATCGTTACTGAAAACTACACCGGATTCAATTATTGATGCTGCGACTTTTCTGGAATCGACGATAAGATTGTGACGTTCCACTACAATAAACCATTCATGGACTTCTCCGCGATCCACTTCCACGAAACATTTTTCTTGCAAAGAGGGCGAGACCCTCAAACGAATGTGCACACGCAGTGAAGACAGAGCTAAGTAAACCCTGATGCTACGTTTAAAACTCTTGACCTGGTTACCAATGACTATCGAATACGTTGTGCATCAGAAACTTTCAATTCAAAACTGCTTTGACCAAGAGAAATCCCATTGAGGTGTATTCCTACGAGGCAATTATCGCTCATCATCAGCCATTGTCAGTCCACTGCTGGATGAAGGCCTTCCCTCCCCAAGCCACTTCCCTTCCATCTCTCACGAACCTGCGATGTAAGGTATAGCCATGTAGGTGTTTTATATAGTCAATTATTTTAAACTGCAGCCAGTTCCAAAATGTAGTATTGGACCAACACGATGAGCTCAGTGTTTTTCTGAAAATCCCAGCCGCTGGCTGATTTACTGTCCACTTCACATCAGACGGTGCGCTCTGAAATGGTAGAAACTGCGCCAACTGCACACGATGGGGAAAACCACCAACCACTTGGTAAGTATTCCTAGACGACAAATGGCAAGCGATGTTCTTAGGTTTTTTCGGTACCTACGCGACTTTACCGAAAAAACCTAAGAATATGAATCCTTGCAGTCACGAAAGCTTCAAATCTAGAATTAATGGCAAGCGATGTTTGCTTGCTACTTGTATTAAGAACTTTTTGTAATCATGTTGAACTTCTATCGCACCGTACGTAGCCAATCGTGCCAATCGTAGGTGCTTTTGCCTATCACCCCCTGCAAAGCAACCGATTTACTAACCTTAACCAAATGCTAGCGGCAACTTTAACAGGAAGAACCCCAGAACTTAAACCAGACCCTCCAGTCTATCACCAGTGACAAATTACGCAATAATTGGAACTTACATAAAAGTTTTATTTTTAGAACACATTCTTTATATATTCTTGCACTGCAAAGATATAACTGATTTTGTAATGCAACTAAACGGCAATCTGCATGCGTGACGGCGCGTACAACAGCACGGATTCCTCAGCTTTGGGACTTTGCCCCGGTGTGGAGGGATGCCTGCTTAGCCTCACATAAAGGCATGTGCGGAACTCAGCAGGGCTGGACTGCAGCGATGGTTCCGAATATAACAAAAGCAATAAATGTCACGTTCATTTAATTGCGCAAAATTAAAATTAATAGAGGCCCCCAACCGTAGTGTAATTACAATCACTACTGGTTTATATGGTATAGCATTATAGGGTTTTTGTTGTTGTTGTTGTGGTCTAAATGTCATATATTTGACATGCAACTTGTTTGCGATGCACGTTTTGGATGGTGCACTCATTATTTTAGGCTTTCCCATGAGTTGCAGTGGCCTTACGTTTTGTAAAAAAAAAAAGTGAGGCTATTTGTTCATTGTTAGTTTATTTTGTCGCCTATAAACTGGAGGGTTTGCTTCATGTTATTACTCTACAGAAGTGATAAAAAAACGGAAAAAGGAGCAATAATAAAGGTTCACTTCTGTTCCTTAAACAAAAACACAATGCACACTAATACTTGGCAGACTTTAAGGTTAATTGTTCATTTTTTTCTCTCTCTCCATTGTTCTATAAAGTTAATATTTACAACAAAAAAGGTAAATTTTTGCTTTGAACGTAGCAGATTCTGACGATTCTATGCGCAGACGTGCGTCTTCCCCTTGGTAAGCGCCCCTTGAACAAATCACAGACATCGCATTGGACGTTCATCCATGACTGGCAACTCAGTAATTTTGACGTCTCAAAAATGCATTTCTATATTAATATCACAAACTCCAGGGATGAACGACTTGGCCACGCTATCTTAGGATGGAAGAGTCATAAATTGTTTAAACGAAAATAACTCGTTAATTAAAATATAGTTAATTCCCACCCCCTCCCCCCCCCAATTCTCCTTGAGCAGGAAAACATTGCAAATATTGAAATCGAACGTAATTATTGTACGGTAATTCTCTTGTTTTCCATTTATATCTGTATATGGACAGGCAGTCAGCATTATTGGACAATGAGACAACAATATTATACCATCCCAATATTAGGCTTATCAATGAGTCAGTTTTCAACTACCAATAATCGATGCGACATCACGACGAAGATCAGACAAAAATATAATCACTTTGGTTATTTTTTTTTTTAGACCAGATAGCATAAATGCAGAGAATGTTTTAACAGACGTGCTGCTTACCTCATATGTTTTTATTGTATTTAAATGTTTTTATTTTAGAACACTTAAGGGTCAGCCATGCAAGAGGCAATTTCCAATCACATTTAAACTCCGGTCACCGAGCTAAACACTCCGTTGCATAATAATGCCTGGGAAATGGTTCATCTGCACCACAGTCGAGACACGAATCACTCTTTACTTTGCCTCGTTTTCTTTTTAAACCGTGACGTTACATCGAGTTTTTACCCACCATGGTGGTGGTGGGTGTGACACGAGGCTAAATCCAGAATCGGAAAGTCCGGTATTACCACGGCGATTAAAACAAGTACTGTCGAAAGGCAACAGTACTTGTACCATTCTGGAAAGAAAAAAAACCAGTATAACTTATTTACCTACCCTTGCATTGATAACGGGGATAATACACGTAGACACGTTGTTGTCAAAAAAAAAGTTGCATCTCACCGTCTCCTGGTCAGACTCAAAACAAGTAACTGTGCCTCGATTACTTAGCGTTATATATTACACGAAAAACCATAAACCCATGACTTAAGGACACGCGCGACCTCTCAATAGGTCACACTGGTCCAATATGCACATATCGCCATCCTTCAATGCATTTCTGTGTTTTTTGTTTTTGTACATCACACAAATCTATTCCACTTTATTATAAACGGTCACTCCGGTTGAACAAATGCCATGTCCAGAGGTGCCAGGTTGCATGCTTCCGAGAAGGGATGCAAAGGAGGAGAAAAAAAAAACTGGAAATGCAGAGACGCACGTGTACATTTAATTTCCCAAATTGTCTCACTCAATCAAGAGCAGAATTGTAGAAACCGTTCAGGTGTTTTTTTGTAACCAGCCGCAAGCCATTATTAGTGACCTGCTTTGTAATATAATGCCGTACAAAAACACTTGCGTTTGTATTGGATTACTCGATTAAAGCTGTGTGATTTGTTATCGCGTCAACGCCACGTGTGTCCTAGAATACACACGCGCACACACACTGGCTCTCAATGTGGCAAGTGCGTGAACATCTCGTATTTCTACCCAAGCAGCACATTCAACGTTGACCATTCAAAAGTGGCCAATACGATTCTGTTAATTAAAAAGGAAGCGTTGCTGCACACGTGATGGAAATTACAAATTCAGACGTACTTAAAAAAACATTAAATGACTAGTACCCAGGATGTGCGCACTGGTGGGGACATTTTGTTATCGGTCAGCTCTGCGTTGAATATTATTGCAATTATTGAGAGCCGACTTGTGTGTTTAAAAACAAGCTCATGGAAGGATGCACATGGAGCATACACCGAGAAGCAAACGTCTTGGTGTGATGTGCAAATGCAAAACTGATGTGCAACAATAGCTGCAACCAGGTCTGACCATTACGAGGGATAATGCGGGTGGACCATGAGAGTACACACAAGACCATCAGGAGTGGCATCAACAATTGGACGAACCACACATCTCTTGTTCCGAGGTGCTGTGATCCACGAAACCTGACCCTCTTTTTTGTTTCAAACTCCGTTCACGTGGATATTTATTTACTTCTTACAACAGTAACTACAATTAAATAAATTAAACTCAAAATATGTTAAGCAGCTAAATCTTCAAATAAAATCAACTTAATAACATCGCCTCCCATAAAGAAGAGGAGGGGGGGGGGGCTCAAAAACACTGTCTTCGCTTTCCGTCGAGGAAATAGAAATGAGGGCAAGAAAGGGGGCAAAAGCATAAACGTTGACGAAGCACCGTCGTAGTCACCGCCGTAACCGCGCCGTGTCCTGCGCGATTATCATATCGTCGGCAAAGTGCATAGACATCACACACAGCCCATATGACAAACCACTGTGGGGACACGGCACCAACTTTGCAGATCCTGGAGAGGAGTTTCATGGCCACTTCTGCTACCCCCCCCCCCTCCCTTTGCCCACTGACACGTTCCCGAGTAGCGCCATTTCGAGTGCAGAAACCTCGCGGGTGCCGTGACGTTCCGCCGGCAATTTCCCGCTTCGAGGTCCTGAATTGCATCGCTGGCCTAACAGCAACACATTCGGGTGGGTGAGGGGCTATAACGACGCATTCCGTCGCATGCGACGTCGGTCGGTAAAAACTCAGTAAGCGTCATCCCGTCATTGACACACGTTTCACGTTATGAATGACATTGTGTGTGACACATACTTAAAATCAGTGAGAGACTTCAACGGCACGGCTCGGATTCTGCTGCTGTGAAAACAAAAAAAAACAATCTGGTGCCTCCTGACCTGCGACGGCCTGGCTTGGCCTGGCCCCGCTGTGGTTTGGATGTTCCAGTGGAAAAGGAATACATGTACGAGTAGGTACCTGGAGGGGTAAGGGAGATATTTTGGTTTTACCCCCGCCAATTAAAAACGAGTTGTGTCACGCATTAGTGTGAGTAATGGAGCAGTGAGTAAAACATTGATGGCATGCAGAGTTTGAAGCTTCGATTTAAGAAGTCCTCTCATTCCACATTTTAGCTTGAGAGCAAATGAAAATCACATAATTCCCCAATATAGCCATTCAGCTTATCATTTACAAGAACATATCTTGGGTACCAAGGTTTATGACACGGATGGATTTTTGTCCATTCACCACAACAGATATGCGATTAGTTCCAGCCATGACATTGCACTGCAACAGAAGCTGAAACTCGTTTCAGATGTATTTTAAAAAGTGGCCTCAAAAACGCGTCTCCTGAAACTGTTCAAAACTGCAGTTCAAGTAAAAGTGGCACCGTGTTCCCAGGGCTTCGATTTAATACGACATAAAAAAAAACTTTCAGTGCTTAAACCATTAAAACATTCGCTAAACACACTCAAGTCTGCAATGCGTTTAGAGAAAATAGCTACAAAACAATTATGGAAGAAAAAAATAAACACACGCGGAAACCACCATCTCAATGTTGGTCTGGTTATGAAAATGGACAGTTTTTTTTGCCGTCGGTATTCAGCACCCATTTCCATGCTGCTAAATAGGATTAAAACAGTGAATTTTGTTGAAATTAAATAACATTCCTTTCCAGCTCACCACTCAAGTTGGCCAGAAGAGTTCCAAAAAGCGGGCTGGTTTGGGAACAGCAGAACGATGAAAAGAAACCACGTCTATTGAAATAGTGTGGAGGTTTTTGTTCCTCCCATTTTTGGGATCCAAAGAGTTAAGGTGTGACCCACTAATACCGCAGACCAGAGATACAAACCAAACACATTGGTGCCACTAAGCCCATTTTCCCGCTAGGGGCTTTAGCACTTTTTGCTTCATTTGAATTTGTTTTTGGAACGTTTTTAAGCCAATTACATGTTATCGTTCTTAACACATCATACATTTTCATGAGGGTAGCAGCAGTTGTTCCTTATCACGTAAGCCATCTGATCATCTGACACCGAGCAATGTGGATTTTCAAGCCAATCCATAGCTTAGTTGAAATGACTTGAATAAACACATCCTTGCTGACAGACTCCTGCAGCCGTATCTTGCTGTGCAGATGAATTCAAATACTTCCTTACAGTAAAAGTGAGAGCACGTGCCTCCTAGAAAACATGTAGAGGTCTTGTGTCCCGATGTTTCGAGGCCTTATTACAAAGCTGCAGGCTTTGGCGGAGCACTCAAAAAGCTGTCCGTCTTAATCATTTTCGGCATCTTCATTTCTTCATGCCAATGCCCAAGAGGGACACCTCTGATCAAACAATATGAACGGGTCGCAGAATAAGGAGCGCCAGGAGCAAGAAGACCATCGGCCGCATCGAAGGTGGTGAAAAGTAGGAGAGATGCGTGCAAGTTGCTGCTTGTCAGCAGTAGCGTCGTAAGGGGTGGGGGGGCAAACAAGAAAGCTCATATTTGTCGCGTTACATCCCCCTCCGTCGAGTCCTCGGACAGCATTCACGGCCCCAGGATCTTGATGTTGTCATCATGCAAGTGGTGAAAGCCCATCATTTTCAGGGGAGGAGGGGGGGGTGCCCTTACGACAGTTAATAAAAGCTCTTGCAACTCATTGCTATACCTTAGCTTCTGATAAATGATGCCCGATCTGACAAAAGACCCCGCCGCCCACCCCCCTTCTGATGCACGGAAGGGAAATAGGTGGAAACTTTATAAAGTTCTGCACAGAGAACCCCCCCTCAACCCCCCCCCAAGAGATTGCAGTTTTGCACTGAAAACTGAAGCAATAAAAAAAATTTAAATAGAAATGATCCCACTTAAGATGCCACTGTTTGAAAGGGCGGTGGAGTAGGGCGTGGAGGGGGGGGGGCAGGCGGAGGGGATCAGGGCTGGGCGGCCGTGGCAGCTGGGACCGGTGCTCCGATGGGGTTCCCCGCTGGGGACAGCACAGGCGAGGCCGCCATGGGCCCCATCGGAGACGACACGGCTACCGACGTCATTCCTGCGCGCACACGAACAAGAGGCAAAGGAATCCACCATCTACCCATGTAGCCGTACAGATTTTGTGACAGGGCAAGTGCTGTTATCAAGCGCCTGTCAATGCCACCGAAAAGCAACCAGGTGGTGACGTGGCCAGCACCATGCCCCGACCGCCTTTGTTTTCCCCAGTGCTCCCAGTAGTGCTTTTGTTTACGTATTGCACCACGCGCTCACTGAAGGTCGAATAGACATGTAAAGGCAAGCGACTTTCTAGGAATGTAAATTATGCGCCCACCGCTGCACATATTACCGATTGAGACTTGCTGTTTGTTGCTCGTTAAATAATTGCATATTCTTCTTGGTTCTTTCGGTAAAGTCACGTAGAATGGAAATAATAAAATAATAAAACATAATAAAATAATTCTCACGACGTTTCGGCCACAACGCAAGCAGCCGTCCTCAGGTGGAGAGCAGGTCTGTCTACGTGACTTTACCGAAAGAACCAAGAAGATGAATCCCTGCAGTCACGAAAGCTTTAAATCGAAATTTAATTGCATATTGTTCACAGGCTTTTCTCAACCCCCCCCTACTGCTGAATGAAGGCCTTCCCCTCGCCGTGCCTGTCACAGGGGTTGCTCGACTTCACCACGCTGGTCAGGGCGGGTTCGTGAAAGGGTGGCCCAGAAGGCCGTTTCAGATTATTACAAGTGAAGCTAGCCATGGCCTGAAATCAAACAAGCCACCAGGTTTGTAGAGCAATGCAATAATATGCCACAGCTCAAATATGCCTGACACGCAAGAACACATAAACACACGCATATGACATCTACCGTATGCCACGAGATGGCAGTGGTTTCACTATTATGATTGTGCCAGGCTAGGTGCAAGTTAAGACCAATTGCAGTAAGTGAAATCTTGCTGCCAGAAATTGTGGGCCAGAGCCAGGTAAGAAATCTATTAAAAAAAATGAACGAATTGTTTGTGGTAATTATTTCCTTGCATACATTTCCAATATGATATCCACGCACAACGCAAAACATTTTTCAACTCCGAAACGCACAATGAAATTAACAGCAAGTATCGCTGACAACCATCACATCACATGCCCGTCAAATTTTATCTGAAGGCATAAAACTCACTACAACATTAGAACGATAAAAGGAAGACCTCTCGACTCACCGGAGATCATGTTGGAACTGTTCACCGGTGCGGTGGAGTTGTTAGGAAGACTATTTGTGCCTATACGGCCTTGCTCCTTCACAATTGGGTCTAAACAACAAAACACAAAGACATTCAATTAAGTCTGAGTAATCACAACAGCTCTTTGTCAAAACCATGTTCTCCAGTCTTCACCACGGCAGTCACTGTGTGCCATTGATGAAGGTTCAGATACCGCACGCCACGAATGTCAGCCATGGCGGGGAATCCGACTCGGGTCGCTGAGTATTTAGCGCACTGTGCCAACCACTGTACCGCCGCTCCACCCAGTTGGTACAGGTGTTATGCAAATTGCACTGTGTACAGAATTTCTTTGACAAACGGATGCCTTAAATACAGTTTTAGGATCTCTTACAGATGGCTTGCTCGTTGGGAAACTTTGAGCATCTTATATAATTTTACTTTTCACGACTCTTAAAGGATTTGACTATATATATAACATAAATTCGCTGCTTTACTACGTGACGACACCTTGTAATGTGCATTTTGATTGGCTGGGATTGAGGTCACATGAACTCCGTTGTGCAGCCCCAAATTTAACGTACTTGCGATGTGTAGCTACATGCTGCCTCTGACGAGCTATTGTGACGTGAGCGGCTGGATATGGGAGGCTGCACATTTGCTTCTCTCGTGTTAAATAAATCAAGAACTGAAGAACATACGCCACCACCTGTCATACAAGTTCCATTTACAGTGCCTAATTTTAATGGGGATGCAGTTGGGGGACAAGCCGGCTAGTGGCCGAGGTAGCCAAGGGAGACAACGGTAAGGCAGAGTGTGACCGAAGACGTTTCAAAGGTATGCAGAGGAGAAAAGGAACCTCTCTAGCCTGAAATGGCTGTGGAGAAGCAGCGACCTCCTATTGAGCGGAGGTTAATTGGTGGTTGACGGAAAACGTTGATTGCTGGAGCAGACAGCATGTCAAAGGGAGTGGAGCAAGATGACACGGAGGGGGGGGGGGGCAAGAGGAAGGCCAGCTGTGTCCATGAATCATTGACACAGTAAGGGAAATCTTATAGTAAATCTAGATTTGGAGCTAGCGGAGGGGATCCAAGCAGCGGGGTGATGCGGTCTCATGTACGGGTACAAGGTGTGAAGTCTGCACTTCCTAGTGCACTGCCGAGCGCTTGGGCGCTGGAGGCGGCTCACAGAAGTAGGGGTGCTCCATGGCCTCGCGAGCCGTGAGCCGCGTCTGGTGGTCGTAGCGGAGCAGCTTGTCCAGGAAGTCGAGCGCCTCGGGGCTCACCAGGTGCTGGTTCTCGCTGTGCACGAACCGCTCCCAGCGCTTGCGCGAGTGCCTGCAGGTTCACGGCGTACACACACACACACACACGCGCACGGACGCAAGCCAGCACAGAACCACGCAGGGGGGAAAACAAAGGAGATGCACAGCTGCACTTAGCGAACACACGCACACGCGTAAAAATGTATGTGCGCATATCCACATACATGCAGCCAGGTGCCAACTACGTGCATGCATGTATGGTATAAACATCCCCTGTATAGCCTTTAACAGACTATTGGGGAAAGAGCTTTTTGTGGGCAATTATTAAGGCCAGCATGGCGCATAGAGGGGGTGGTGTGGCAAAAAACACCTGGTCGAAGTTTGTCCTTTTCAAGCGCTGTAGCTTAAAACACACCGCACCGGGTACTCACTGAAGGGCGAGTCGACATGTGCACGCATCCCGCTCACACATGCAGGTACGGTGTCTGATTACATTAAGCAATACACAGGCAATTACCAAGGATGGCAGGCAGCACACGTGCACAATCGTTGAAGGCAAATATGCTTGTAACCATAAATATGCACATAACACCCAAACATACGTGGGGGAAATGCATGCACGCACAATTGAGACGAGCACACGTGAACGAACACAAGGTGGTTACGAAAGAGACCGAGACTGATCCTGCAACCGAACTTTACCGCAATCATCTCTGCCATTAAGTCCGGTGATGATGACTAATTATTTCGACATCTTATTGAGATTTATATAGTGCCTTATTCCAAAGTGCAACAGAATAGATGCACTGCCTCATTGTTTAAAATTGATTCTTAAGTTCATGATCCATACATGGATTCACGAAGCACAAGAACGACATTATTCGTGATTTCGGAAAACTGTATGTAAATGATATGGGCCTATGTATGTTGAACTTCTTTCGCACTGTACCGTACTAATTAGAGGTGCTCATACTACATTCAGGCTAGGCAAAAGAGAAAACAGGAACCGAGCCAGAAAAGATTAGGTGAAAAAAAATCTAATCGCAACCCTGAATTGTCAGAAATCATTGCACCACTGCTTTTGGAGGGTGGCAGGCGTGGATTTCTGGATGCCGAAACAATCCACGTCGACTTGTGTCACAAATTCATCCCAGCTGTGTTGTCAGTCAGGGCGTCAAGAAGTTAAATTGCATCTATTAAAACTCACCACATTCAGCAAGTGCGTTATTACTACGTCCGATAGCTCCTGCAATGGGTCTATTTTCTCCGTACCAACAGATGGCAAGAAAGAAACTTGGTTTGAGCAGTTACAAGAATAGTTTGAAGTATTTTGTTTTCGAATATTCTTTTTTTCTCACCAAATTATTCCATTTGTGCCATCGGTATCAAGTCATGTGATGAAGGGTCCATTTTAGACATCGTGCAGAGCAGTAGACTTTATGTTTTGTGGACAATGGATGCGCAAGATATTTTTCATAGCAAATTTTTAATAATCGAGGTGGTACAATTATCTTTTACACAAAAAGCAAGGAGTTAAATTTCCTCACACACTCCGCTATGAGATCGTCGCATGATAGTCCAGTGGTTATTTCACAGTTGGGAGTTTCACCAAATGTAATAAACAAAAAAGATGTTTTCGTGCAGTTATTTGTGACCACACAGAGACCATGAACTCACTCCACCTGAGAAGCCAGTTTAATCAACAGGCAGCAACACAAATTTGAACCCAGAGTCTCAATGGCACCGCCTCAGTGCTCTGACCTCTGAATGACCCCCCGGCGACCCAAGTATGTTTATTTATTTTCTTCTACACATTCTTTGAATGGTCAATTTTGACATTCATTCAATAAATTCAGAGCGGAAAATTAAAAATCATCATACAAAAAAGGTTTCAGCTCATGGCGTTGCCGTGACAATGAGACGAAAGCAAAAAAATGTTATTAAACCAGCCCACACAGGGAACATACAAAGAAACTATGGGGGAAGCCAAAGAAATTCAGGATGTTAAATCGTTCTGAGATTTTTACATAAATGAAAGGCGATGTCATTTTTTGTTTACGTTTCATTTTAAAAAACACGAACTCCCACACATTTCGGGTGTGTTCAAATGAGGAAATGGAAAATTCAATTATTGAGCTCAACCTGACCCCTCCCGTGACCTTAAACAATGACATTCAAGATATCCAGCACCAAACTCTAGCAAAGGTCAGATGTTGTATTTAAAATGAACATGCCAAATATTCAAGAAACCCACACCGTGTAACCCACCTAGACCCCTCGGTCCCAAACAATTCGTAATAAACACACTGCACCTCTGCAGTAAATTAAAAACTACAAGTAAGAGCAATCAATATTTATTTCATAATAATAATAATCTGTAACCATTTGTCAATCCACGACTGAATGAAGAACTCCCCATGCTGTCTGCCACAGGGAATGCTGGACCATACTTCACCATGCTGGTCAGTGTGTTTTAGTGAAGGAAGGGCTCAGAACAAATTCAGATATCAATTGGCACAATCTGGCTGTCACCTGATGCTAGTTGTAATTACTTGCGAAACGTCGTTCTCGAATTGTAAATGTTGTGGGTTTACTCTCCAACACACCGATGTGCTGTAATCGGAACGAATTGGCATGTTTTGTTCACATGACAAACATTACTCATTGGCTGTGTCGGGTGGTGGTGGGTTTAATGACACATTTATATTTACGCGATCCAACCCAAAAACCTCTATTATGGATATGAATTGCCACATATTAGATTTGACCAGGACATTAACTAATATTGCAGTGCACAAACTAGGGCATCTCCATGAACCGTCAAACACAGCGAGTTGGGAACGGATGCTCCACTCCAGATATGACAGCTTTCCAACTTTAGCGAAATTTGTGCTTTGCATTGTAGTATTAACTGTTCAGAGCGAAAGATGGCTTTGGTGTGCAAAAAAACAAGCTTTTTCGATGCCTGCTTAAGCAAGATGATTAGTAATAGTCAGTCTATGACAGCTCAGATGAGATTGTCATTGTCTAAGATTAATGGTTTAACTGTGGCCGAGAATAATATTGTTAAATATTATGAGAATCCTCTATTCACAAAGCTAAAACGGCTGAAATTAGTGTGGTGCCAATGTATTTGGCGATCTGAACAAACCATGTGGGGAAAGAGGTACAAGTGTGGACAGTGCCTCATTGACGATGAAAAATGAAAAATGCACATCGACGACTTAAACAAAGATCAACATCAACGAATCAACAGATCATTGCAGCTCTAACAGTCAGCACATGTAAACATAAGAGGGTGTTTCAAGAAGTAAAAAGATTTATATTAACTCTGTGATTTTTGTAAACACCGATTGGTGCGACAGGACATAACACTGGGTACTTAAGCACAACAATTATTATCTGCATATTTTTCCACTGGACTGCTGTGGTGAGATGTTAACGACCTGACCTGGTATACAGGAGGTCGTGGGTTCGATCCCGACCCTAACACCTGCTGTATATTTGGAGTTTGCGGTGTCTCTCATCATCATCACGGTGGCTCTCTCATCATCATCATCATCACAGTGGCGAGGAGATGTTGACCACCTCGCCTGGTATACAGGAGGTCGTGGGTTCGATCCCGACCCTGACACCTGCTGTATACTTGGAGTTTGCGGTGTCTCTCTCATCATCATCACGGTGGCTCTCTCATCATCATCATCACGGTGGCAAGATGTTGACCACCTCGCCTGGTATACAGGAGGTCGTGGGTTCGATCCCGACCCTGACACCTGCTGTATATTTGGAGTTTGCGGTGTCTCTCTCATCATCATCACGGTGGCTCTCTCATTATCATCACGGTGGCTAGGAGATGTTGACCACCTCGCCTGGTATACAGGAAGACGTGGCTTGGATCCCGACCCTGGGTCCTCCAATTTTTCCCTCCACATTTAGAAACAACACGCGTTTAGAGTATTTGGCTGCTATAAATTTCCACATGATAGGTCACTTCGTAGAACTATCATTTGTGGCCAGGTCGCTTCTGAAAAAGAGCTATATAGCTCAGTGGGCCTTACCTGGTAAAATAAAAATAGTTCAGTATATCAAGTGACAAATGCCGGCAGGACCCTTCGACAACTACACATTCCAGTGAGACGTTTCCTTTTGTTCCCTAAGGACGAGTGGAATTTACAGAAGAATGCCGTGAAAGTATTTTGACAATTCTATGAATCGTGGAAATGTTTACAATTGGGTGGAACGGCTGCATCCAGGGAGTGACCATGCTGACAATGGCAATAGAAGTATTATTCATGTTGAGACAATTAATTTGGATGAGAGGTGAGTAGCAATCATGAAAGTTCTCAAGTGCAGAAAAAAATCAAGATCTAACCTGCCAGCAGAAAGGAAATGAAGAATCTACCACAAGGCTTTGTGGATAATATGCACAAGAATGGTGATGTCATCATGACATGCAACGCATGCTGGGACTCCTATTTTGGTTTTTGAAGACTCACTTTTGCACACATCTCATCACTGTCCAAATAATCACATTCATCCCACCGTTCACCTCCTAAACGATTGAAAAAATCTCCACGTGGTGGTTACCCTATTAACACCCCAATGAGACTATCGGGCAACCATTGCTAATCTCATTGTTAACTTTCGTCTCTTTTCTTATTGAAACACCTTCCAAACACAAACGACAAACGCACGAGAACACAACAAAAAAGACAAAACGAACGCACACACACACACACACCCTCGCTTACACACACCCTCGCTCACACACATGAGTACAATCAATGAGCCGTATCGTTGAAGCCCTGCTCACTTCCCACTGCAGGCCGGGACTACAAGAGGCTGCGGTTTTGGAGGCCCACACCTGCCGAGGATGTCGTTGAACCGGGGGTCGAGCTCTATGTTGTACTTGTCAATGTAATCGTACAGGTCTTCCGTCCCCAGTACTTTGGCAATCCGCACCAGCTGCACGCATTGAACAGAACGGGTCCTTTCCACATCACCGGCGGTCATCACACTTACAGAGACCGACCGCAGGACATGCTTTGTTTTCCAATACTCTCCTCGTGCTTGGCTTATATCTGTGTGTGTGAAGTCTGAGTGTTCTCCTCCCGTATGTAGTTTTTTTTTTTAAATGGGTAATCAAGTTTTCTCCCTTACACAAGGATACTTACCTTCCTGTAAGATTTTAAAATGTTATTTGTATTACATCACTGTTTTTAAAGTTGATATTTGCTTTTGACTTGTTGGACCTCAAACTGTTGGAATACTGGCACATAATAACGTTTTTTTTATTATTATGGAACCTTCTTTGATAACAAATCGACTGCAAAATGCCTGATCTGATCAGTTCCCGCTAACTGGGGATGTGCATGGATAGTGCTTGGATGGGCAAACCACCACGCACAAAACAGGTTGTTATAGGCTGCTGTGATGCTACGTCGTCAGTAGAGGGTAGTGCAGAAAAACAATGTTGTACTGTACTATGTCCCAACGTCTATGTTCCCCACTTTCACGCTGGCTAGCGTGTTGAATAATGTTCAAATAATGTTCAAATAACCCCCTTGTTTGACATGGCATGGAGAGGCCCTTATCCAGCGCTTAATGAAAGAAAGAAAACCAGGCTATACATGGTGTGATTACAGAAGAGCTGTAAGTCACATCAACCACATGGAAACACCAGGATGAGGGAGGGTCAGACAGGGTAAAAAAACTGGAGTATCTATATGTGTACATACAACCCACGACAACGATAATGAACATTTTAGTAATTAAGTTGTGTGTGTGTATTTTAAACATGGTCCAGAACACTTGTAAATTACGTCAAAAGCTTTTAGCATGGAATTTTTTCAAATGATGGTACGCTTTGACAGTCTTAAATAAATTACAGTGCAGCTGCCAGAATCAAACTTATTCAGCTCCCTGTAAGCAAGACTCGTACTTTACAATATCTCATTAGGAGGACCAATGTTTACGAGCACCATTTGCTTAAACTTGCAAACTCTCAGCTGGTTTTACCTCCTCGGCTTGATCAGCAAAGGCAGGAATAATATAAAATTTTTACATGGACATATGGAAAAGGAAGATAATTTATTTAGTACGTTAAGAGCTCTATTCAATATACCCATGTCATCTTGTCAGGACCCCATTGTAAATTAGATATGAATCTCCAGGGCCAATGTTGATTAAATATTCATAAATAAATACAACTACAAAGGAATACCAAATGTATCTGTTCTTTTTCCGCCAATTGTAGATGCTTTATATTTGGCAAGTCAAAAAAAAGTTTAACCGGTATGTCACGTTTCTGTGCATCACAGCGAGACATACTAGACTGCACTAAATCACACCACTCTGAACTACAGCACACAATCTTAACCTAATCGACACTAGAAGTAGCCATATAACTCTAGACTGCACGCTGCAAGCACACCACACGGGACTACACCACAGTAGGCCACAATAGGCTAATACACGCCACTACATGGCCATCACCTGGTCATAGTTGTCATGTCCGTGGAAGAAAGGTTCCTTGCGGAAGATCATGGAAGCCAGCATGCAGCCAAGACTCCACAGGTCGAGGCTGTAGTCGTACATCTGCTTGGCGACAACACGGCAATCACTGCACAATCCAGACACACAGCGCGCAGGCCGCACGAGCGTAGGGCATGCCTAGAATTGTGTGGCTGTTTAATAATGATAATAATTTACACTTATAAAGTGCCTTGCACTTGGAGGTGACGAGGTACCGTACAACACACACACACACATGAAGGATTACACCGAACAACTAAGTGATTTCATTCCCTAAGCTGAACACTGCTTTTTATGACAAAATAGGGTCAAAATTCTTCACAAGTTGTTTTATGTGTAAATGGATCGCAGAATTCAGGGTGTCTGGTGTTGGCCAAGTATTCATATGCGGTATCCTCAAAACTGTCTTCAGCCCAAGTGAGGCTTTCCTGGATCAATAAAATAGTTTTCATTACAAGCTTTCACACCACTTAGCCCCATTGGCCGACACAGCCGATCAACGAAACGACGGGTCACGACCCCGTTTAACGAAACATGTGTCCCTAAAACGAATATTCCACGATTGCATTTGTCTCAAATGCACACAAGCAGAGCTTTAAAAACTAAAATTCAGCAGAACCAAAGGATAGAACGATCAATGTGGTTTAAATTAAAAGATACGATCACTTGATAAGATGCCATACAGTAATAGGTTTCTACCCTTTCAACTGGTACAAAACTGACACCTTTATACAAGGCATCATGTTTGCAATAACCACAACACAAGCAGTCAAAATGCAAACAAAAAGAAACAACTCTGATGATGATGATATGCACTGTCCTTGAAGTTGATTGGTTCACACCAGAGACAGCTCATAGTGTAAATGCTTACCCCGAGCTCTCAATACTCTGATAGTGCGTTGTCTTTGAGTTGTACGCCTTTTGGCGTCATCTGGTCCAACACGAATGGAGACTAGGCTCTAAGAAAAGCTGTCTCGGGTGTGGACCAATCAACTTCAAGGACAGTGCATATCATTATCATCATCAGAGTTGTTTCTTTTTGTTTGCATTTTGACTACTTGTGTTGTGGTTATTGCAAACATGATCCCTTGTATAAAGGTGTCAGTTTTCGTACCAGTTGAAAGGGTAAAAACCTATTACTATATTTTGCCACTGGTAAAGGGGGGTCTCATAGTGTAAGATGCCGTACGTTCAGCCCGTCAAACCGCGCCAGCGTGGAGCACTCCACCTGATAGTCGACGAGCAGCTCGGGGCCCTTGAAGTAGCGAGAGGCGACGCGCACGTTGTACTCCTGCCCCGGGTGGTAGAACTCAGCCAGGCCCCAGTCTATGAGCCGCAGCTGTCGGTGCAATCGGAGAAAGCTAACATTAAGCATGACTGGTGAATTATTGCGCATTTCTAATTTACCCCCCCCCCCGGCAGCATAACAAAAGGCTGATCTTCTTGGTTCTTTCGGTAAAGTCACGTAGAAGGGAAGTAATAAAATAATAAAAATAAAACATAACAAAGTAATTCTCACGACGTTTCGGCCACAACGCAAGCAGCCGTCTTCAGGTGGAAAACAGGTCTGTCGAGAAGGCAGAGTCTGAATGGCACACCCCAGGCTTGGAGCGACTATTTATGCTGGGATGGAGGGGGGGAGAGCGCCTTGACAAAATAATTTGCATATCTTATCTTCTTCCGCCCCCTGCATCACAAAGCTTCAGTTTGAACTCCATGCGTTGCCTCCCAGCGCCCCCCCCCCCGTGCCTCACTACGTTGCCTCTTCGGTCCACAGCCCACCCACACACTCACCATGGCCCCTCCCCTCCCTCAATCCCCCGCGACTATATAATTCGTCACAGCCAGCTCTTAGACACACTTAAGCGGTTGTGCTTTCGCTACGTTGTCCCCACCTGAAGGACGCTTGTGTTGCGCCCGAAACGTCGTGATTTAATGTAGTTGTTTAAATTTTTTTTATTTAATTTTTTACCTACGTGACTTTACCGAAAAAACCAAAGAGCATGAATCCTTGCAGTCACGAAAGCTTCAAATCTAGAATTATGGTGAATTATTGGCCAGCACCAACTGCTGATCTGGAGTTCAATCCCATGGAAAAACATCACTCTCACTGTCAATAAGGCAATCATCATCATCACTTAACATTCATACTCCACCTACCACCCAGCACATCTCAAAGTAGGGCACCCCCGGTGGCAGCTATCCCTGTGAGGCAGGTCAACGCAGCACTGTCCATAAATTGGGCATATGTCTACGGGTAGTAGTTTACGAGTAATTTATCTATTTCGATTTATTTATCTAATTTGGCATAATTGGTCTATGACTTCGGCACCCTTTGCCTACTCTTTTTTTAAATAATGCCATGGGATCTTCATCGTTCACTGTTGAGTAGGTGGCGTGTACCTACTTTTTATCATGAATATAATCACGATATTAACCAGGATGGCTGCTGGGCTTGCACCGAGAACCTCTGCAACAGGCGGCTAAGACGCTACTGCTGGACAATGTCATCGCCCATGAATATAGCTCCATTTGGTTTCTTACAGCATAAACAAATAGAGTGGAATCTTCCATAATACAATGGTTTTCCAATGTTATCTTGTAAGCTTACAATGAATCATCACCTCCACAACAAAGAAATTTCACAATTCAGGGTCAGAATTAAATCCCACAATCGATTCTACTTTGTGCTTGTGGTGCCATGTGGAATCCATACAAACTATAGGGTTTTAACAACCCCGTAGGGTGTTTATGAATCAATAATATATAAATATATGACGTTGAAATAATTCATGTTCACACACACACAATTTCATACATATATTTATAACATACGAATTGTTTTTAATTGATGAATCATTCCATTACTCAGAACAGAGTACTTTCCCAAAAGCCACTATTTCCTCAGTCAATTTCACACAACTGCCAAGTCATACCTACAGCGCATGCATCACCACCAACATCATTATCATCATCATAATAAACGTCCACTGTTTATCCACTGCTGCATTAAGGCTTCCCCACAATGTCACTTACGGTCCTGTGATACCATAATAACCATCATACATAGTGACTCACACCTGCCTGCCAGGCACTACATAGGTTTTGAGGGTTTTGACATTGAAACCCCACACACGGGAAACAGCAAAACCCAACATCACAAAAAGCATCAACAAACATTCAATACATAACTGAAAGATCTTTCATCAAAGACAGATTTAACAGGTTTGTCATTTAAAGGCAAGTCTGAATTGTGACACCATTCAGACAGAAACCAAACGTTCTGGAAATGAATTACACAGTTGAGAACAAATGCTCAAAAACTCTATCGTCATCAGCCATGGTGGTCACTCCGTTGCTGGAACTCCGACCACCACCCAAAGCTGCCCGACACCGCTCACAATCCTGCGATGCAACGATCCATCTATCACCTGCACACAAACCGATTTAATTGCTCCATCTCCTTGGTTATCGTACATTCTTCAACTTCTACAATGAGGCTACAAAGGGGTGAGTTTTTCTATTTTTCTGGAGTATAAACATTAAATGAATCTGTCAAGACAGCCAGGCATCATGTTATTAAGGCCCTTATCGGTAAACAAATTCACGTCTCTTACAGATAGGAAGCCAATGCAAATCCTTCAGAAGTGGCTTGGAGACATTATCCTGTTATTTGCATAAAAAAGTTGAGATTCTGAGTTTTGCATTTGGAACGCAGACAAACCAGTGTCGAGTGCATTACTGCTATCGATTAGTGATAATACCAAACTATGAATAAGATAGTTGAGAGAAAAGTCCTTGGTTCAATTCCCGACTGGGGTGACTTTCTGTGTGGAATTTGTAATTACTTCCCCCGGCCTGCATGGGTTTCCTCTGGGTTCTCCGCTTTCCTCCCATAGCTAGAAACAAAAATGTAATTTAACTGGAAATGGGCAAACATCCCAGTGATTCAACATTACCTGCAAATTGCTCAATTAGGATTACATATAACAACATCGTCCTCTACTGGGAAAACTTGTCGACACCCTCCTGGATAGTCTTGAGACTCAGCGAGGCTTTCCTGGGTAAACGTGCGGAACAAACAATTAAGCGTGACGTTACATTTTTTTTTAGAGGTTCAACTGCATTTGCAGTATTGTTCTTGAAAACACCTTTGCACCAAGTTCCACCAATCGAACTGTAAAGACTTTGCAAATGCACTAATGTGCTGCTGACCACTTGGGATAGCCATTCACCTTAAAGTAATGCACTCCGAACAAAAATTATATGAAAGCACAATATAATACGACACGCTGAATATTTAACAGCTGCAGCGTCTCGCACGGCCCACCCAATTGGAATGGTTACCTTTCTGTTCTCGTGGTCGATCATGACGTTGTGTGGTTTTACGTCTCTGTGCATGATGCCCATGCTGTGGCAGTAATCCAGGGCCTATGGGAGTGACACAGTGATACACAGGAAATTCCATACGTGTGCGCGCAAGTAGTCCTCATGAAAACTTTCTTCACATCCTATCGAACGCCAAGTGCATGCATCTCTCTCCAAAACATCCCATCAGGGATAGCAGTCGGTCAAAAGGTATACCCTGCTCCACAAAAGATGATCTTAATAAGCAATGCAATCTAAAACACTAAAATTAGCATTTTTGCTCCCAAACACATTCAAAGTTCTCAAAGTGTGCAATGTCAAAGAACTGCCCTGGAAGACGTCATAGCTAATTCTGACATCACTTTAACATGTTTCCCTTTTTCAACATCATAAGCACACCTTGTACATGCCATGCCATACAATACAATTTGAACTTGTAAAGCATATCAATGTGGCTGCATTTCAACATACTGTATAAAAACGTTGATCTTTGCATTTCACACGTTACCGCAGTAAGTAAACCACGTGTTTTACCAATGATTTGTGTGGTGGGTTTGCGTTTTCACACTCTCATATGCTAAAATGTCTGAACGCCACCTAACTAATGTGCCTTCATACACCGTTAATGTGAAAAGTACAACATATATGGAAGTGATAAGGACTAGAAAAAAAAAATCCCAGGCCTATTTAAAGCCCCATTGAATTACTCAGCTGTGTTTGTCCATGCAACCTTTAAGTCATTCAAGGTTGAAATGAGCAATGAAATTTGTAATATTTTCATTATGAATGACATCTAAGGCCATGGAACAATAGATATACATCAGTAGCTAGAGGAGTATGTTACTGCTATGTGCGCTTGTTATGTTGGAGTCCTAAGTGGCCCTTTGAATCATTTGTGGATAGTTGGAAAATGCATGACTGGCTGCTTGCTATCATGCAACAAGATTTCTCACATTCCTTAACAGATTGAAAATGCAATAGTTTGTTTAAACCACACAGCACACTCTTCCGTAATGGGTTGTCTATTCTTGCCCTTGCAGATTACTGTGGCCATCCAAAGCTTACAGATGAATATTAAAACAGTCTCACAAGATATACGGTTGTAGAGTAACCTAAATATTATTATAATTGTATGGTTTTGAAGTTTTACTGGAGAATAATAACTTGTGTACAGGGACCTTGGTTGAAGAAACATGCCTCTAAAGAAGTAAAGTCGATTGATTGATGTGTTTTATTTGATACTTTTATGCTGTGTACACCAAGAAAGCATGCAAAACATGGCCACAAATGCAGAGCAGGTAGGACTGAATGTGTTCAGAACTCACTATTAAAAGTACATAAAAAAATGTAAGTCCCATTACACAATAAGAATATCTAATTTTAAACTCTGAATTTTCGTTTTTTATTAATATTATGGTACTATGGTCTATAACAGTTGATTCCCACTTGAAATTAATGAGAACCATTTAATTGTAATGCACAACATAATTGCCTAATGTGTGCAATTAAGACACATGAATAAATAAACGTGTCCTGTTTGACCTAGTAATGCAAATATTGATTGAATCCCAAATATCCATTATTGCATAAGGATACTGTTCAACGTATGATTTTGTTGGTCTTTATTAAGAGTTAAATGGCAATCGTAAAAAAAAACACAACCTTGTAACTCACCCGTAAGATTTCGTACATGTAGAACCGAATGTCGTAGTCTGTGAGGGTTTGGTAGAGTTGCTGTCACAGGAGTAAAATACAAGCACAAAGGGACCATTTATATTGTTGTGAAATAAAAAAAAAACGTACATGAAGATGCAAAAAAAAGAGCACTTTTTATCAGATCCCAAATATTGTTAAGTTGATGGTATATTTATTTTAAGAATATATAAACATACTCTTTGGTTCTTTCGGTAAAGTCACGTAGGTATAAAATAAAATAGATCACGACGTTTCGGGCGCAACACAAGCGTCCGTCATCAGGTGGGAAAGCATGACGGACGTTTGTGTTGCACCCAAAACGTCGTGATCTATTTTATTTTATACCTACGTGACTTTACCGAAAGAACCAAAGAGTATAGATTCCTGCAGTCACGAAAGCTTCAAATCAATATATAAACAGCCCAGTGCTTGCACGATTTGTGTGACGAATTAACAAAGCTAACCAGATGGTGTGAAGGAGATATTTAAAGACCCACTGACAATTTGAAAATGTAGGCCACTATGTGGCATGGTACAGTTTTGGAACATTCTGCAACATTTACCCAATTAGTAGATCACGACGTTTCGATCGTAACACAAGCAACCGTCATCAGGTGAAACAAACAGCAGGATAACTGCTGATGACGGTTGTTTGTGTTGCGATCGAAACGTCGTGATATATTTTCTACCTACGTGACTTTACCGAAAAAACCTAAGAGTATGAATCTTTGCAGTCACGAAAGCTTCAAATCTAGAACTAAGAGTATTGCCCACATTTATTCCATATTGTAGCACTCACTGCCCTTGCTGGGAATGCATGCCGCCGAAGTGATGAGACATCTTAATAGAGCTATCCAGTTTAACACGTGGCAGGCTTTCGCGACCAATATTATTCATAATCAACGTTTTTGGGTTTAGATCGCGTTATTTATAAATGTGTCGTAACCCTCCACCACCCGACACGGCCAATCAGTAAAAAAAGTGTGACGTTGACAAAAGACCAATAGTTCACTGATTTAGCCCACCGGTGTGTTGAAGCGTGAAACCACAACATTTACAATTTGAGTACGACGTTTCGCTGGTAATTGCATCCAGCATCATCGGGCAATTCGCCAGAATGGTGCTATCCAGCAGTAGGAGAATGTTTGAAAGTACTCCATATTAAACCTCCACATCCTTTGGACATGATTGTCTGTTCATAAATCCCTCCCCTCCCGCCAGCCAGCCAGTCAGACAGTAAAACTTTTACCAGGTAAGGCCCATCGAGCTATAGAGCTCTGTTTCAGAAGTGACCTGGCCACAAATGATAGCTCAACGAAGTGGCTTACAATGTGGAAATTTATAGCAGCCAAATACTCTTAAGAGCATGTTTTTTAAATGTGGCAGGAAAAACCAGAGGGCCTGGAGAAAAATCCATGCAACCACGGGGAGAGAGACAGAGAGCACGGAACATGCAGACTCCAAATATACAGGCGTCAGGGTCGGGATCGAACCCACGACCTTCTGTATACCAGACTAGGTAGTTAACATCTCGCCACTGCTCCAACCAGGCATTTAAACATCATAACTTAATTATACTGAACTATTCAGGTTAAGCTCCAGCCAAACACAAATGTATGTACTCATCCACAGAACAGAATGTGCTAGCACTTCAAATCCAGTTAAATAGCACATATTAATTAACACATGACAGTTAACACATTTTATATTTGCATGCATATGCACACGGAGAGATATTGAAAGTGCAACATCTTCCGACCCCCTCCCCTGCCCCACGCTCCACTTATAGATAGCAATGCTTAATTACTTAAGGAACGAGTTGTTAACCGTGCGTCACCCACCTTGAAGTCTGTGTTGTTAACATGTTCAAAGACGAGTGCAGGAGTTCTCGACTGCAGAAAGAGAAAAACAAATGTCAAGGATATAAACACACCATAATCATAGGCTATTACAGTGGTCCTCAACATTTTTTGTGAATGAAGTCCCCTTATCAAGGTTAAATTAAAATTAAACAAGCTGATGCATTAGTGTTGTAACACATCGACGAGAATCACGAAACTATTTTCTTAAGTCGCAAGGGCAAGGAGATGTGTTGTTGCTATTACGTGGATTGCAATTCAAGACCAAATCAAGGACTGAACATCCACCAGAAATGCCAATAATAAAGTTGGCATTTCTATCAAATCCACACTACACATCAATTTATGTGCTTCACCATAAATGGCCAACTTGACATTCTTAGCTCAGTGTCATGTTCCCATGACACTGAGCTAAGAAATAATGCCTCAAATATCACGTGAAGCAGTGACAGATTCACACTGGAAGGTGGGAGCGGAGCCTATGCATGTCACCATCATCAGTGATGTCTACATGCTGACCTCAAGACTACAAGGAGGAAAAGGTAGATGATGTTTACAACCACCTAGAGGAAGTGAGAGGGAAAGAAAGGGAATCCACATTCATATCCAGGTCTCCCATTCCATTACCTCCAAATATCACATTTGCCAAATACTTAATGTGCCTCCATATCTTGCAAGCTCCATGTTCATGTCTCGATCACAACATGCCCCATGTCTTGTCCGCCCCATATCGATCTCTCCCCATGCCTTGTGTCTCACTCGACCCCCTTGCTTCCATGGCACTGTGCCCCCGTCTCACCATCCCCATGCCCCATCAGCTGCCTCCCTTTCTGTCCTTCGTGCTGTTGAGCCGGGTGCTAAATAATTAATAATCAACTCTTTGATAGCAAAAAATGGGGCATCTTGGCACCATTACCATAAGACCCCCCCCCCCACGGCTTTAGTGTTCCTGAGATTCTAAATGTCAATCCCAACGTAAAAACAGGTGCTCTCAGCAGCCTCAACCTCCTCATCAATAACTGCACTTAATTGTTCATTCTGTCTCATTTGTTTAGAACTGCTTTTATGTCTTTAGTATGTTGGCCCTTCCTCCGCACCTCCGATTAGCACGGATGGCTATGTACTTACGAAAGTAGTTCAACATACATAAGTACGTGCATGTAGCTCCGTAACGAAGACTAAACTCGCAGCACAACGCAGGGGAGGGCGTGTGGCACGCGTGTGGCACGCGTGTGGCACGCGTGTGGCACGCGTGTGGCACGCGTGTGGCACGCGTGTGCGCTTCCACCCGCTCAGCGCATACGCGTGCCCCGTGGCCAGGGTGGCGCATGTGAAGCTCGCACTCCCACATGCACCCCCCCCCTGCACTATGCGCCGCGAGCAACGCGATAGCCATGCAGCAATGTTTTCTGCGGAAATCAGAACAAATTCACCCCATCGACTCTTATAATCTGCAAAAATGTGAATAAGATCCTGTTCTGCAATGAACTAGAGGGGGGGAGGGGTGAAGGACTTTTAGCCTGTTCCACCAACTAGTATGTTTAGTATGTATAAAAAAAAGCTTCCTGAACATGCAGAATGGAGGGCATTATTTATTTGTGTTGTTCTTTCCAAAACAATTTTCTTACGTGACAGTGTTTAGAGTGTTTACGTGATGGATATGGAGTTTTTCTTCGAGCCTAGACACCACTAACTCAATTGGGATATAATTGGTGATAAAATATCCCCTACCCCCCCAAACACATACAAACGGTAGCCTATAAAGTACCTAAACAAGAAAGAAAAATCGTGCACACTTGTTGATTCTGTACCGCTTACAAAAATAGGGTTTTACCGTAAGTACGTCATGAACGTGTGACATCATTGCATTGGCCAAAAAGGCTTACTCGCTATCGATGGATTTTTCAAGTTTTGTGAAACCCTTTGACCATTTTGCCCAGTTTTCTCTCGGGTAATTCAATAACAGCAACAAAACTTTCTACAAACATTGAATTTACATTCGCTTATCTTCACGAGCGTCATCGCGACCCCGTGTTTCAGAGACAGACGGACACGGCTAATGCATGAATGCTTCCAACATTACTTTAAAATGTAGCGTTACAAACATAGCCATCGATCATTTGGAGGTTTTTAACATACGTAACACTGTGTAACACGATTTTTGTCCATGGGTAGTAAGTGTTATTTTTTAATTGCTTATGCCTAAAAAGTATAGAAAGTAGCTATTATTCCCCACAAACTTTGCTTTTGTGACCTGGATATTATGTGATGGAATGACACAAACGCACACGTTTTCTCATTGAAAAAAGGTACATTTCAAAATATCACTGTCCTGGTCACAAAAGCAAAGTTTGTGGGGAATAATAGCCATTTTCTGTACTTTTGAGGCATAAGCAATTAGGAAATAAGACTTACTACCCAGGGACAATTTTTTTTGTTACACAGTGTAATAACCTTATCCACGGCCTTGGCAACCTTTAGAATCAATGATAAACAATTAGCGCAGATAAGCAGCCAATGCATTAAGCCTCGCATGCTCTGAATGATGCACATGTTCTTAATTGGTTGTGGTGATGGCAGGGCCAAGGTTCATGCAGATCAATCGCAGTGCAGCAAACCAAGCATGGGTGCTATTATTTAACATCCGTGAAGCGATCACTCTGAAAGCTGCCAGTTCACCCTTACAATTAACCTATGATCAAAATATTTATGTACATTGTTTCCATACATTTATATTTTCGTCAGATTATGAAAATGTGCAACCAGTGGGTTGACAGCATGGACGCATTACAAAAAGCGAAAATTGTTCCACGTTGCCCCACGCCCACAGCGCACTCCCCCCAACATGTGAAACGCCACATTTCCAGAGACGCAATCAAAAGCTAAAGGTGCAGCCCCCGCAATGGTTTGCTCACGCGACTACCGACAGGAACGCCTGCCACAACGCGGAGCTCGGGACAGAGGGTACTTCTGCCTACTCTTTTACGCTGGCCAAACATCTTGATACTTTGATACTGGCAAAAAGGTCCCATTAATATAGCCGCTCACCCAAAGCTATTAATGCTCTGATACATGCATTGTCCTTGTTCACCTTTTGGCATTCTTTGGTCCGACACTGGTGAGACGAGGCCATAAAGAAGGCTGTCTCTGGTGCAGGCCAACCAGTTTCAAGGACAATGCATATATTTCGAATTAAAGCTTTCGTGACTGCACTGATTCATCTTCTTGGTTCTTTCGGTAAAGTCACGTAGAAGGAAAATAATAAAAAAAAATTCTCACGACGTTTCGGCCACAACGCAAGCAGCCGTCCTCAGGTGGAGAACAGGTCTGTCGAGAAGGCAGAGTCTGACTCTGACAGCATGGAGTCTGACTCTGCCATCTCGACAGACCTGTTCTCCACCTGAAGACGGCTGCTTGCGTTGTGGCCGAAATGTCGTGAGAATTATTTTATTATGTTTTATTTTTATTATTTTCCTTCTACGTGACTTTACCGAAAGAACCAAGAAGATGAATGCATATATTGTGAGAGTATGCTTGTTTGCATGTTTAACCATGTGGTTAGTGCAAACTTGATCCCTTGCAATGTGTATATCTATTTGGTGTTTGAACATATTAATACCAGTTTTATTGCCAAAAATGGTAAAACCTATTATTATTTTTCATGTCTTGAAAGAGGTTGGAACATTCAAACTTTTCCCCACCAAATGTGGTCTTCTGATCGACTAACTGTGGTGTACCCATTTAGACTGCCGAGTGAAAAGAGATTTTAAGAAACTTGTCCATTGCTTTGACTCAATTGCACATCTTGAATTCTGGGCCATACCCTAGTTCCGTACTAGCCTGCCTCTCCTATTGTGGACCACTCCACTATGCGAACATCAGCTGTGATGAAACGTGCTCCCCCTCTGGATGGAATGCATTTGGACAAACAGCCAGAAAAACTTCTGCCCTATTTTCCACAAACAAGCTGACATTTCACCTCCAATACGTTACATACACGATTTGTTCTTACTTGTAAAATAAAATACATTCTGACAATCTTAAAATATAAATAATACTGCAAACTGTAAAACCCAATGCAATAGTTGCATTCCTGGACATCTGTGAAAAAAAAGCTTTATAACTCATCAGATTTGTCCAGGATAAATAAAGATCCTGATACTCACATCATACTGTCGATACCATTTTTACTTAACAGAAGGCAAGTAACGATTTACACACTCTCCCCCTTCCCCAATCAAGATGAGTTTGCGATTCGATTCAAGAATTGATCCTTGTCTTATTTCTACCATCTTGGTTGTATTTTATTTCCTTTTTAAGGCTCCGTTAGCCTAAATGTAACATTGGCACAATTTGCACATTGTGATTTAAAGTATAAATAACTGATTCTCACACAGGTGATTAGATGTATGCATTGAGCATTGAAATGTATAAAGTGAGGCATAGTTTCATGCCTACATAATGTCCAAACAAATTAATTTCAGAGATAAAATCTTGAAGCTTCATTGCCTGAAACACAGGTTTTCAGGACACATCACTAAAACCCACATTAAAACATTCCTTGAAGAAAGTGTGAAAAAGCATCCTTCTCTTTCCTGGGTTTTATTTATCTCAACTACCCTTAAGCTAAGCCAATAGTCTTAAAAGTCGTGGCTAAAATGTGAAAACAGCGATGGAAATTGGTTCGGAACTCACCACAGGGTCTTTTACTACATCAAGCAGGGTGATGATATTGGGTCCGCCGCGTAAGTTTTCTAATATTTTTATTTCTCTCTTGATTTTCTTCTTTTTAACAGGCTGTTAAGGGAAACAAAAACGCAGCAACACGTACAACAAACAGTTAAAATGAATTAATCAAGCAACCCTTTATGTACAACCAGATGATAGGCTGATGAGATGTCTCTAACGAGATACATCAGTTTTAAAACCGGCCATTACAATTACAGCACAGGTCCATCATTAGTTTAAATGACACAACGAAAAATTAACACGACGCATTCACATGTGTGTCAGAATCTGAATATTTCTTTATACTGGAGGAATCAGATGAGCTATACAGCACTTTTCCACAGATGTCCAGTAGGGGCAGGATCAGAATGATACAACAAACAATGCAAAAATACAATAGGAGTGCAAAGTATAGGAAAGGTAAGCAAATCACTTTAAAAAAATGTACAAATAAAACTAAACTATTTTTTTATCTTACCAGGTAACACTCATTGAGCTATGAGCTTCTTTTTCAGAAGCGACCTCGCCACAAAATGATACCATGAGCAAAATAAAGAGCAAACGTGCGCAAAGGAATAGCATATGAAAGGGAAGTACTAAAACAAAATAAATGAAAAGTAAAGAAGATAGTTTTTTATTAAAAAAAACATTTTTATGGGAAGGCAAGTCTTGCACAGACCACGGAATTCAGAGACACCTGACGCATTTTGTATGTCTGGCGGCAGGGTGTTCCAGATTTTTTTTAAACTAAACTCATTTTTATTTTACCAGGTAAGGCCCACTGAGCTATACAGCTCTTTTTCAGAAGCGACCTGGCCACAAATGATAGCTAAATGAAGTGGCTTTATCACGTGGAAATGTACAGCAGCCAAACATCTAAATGCATGTTGATTCTAAATGAGGAGGGGAAAACCGGAGGACCCAGAGAAAAACCCACGCAACCATCGGGAGAACATGCAAACTCCAAATATAGTTAATGTTTGAAACTGTGCTCAAGAAGGATCGTCGCTCCAGCGTCGTATGATGGACTCGGTGAGATACAGAAGTGGGCGGTACAAGATAAAAAAAGACTCTCTCTTTCCGACATCACTTTTGCACACCATCATGTGCAAATGAATTAGACTGAACACTCAGCCAGAAGCGATGCTGGTTGTCACATGGCCAAGATTGGAGGCAAAGTCATTGTCCTCTCATGTGAATGGACAAAAACGGGAGGTGATATTGGCCCCTGACCAGGGTCAATGTAGCCGACATTAACTTCATCAACCATACTTTATCATTTATGCTGTGCGCCCCTAATGCCGTACACCTCTCGGCATCAGGTAGAGACTACCAACGAAATACAATGTCAAAAAACAACACTGCCAACAACCAAACAAGAAAAAATAAAACTGTAAATTGAGGTCCCATGATGTGGTTGAGACTAATGTCTTTTTTGTCCACTTTATTCGAGTTATTCATACGCTATCTAAAATGTATTGTATTTAATTTAGTCTTAAAATTATTATGGGTGCGTTAATTATATTTTCGGGTAAGCTGTTCCGCAACTTTGGTGCAAAAATACGAACTGCTCATTCAGCAATGCATAATTTTATCTGCCATTATTTTAATACAAAAGATGCACCACTGGATAGTAATTTGTTTGAAACGTAACTTGGCAATGTTTCTGCTAAATACAGTGGCCCAAGCTTGTTTGACAACTTGAAAGTGATCGTTAAAAGATAAATTTACACCTTCCAGTTCCTGGCAGTCTACGTAGTTCGGGTAGTCGAGGAGTGAATTTATGAGTAATTTTTATTGTAAGACAAGTCTGGCTGCAGCATATTGAACACTATACTAAGCCCTATGAGAAAGTGCACAGTGTTTTGAAATGCATGAAAAGCTTGAAAACACAGATTGATAAAAAAAAATTATAGATTTGAAGTTTTCGTGACTGCAAGGATCCATACTCTTTGTTTTTTTTTGGTAAAGTCACTTGATACAGTAATTTTGCTGTGACGGTTCCACCTGAAGACGGAAGCTTGTGTTGCCTCCGAAACGTCGTGATTAGATTTATTTGTTTTCTTTTTTAACCTACGTGACTTTACCGAAAAAACCAAAGAGTATAAAAAATGTATCATAAAATTTCTCCAACATCTATTAATCTAAATTTTAAAGACCCCAGCAGTAACACCGTACTCACCGGCTGCCTTATGCATGAAGGTGGTTGGAAGGTAGTGCTATAATTTTTAGAGGGATAGGTTTATTATGCAAGCCAGGGAACGTGTTTACCAGAATTCTAAAAGGCTAAACAACCGTTGTAAAGTGTGCTTAACAAAAATTCGTTGTCAGTTCAGAGGATTTTCAGTGATTGGATGTTGACTCTGTAAGGCAGTTAAGAGAAGAACTGAGAATATCAGTAAGATCTTTGGATGTTTAAATAGATCTTAAACGCATGTTTCTGTTTAGAACAAGATATATCGGAACTTCTAGGTTTGGAGGGTATGAGAGATAAAATAATCTGAACATTTAAACACTCATATGGTGGACTCTGTAAGATACGTACGAATAGTGAGGTAATAACCAGTGGCTGGTATTAGGTGATTTTTGTCACACACGTTGTTTAAAAACATTCAAATTTTGTTTACTACCCAATGTGTTTTCACGTTGTACCAAAGGTTCCAGTACAATCCGAAAACACATCGGAGCACAATGGAAAAAAATACTTTTTGAATTTCAGTCTTGATTTGAAATTTTCACCACGCCCGACCACCTTTGTCTCCCAAGTGGCGATGTTCACACACCACACCAGTTACTCGTTTGAGGATGAGTCGACCTAGAGGAGGCCCAGGACCGGTTGAAATAATCGTCACCGGTGGTGGCCGTGAGCGGGAATCGAACTCGGGTCGCCGGGTTCATAGAGCGGCGCGCTAAGCACTACGCATGCGCGGGTGACATGACAGATGTGACGTCACAGCTCACTTGCCGTGCAAAAAATATGAATTAATGCGCCCCACCCCCCCCCCCCAAAATGACCAAAGTCATTTATAATTTTATAATTTAGAATTTTTGCATGGTGTACAGTCTGGAAAGAACCCACATGGCAAATTTCAAGTTTGTTGCATGTCGGGAAGTACACTAAACATTTTGAACAGACACAAATATTCACAAATTTCCCTTTTATAGAGAAGAAAAGGTGTAATATTAGTGACAAATTTATGCAAAATACTTAGAATTTGTAATACTAATTCAATCGAAAACGTGTTTAAATTGGAAAAAGACCTGTAAGTCCTAACTTTAAATCTACTCTGAAAAAATCCCAAGAAATGTGTCGCCTAAGGTTTACAATGCAAACCTTAGGCGACACATTTTGTTTCACAGTTGCATAGAGAATGAGTTCATTTTACATTGTTGTTGCTGTATTTTATCAACAAAGTTAACCAATATGCTGGAATTGGTGCAATTTTTTATATATATATAGGACAATTCATTTTGTTGGTGAATGGCTTTCGCTTCATTGATGTGCCCCTAGCTATTTAGACCTCAACCAATTCCATTTAATCTATGCTGATTTTATTTAATTAATCTCTTAAACCTTTTTTATGTATGTCCTGGAGGCCTATTGACTGAAATGCCAACTTTCCCCTCTCTTGCTATACCTTCCTCATTCCCAAAGTATTTTAAAGATTCTCTGTTTGGGTTGATATCGATTTGTGTGCATGTTTGCATGGGGGAGCAAACGTTTGGTATTAAGCGCACTGCTCTGCAATGTCTGTGACCAGGATTTGATTCCTGGCCATGCGCATAAGTGGCAAGTTGGTATCTAAACCTGTTCTAGGTCAACTGGGCCTTAAACGAATACCCGTTGAATAAACTAAACCTCAGCATTGGAGACAACAAGGCGACCGGGCGTGGTCATGGCCACACGACCCCCTTGTGTGGTGTGCCAGCCATAACGGATGCTCATGATCAGATCATGTCCCTGTGGCGTGTAATGCTAAACGGGGATCTTTTTTTTATTAGTGCATTTGTTCATGCTCATAAATAACACCAATGGAAATTGGTATTTGAAACTGGTCTGGGCTTTTCCTAGGCCAAACTTGACTAAAAAACAAGTCCCTATCATATAATTATCTTTTAAACTGAAGACCAAAATACAGATCGACACTTCTGCTGACAAAAGAGAACGGATACGCAAGTATAAAAATATGTAACAACAATAATACTAATTGGGCCTATTGGTGAATGAGTTAATACTGGTAGGAACCCACTGGTTCCACCAGCCCACAGGGGATTATTGTGTCCGTCCGTCCGTCGTGCAGGGAGGGGCTGGGTGGGGAGGGGCTGGGTGGGGAGGGGCTGGGTGGGGAGGGTGGGGCTGGGTGGGGGGTGGGAGGGGTGGGGCTGGGTGGGGAGGGGCTGGTCACCCCGTGGTGCCCTTATAAAACTCAACGTTTAACCTACTCACGCCGGCTTGTGCCCGCCCTCACAGTCGGGCATATTTGCGGAATACACCACGCCGCCGTTGACCCTGGCCATTGACTGAGCAACCCAACGTTCCTACCAGCTCCCTCCACAGGAATGTGTAACTGTGCTACTCAAAGTCCTGAGCCAGCACCACTGAAATCCTCAGTTTACTTTCTGAGGTTTCAACAAAGATAAAACAAGGTTTATGAAATGTAGTGAGATTGATAGTTTCCAACTCAATTATAAACCACAAAAGCCATGTAAACAAAAGGCCAAATTAATCAGTTAATTTGCTCATTTGGCATAGTTAATGCCTGAGGGATGAAGTGTTCCTTTATGGCCTGAGGATGATAATTAAGGTAAAATGTGGAGATAATGGGAAAGTGACGATGCAGTGATTGAATAGTGCATTGGCTACCTGAGTACAATTTCTGGACATGACTATTATAACATGAATAAACACATAAATATGCATACATGCATGCATGGAACGCACAAGCCACACAGAACAACAACAGCCGCCACTCGCTACATAGTGGTAGTGGTCACCTCGGCGATTGTGCCAGGCTAGGTGCACTTCGAGGCTACATGAAGTGTGAAAGGCTCCCTGGCAGGTCACGGGACAGACCCCAGTGGAATGGGTTGATTGAGACCACTGGCACACATATATGCATACATATACACAAAGACACACCATATATCCTTTAACATATGTACGTATATATATGTGTGTGCTGTTGGCAGGCACTTATTAAGGCTAGAGCAGTACACGAGGGGGTGGGTGGCCAGCAGCATGCCTAGCCACCTTTGTCTCCAACATGACTGATGTTTACACTCCGTACCAGGTACTCATTTAAGGCTGAGTCGACCTAGGGGAGGCCCAAGGGATGGCTCAGATATACAACACCAATGTTGGCAATAAGCGGGAATTTAAATCAGGTCAATGGGTTCAAAGCGGTGTGCTAACCGCTGCATTACCGCTCCCACACTGGCCTACATCAGCACACACACAGATTCATGCAGGGATATGTATATATGGGTTTTATTTTTGTGTCACTGAGGAAAAAAAAAAACCTTGACAGGCCGATTGACTTTCATGTAATGCTGAGATTTACACTGATTCACTTATAGACAGTGAAACATCGATCTATTGTTCGTTAGCGGACCGGACATTTCCAACACTATATCAAGGGGGAATTTGGAGCAGGGAATGCTCTTTTTACTTTGTTTGTGGTACCCTTTTCCTCATATTCCCACTGGATCTCTGATCCTGTATATCTCTATTTAATGCATATCTCTCACTCTAGATCTCACGTGCTGTGTGTGTCTCTGCTTCTCTAGTTACAGGCATTTCCAGCCTATCACTACTCTACACGTGTTAAGAGAAGAGGAAGAAAATGAATGCCAAACGTATGCTAGAAACAGAATGTTTGACTACCGATACGGGAAAACATTCGTTTGGGGGACACTTGTAAAGGGAAAAAATAGACATTGTGTCAACGGAGATATGTGGGACCTAAAACATGAGATGGCACATGCAGGAAAACACAAGAAACAGGAATTAAATAACGAGGTTACACTTCGGTAAGGATGGCTGGGGTCGGGTTGGGTTAATGCCATTGATGCAGTATCATTGGCAGAGGATCATGGGCAATGCCAGAATGGGTGGGGTTAGTAGTCTCTCTTCAATGCAATGCATCTTCAGAGTATGATGTAATTTAAAGACATTTGGTAGGTTAACAGTAAGCTGATTGTCTCGCTGAATTATGACAGATCTCCGGTCGGGGACAATTCTGAAGGCATTTATGAAGTGAACAATTGGCTGAATGTGACAATCTTGACAGAATGTATTATTATGATGACAAAGTGGTCATGGGGCACTTTGTATGAAGTATAAGTACCATGGTATCTTGCAGAACATTACCAGAATAAATGTAGCAAGGTGAAAGCAGCATATGTTAGCATTACCAACTTAAATGCTGCCCCAGGTCTGTGTACCTTGAGTATTTTGACGACGACCTTCTCGTTGTTGGTGATGTTGATGGCTTCAAACACCTCGCTGTATTTGCCCCGGCCCAGCTTGCGCACCAACTGATAGTCATCCTGGTTCCTAGACAAAAGAGCAAGGCAGCCCCGCTTTTATTAAAGCTGAATTCAACATGATGCACATTTCACTTAAGCGCACATTTTAGCCATATGCTATTCTAGTACAAATGTCGTATTATAAAATAATAATTTAGTCTTTTTTCAATCCGCTGTTGACGGAAAATCTCCATGTCATGTTCATCATGGGGATGGTTTTTCCATACTACACCACACTGGTTAGTGTGGGTTGTGGCTAAAATAGAATTCTCCACACGTCACTCATAGCAACGGTGTTAGCCATTTCTGGGATTCAAACTCAAGATTGCCGGGTTCATACCATATCATTTTAAACACTATTCCACTGCATTATGATGCTGTTTAATAATAAAGCTTTGAAGAAATCCAACGATTGAATATTAAGCAATTTGCTTATATGACCAAATGGGTGGGTTGACCCCTTCTTAATTAGCATTCCTGAACAATGGCAGAAGTTTTATTTCCCCACGGCAAGTAACAGTCTGCCATAAAAACATCTCTACTGTCTCCCAGGTATTAATATAAGTGGAATTGATTACATCATTTTGACCCAGTTATTTAATGTAAAAACAAACTACAATTCCTGGACTTCAGTCTTACAAAGCCAAGCAAACAAACGTTTCTTCTAATAAACGAGCTAGGGGTGTATTGGATTAAAAAAGTCTAGGTATGAGACCTCGCTGAGAAACTCCAGGACCTGAGGAGATAGGATGGGCTGGATAATGTGCCAAGGCGAGAACAACACAAGTTGTCCATGTGGCCACAACACTTCACAGTCTCATCAGCTCAAATCTCTGATGCTAAGTAGGATCAGGCATATGATAACATGTATGGATGAGGTAACTGCACGTCATGACATTGGCAGCTTCGAGAACACATTCCTGCGGAGGGAGCTGGTAGGAACGTTGGGTTGCTCGGTCAATGGCCAGGGTCAACGGCGGCGTGGTGTATTCCGCAAATATGCCCGACTGTGAGGGCGGGCACAAGCCGGCGTGAGTAGGTTAAACGTTGAGTTTTATAAGGGCACCACGGGGTGACCAGCCCCTCCCCACCCAGCCCCACTCCTCCCACCCTCCCCACCCAGCCCCTCCCCACCCAGCCCCACCCCTCCCATTTTTGGATGCACGACAGATGGACATAATAATCCCCCGTGGGCTGGTGTAACCAGGAGGTTCCTACCAGTAAAACACTCTTGTCTGGCCCTAACATGAGCCATTCTCAATTTGGGCAACAATAAAATGGATTTTCTCTCATCCCCACTAGCAACAAGTCAGCAGCAAGTGGTGATCACATGTTGTATGTGTTCAGAATATGGACAGTTGTTGAGGGAGGAACCAGTGGGGATTTGGAAGGCTGCCCCACTCCTCCCCATCAAATCAATAATAAATAATTGATCAAATAATTAATACTGCCATAATGAAGGAGTACCACTATCTGGCAGGTGATTCACGGATAATCTGTTTCCCATCAGCATCGTCAACAGACATGGGCACTGCCCAGGGCTCACTAATACAGGGGGTTACTTTTCTGTCTGATACCATTAAGATACCTCTCATATCTGGCTTCATGGGGAAGCATTGTGCTCACATGGACAGTGAATAAATAATGTGTACGCAGCATGAACACTTTCATATGTAAGTTTTATCCACTTCATGTAGGGCTCGTGGGTTAAATATAAGAATAACAGTACATTTCTAAGCACAAGTACAGAGAAAACAAGAGTTTCGCCTAAGAAGAGGGAACTGTACAAAACACGCTTTTGAATAAAATTTAGTGTTTTGCTCCATATACGAGAACTTGGAATTATAAATTAGACTAGACAGGTAGGCTCAGGGGGCTAATGCACGTGTCAGGATACTGAGCAAGCACTTACAAGCCTCTGGATCTAAGCTCTAGGACTGACAAGCAAAAAAAACAGGAGTTGTTTTGTTCAGTTCAGAAATGCAGTGGGTTACAAGATTTCGGCAAAGTGGCTGAATACCATCTATTATGCAACCCATATCCCCACTGTATAATGCAATACTCCATGTGTTAAGGCTTTTCAAATAAAACACAATAAACTAAATATGTAATAATAATTAATTAACATTCTGTTATTTCTATAACATTATTGTATTGTGTATTTTTCTCCCTTTTATATATTTACAAAATGTATTCCAGCTGGTTTATCAGCATCCAGCCAAATCACTTTCTGAATACTGCATGGCAGCAGAGGCAGGCAGAAATGTGCCGGAAGCTACAAATTAAGGCGTTCACCCACTATTCTTAAAAGGTTAATATTGCACACTCGCAAGATTTACTCTCTCTTCAGCTAAGCAGATAACCTGAGCGGTTTCCTCTATGCTAATCTACTTAACAAACTCTCAAGAGTTGGACTTTACTAAAGCTGTTATTGTTCAGTTATTTTTTGAAACCATGAGCCGAGCCAGCTCAATCCATATGAAAACTTAGGTTACATCTCAGGAGGCAGAACAGTGATTTAGTCCTTAATTTCAGTGGAGCTATGTCAGACATTTTTAGAGGGCACAGGATTAGCTGCATGATCCACACAACACATTTTAATTTATATATCACTTAAAACCACAAAAACAAATATCTTTCACAAATGTCTTCTCCATCCTCCCTCCCTCCCCCTATGACCCTTTCAATAACATCTTCTGTGATCCTTGAATTAGGTTTGTCCCCCTTCGTGTTTCCAGTCGCCATATCTTCCACAATGCCTGTTCATATGCTCCTTTTCTCCTGCATGGCTTCCCCCTGTGCTCACCACTCAGCATGAATGATGAGGTCGGTGGTCCTTGCTGTACAGCACAACTCGATAAAACCCCTGAGGTGCCAATGTGGTGCAAATACAAACTGAAAGCAACCCAGAGTTGGCTAAAAAAAACACACACACATGCCAAGTGTACACACAGGCATAGCACACACACGCACTTTTAGCCTATACCATTGTGGTAAATGGTGAGAGCAAGCACCGAGTATGAACAGAACGGCAAAGATGAAGGCAGTGGGGCTGACACCATTACTTTGTCTTACCAGTTCTGATGTCAATAACACATTGCGCGAAGGACTCACAGATTGACTCAACCAAGAGGAAGTTGAGGATATTTTAATGTACATACACCAATTGTCAAAGGGCTTTAGAGCCAAGAAGCAATCCCTGGATGCTGAGATTGCAAGGTAGTGCGTGAAACCACTATGCAATTTCTTTATACAAGCATATGCACTCATAAATATGGTATTTTTTTTACTATTGACCACATACCTACAATCATTCAGATTCTAAAAAAAGCAATATCACATACATTATGCCTGGCTTTTGCATACTCTAAAAAATAATTGGTTTCAAAGAAAACGAATGCAGTCATCTAAGCTTTCATCTAAGCCTTGATACGGAAAAACATATTGAAATTAATGAAACCGTTTATATACATGAAACAGCTATACTGAGATGAAAAAATACAATATAATACATCAACAGAGGAGTCCAGGCAAGGAAATATGTTCTCAGTAAGGCTATTCTGACAAATTATATGCAAAAAAACTCGACTGGAGATAAAAATGCATAAAACAAATAGGAGCAAAAAGTATTACCATCTCAGATTTACTGATAACAGTCATTACAACAACCGACAGAAATGAACTACAGGAAATGAATGAAAAAATAGTGAAGGCAGAACAGGATCAAAATGACAAACTAGAGAGATCAGCAAAAGCAAGGTGGAGTGCAATGATAAAACTATGGAAAGCAACATTCCAATACGAAGAACGTTTTAATTGGGTCCATATTGCTTGCTATGACATATGGATCAGAAATATGAGCACTAATAAAGACAACGAAACAAATGCCACCGAGATAAATCGTATTGATTTTTAAGAAACGTAAGAAGACTTATTCTTGGTTCTTTCGGTCACCTAGAAGGGAAATGATAAAATAAAAAAAATTAAACATAAGATAAAATTCTCACGACGTTTTGGACACAACGCAAGCAGCCGTCCTCAGGTGAAGAACAGGGCTGTCGGAAAGACAGCGTCCTAATGACAGCCCTGTTCTTCACCTGAGGACGGCTGCTTGCGTTGTGGCCGAAACGTCGCTGTCTTTCCGACAGCCCTGTTTTTCACCTGAGGACGGCTGCTTGCTTGTGGCCAAAACGTCGTGAGAATTTTATCTTATGATGTTTTATTTGTATTATTTTATTATTTCCCTTCTACGTGACTTTACCGAAAGAACCAAGAATATGAATCCATGCAGTCACGAAAGCTTTAAATCGAAAAGTAAGAAGACTTGGCAGGACACGTCACTTTAAGGAGCAATGGCCGACGGACGAGACTGGCAAAGGAATGGTAGGCAAAGGAGGGAACACGCCCAAGAGGAAGACGACCATGAAGATGGAGCGGATGAGATCAGCTCATGTGCGGAAGCGAGACGAATTATGACACCGCAAGACTGTAGGAAGGGGACCGTGTTGGATAAAGGTCTTCATCCAGCAGTATAACGATTATGGCTATTGATGAAGATTTATTTTACGGGCTGAAGCACTTGTGCAGTGGTGAGTAGAATGCCACCTGAGGTTGTGTTTGGCCACGGCCAACATCAGTGGCGAGTGATATAAGAACCGCTCCTGTATGCATCCCTTCCACAACCCTCGTTGACTGGCTGTTTAGGGTGAAATGGTCATGGTGAAGCAACACTATACCCACCCCCCCACCACTTTCTCATAATAAATGTTGAATATGTTTACGAGTGTGGTGCCAGAGATGTTTTCTCTTAGAAGAAAACTATATTAATAAGGCTTTGTAAAGGTAAACAACACTCAACTCTTTCCTTTTATTTACTTACCTAACAGCACAGGATTATTATTTATTCATAGGCCATGCAGATGCCTTTCCTTACCAAGATCCACTGCCATGCTGTCTGGGCATAGCAGCCCAGGCAAGATGGGAGGGCAGAGCGGGGTTTGGGCCCCTCAGGCTTTACTTAATGACTGAAAACATGGGCCATAATAGACCACAATTGCTAAGTAATGAATGTGTAACTTTGTTGGAAAACAGGAGGGGATTTAATGAATGGGACATGGAATGCTGTCCACACTTGAAGAAAACGACGAAGTTGCATGCATAAAAACTGCATTAACCTCAGCATCTGATTCACAAGGGGTTGTCAGTAATTGTACCGGTGATTATTTTTTTTGGGAAAAGCCTTTTAAACAAACACCTATGCGATTTCATTCTTGAAGTCAAAGGATGAAAGTAATTGACAGGTTGGCTCCGATCCAGTGAGAAATGTAGCATGGAATAGAAAACTACATACATGCCATGACGAATTTAAACCAGTGAAATCTATAAATAGTTTCTCCATAATCAAAAATTAGAAAGACTGTATAGGTTATGAGCTCTGCATGTAGGTGTTCATTCATATGGATGATTAAAAGTAAGCCCAGTAATGAGATGCTGCTGTGTCAGCTACTGTATTATAAAAAAAAAATGTGTGATGAAATGGCTCTATAGTGGTACGTTTGTTAACAAGGGATTGTAAACAAACGTACCACTATAGTCCGTTTATTTCTTGTGGACTGTTCCTTCCTCACAGCTACCTGGTATTTTTTGCAAAAAATTACCAAAGCAGTTGTTTAAAAAAACCCTCTGACATCATTCAGTAAAGTACACAGTGTAAGAGCTTGAGTCATAAATTAGAACACTATTTTTATCTAATGCACTGTAAAGAGAGAGTCACCGTCTCTAAATAACCAGCTATTGTGAGTATGTATATGGCCAAAACTCAAGATTTCCTAATTAAACTTGAGTCTCACTGCCAAGAGGCATTCAATAACAAAAAAAAACTGTTTAAATTAGTTAAAAAATATGATTTGGGTCACTGAATGAGAAATGCAATTATCATTACAGAAGAAGATGGGTTAATAAAAAAAAAACAATTATAATCTACAACATTTTTTCAATAAACATATGCATTATATTTAGCAGGGCAAAATACAATTTTAGTTATGTCAAAGAGTGTGTTATACCTTTGAAAATCACAGCCTGGAGGCAGTGGTGGAAATGTAACCTTCCCATGGCAAGGGCCTGCTGCAGTGTACAGCACCCACCATTGCAAAGAAACGACAGTGCTAATATAGCGCTGCACTGTATTTTCTACAGGGCATTATAACCGAGGCACACAGGCCCTTGTTAAAAAAAGAAACCTACTGTCATTGGTAAACACAATTTTCTGCCGGTGTATGGTATTCCACTTTTTTAAATGTCCTACAATTCATTCCACCACGGATCATCATTCAGATTTCCCTTCCGTTTGAGATGTGGTCTTCTCAATGGGCTCCTTTATTTTACTAAATACATAATAATTGGTGTATTTTTCTTCTTGGTTCTTTCGGTAAAGTCACGTAGAATGGAAATAATAAAATAAAACATCATATAATAATTCTCACGACGTTTCGGCCACAACGCAAGCAGCCGTCCTCAGGTCTGTCGGGGAGACAGCGTCTTTATTCAGACGCTATCTCCCTGACGTCGTGAGAATTATTTTATTCTGTTTTATTTTATTATTTTATTATTTCCATTCTACGTGACTTTACCGAAAGAACCAAGAAGATGAATCCCTGCAGTCACTAAAGCTTTAAATCGAAAAATTGGTGTATTATAGAGATCAGTTTATAAGTTATATATCGTGCTTGTTATGAACGTAAGAAATGTTGACTGATCCTTCCTAAAAAACATATTACAGGACTATGCTTTTAAGTGACACATCTGTGAGTTTATGTTAGTCGTACTTAACAGCTACAAAGTGTACATTTAAAGTTGCCTTGCGACAACTCTGATGGAATTTTTGAAAATAGAAATGCAGATTAAAATAGGCTTTTTTAATATTTGGCTTTGTAAATATTTCAGTCGGTGCAGCCAAAATCTTGGACTACATATCAAGTATCATGTTGTCAAGGGAAATACTGTGCAATGTTAATGAGTTTAAAACCGGCACTCCTAAAATCCTGGGTATGATTTCCAGGCTCATACCAGAGCTAAAACCAGGCGCCCAAACTGTGCAAGTGATAATGATCTCATAGACAACCCTTTTATCACCCCAACAACACTGGATAAAGAGCCTTCCCACACCATTCAAGTAGTAGTCGGGGTTATTTGATGATACTTCACCATGCTGATCAAGTGTAGGTTGAAGGCAGGACGCATTGATGGAAGCACGTGGTAGAGTCCAACAATACATTTCCCTGCACAGCCAGCCCCCTCTGCTGACAATGGTCTCACCGTTCGCTGACTGCACAGAAACCCATCATTAAAATTTTCGTTTTGCACTTAAGTCAACTGGGAAGACAGGCAAGTAGTCAATAAAGACTTTAAAACGTTCAATACACTAATACTAGCAGATGCCAAGCAATGAGTGTAGTGGTGTACATCTACGATCCACAACTTTGGTTGGTGGTGGACTGAAGTTCATGTCATCAATATACAGAACTCAAGTAGATTTTGCATTCATCTGTGAGAATATTTGCATGTTATTTACAACCATGTACGAGCTGTCACCAAATACCCAAGGTTCCTCTGACGTGTAAAATATGAAGGAATTGGTCAAACATCATAAGCAAAGATCCTCCTAAATAGTCATGAGACTACTTACCTGAAAAAACACATGATAAGAAGGATAAATGCAAACATTGCTTCACTATTCACACATTGTTATAGCAGACTGAGGTGCAGATGCACACTATAATTCACAGATTTATGTCCAAACAATCAGTCATCCCAAGCGAGTTAGCAGTGTCAAGCATTAACTTCAAACTTCTGCAAAGTAAATTATGTGGTCAATTTCAAAAGCAAACAGTCGATATCAGAGCAGGAATAATAATACATTCTTATGCGGAAAGATATGAAACAATCATAACTTTTATTAATAAATCAATGATTAAAAAACCCATTCGTAATCAACCCTATGTAACCACTGGTAACAGAGTGTACATGAGAAAAAAAAAACTCAGTTAAATAAAGGACAATGAATTTAAAGCTGACAAATAAGAGAACGCAAAATTCCAAATTCTCGACCTTAATACTTATAAATTATGGAGTATCATGTAACACCACTCTGCGCTGTGCACCTGTTATGCAAGATTTGTAAATGTGCCAAATATCAAGCAGCATCACAGCTGCCAAACCAAACTCTCATTGCTGTTAGTTTGCAATGGAGGATCTTTGCTGCAGTTAAACTGTTTATGGAGTCAGTTTAGCACGTAGGCTTTCGCGACCAATATTATCCATACGATGTTTTTTGGGTGATAACTCATAAAAATAAATGTCGTTAAACTCGCCACCACCCGACACAGCCAATCAGTAAGGTTTGTCACGTAAACAGAACATGCCAATTGTGGTTACTAATACAGCACACCGGTGTGTTTGAGAGTAAACCCACATTTACAATTTGAGTACAACGTTTCACCAGTAATTACAACTAGCATCATCAGGCGACAGCCAGATTTGTGGAGAAGTCTGTTTCGTTCCTTATATAGAGGCGTAGACGTGGTGACCACGTTTCTGCGCTCTTGCGCAAAGTGGGGGGGGGGGGGGGGATTGCTGAGTCAACGTACATTATGTATGTGCATTATGCGAGCCCTTTGATCTTGTCCTTCCTGTCTATTGTGTGTATTAAAATAGCCTACCAACGGTAATCTCTATAGAAGTATGCTGTGGCGACAGACAGATTTGTGGCTGTCACCTGATGATGCTAGTTGTAATTACTGGCGAAACGTCGAACTCAAATTGTAAATGTTGTGGGTTTGCTCTCAAACACACCGGTGTGCTGTACTAGTAACGAATAGGCATGTTCTGTTTACGTCACAAACCTTACTAATTAGCCGAGTCGGGTGGTTCCGGGTTTAATGACACATTTATATTTATGCGATCTAACCCAAAAAAAACTCTATTATGGATTTTATGGCGTCATTATTTTTTGTTTATATTAATTGTTAGGCAAACAGCTATACAGAGAAATAGCTGTCCCCAACACAAACTGCTGTATTTGCATAACTTCACACATCTCATCTCCATTCGTAAAAAAAAAACCTCTTGGACAATTCTGCACCCCATAGAATTCAGAACGTATTAAAAGTTTCCACAATTGCTACTTTGCATATAAATGGGAAGCATATTCCAATGTAATGCTTGTAAATGTTTAAAAATTCAAAAAGCGCACATAAATTATAGATTGTTCATACCGACAAGGGAAAATAAAAAGTTAAGGTTGCAGTTAGTCTCTGGGAAGAGGGGGCTTCAACTAGAGAGAAGTCAAGAATACCTCTTCAGAGGGTATTTGGCCTACTCTTCCACACTGGCCAGATGTCTTTAAAGAGGTGGAAGTGCCCACACTTTATCCCACCACATGTACCCTGCCAATCAACTAAATGTGTGATGTACCCATTTATACTGCTGTGTAGACAGAGGTGGGGGATGATTAAAAAATGACGTGCCTATTATTTGCTGGGAGCTTGAACAGGAGATTTCTGAATTGCAAGTGGAGTGTTCTGACCATTACACAGCAGCAACCCACTGAGAAGTATCTGGGCCTGAACCCGAGGCTCTTTGTGAAATGTAAAAAAATCATTGACAATCTGGTTAAAAACGACAAGAGTCAAACTGGGTTTTCTGTATAGATATAGGAAGTGGTTTGTTAAACCTGCTCCGAAGACATTCATTGTTATACCTAATCTGCCTATAATATATCTTCCACTATTATCACCAGCCTGGTTCCAATCTATAACAGTGGGCATCAGGATTCGCGTATGGCTGACCATTTTGAGAACGTAATTGTAACATAAACACGAATACTAATGCTGCATTAAAAGTATTTAATACGAGTAAATTAGTACGTGGCAAAATGAATGGATGCCCGCTGAGGTGAAAAACAGGAGCTCCAAAGCTGATGCGACTGTCGGCAATAGTGGAGAGTCGTGAATAACAAAGATACAGCACATGGACGCTTGTGCACAAATGGAGGCTCCGGGACACTCGTGAACAAATGTCCACTGTACTCAACATCCCCAGAAACATCTCTGAAATTCACATGACATCTCCGGAAGCTCTTGTTACTTGATATATAAATAAACGTTACAAATATATTGCTATCCCTCCACATGACACAATAATAATCATTTGGAAAGTCAATGTTAATTGCACTGCCTCGTTTTTATCCAGGTGTATATGGCACATTGCCTCCATATTTCTGTTCTTACCTGGCTCACATGAATTGTAAGCATGCTATAAGCTCAGAGACATTTCTCATGCGAAAGACTCCCTGTCAGCTCTGTCTTGCACCACAAAGCTTTCCCTTACTCAGCACTATCCGAATGGAACCAATGAGATCCCAATAGCAGACTGAATCCAGTTACGTCTTAAATGTAAAATAATATATTACTACAAGGTTTAAAACGTATACATTGTTCCATTAGATTATTTTCTTCCATGTCATACATTGTCCATGAATATGAATATTTTTAAAATATTATTGAGTACCAATGTATATTATTTTCATATTTTCCTTTGTCTGTTATTAATTGTTTGCTGTGAAACTGATATCAGTACTGCTGCCATCTTGCCAGGAAATCCTTGGAATGGGATGTAAATCTCAAGGGTGTTTATCCTGGTTAAAGATTCATATACGTATAAATAAAATGAAAACTTAAAGTGAATGCAGGAAAAATTTATGTGAATGAACTGTAAGAATGTCTAAATTATTTAGAAAAAATAAGCAAGTGCTGCTTGTCTAATTGCTTACAACAATGTGCAGAAAAAAAGACAAATTTGAGATAATATACATATTTAAATTCAAACCATCTTCGTAATGTGTTCGTGACCATACGTTTACAGATAAATTTAATGTAGAATGTGTATATGTATATATTTTAATACAAGCTACTGCTCATTTTAATTAATAAAAATGTGAAATATGGTCATACTGGAAACAGCGTGAAAATTAAGAGCCTTACACCTCTGACCTTCAAGTAATATTAATGACAAGCCATTGCATCAACCAACTTTGAATAATACAACATAGAATTTTGTGCACCATAGAGTCTACATTTGAAGTTAAAGAGGAGACTGCTAGAGGCCACTACATTCACCACAATGTTAAGAATGGATTTTTGAATCGAATCATGTCCCTGAATCGGGCGGCAAGGTTAATCACTGAAACACCGATAACCGCTGTACAATGCTTCCATAGAGCTGACCTTTTACTTGGATGAACTATTTGATAAAATTCTAATGAATATAATAACAATAATATAATAATTCTGCATGGGAATTATAAGAGCTACTATATGACTGTATTTAATTAAACCAAGGCCCTCCTTGGAAAGTGTGGCCTTTTTGGTCTCGATGGCCTCATCATCATCATCAGCAGCCATTCTTTCTACTGGTGGATGAAGACCTCCCCACAAGCTGTCACATCCCCGAGTCTTGCGATGCTATGAATTCCATCTTAATCCTGCACATGAACTTATCCAATTGCTCCATCTCCATGGTGGTCATCTTCTCGGGGGGAGCATTCTCTCCTTTGGCTGCCATTCTAGCACCAGTTTTATCCATCACCCATTATCATCATCATGCATCCTGTGCAAGTCCACTTACTTTCCTTAATAGTCAATATTATACATGGGATTTGTGTTTGATTCATGTGGTCCTCTTTCTGTCTCTCAGTGCAATTCCAAGTGTGCATTTTCATGTGCTTCTTTTTGCACTTTTAACATGCTCTTTGTGTTTTTTTGTCAGTGTCCATTTTCAGACCCACATCATAGTGGGTATTTGCCCTGACTGAAAATGTTCAACTTCAAGTAAATTCACGTGTAGTTTTTAATTATTAAATCCAGCTTTGCAAAAGTTATCTACCTCTGTATTTTATGATTTTTATCCCAATTTACCTTCAATAAATTGCCTAGGTATACATATTCTGCTGTGTTTTTTCCAGCTGTCTGGCTTTTTTATACTTACACAGAAATTAAATATCTGAATCGTGAAATGATTCCTCAATGTATTGTTGCCCGACTATCCATAATAACCAGCCAAAAGGAAACAAATGTATTAATATAAATGGTAGTTCAAGATGAATATTAATAAAAAGCTAAATAAATTTCAAACATGAGTAGTAAGTATAAAAAACTAATATTGATATTATTCCAATGTATGCTGCATCTATAAAGGTTCCAGTGACATATTGCTTCAGAACTAAATGTCTTATCTTACGTTTTGGTATACAGGAGTTGTAATATTAAAAACATTTATATACAACTCTGGACATCATAAATATGCAAACTATTGACACATAAAACCACGCATCTTAACAGATTACTAAGATTACCCAGACGTATTTGCTTGCAATGTTAACATGAAGCAGTAGGGATTCCAAAGTAATGACAACAAAGTCAAGAGATATTTGCATCACCAACAGATAAACATGTCGTTGCATGTTGCTGAAGGCTGTCTCAGCCGTGAGTAGTTTTCCCCAAATTGCCACATGTTTTCAAGAGTAATTGTAATTAAATCAATAAGAAATGCAACACTGGAATAATGTTATAGTGAATGACTGGTTATTACAGTAGAGTTGTTCTGGAGTCAAGGATGTGTATTTGTGCGTGTTTAACAATCATTACCACTTTAAGAGGCAGTACACAGATATTTAAAATACTGTGAACAAAAAAAGTCATTATCTCCCAGCCAAAATGAGCATGAGGCAGTGCTCTTCCTCAATTATTGGCCCAAAGCCAAAGGGCAACCACAATTTGCCTTTCCATAAAGTGGGAATCCCATAAGAGAAAATACGTAAGAATTATTTTTATTTTTCAATTAAAACGTCAATTTAAGAAGTTGTTCGGCACGATGTCCGTTTAGCACGGTTGGCTACGTACGGTGCTAAAGAAGTTCAACATACGGTACACACAAGATAAGGATTACACGAAATGAAATATAACAACACTGACAAAAAAATTGTGTATTTAATAAAAAAAACATAACTCGATTCCCAGCCACAGCTGGAGTAACATCTGAACAAATCCTCGGCCTGTCAATGCAGTATCAATATTGTTGTATGTCACAAGACAATTGTGGTTGCTGTGTGATCCAGAGGCAAGGCGGCAGGGTAAGGGGGTGACACATGAAGGGACGGATGGATGATGGTGGTTGATGGTGGTGATGATGATACGATCTGGTACTCACCCCCACTCCACCACGTGTGACTCATAGTCCCAGTACTCGCGCGGGCGATGCGTGTTCACGTCCGTGTATACACGCGCTCGGCTCGCCACGGGCGCAGACATCGCTCGCCCACTGTGACCTGGACTGGTACATTGGCAAAAAACATTGATAATCAACTGCCATACACAGTACCTCTATTGCATAGACTAATTTTTTCGAGGTAGTCCTGTAATAGCTCTCTTTCGGATTGTTACCCAGTGCTTTCTTCGGCATGATGTCCGACGTTTCGCTCCCATGTGTTTGGGAGCTTCTTTGGGACCTTACAGTATAATTATAGAGCGAAACACGAAGAAGCTCACAGCACGTGGAGTGAAACGTCAAGGCAATTCCGAACGACACGTGGGTACAACCTGAAAACACATCGTGCAGGTATAATAATTATAATGATCGGTCATGATCAGTCCATTGCTGGATTAAGATCTCCCCTTGGCAACAAACAATCCGTACTCTTCTAACAAATTGGATTTATATGGTTTGCAAAGTCACGAATTACAAAGTAAACAAAACTTCAAATAATCGAATAGAATGTGTAAATTATGTTACTCTGCTGAGTGGTAACATAACTTCAGGTTTGTACATCTTGTAAATGGTTCATCAGACACTGTTTGTAACTTTACTAATTCAATAAATGCAGTCTCTGCTGAAATGGCCATCCATAGCACAAGTTGTGGTCCTGATCCACTGATTGAACTTCCAACATTCCCATGGAAGGAGACCCCTGTCTCAATGAGACGACTACCACTGTTGTTGACGTTCCACTTATAATAGTGGTACGCATTTTACCAATACCGAAAGTAATCACTGACGTTGTATAGCCGCAACCCAGATTTAAACTCGCAACCTATCAATTTAAGGCAAGCGTTTATAATCAATACAACCTTCCTCTATAAATACAAAAACTATTATAAAATAGCGTTGCGCTCCTCATAATAATAACATACAAACCTAGCTAACGATAGTATACAAACACTGCTGCAATTCGCCGTCATTCAACAGCAGACACCACGCGACCTTAAAAAAACTATACAGTACACCTCGAACTAAAACGCATTTACAACACACATCCAACTTATCTTTATCCACGCTAACTGGCTACGACCAATTGAACAAAGATAACAACATCCAAACATTTTCCCACCGTCTTTAAGTGTGCTTTTAGGAGCGCCAAGTCCTCCTCTTCACCAAAATATCCCCGGCGCGGCCTAGCCGAGACGCGAGCGCTCCGCGGACCCCCCGTCCTCGACTAGAATCGCGCGCCGGCTCCCCTCGCTCCAAAGCCGGGAAGGTCCGCGAGGCCCTACCACCCTCCCGCCCGCCCCTCGCGAGGTGCCCGAGTCGCGCGCCAAAGAGAAGCGACGGGGCGCTGGGTCTCTGCGTGGCGTGTGTGGCGTGGCGCGGCGTCCCGCCTGAGCCTAGGGCGTTTAGTGAATCGAAACGGGTTGCGAGGCACACGGAGGGCCCGTTACTGACCGTGGCCGGCAGGGCGAGGGAAGGCCGTGGTGGTGGTGGTGCGGTGGGGGTGGAGGGGGGGGGCGGTGCGGTGGAGGGGGGGGTGGAGGGGGGTGATGGGGGGGTGAGGCGCGGTGGGGGGGTAAGGCGCGGTGGGGGGGGGGTGATGGTGGTGGGGGGTGATGGTGGGGGGGGTGAGGCGCGGTGGGGGGGGTGATGGGGGTGGGGGCGCTGGGGGGGGTTGAGGCGCGGTGGGGGGGGGGGATAGTGGGGGGGGGAGGGTGAGGCGCGGTGGGGGGGGGATGGTGGTGGGGGGGTGATGGTGGTGGGGGGGGTGCGCGGTGGGGGGGGGGGCGGTGGCGGGAAACGAAGGAGCGCGCGCCACAATATGGCGGAGAGGGCTCTCTGGAACCCCCCCTTGCCCGCCCACACACCACCAGAGTTGATGCTGCACAACCACGCCGGTGGCAGAGGAGATTCCCACGGCTATCTCACACGCTTGGACAGGGCTCCACGTCCCCAGGCGCACCATGGTGCTGGGTTTTTTAAGTTAATAAAAATAATAATAAAATCGCCTCACGAAGTGACGACCCCCCCCCCCCGTCCGTGTGCGTGGGCGGTTTTTGTCGTGATCTCCTCAGTCAGTGGATGTGGTTATTAATTTTACCTCAGCCACATCTTCTCCAATAGAACCGAATAAAAAGTGTCACCCACCGTCTAGAATGGCGATCTCCTCAGTGGCCCCGGTGTAAAAACATCTTAACCACTTGGAACACCTCCAATATTTAACGCCCCACAAAGTCTCGTTTTTTTAGCTCCTTTGTGACCACCGTGTAAAACGCCTCCAACTTCACAATCACCTCCAACTAAGGTTCACCACCTTTTTGTCCACTATACAGAGTGGCCCCAGATGTCTTGTGACACCCACCCCTTCCCCCCATTTAATTCTCTGCAACTAAATATGTTTTAAGTAAAGTTTCTTAAAAAAATTAAAAAAATGTAAAGGGGTCAATTAATTGGGGGTCACAAGCCAGCTGGACCACCCTCTGGACCAAACCCAGGCATATCTCAGTCAACCTGGGTCAAAGGGCGTCGTGGTGGCGAGATTTTAATTACCTCGCATGGTTCATGGATTTTTCTCCAGGTCCTCTGGTTTTTCCCTCCACATTTATAAACATGCGCTTCGAGTATATGGCTGCTATATATTTCCACATGATAAGCGACTTCATTGGGCTATCATTTATGGCCAGGTTTCTTCTGAAAAGAGCGATATAGCTCAGTGGGCCTTATCTGGTTAAATAAAAAAATATATAGTTTTTTGCGTGTATTTATAGTGTTTTATCAAAAACCGTACAGTATACTGCAATTGAAGCTCAGCACAATTCTACCAAATCTCCGTTCAAATCAATTACTTGCATCCAAATGAAAACGAACATCGGGGTCAATTCCCAGACTTGTGGGTCAAACCCAGACAAGGTGGAAACCCTACCAAAAAAAATCTCCTCAAACATGTTTTTCTCTCTTTAAATCCCCGTAAGTGCCCTCCATATTTTTGTGTGAAGGTGACGGTGCCACCCGACAATTTCCTATTCACACCAACTGTTGGCAGAAGGACCTCCATCAGAGGTGATTTTTTGCCTCGTCTTCCACAATGGCCAGACGGTCGTGGTGGGTTGTTTAACCATACTTCAGCACGCTAGTCAGTGTGGCCTCGTGGAGGGAGAGAACCAAGTCCAATTTAGATTTGACACACGACTCATATTCGCTTTGGCTGTGGATCAGACTTAGAACATCGAGTTCTTAGCACAGCACGCTAACCACTCCACCACCAACATGTGAATTTTATTTACAGCAGGAGAGAGCCCACTGAGTGAACATTTGATAAATAACTCCACTTATATATGAATTACAATGGTGTCTGATTAATTGACCAAATCACTCAAAATGTGACTTATCTTGTCACGTTATTTGTGAATGATGGGACATCCGTAAATTAAATTATCCCATACAAGTTTAACACTTAGGCTTTCGCGACCAATATCAGCCATAATAGAGGGCTTTTAGGTTAGATCGCATACATATATAAATGTGTCGTTAAAACCCGCCACCACCCGACACAGCCAACTAGTAAGGGTTGTCACGTAATAAGAACATGCCAATTCGTCACTAGTACAGCACACCGTGTGTTGGAGAGCCAAGCCACGACATTTACAATCTAAGTACGACGTTTCGCCAATAATTACAACTAGCTTCATCAGGCGACAGCCAGATTTGTGGAAAAGTCTAACTGTTTCGTTCCTTATATAGAGGCGTAGATGTGGTGACCACACTTCTGCACAAAACATATTTCTCCTTATTCAATCCTCAGTGCAGTTCTGAAAATCACGAAACATATTATTGCTGATTTAGAGTCATTCACTGAGTTTTAAAATGTTCATTTTTGCACATGTAAGAATTGTGTATTTGAATATGATAGGCTGTGAAAATTGGTTCTAAAAGAACATTCCTTTCAAAACTATAACATAGAGTATTTATACCTCCGTAATTATTCAATAAAGGTGAATACGAATGACACGTAATTTATATTCATGAAAGCGGTGTAGATTATCCTACTCTGCGACTGACGTAGAAAATGCACTGAATTGCTGAAATTACTCCACTTATACCAATTAAAGTTAATTATACTTTTCAGTCACTGTGTCCTAAATGCATTAATTAAACAAATAAACAGTTGTAAACATTTTTCATGAGGCAGATTTCATTAAAGACCTTGAATATAAGTTTCAATATGGTTTGTCTGTTAGGCATTAAAAGATAAAAGGCATGAAAAGGTTTGTTTTAACGCAATTGGCCATTAAGATATCATTTTTGGAACTGTCTAATCAACTCCCATTTTTTCTTGAATAAATATGCTGTACTTTCGTAATAAATTGGTGTATAACGATTCGTACTGTAATATAAATTACTCAACATTTTTTTTTCAGTTTGCTCTAAATGCATTTATTCAAACACCAAATTGTTAAGTTTGAATGCATTTCTTGATTAAATGGTTTTAAATGTGGGTGCTAAGGTGGCAAATGTTGACTATCTCGCCTGCTATACAGGAGGTTGTGGGTTCGATCCCAACCCTGATGCCTGCTGTATATTTGGAGTTTGTGTGTCTCTCTCCCCGTGGTCGTGTGAATTTTTCTCAGCGTTTTCCGGGTTTCCCCTTCACATTTAGAAACATACATTTAGAGTATTTGCTGCTATAAATGTCCACATGATAAGCGACTTCGTTGAGCTATAATTTGTAGCCAGGTCGCTTCTGAAAAAGCGCTATATAGCTCAGTTTGGCTATGCCTGGTAAAATAAAAATAGTTTCGTTTAAATTCAGTAAAAAATGTAATCTCCATGACATCGATAACATGGATAACCGAACATATACGTGCATGGCACTCCACAACAATAAAACAAAATTCACTTAATTCCTCTAAAAAGTACAGCAAAATAAAATACTCCATGAAATTTTTTTTTTCTTTTTCGTGGCACGAAAAAATATAATTCAGTAGTCCCTCGGTCAACGTTTTTAATCCGTGCCACGAAAACTATTGAAAAACCGAAATAACTATCCATCGTATTTCGGAATTATTACACGAGTCTCAAAGAGAGCTGTTTTCACTGGAAAAACAGAAAACGTCACGTAGGTACAAAATAAATTAAATCATGACGTTTCGGGCACAACACAATTGCCCGTCATCAGAAAGAAACAACCACAGCAATAAACGGTGCGAAAGAAGTTCAGCATACGCACATACAGTACGTACGTTATCAGCCAATTAATGAGTGTTTATACATGTGCGCAGAAACCGGAGTGCCTGGAGAAAACCCATACAGATGGAACAGATGGAGTCCACTTTTGCTGTACCGCCTACTGCCAAGCTAGGGTATAGCACCTCAATGCCCACAGTTTCACAACATTGGTGTTATCCACCAATCCTCGCCTCGACAGTTCTGGATTACATGCGGACATAGCCACCACCGCCAGGCTATACTGTCTAATAATTTGAATGAATGTATAATAATTTACAGCCCTTTTTTATTCCATAGTTTTGTCAGTCACGGCGATGTTTAACCATATTTCACCACGCTGGTCAATGTGGGCTGATGAAGAGGTTTCCCAGGGCTGGTGCAAATATCACTCAATGCTAATGATAGCTGTGGCTGGGACTCAAACTCACATCATATGTAATTGTCCATAGCAAAACAGCTTGTGAAAATAAATGTGGCGTCACCTAGTTAAGTTAACGAAGGGCGTTGAAATAAAATACATATTTTACAACTATGTAAGACGTTCTGAGAAGCAAGTTAAATATATATCTTGCAACGTGGTACTATGATACATATTCAAACAATTCCGTTGTTTGTGGTACACATTGCCTCATTATCGTTTTGTAAACAGTATTCTAACGCTGACAGTGGTGAGGCATTCCGATTCAAGATATCACTGACTATTAATTGTTTAATAAAGTGACATACTCTCGTGTATTAGCAGCAAACAATATGAACTTGTTACTTGAGTGAAAAAGGCAAATCCGAGCGAGACACGGCATCTCATGCTTTTTAATTTGTCTTCACATCAAGAGACACAACCAACCGTGCAAGAAGTGATCAGCCAAGTGCACAAGAGAAGTCAGTGGGTAAACAAGTCGTGTTTCACAAGTTGTCACGGTCAATCACTCCTATGGCCTGCAGCTGCAGGAAATGACAGAATGTGTGTATTCTTGGACCACTGGTTAGTTTGGATCATGACCACAGTTCTCGAATAAAGCGGTGAATTATTGCAGGGATGATTACTTTTGGAAGATGAATTCATCATGAATAACACATCGGCCCTCGCACACAAACGTCAGCAGACACACTGATCAGAAATTTGGTCTCTCCTGACAGCGACGTAGTTGATTAGAACAAAATACTGAAAGCTTTAGTATAGAAGACAATGTGCAGGTGGCGAGATGTTAACTACCTCGCCGAGTATACAGGAGATCGTGGGTTCGATCCCGACCCTGACTATGCCTGTATATTTTGAGTTTCCATGTTTTCCCCCGTGGTCCTCCGTTTTTGCCTCCACATTTAGAAACATGCGTTTAGAGTACTGTATTTGTCTGCTGGGAATTTCCACGTGATAAGCCACTTCGTTGAGAATCATTCGTGGATAGGCCGCTTCTGAAAAAAGAGTTTTACATACTGCACATCAGAAACAAGCGATTAAAATGGATGAATTGGAGAACAGACAGGACGGGCAAAAGGACGTTATTCGAAGAGCTGACAAATGATTGATTAAATTAGTGATACAGTGGCAGCCAAGAGAGGGGGCACACGGAGAGAAATAGGGAAAGGAAGGCTGGAGCGAGCGAGCGAGCGAGCGATAAGAATGAGGTTACACATTGGGGCAGGATGGGTTGTGGCTCGGGTTCAATGACTCTTAATACAGTTCTCATTTGCGTTTTTTTTATTTGATGAGTTCCTTACGCATGATACAAATGTAAACACGCAAAAGCACGTGCAATATTAAACATGGGAGGTGTGGGTGGTATGATTGATGTAGACGTATTTACATAAGGGTTTTTCATGCATAATATTTCAACTTTAGTATCTCATTTGCGAATCATGTCACCAGTGTTTTAAAGCCAAATCTACAGGAGTTGGTGCCACGCGTTGGTGATTTCCGGCAAAAAACATCAAACATCTGCCAGATCATAACCTTGTGAACAATTGCAAACAATTGGAAATCATGCTGACTGCCGCTAAGCTAGACAGCTTCCTGTCCAGATGTCTGAAAGCGTAAGTGATGAAGGCGTTGAGGAACAATGATTTATGCTCGAGCGGGATTACAACGTACAACGTATAAACAACTTTCAACTCGTGGCGTCCCAGAGTATTCACTCACCCTGGAAGAGAGAGAACCACTCAATGGCGCGAGGAGGAACTACAGACGAGCAGGGAAGACAGCGACGCAGTGAGACAGCACCAACAATTTCCAAAGCTCTGCGGTCCTCTACATGTTCAGGTTTTTATCGGCCTATTAATGAGTGTTTACACCCAGAGAAAACCCCACGCGTGCGAGGGTGAAACGCTTAATCCCATATAGATTGAACACAATTTTGATGTATTGGCTGTCCGCCTGATGATGCTAGTTGTACTTACTGGCGAAACGTCATGGTACTGTACTTGAATTGTAAATGTTGTTGTGGGTTTACTCTCCAACACACCGGTGTGCTGAACTAGTCACGAATTTTAAGTGACAAACTTTACTCATTGGCTGTGTCGAGTGGTGGCGGGTTTAACGACACATTTATATTTACACGATCTAACCCAAAAACCTCTATTTTGAATAATATTGGTCGCGAAAGCCTTTCAACGTGGTTAACTGAATAATGTAATGGTGTTTGAATTTTGACCAATGATAGCCACCAGGGCGCGCCATTGCACCATTAATATCATCATCATCTATACATATAAACGCACAACTTTATCTGTGATGAACGCTACACTTTCTGTCTTTTTCATGCAGGGAGCGCTGCAAACCTACGCGCCCCCTGCATGAACGACGGAGGCGCAGGGACAGATGTTCGATTACGTTGAAATCGATCTGCCGACGGCGGTCTTCTCGCACGGCCAGCTCTGTCGCCTTATCTCGATCCCGCAATCCCAAACGGGTGAAAGTCCGCATCGAACCAAACCCCCAGCAAGGCCATCTACTTAACGACGAGAGAAAATTCTAAGGAAATTTCGTTTTCAATGAAGTTTTCCAGATGTAAAATAATATAAGCTTGCAATGAAGAAAAAAAAACAATACAATTCAAAGATGTTTAATTTTTAAACTTCAAAACGTAGCATCGGATGCTTGCGTGAATACGTCGTTCGTGTGCAATTTTTTTGTGACTTTCCTGCCCGAAGGCCGTAAATAATCCACAACAAAAATCTCAACATTGGTCAACAACACTCCCTTAAAGCAACGACATATAATCGTCGACGTTTCGTGCAATGTTCCAACTTCATATAATTAATTAAATGTGATGTGCTATGAAGTACGGCCTTTGCTAAAAACGTAACCTATGAAATATTTATTTTATTTTAAGGCAGTGTTATAATAGTGATAAATAATGTTCAGTAATTCTCAAACTGTTTTGGAGAGGTCTGCACTGGGATTTTAGACAATTCCGTGAATGTTTGGCACTGTTATAAAACAGTAAGTAGTACTTTACAATTACAGGGACTCCTCTACTTACGAACAAGTTAGGTTCCAGAGGTCTGTTCGTAAGTCGATTTGTTCGGAAGTACAATTTTACTCTCGTAGATTCCAAACATGTTGTACGGCGTGTGCACTAAACACGGGGAATGGCTTTAACACATTCCTGCGGAGGGAGCTGGTAGGAACGTTGGGTTGCTCGGTCAATGGCCAGGGTCAACGGCGGCGTGGTGTATTCCGCAAATATTCCCGACTGTGAGGGCGGGCACAAGCCGGCGTGAGTAGGTTAAACGTTGAGTTTTATAAGGGCACCACGGGGTGACCAGCCCCTCCCCACCCAGCCCTACCCCACCCCCCACCCAGCCCCTCCCCACCCAGCCCCACCCTCGCCACCCAGCCCCTCCCCACCCTCCCTTCCCCACCCAGCCCCTCCCTCCCCACCCAGCCCCTTTCTGCACGACGGACACAATAATCCCCTTTGGGCTGGTGTAACCAGGAGGTTCCTACCAGTAACAGTTGTATAATCTCCTGTCGATGTAGATGTCACTGGTTCTTCACGTTCTGCAGATGTAGATGCCACTGGTTCTTCACGTTCTGCAGATGTAGATGTCACTGGTTCTTCACGTTCTGCAGATGTAGATGTCACTGGTTCTTCACGTTCTGCAGATGTAGATGCCACTGGTTCTTCACGTTATGTAGATGTAGATGCCACTGGTTCTTCACGTTCTGCAGATGTAGATGTCACTGGTTCTTCATGTTCTGCAGATGTAGATGTCACTGGTTCTTCACGTTCTGCAGATGTAGATGCCACCACCGCCATTTATTGCGCGGTGGTTGAACTTACGACTCTCGGTCCGAATAGGCAACTGGACACACAGACAAGTTTGTTCATATTCTTGGTTCTTTCGGTAAAGCAGACGTCCTCAGGTGAAGAACAGAGCTGTCGGAAAGACAGCTCTGTTCTTCACCTGAGGACGGCTGCTTGCGTTGTGGCCGAAACGTCGTGAGAATTTTTTTTTCTCCCTTCTACGTGACTTTACCGAAAGAACCAAGAATATTGAATCCCTGCAGTCACGAAAGCTTTAAATCGGAAGTTTGTTCATACCTCTGAAGCTTCGTAAGTAGAGGAGTCCCTGTACCCATTACTTTAGTTTGGAATTATTTACCGATGCGTGTATTACTCTATTACAGAGTTGTAGACTGTAATTTGTGCAATGGAACTGAGAATTGAAGCATTAAGTACATGTACAGCAATGTGTAATAATTCAACATTTCGCATGTATTGAATGTTGCAGTGATTGTGACGGCCGTGGGAAGCCCAAAGGGCAGGGAGTGACCTTTAACTATGTGATAGCCCAGCAAACATGCAAAATAAATGTTATAAGACGAACCATCACGCACTGACCAGTTTGGTGAAGTATGGTGAAAAATCCCCAATTGTTGACCCGGTGTGGTGAGGCCTTCATGCATTGGTGGATTTGGCAATGGGGCTGGAATTATTATTAAACAGCTGCACATAAAGTGTGTGAATATTACACTGTAGAGTACTCCACAATATTTGTAGTTGACATAACTGTAAGTACAATACTGAATTTGAATTAATTGAATATGAAACACAAAGGATGGCTGAGTAACCCAGTGGTTAGTGTGTTCACATGTCAAGCCACTTTGCACGGGCAAGACGATTTAACAACATTCTGTATTTCTCCACGAAAGCCTGAGGTCTCACGACTTATTTTCAGCAGAGTTCTGGCATTGGGATATTTGGCCAATTCCCTTTAAAGGAGTTTTGTGAAGGTGTGTGTGTGTGGGGGAAAAAGACTGGAGCTAGAGAAAAGACAAACATACGTATGGAGGTTGGACTTCTTTCGCACCGTACATAGACAACCGTGCTAATCGGAGGTGCGGGGGAAAAACTATAAACTGAACATAAAAAAAGCAGTTTGCTTTTCGTGTTTCGTTTGTTGTCCTGAAGTTTGCTTTTTGTGTTCAGGAATAACAATGAGGGTGATTATAACACCTGAAGGTGCACACAACAGGAAATTACGCAAACCCCTTTGCTGTACTGTACATCTCCTGGCCACCTCACATACCAATGTTGTAGTTTCGTTCATCTGCTTGAGCCACCAACCCTGGCCTATAAACTTCTGCATCGCAGGCATGCAACCAACACCGCGCGCAGCTCGGTTTGATTTTTGTTTTTGAAGCCACAAAATGTCTCATGCCGCCATGGTGAGATGGTCAGCGGCAGTTCACTGAACTTACAATTCAGAGGGCTCCACTTGGATCCGATCTCCCGGCCCGGCAGTTGAAACGAAGATAAAGTTTTTTTTAAATCCTCCACCCACCCCCCGCTACCGCCACCACATTCCCAACCACCCCCTGCGCCTCCGTCCACCCAGCGGGGTAACCGGCTTCGCCGCGGTCGGGTGGCAGGTCGTGTACGGCAGAGGTCGCAAACGGGTTTTGATTCCTTACCCGTACCCGTACCCGGCCGCACCAGGGTCGCAAACGGGTACCCGTACCCGGCCGTACGGGTAGGGTACGGGTATCGGGTACCTGATTGCAACCTCTGGGATGAAGCCATGTTGCAGGCGCGGGTGGGTTGATTCTAGGAACTTGAATTGTGAGAAGAGACAAGACGTTGGGAAATGAGTGACAAACGGTTACTCACCAGTGACTCACGGCCTACCCGTACCCGTACCCGGCCGCACCAGGGTCGCAAACGGGTACCCGTACCCGGCCGGGTACGGGTAGCCGGGTATCGGGTAGGGTACGGGTATCGGGTACCCGGTTGCGACCTCTGGCTCAAAGACTTCAGTCACCCAAAGCTGCTGTCCATGTGGCTATTAGCGCAAGCGACGTAAACAAATTCTCCACATTGTTGGTGCACAATGCCCGCCCTTCTCGGCGGTCTTTTTTTTTGATTGCCTGCAAGTGGAGACAGCGAAATGAAAGCTCTGCTGAGTGATGAATATTTTTTCATTAAGAACGAGGCCAAGTGAGACGAGAACAAAGAGATCCGCTGTGAGGTTGGTTGGGTGAACATCTTTTAGTTTCGATTTAAAGCTTTCGTGACTGCATGGATTCATTTTCTTGGTTCTTTCGGTAAAGTCATCACGTAGAAGGGAAATAATAAAAATAAAACATAATAAAATAAATCTCACGACGTTTCGGCCACAACGCAAGCAGCCGTCCTCAGGTGAAGAACAGGTCTGTCGTGAAGACACCTCCTACGCATTTCACAAGTAGTAACTAATCCCATATCTGCATTTCCCATAAATATGCTAAATTACTCTTGATATGCAAATTATTTTGTCAAGGCTCTCTTCCCCCTCCAACCCAGCTTAAATATACGCTCCAAGCCTGTGGTGTTTCATTCAGACGCTGTCTCGAAACACTGCAGAAGTACGCGTGATGTACATACGTTGTCTTGAGTGGCGTTGTTATTCAAACAAGTGACAAAAAAACCGGCACCAAGTCCCAGCTCGAATCACACAGATAGCTGTGTCACACAGCGATCAGGCACTCACCGTTGAACAGATGTTTTTGCCTTCGAGTTGCCTGGTAAGGCCTCCAGAGAGGATGAAAGTTCGCCCATAGTTTATGAAGTGGCATCGGTGAGAAAGGACAATTTTTCGTGTCTTAGTCATCATCATCATCAGCCATTGTCATTCTACTGCCGGATAAAAAGCCTTCCGAAGCTCCAATCATGCCACGTGACTATGTAGGTTGGACAAGAAGATGCCTCGTGATTCTGCGATGTAACACGTGTGTCTTGGCTAAAATTACAAAATGTAAAATGACATGCTTGAGTACGGTGCATTGTAAAATAAACATTTGTTGTCCGCTTACTCCGACAACCCAGGTCTTCCTTTCAAATGGTGATAGCGTGAATCAAATGGTGACAACGTGAATCAATTGGTGATAACGTGAAGAAAGTGGTGATAACGTCAATGAAATTATGAGAGCGTTAATCAAATGGTGATAACGCGAATCAAATGGTGATAACGCGAATCAAACTGGGATAACGTGAATCAAACGGTGATAACGTGAATCAAACTGGGACAACGTGAATCAAATGGTGACAACGTGAATCAAACTGGGATAACGTGAATCAAACGTTGATAACGTGAATCAAATGGTAATAACATGAATCAAACTGGGATAACGTGAATCAAACGGTGATAACGTGAATCAAACTGGGACAACGTGAATCAAACGGTGATAACGTGAATCCAATGGTGATCACGTGAATCAAACTGGGATAACGTGAATCAAACGGTAATAACATGAATCAAACTGGGATAATGTGAATGAAATGGTGACGTGAATCAAACAGTGATAACGTGAATCAAATGGTAATAACGTGAACCAAACGGTGATAACGTGAATCAAATGGTGATCACCTGAATCAAACGGTGATGACGTGACTCAAACTGGGATAACGTGAATCAAACGATGACCACGTGAATCAAACAGGGATAATGTGAATCAAACGGGGATCGTTCGGCCTTTTGCTTGGTGTGAATCCAAGGGCATCGGATGGAACGGGACCTCCCACGTGTAAGGCGAGCCTCGGGTGCAAAGGCATTTTGGAAGCGAACAAAAATTAATGAGGAATTCCATTTTTTATGCTTGCAACTGCATTACCTGTCAACGGGTTGTCATTACGCCCTTGATATTGCTTTCGCGTTCTGCGCCAAAGAATGTTGAAAAAAAAAGACGTTGTTTACGTTCAGCGTAGGGTTGCAGCAATGTCAATGTTCACGATTCGATGCGGTGTATTTATGCAGAGAGTTTTGGTGATATGTGCCTAACGACTGACGCTCTTGCGTGCTGTGTGTGTGTGTGTAACGCTGGGTAGGCTTCGTGAAGCCAAGACAAGCTTCCCCATCATTCTCGCATTTGCTATCGTTGGCAATAAGTCACAAAGGACACACCGTTTGAGTGCCGATGGATTTCATCTCAACGTGACCTGTTGTTGGTCCACCACCCCCCCAATGGACAACTTTTATTATTACGTTTGCCTTGTCAAGGTGCAAAAATGCAACCGGCATCATCAAAGTTTCCGATTCAACAAAATTCATCGCAAGGAAAACTTTTGGGAGATGATCGTCAACTTTCACCGAATGTGATCATATATAGAGACTTTTTTTTTAATTACATAAATCCAATAATCTTTACATTTTATAATTTTTCATTACATTAATTTTTTATGAACCCGTCATATGACGGGCAATTACACTAGTTATATAAAACAATACAATGTGACGACTATTATGTCATGTCTTTTACACCGCATTATCTTATTTGTTTACGCTTTGCTGTACGATTGAAGGTTGCTTCACAGCGAGTCGATCGCTCTCCACTCAAAACGAGTCTGCCGTTCGTCTTCTGATCACTGCAACTTTACAACCTGTAACGCTTAAAATGCACAGACAACATCTTCTTGCCGTCGGTCACTCCGTCAATTACACTAGTCAACAAAAACTAAAACAAAATTTCTGGCCTGGACTTTTGCAGCTGTTTTAGACTTATTTCAGGGCGCTGATTCCAAATCTGATCTCAGATTTTCTCTATCACATCATTTTTATGCTATCGGCATACCCCATTTTCATTGATTTTACCCGAAATTAACTCTGTCACTTATGATTGAAAGTTGTTGCGAGTCAGTGACTGCTTTAGTGTTAAAATATGGTGCTGTATTTTTAGGATAGTGTGTTTATAATATCATTTTATGTAGATATCCACTTTTATTTAATATTTTTCTTCTGCAGTTTTTATTGAAAATGCAATATTTGATATCTCAAAAACCTGATGTGATATACAAAAACTGATTCCAGATTTGGAATCAGCACCCCAAAATTACCTTAAAACCTTTGGAATACCTTATGCCAGAAAAAGTGTGTTGACCAGTGTTATTTGACAAAGTACTAATTTAGTGCGCAATTGCTACTTTTTTACTTACTTATTTAACATGTAAATGATTATTATTGCGAACGTTTTTCTTCATTTCAGAAATATATTGTGAGGAAATCAAATGTTTAAGGAACATGTAATGATAAATTATCATCACGATATAACGATAATCTACAAAACAGACGATACTCATATCATGGATCTTTAATCATAATAATTTCAACCCAAAGATCCCCCGTATAGCCTGTAACAGACTGTTGGGGCAAAGTGCCGTTAGCGAGTAGCGCCTAATGAAAGCCGGCACGGCACACGAGGGGGTGGGTGGCCAGCACCACGCCCGGCCGCCTTTGTCTCCCCAGTGGCGATGTTTACACACCGCACCAGGTACTCATTCGAGGCCCAATCTACCTAGGGGAGGCCCCAAGACGAATAATTGTCACTGGTGTTGGCTTGTGAGCGGGACTCGATTTGCCTGTGTTTACGTTTTACGGTACGTCAAATACCTCCTTTTTAAAGTTGTTCAATATTCCTTAAGGACCTTTCCTCTACTAGTTCTCTGCAATATTAATGGTTTAATATTTTGTGTTTTTTGTTATTGTTGTTGATGCTGCTGCTACTGTTGTTATTGTTCTCACGCAGCATCACGCAGCATCTCCCGTGTAAAATAGCCGGGCAACTTGCTAAACGGCACCATCCGGGTAAACAAATCACATCAACTCACGGACACGTGAGTTTATGTGATTTGTTGAGTTTATGTGCCAAGGTATCCTCTACACCGCGGCTTTAAAACGTCTCGTTCCCCGCTAACCTACGCGCTTGTGACCGTTAAACTTTTCCTGCTGGCCAATTTATTAGCAAAAATAAAATGTTTCTTTGATGTTGACCGAGAAGGGTGACTGCACGGGTGGCAGGGCACATTATAAACGTGGCTTTTGTGCGTCGCACACAAAGCGCCTACTTATACCGCCGCCGTTACCTGATTCTCACTGAGATTATTGCCACCAGAGACGTGGGCTTTGTTGTTGTTGTTGTTGCTGCTGCTGTATATAAAGCGCACACTAACACACGAGAAGCTGCACAGCACACGAGGGGGGTGGTGTAACCATCACCACACCTGGCCGTCTTTGTCTCCCCCCGCCCCCACCTCCCCCACTTACTACAGCAGGTACTCTATGTATGTTGAACTTCTTTCGCACCGTACGTAGCCAACCGCGCAATTCGGAGATGCAGGGGCGAAGGACAACAAACTAAGCACATACATCAGTTCTAAAGAAATTCGCTTTCTCAGTAGATTCTTTCAAAGTCGTTTTAGGGCTGAGTCGACTTAGGAGAGAAACACGCCCCTGGTCAGGTTCACGTATATTCATTGTTTTTCACGGCTGGGAATTCATTTCAGGTTACTGGGTTTGAAACACAATGCATGGGGGCCACTTCCATGCCACTTCTCACATGCATGCATTATATATACACACACACACTCTCGTATGCAATTGCCGCAGCCACACTCTATAACTTCTGCAGGGGCAGGGGGGGATTACCAAAAGCACTCAAGCCTGATGCAAAATGCATGCGAAAGACCTCACTCACGCCATCGTTTTCACAGAACGAAGTCACCGTGTCAGCGGGGCCGTGGCTCATATTTGCAAGGTTTTTTTTTTAACAAATTACAGTCCTCGCCATTTATTTCACGAATGCAATTTGCTCACCGTCATGTTCCAGAAATAAAACACACTAAAATACCCCCAAGCTTCAAGCAGTTCACAAATAATAGAAGATGAAAAAACCCCCAAGAGAATATGTAGAATTGTAATGTATTACTTACTGTTAGTAACTCAGCTTATTGTAGAGTATATTTAGTATAATGATGATACTATGTAGTTTATACTTTAGTTGTTTACGTGGTGGTTTTAGTTACTGCAGCTACATACTATTAACACTTCTTCCCTTTATTAATGCTACCCCTATCCCCTCCCTGTGATGCTGATAATCCTGCATAATGTACGGACATAAGTAGTACTAATCACATACCTGCATTTCCCATATCCCCTCCCTTGGATGCTGCTAATCCTGCATAATGCACGGGCATAAGTAGTATTAATCACATACCTGCATTCCCCATAAATATTCTAAATTCCTCTTGATATGCAAATTATTTTGTCAAGGCGCCCTTTCCCCCCCCCCTTCCAACCCAGCTTATATATATGCTCCAAGCACGTGTGCTGTTTCATTCAGACGCTGTCGCCTCGACAGACCTGGTTTCACCTGAGGACGGCTGCTTGCGTTGTGGCCGAAACGTCGTGAGAATTATTTTATTATGTTTAATTTTTATTATTTTATTACTTCCCTTCTACGTGACTTTACCGAAAGAACCAAGAAGAGAAAAAAACAGTGGCACGTGCGCAAAACAGAAGCAGCAGATGATTCGTGTAAATGGTGCCTTGAAAATAAAATGACGTAAAGAGTATCGCATTCTTGTACACCATCATTGTCGCCAGTCATTGTCTATCAGCACTGCTGGACGAAGGCCATTCCACGTTGTCACCAATGCTCGTGGTCCCGCGATGCCACAATTCAATCTCGCTCCTGCGCATGAGCTGATTGCGTCGCCTCCATCTCTGTTCTTTCGGGTGCGATCTCTTCAATGGTGGCGAGGAGATGTTAACTACCTCGCCTGGTATGCAGGAGGTCGTGGCTTCGATTCCAACCCTGACGCCTACTGCTGTATATTTGGCATGTGTCTCTTTCCCAGTGGCCGCGTGGTATTTTTCTCTTTTTTATCCCACTACATTTAGAATAAACGTGCGTTTGACAGTATTTGGCTACTGCAATACATTTCCACATGATAAGAAATTACGTCGAGTTATCATTTGTGGCCAGGTCGCTTCTGAAAAAGAGCTATTTATGGCTCAGTGGGCCTTACCTGGTAAAATACAAATAATTTGTAGTACTTTGACTGCCATTCCTCCAACTGTCTATTCCATCAGCAAATCATCCCTTCCAGCCATGTTTTAATGACTTAATGAGATAAATTTACGATCCGTTCATGGGGGTAATTTTTGTCGTCAACATTTGCCGAAAAAACATTACATTGGTACAGAAAAAGATGACGGGAGATACCCAGAAAGATAATGTCATAGAACAAGTTTAAATACAAAATGTAAGTTCATAATCATGTAAGTTCAGCCTTTTGGCATTCTCTGGCCTGACACTGGTGAGACTAGACCAGGGGTCGGCAACCAAAATAACAAGAAGAGCCATTTCTTTCCAATTCGGTACAAAATTCAGTATTTCAAGAGCCGCAATGCATCTATGTACATACGTACATATCGTCAAGAAGCAGCCCGTAAAGAGCCGCATGCGGCTCCGGAGCCGTAGGTTGCCGACCCCTGGACTAGACCATGAAGAAGACTGTCTCTGGTGTAAAGTATCGTGCGTGGTTAATGCAGAGTTGATTCCTTGCAAAAGATTTCTATTTGGTGTTTGAGCATCGTAACACCTTCCTGTTTTATTGCCAGAAAGGGTAAAACCTATTCGTACTTTTTTTTCACAGTGTAAGTTCATGCAGACTACTCACCAGCAATGGTGGCGGAGATTGCGTTTAGAGGTCTGATGTGAGCTCAAGGGTAGTCGAGGAGTCACAGCGTTCCTCTTCGTTGCAAGGCCCACGGCCCCCTGGTGGCCTTTAGTGCGGCCACCGACAATACACGAATGGTGAACAGGTCCCTGCGGGGTGGGCTGGTAGGAACGAACAAATGAATGGCTATAATAAAATGAAATGGCGGGGGTACGATACGAAGGGAGAGTTTGAGGCCTAGTTCTAGGCTTTAGGCCTAGCTGTAGGCTTTAGGCCGCTGTGAGTTAATTTTGAATTTAAATCTTTTAATTAAAAACTATCTCAGGGAATTATAAGGAAATGTTACACTTGTTTAGCCAGGAAAGCCTCACTGAGTCTAAAGGTTTTTGTAGGGTCCTGCCAAGTGTTTGCAGTAGGGGGCGATGTTGCTACACCTAATCGGACATTGGACGGACGATATAATCTATTGTAGGCTGGTTCACTTCGTTCCTACCAGTAAAACACCCCCCTCCCCCTCCCCCCATTATAATCATCATTGCGCTGTCAAACCCCCAATGGTTTCAAGTAATGTGTGGCGGCCCTTAACATTGACGATGCCTTGTCGGCGAAAGTGCCCCCTTCCCCCACCCCGAAAATCAGTGACGAACACTGGGCTGGAGAATAGCGGTGATGATAATTGTTTTTTTACCCTTCTATCTGGCAACAAAACTGACACCTTTTTTACAAGGAGTCATGTTTGCATAGACCACAATACCTGCAGTCATAATGCAAACAAAAAACATAACTCTGATAATGTATGCACTGTCCTTGAAGTTGATTGGTCCACACCCGAGACAGGTTTCCTTAGAGCCTAGTCTCACATGGGTTGGACCAGATGACGCCAAAAGGCGCACAACTCAAAGACAATGCACCATCAGAGTATGAGAGCTCGGGGTAAACATTTACACCATTGGAATCTCATTTGCCAGTAAAAAACATGATAATCAACTTCAAGGACAGTGCATACATTATCAGAGTTATGTTTTTTTGTTTGCATTACGACTGCAGGTATTGTGGTCTATGCAAACATGACTCCTTGTAAAAAACAGGTGTCAGTTTTGTTTGCCAAATAGAAGGGTAAAAAAACAATTATCATATTTTCACTGGCAAATGAGGTTCCAATGGAATAGCGGTGATGTTGTAAACATTGAGACGTGAACGCCCGCTAGGGGACGCAGTAGCGCCTCGTCACGCACACGACGTTGTAGCGATTCAATGGATTGAAAATCTCATTACGTTCCCTCGTTCGTCGGCGACGACGTTATCGTGAAACGACGTAAATATGAATAACGGTAAGGAGAGGACCCACCGATATTGTGCATGCGCTGAATCAGGTTTTGTTCAGTCCACTCGATTGCTGTCAATGTTTCTGATCCACACGTGTCAGAGCGTTTCGCAGTGTCACGTGCACTGAAGGATGAGTACATTCTGTTTTCCGAAAGCACTTTATCCTGTTCACATTCACCTCTGTATCATATCATCTTGATTCCAACCTGCCTTCAATAATTCACCAAGGGATGCATCAGCTGCTGTTACCAGTGCTGGATTATACTAGTAGCAACTACATATGTAGCTACGGGCCCCGCACTTTCAAGGGCCCCGCGCTAAATGCTTTCAAGCTATCAATTCCGGTTCAGTGATTCTGCACTTGCTCTATTACTATAGTACTATACCGCCTTCAACTTTTATGAACGAGTGGGTGTTTAAGGTTAGCGATTTGTCGTATTATCTTGCTGTATAGCAAATGTAAAAATACAATAACTTTACTATGCAAGTAAAAAATTAGCGTTTAAATATTAAAGTTTTTTAAAATTTAGGGCCCCTTTATATCATATGCTGCAGGCCCCACATTAGCTTAATCACTAGCTGTCACCCACGTGATGCGTCTTGTTTGTATCCAGACGTCCAATTAATGGTACGAACGTCGCAGTAAGTGGGCGAGACAATTTCAAGCGAACGTTCATGAAACTAAATCCAAATAATAATATATTCCTGTGAAAGGCAATCACGAAATAACCAAATCCTTAAAAAAATTCGCGTAATAATATATTCATATTCAGGGCAATCACTAAATAATAATGAATGCGATGTATATGAAACGTGTGTGTGCTTGCCTGAATCACAACATTGAGTAATCTTCCCAAGGTTAATGAAAGTGGCTTGTGAGCTTTAAAAAAAAAAGAATGTGATGAGTGTTTTGATGACTTCACATTTTTCTTCGACGTAATATATTTTTTATTTCGTCCGCCCTTCTCCGCTTCCAGAAGTTTCCGTGCAAATGTTTACCAAGATGACCGGTGCCTTTATAAAGCCGTTTCAAAACGCTCGAGTTGAGTTAGTGTCTTGAGAAACCTGACCACTGCTGAAACAGAGCCAGTCCGGTGAAGAACTTAAAAAAAAAGAAGTCTCGATATCAAAACCCTCCCATCGATCTTCGGCCATGGCAAACAGGTAAGCAGTAGTGCGATGCTGGACCGCTGGACATTTAAACGTTGAGATGTACTTACGTGTTATGTAAGTCTTTGCCTAATGAACTAATTTCGTGAAGGTGACCGCCTAATCAGTGGTCGGAGCACAGGCAAGAGGAGGTGGACAACTACCTGCAGAATGTGTAATTCAAAACGTTTGAATATTGTTGCTCGTTCTTACGTTCTTATATCAGTTTTTGCATATATATATTTTAAATGTCTTCTGATGTGAATGTTTATACGCACGTGAACCAACTGTGCCCGGGTAAGAAAGAAACTTTGGCATAATGTTCTAACGAGAGGTGGTGCTCACCAACATTTTGGCAGATAAATTACCACGCTGCCACGATTGTCATTTGATCACGTGGCCGTTTTCCCACATAAAATTTTTTTTTTATGGCAGCTTCGGTGATTCCCCAACGTCAAGTGAACTAACCACATTGTCTGGACGGGTGTTACACTTAGCGATGCATTTACAAACGCGAGCTTTCCCTGTACGCCGATCAGTACAGCCGCAAGCCAACCTTTAACACGGACCAGTCTGACGAATGATTCATTGTACAGCTCTTCACAGTCCTACTGTGCTCGCGAGCTGATTTTGCTTCATCATTATCATCATCATCGTCGTCGTCATCATCCGCAATCATCTGTCCACTTCCCCCCAAAACCGCCACCATCTCTCAGGGACTCACAATGCGACAACGATCCCCACTTAGCGCCAAATTCATAATAAAGTTTTTTTGGGTTAGATCGCGTAAGTAAAAATGTGTCGTAACCATCCACCACCCGACACGGCCAATTAGTAAAGGATTTGCCACGTAAACGACGCGCCAATTAGTTACTACTTCAGCCCACCGGTGTGTTGGAGAGTAAATCCACAACATTTACAATTTGAGTAGCACGACGTTTCGCTGCCAGCATCATCGAACGATTTGTCAGACTACAAAAACCTTAATTCCGAATAATATCGGTCGCGAAAAGCCTCTCCGTGTTAACGCCCAGTGCTCCGTCGCTCCACGATCTTCACCGTCCACCGTGGGTCTCGGCCCTCACTCGGCGGGGTGAGATCGTGGCAACCCGAGGGGTTCGTGTCTCATGATGACGACGACGATGATGATGACGAATGATCTCCGTGGTGGACACCCCCGTGTGTGCGTGTGTGTGTGTGTCCTGCTTCGTGGTGGGGAGCGGTAGTGTAGCGGTTAGCGCGCTGCGCTATGAACCTGGCGACCCGGGTTCGATTCCCGCTCACGGCTAACACCAGTGACGATTATCTGAACCGGTCCTGGGCCTCCCCTAGGTCGACTCAGCCTTAAATGAGTACCTGGTGCGGTGTGTAAACATCGCCACTGGGGAGACAAAGACGGTCGGGCGTGGTGCTGGCCACCCACCCCCTCGTGTACCGTTCCGGCCTTCATAGGTGCTCGCTAACAGCACTTGCCCCTACAGTCTGTTAAGGCTATACGGGGGATCTTTGTCTTTGTCCTGTTTCGTGAGTTCTGTCCACCGGCCATCATCCCCACGAGCCGCGAAGTGCGTCAGCCCAAGTCTAATATTATCAACTCAACTATTTTGTTCACCGGGTAAAGCCCGCCGTGCTATTAACTCGCTTTTCAGAGGCGACCGAGCCGTACGTGATAGCTAACAGAAGTGGCTTATATCATCATCATCAGCAGCAGCAGCAGCATCATGGCACGTGGGGATTCATAGTCGGGGAATTTATCCGAACGCTTGTTTCAAAATGTGGAGGGAAAATCCGGAGTTCCAGGCGAAATATCCACTCGACCACGGGGAGAGAGAAAACGCGAAATTCAAAATATATCACAGGCATCGTCAGGGTTCGGGATTGAACTTATCAAAGGCATCGTCATGGTCCTGGATTGAACCTATGACCTAGCCACGCTTGTTCACACGCGCTTTTTGTCCCATTTCCTTTGCGAATGTCCACGTTTCGACCGACTCAGATCGTGTTCCCCATATCAACGAAACTAGTTTAAACGATTTAAAGCTTTCGTGACTGCAGGGATTCATGTGCTTGGTTCTTTCGGTAAAGTCACGTAGAAGGGAAATAATATAATAATAAAACTAAAACAATAAAATTCTCACGACGTTTCGATTGCAACACAAGCAATCATCATCAGGTGTGAAATCCACAGCAAGAAAATATGTACTGCTGTGGTTTTCACACCTGATGATGATTGCTTGTGTTGCAATCGAAACGTCGTGAGAATTGTATTGTTTTATTTTTATTATTTCCCTTCTACGTGACTTTACCGAAAGAACCAAGCATATCGTTTCAACGAATCAACTGTTCACGTGGTAGTAAGCAAAGCGAAAGAGGCGTCATCACGTTCATTATTAAACGCAAATCAGTTACAAGATACATTGGGAGGTTGGCGGTGGCGATGCACGCCTGTAGTTCAGATATTACGTCTGCAGTTCAGATATTACCCAGGCAGCATTGTGCGTCACCAGACGACCTCTGGGGCAGCGTCGTCTTGCTGGGCCTCGTCAAATGAACGCCGCTGAGTAACCCACGAGGTCGAATAGCCCAGTTCGAGTCTGTGAACACGTCCAGCCTTGTGGCATTGCTGCCCTCGAAAGCCAGCAGGCTGATGGACTATGGAAACAATTGCGATTTGACGCGGAGAGAGGGATGGGGGGGGGGCAGCATGGACCCCCGTGTTCACGCGGTGGATTCAAATGAACCTTGTGGCTGTACCCCGGGGTGTCTTAGTACCCCGGCTCTCGCATGATGTCCGTGATGCAGTCGTTGTTAGTCTGTGGACGGTCGGCGATGCGGCAATCGACTCATCTCGACGAGCTGTACACGATGCACTCTTCACAGTTGAAATTTTCGATAACGCATTTTGTTATGCTAATGGTTGGCTTTTCGACATCGCAGAGTGGCACTGATTTCGCATTGATTGGTAACCCAGTCGCGGAGTGAAGTACACCCCTGGAAAAATATAGTGTCCCAGAAATAAAATATTTAATTGCCTCGGCTATTTTGTATTATTTGGTTACCACCATAAGGGTCAAATAGCCATTGGTTGTGTAGGGGCAAAGGCCTATGACTGCCCTCTGTCAGAAGGGGGCACCCAATAGCTTGCTCACGGCTTGCCGTGTTCATTACCCGCATGGAGAAAGCAGGGCCGGGAAAGGAACCGTTGCACGTAAACCCTCGCGAGTTTGGGGCCGTCCATAAATGACGTCACGCACCTAGGGGTGCGGGGAGGGGGGTCCGACATTTGTGACGATGTGTGACGAGGGGAAGGTTTGAGAAATGTGACGTCACATCAAAATGCGCAACTTTAAATAAATATAGACAACACGTTCTACTTAATTAAATAGACTTTTTAATGTTTTCTCCTACAACATCAGAGTGCAGCGCCACATTAAATACGCACTACAATGACAATGGCTTAAAGCGATTTGAAGCATGTTTTATTTTTGGGGTGGGGGGAGGGGGCAGAGCTTTGTGACGTCATATTTGAGGGGGGGCGGTCTGACTTTTTGTGACGAAGGGGGGGGGGGGGGTAAAAAATCGTCAAAAATCGCGTGACGTCATTTATGGACGACCCCTTTCGCATATTCGCGAGTCACTCAATGTACTCCGATTCCCGATGATTCGCGGCTGTTGCGTCAACGCCCACAGACCACCGATACCACGGAGATGGCGCGCGCGGGAATTGTGTTGTCCACATTCGAAACTTTCGACTGCGAAGACGAGGCTTGGCAAGCCGCCTCGGCTTGCCCCGCTGCTAAGTCCTCGGTCCCGCGGTGATCCCCGCAACCGAACTCTGCTCGCTCTGAACTTTTAATGCACACGCGCATCTCCCGCAGGATGCGAACCTGGTTTTTTTTGCTTGATTTATTCTTCTTCTTGGTTCTTTCGGAAAAGTCACGTAGAAGGGAAAGAATAAAATAATAAAAATAAAACATAATAAAATAATTCTCACGACGTTTCGGCCACAACGCAAGCAGCCGTCCTCAGGTGAAGATCATGTCTGTCGGGGAGACAGCGTCTGAATGAATGTCTCCCCGACAGACCTGGTCTTCACCTGAGGACGGCTGCTTGCGTTGTGGCCGAAACGTCGTGAGAAAATTTTTATTGTTTTATTTTTATTATTTTATTATTTCCCTTCTATGTGACTTTACCGAAAGAACCAAGAAGATGAATCCCTGCAGTCACGAAAGCTTTAAATCGTGATTTATTATTATTATTCGTAATAGTTCGTGCTGATGGGCAGTGACGGATGAAGCTGGTGCGGAGCCTGTAGCATGTGTTATAAGAAGGGCCCTAAATAAATAAAAATACACAAATATTAAAACACACATTTTTTTTACTTGCACTGTAAAGTTATTGTATTTTCACGCTTTTATTTAACTCACTCTGTCTGTTGTTGTTGTCGTTGTTGTTGTCATATCTTCAAATGTTGTAACTCAATTTTAACCCACTTCCCAATGTGCTATCGACTGCAAACTTGGTATAGTTATGTCTTACTGATGACAATACTATATTCTATCATACAAAAACTATTTTTAAACTATCTTTTGTATATGTTATGTTTCGGCTTGGGTCTAATTATCCACGATCAACTGACGTTGGCTGTAAATCACCACGTTCTCTTACGTTGTGGCAAGCCTCGGGGCCACTTCCTGGAGTCGTGGAGTTCTGCCATTACTCGTACGGTACATTTCATTAAAGCGTGTTTAAAAAAAAGTATTTTTAAATATTACTTATTTCATTTTCTATACAGCCAGATAATATGACAAATCGCTAACCTTAAACACCCAGTCGTTCATAAAAAGTCTAGGCGGTATAGTACTATAGTAATAGAGCAAGTGCAGATTCATTGAACCGGTATTGATAGCTTGAAAGCATTTAGCGCGGGGCCCTTGAAAGTGTGGGGCCCGGAGCATATGCAGCTACTTTTGCTACGAGGATCATCCGGCACTGGTGGTGGTGAGGGGTGGGTGAGTACGGCGTTTTGGTCAGCTCGCCGACTTTGGGGAGGCGAGGCGGCCCGTATTATGAATAATTATTATGAATAAGCTCGTGTTGTCGCATCATGTGACGCGGCCTGACATTGCGTGCGCGTGTACCACAGGGTGGTGCTGATGGCGCTGTGTGTGGGCCTCCTCCTGGTTCAGCTGGCCTCGTGCAAGCATCTGAGGTCCCTGAATCCTGGAGAGACAACCCCGCAGGACGAGAAATGCGTCGGTAAAACGAATCTCTGAGCATGTGGGCATTTTCAAAACCCTAGTTTTATGCTTTCGATTATTAACATTTTGTTTGTTTAGTAAATGGATTATTAAAATGTATCTATAACATTATTATTTTTTTATGCCGAACGTCTGCTGCTGCTGTGTCTTGTGCAGCGCTTTAAGATATTTGATGAAAAGCGAAATTTAAATGGAATTATTATTATTATTCTCATCTCAACCATCAAAACCCCTCCAGTCGCTGACAAAAACAACGCATTCACTCTCACTCACTTTGTACGGTCATCATTATAACGCTGGACTACACAGACCGTGTTAAACCAGGAAAGCATCGGGGAGATTTTTGTTTTGTTTGACCATATCTCATGTCGTGGCAGCGGTGTAGATTGCTTGCTTGGGCATGCCCCCACCGCCACCCCAAGGAACGAAAATGTGGAGCCATCCCTCCGGTATGGGGAGCCGGCAAACCCTGCAGCTGTAGTGCCACGTGCGGGTCTTTGTCTTTCAAGGACTGCTTCGTGACGTTATTTATTAAGGAGCACTGCCGTCTCGTACTCCACGTGGCATTGCCGCTCTTGAGATATTGAGGGGGGGGGGGGATGGTGGTTGGGGAAGGGGGGTTACCGAATTCGGAAAAAAATGGCTTTTCTTGTTATTTTGGTTGCCGACTCTTGACCATGGGAGTCCAGTTTACCATGGAAGTTCATCTTACCATGGAAATTCAGTTTACCATGGATGTTCAGTTCACCATGGAAGTCCATGTTACCATGGAAGTTCAGTTTACCATGGATGTTCAGTTCACCATGGAAGTCCATGTTACCATGGAAGTTCAGTTCACCATGGAAGTTCAGTTCACCATGGAAATTCAGTTTACCATGGAAGTTCAGTTTACCATGGATGTTCAGTTCACCATGGAAGTCCATGTTACCATGGAAGTTCAGTTTACCATGGATGTTCAGTTCACCATGGAAGTACAGTTTACCATGGAAGTTAATTTTACCATGCCAGTTCATTTTAGCATGGAAGTTCAGTTCACCATGGAAATTAAGTTTACCATGGAAGTTCAGTTCACCATGGAAGTTCAGTTTACCATGGAAGTCCATTTTACCATGGAAGTTCAGTTTACCATGGAAGTTCAGTTTACCATGGAAGTTCAGTTTACCATGGAAGTCGAGTTCACCATGGAAGTTCAGTTCACCATGGAAGTTCAGTTTACCATGGGCAAGGGTGCGACTCCGGAGCTACCTGCGGCTCTTTAAGGAATTGCTCTTGAAATATTGAGGCTTTTTTTTCTTGGCAAATTCGAAAGAACTTAAATGTCCCTTCTTGTTATCTTGCTTGCCGACCCCCTGCTCCAGCTTGGATGTCGCCTGCCTGCCGACTGGCCCGCCGAGTCGCCCTCGAAAGCAAAAGAGCTTCTTCGCTCTACGGGCTTTAGTCGAGAAGCAAAATTTACGATTTTGATTCAGTCCGAATCGCCCCCCCCCTCACCTCATCTTCTCCTCTTCGTAGCACTGCGGCCCGTGGGGACCCCAGTGCAGTTGCACCGCCTGCGCACCTCAAAGTTTAAAGTTCAAAGTTAATTTATTAGGTATAGCCCTGCGAGCCATTCGGTTCTTGAATCGGATGCAACCGTAACAAACAAAAACAACTTGAACAAGAAAACATCTTAAAGTGACTATGTGCAAACAGAAAATCCAAGAAAAGACAGCAAAATATTGCAGAAAAATCACCGTACACCAACCTCTCGGCAGCCACGCAACCACGTGTCGTGTCGTGGCGGTTAGTGGTTTGCAGGACACGCGAGCAGCGGCTACTCATCTCCCGGTATTTTTGCGATGCCGCTCGCGTATTGGAGGTCTGGGGCTCCTAGGAGGCTCACAAACCCGGAGCACGACTTCGCTTGAGCGACCGCTTTCCAAAGTCTCCGATGTGATGTGATGTTACCCATCTCGTTGATAAGGGAGGATATTTATGTCAAATGACATATATGCTTTGAACACCAAGGTATATTTTAGTTATCATCAATAACGTTCGTTTCATTAACCCAGGTAATATCTACTGAGGTTCATTTCCATTTGTGGAAACCCAATACCGTTAAAAAAAACGTTTACTCAGGACCACTTATTATAATTTTCACATATTGTTTTTAACAATTTAGTTTTGGGGTATACTGAGTTTGCAGCATTGCCTCTCCTTGTGCAATAGTGCGGCAGTGCCAACCGCAACAGAGCGAAGCACGGACGTCTCTTGAGACAACGTCTGGCCAGCGCAAGAGAATCAAAAAACCCTCCCGGCTCAGCGGTCGACCCACTTAGAATGAGCCAAAGCGACGCCTCCGCCCGTTTTACATTCACCACCAGAAGCCTTCCACGCGCGTGGGTCGGCTTTCGGCGATTTGCTTTCAAGGCGAGAGTGTGAAAAACGCGCGAACGAGAGAAGCGCAGAGGGTTACGGAGGTGAAGGGGACACGGGCTGCTTGCACCTCGTAATTATTTGTGGAGAAGCCCCTTAATTGGCAAAGGGGATGTTGGTCGTGCTCATTGTCACGCGGCCTTAAGCGGCGAGGTTGTGCTTGATGTGTGGTAACAGCATCGCCCTTGTCAACAACAACAACAACAACACAAAAAAGAAACGTTGGCTGCAACATTCTCTTTTCTGAATCATCGCGAGCGGTGCGTTCGCGTGGGTCACAATTTGCGCGTGCGTTGCACACCCACGCTCCTACGTACGCACGTGAAGCAAACTCACCCTCAGGTGTGGACGAATCGTCGCTCTTAAATTAGTTTAACACGTAGTAGGCTTTCGCGACCAATATAATCTATAATGTAGTTTTTTTTATTTGGGGTGGCGGGGGGAGTTAGTTCACGTAAATGAAATTGTGTCGTTAACCCCGCCACCACTCGACACAGCCAATCAGTAAGGTTGTGCCACGTGACCAGAACGTGGCCAATTCGTGACTCGTACAGCAACACCGGTGTGCTGGAGAGCAAATCCACAACAATATGATGCGTCTTCTTGGTTCTTTCAGTAAAGTCACGTAGAAGGGAAGTAATAAAATAATAAAACATAATAAAATAATTCTCACAATGTTTTATTTTTTATTATTTTATTACTTCCCTTCCACGTGACTTTACCGAAAGAACCAAGAAGATGAATCCCTGCAGTCACGAAAGCTTTAAATCGAAATTTAATATGATGCGTGCGCAGGCTTTCGCAACGGTTCGCCGCCGTTGAACGAAATGCCGCTGCCGCGTCGTGCACTCACCTCCACCACCAACGAAGTCGTCGTCACGTGGTGACCACACGTGGCCAATCCGTGGCTGCGTCAGTGGCGCCATCGGGCAATCAGCGAAATCTGGCAGCTGCCTGACGATGCCGGTCGTCACTGCCGTCGAAAACATCCGCGCGAACCAATTGTTGAACGCGTGGTGGATCGCCCTCCAACGTCAATAGCAACAACGCTACCGGCGGCGGTGCTGGTGTAATCAATTCCGTGGCTCATTTAAGTAGGATAATGATTGGTTTTACACCCAACAGACAGCAAGTGCGTTGTAAGCTTCGATTTAAAGCTTTCGTGACTGCAGGGATTCATCTTCTTGGTTCTTTCGGTAAAGTCACGTAGAATGGAAATAATAAAATAATAAAAATAAAACATAATAAAATAATTCTCACGACGTTTCGGCCACAACGCAAGCAGCCGTCCTCAGGTGAAGAACAGGTCTGTCGGAAAGACAGCGTCTGAATGAACTGTCTTTCCGACAGACCTGTTCTTCACCTGAGGACGGCTGCTTGCGTTGTGGCCGAAACGTCGTGAGAATTATTTTATGATGTTTATTATTTTATTATTTCCCTTCTACGTGACTTTACCGAAAGAACCAAGACGATGCGTTGTAAGCGTTACGGATCGTGATGATCGAAAAATAATTATTGGCCGCGGGGGGCTCTTCAGTTCAGTGAACTGCAGTGGGAGGAAGTATTCTGGACACATATTTACTGGAAGCGCAGCAAGGCGCACCGTCGATGCGACGAAAACGCGGCTGCAAAAGTTACGGAAAACTGATACCGGGATGACCGTCATTGCGTGAAATTTGATATCATATCGTGAAAAAATGTATATCATGGCAACGCTGGTTTCAACTTAGTCATCCGGAAAATTTACCTCGAGTGGTTTGCACCTCAAGCTCCCCCCCCCCCCACACACATTCGCAGCACAACCACGTTCAGAGAAAAGAAACAGACAAGCACAACTCAAAACACGTCAATAAAACTGTGGCCTTGAAAGGGAAAATATACAACAGGTGACGTTTCAGGCAATGGTCCTTATTCATAGCACGTACTATTTATGAGTCAGGGCCTTGATACATCACCTATTATATATATCATACGAGCAGTGCACTTTGCTATTTATTTATTTCGTTTTCAGGCCACGTGTTGGTGACGAACGAGTTGATTTTCTGTTGTTGTTAAATGGACGCAATCACAGAAGGTGGTCAACGATACACTTGGAGTGGTATTCTCTCACCCTCGAACACTCCCCTCGTACCCTGCGGCTATTATTATTATTATTCCCATGACCGTCACTTACCGGCCTCACCTCCCCAGATCACTCCTCGACCGCCTGCACCAGGGTTAGGGTCCTGGCTGCACCAGGGTTAGAGACCTGTACCAGGGTTAGAGACCTGTACCAGGGTTAGAGACCTGTACCAGGGCTAGAGACCTGCCTGTACCAGGGCTAGAGACCTGCCTGTACCAGGGTTAGAGTCATGCCTGCACCAGGGCTAGAGACCTGTACCAGGGTTAGAGACCTACACCAGGGCTAGAGACCTGTACCAGGGTTAGAGACCTGCACCAGGGTTAGAGACCTGCACCAGGGCTAGAGACCTGCACCAGGGCTAGAGACCTGCACCAGGGTTAGAGACCTGTACCAGGGTTAGAGACCTGCACCAGGGCTAGAGACCTGCACCAGGGTTAGAGACCTGTACCAGGGTTAGAGACCTGTACTAGGGTTAGAGACCTGTACCAGGGTTAGAGACCTGTACCAGGGTTAGAGACCTACACCAGGGTTAGAGACCTGTACCAGGGTTAGAGACCTGCACCAGGGTTAGAGACCTGCACCAGGGCTAGAGACCTGCACCAGGGTTAGAGACCTGCACCAGGGTTAGAGACCTGCACCAGGGCTAGAGACCTGCACCAGGGTTAGAGACCTGTACCAGGGTTAGAGACCTGCACCAGGGTTAGAGACCTGCACCAGGGTTAGAGACCTACACCAGGGTTAGAGACCTGTACCAGGGCTAGAGACCTGCACCAGGGTTAGAGACCTGCACCAGGGTTAGAGACCTGTACCAGGGTTAGAGACCTGCACCAGGGTTAGAGACCTGCACCAGGGCTAGAGACCTGTACCAGGGTTAGAGACCTGTACCAGGGTTAGAGACCTGTACCAGAGCTAGAGACCTGCACCAGAGCTAGAGACCTGCACCAGGGCTAGAGACCTACACCAGGGTTAGAGACCTGCACCAGGGTTAGAGACCTGTACCAGGGTTAGAGACCTGCACCAGGGTTAGAGACCTGCACCAGGGCTAGAGACCTGTACCAGGGTTAGAGACCTGTACCAGGGTTAGAGACCTGTACCAGAGCTAGAGACCTGCACCAGAGCTAGAGACCTGCACCAGGGCTAGAGACCTACACCAGGGTTAGAGACCTGTACCAGGGTTAGAGACCTACACCAGGGTTAGAGACCTGTACCAGGGTTAGAGACCTGCACCAGGGTTAGAGACCTGCACCAGGGCTAGAGACCTGTACCAGAGCTAGAGACCTGCACCAGAGCTAGAGACCTGCACCAGGGTTAGAGACCTGCACCAGGGCTAGAGACCTGCACCAGAGCTAGAGACCTGCACCAGGGCTAGAGACCTACACCAGGGTTAGAGACCTGCACCAGGGTTAGAGACCTACACCAGGGTTAGAGACCTGTACCAGGGTTAGAGACCTGCACCAGGGTTAGAGACCTGCACCAGGGCTAGAGACCTGTACCAGGGTTAGAGACCTGTACCAGGGTTAGAGACCTGTACCAGAGCTAGAGACCTGCACCAGAGCTAGAGACCTGCACCAGGGCTAGAGACCTACACCAGGGTTAGAGACCTGTACCAGGGCTAGAGACCTGCACCAGAGCTAGAGTCCTGTACCAGGGCTAGAGACCTGTACCAGGGTTAGAGACCTACACCAGGGCTAGAGACCTGTACCAGGGTTAGAGACCTGCACCAGGGTTAGAGACCTGTACCAGAGCTAGAGACCTGCACCAGAGCTAGAGTCCTGTACCAGGGCTAGAGACCTGTACCAGGGTTAGAGACCTGCACCAGGGTTAGAGACCTACACCAGGGCTAGAGACCTGTACCAGGGTTAGAGACTTGTACCAGGGCTAGAGACCTGTACCAGGGCTAGAGACCTGCACCAGGGCTAGAGACCTGCACCAGGGTTAGAGACCTACACCAGGGTTAGAGACCTGCACCAGGGCTAGAGACCTGCACCAGGGTTAGAGACCTACACCAGGGCTAGAGACCTGCACCAGGGTTAGAGACCTACACCAGGGTTAGAGACCTGCACCAGGGTTAGAGACCTGTACCAGGGCTAGAGACCTGTACCAGGGCTAGAGACCTACACCAGGGTTAGAGACCTACACCAGGGTTAGAGACCTGTACCAGGGTTAGAGACCTACACCAGGGTTAGAGACCTGTACCAGGGCTAGAGACCTACACCAGGGTTAGAGACCTACACCAGGGCTAGAGACCTGCACCAGGGTTAGAGACCTACACCAGGGTTAGAGACCTGCACCAGAGTTAGAGACCTGTACCAGGGCTAGAGACCTGTACCAGGGCTAGAGACCTACACCAGGGTTAGAGACCTACACCAGGGTTAGAGACCTGTACCAGGGCTAGAGACCTACACCAGGGTTAGAGACCTACACCAGGGCTAGAGACCTGCACCAGGGTTAGAGACCTACACCAGGGTTAGAGACCTACACCAGGGCTAGAGACCTGCACCAGGGTTAGAGACCTGTACCAGGGTTAGAGACCTACACCAGGGCTAGAGACCTGCACCAGGGTTAGAGGCCTGCCTGCCGCTCGTTTTGGGCAGCATCTGAGAGAGCGAAGGCCCGCGATCGTAGTTTGCCATCCGACGGTCTCGTTGTGCGGCCCCACGCACACGTCTTCGGCCGGTAACGGTCACGATTTGCTTTTTATTATTATATATATATTATTATTATTATATATTTTATTATCATATATATTTTTTTATTATACTCGGAGTGCCCTGTACTCCGGCGCGTCTCCGGAGCGCTTGAGACTCCGCGCGACGAGTCACTTAGATGTCCTCTCGGGGAACATTTAGGGGGGGTAGCCCCTGAGTGGGGAAAGTGGCACAGCAACCTGGCCTGCGATCGGGCATGAGCCTGCCAGTAGGGAAGGCGGGCGTGTGGTGGGGTGGCAATGATTGCCATATGTGTAATCCCAAACGAGTACATTGATGGGTCGAAATTTAATTTTGAATTTGGCACGTTTCGAGCGTGGAGACGACCGCGCAATGGAACTGCTCGTTTCGAATGACATCGGGGCGGATGGGGGGGGGGGGAGGCAAGGAAGATCTTCAAACGTCCACTGTGAAGCAAACAGTGCGGTGTTGTGGGCCAACGCAACCCGCGGTATTAACCGGGTGAGCCACCGGGGTTTGAGCCGCGCGATTTCGCCTCGCCAGTGTTCAACGTAACGACCCCGAAATGTCAAACTGAGCGCTCTGTCTGGTATGTGTTCGTTTAAAAAAAAATGTGTTGATGATGAATAATGGCAGGTGTGGTGACGCACGTCTGCAATAGGGTGATTTTGGCAAAGTTTGGTGGATTGTAGAGATTGGTAGAAGGGCCTCTGGCACTGTAGAGAGCTCTCCGGAAAAAAAAACCCTCTCGAATGTACGTTTTGGCCTACTCTTCCACGCAGGTCAGACATCTTGGAAGAGGTAGGTAAATAAATGGAATTGTTGCTGTTGTTATTACGATAAACAAATACGTATGGAAAATGAACAAAGACGGTTCTATTTAAGACCGGGAGCAAGTGAGGGCTTCACCATTCTGGCAAATTGCCCGATGATAATGGATGTAATTACGAGCGAAACGTCGTACTCAGAAAAATAAAATGTTGTGGATTCACTCTTCAACACACCGGTGGGCTAAAGTAGTGAACTATTTGTCTTTTGTGAACGTGACACTTTTTTACTTATTGGCCGTGTCGGGTGGTGGAGGGTTGCGACACATTTATAAATAACGCGATCTAACCCAAAAACGTTTAATATGAATAATATTGGTCGCGAAATCCTACTTGTTAAACTGAATATCAAAGTATTAAAAATATATAAATAGGTTTTACCATTTCTGCCAATAAAACAGGAGGTGTTAAGATGTTCAAACACCAAATAGAAATCAAGGTATGGCATTATCTGGTCTGACACTGGTGAGACTAGGTCGTAAATAAGTCTCTGGGACAGGCCTAATCAGTTTCAAAGACAATGCATATATTACCAGTGCATTTTTGCTTGCATGTTCACCACATGAACTCTGTGTGGTCAATGCGGACTTGATTCCTTGCAAAACGTTTCTATTTGGGGGTTGAATATCTTCCTAACACCTGTTTTGTTTCCAAAAAGGGTAAATAAGGTTTTGTTAACAGACGCGTATACGATTCTCTGCGGGTCTTTCCAATGGAAAAAAAACCAAACAAACCCACTCGTGTTTTGTGCAGATGAAGGTTGCCTGGGCTCCCATGGCCTCCCCGGAAATCATGAGGATGAACACGATTCCAGCCATTCGAGCCATTCCAGTGATTCAAGCGATTCTAGCGATTCCAGTGATTCAAGCAGCAGCAGCAGCAGCTCAGGCAATTCGGGTCAGTATAACCAGCACTTAATTTCAAACCCAGAACAGTTCGGAACGCTGTTCCGGGAATTATGTTTGGCATGCGCGCCGCGTCCATCTCGCCCGATTGAGTCCTCGTGATACCAAGGTGGCCTTCGTGCGGTGGGGTGCATGCGGTTGTGGTGTGTGCGTGTAGCGGTGGTGTGTGTGTGTGCGGTTGCGTGCGTGTGGCGGTGTGCGTGCGGTGGGGTGCATGTGTCCGTGGTGTGTGCGTGTGGCGGTGGTTTGTGCGCGCGGTTCTGTGCATGTGTCTGTGGTGTGTGCGTGCGGTTGTGTGCATGTGTCCGTGGTGTGTGCGTGTAGCGGTGGTGTGCGTGCAGTGTGCGTGCGTCCGTCGGCGTCTGCTCGTAGAATCGCATTAATGTAGAGTAGGATAATATATAGGACTATTACGAATAGGTATACCGCAGCACTCTAGTGGCAGTGCCTTATGCCGGTAATCTCCTCCTGCTAAGCCAGCCGAGAGAAGTTCCCGGAGATTATCGAGTGAGACGTTAATCCCTGGGCAATACTGCAGGCTCGCTTCACTGTGCCGCTCACGTTCTGGGCTGTTTGTCAAAAGTGATGTCCCTTAACGCGCAGCTGGGGTTAAGGGTTTTGAGTCACCGTGGGGTCGGAGGTGGGGGGAGGGGGCAGATTGTGAAGGCTACGCTGGGAAATTCCCACCTTAATTTAAAGCCAAACTATTTTTATTTTACCAGGCAAGGCTCCACTGAGCGGTACAGCTCTTTTTCAGAAGCGGCCTGGCCATCACAAATGATTGCTCAACGAAGAGGCGTATTATCATCACGTGGACATTTATCGCAGCCAAATACTCTGAACGCGTGATGTTGATTCTGAACGTGGAGAGGAAAATCCGGAGGACTCGGAGAAATTCCACCCGGACCACGGGGAGAGCGAGAGAGACAGGCAAACTCCAAATATACAGCAGGCGCCAGGGTCGGGATCGAACCCGCGACCTCATGTGTACCAGTTTCTTTGGGGCCTTCAAAACTAAACTATAAATTAAACTAAACCACGATTTAAAGCTTTCGTGACTGCAGGGATTCATCTTCTTGGTTCTTTCGGTAAAGTCACATAGAAGGGAAATAATAAAATAATAAAAATAAAACATAATAAAATAATTCTCACGACGTTTCGGCCACAACGCAAGCAGAAGACCAGGTCTGTCGGGGAGACAGCGTCTGAATGAATTCATTCAGACGCTGTCTCCCCGACAGACCTGGTCTTCACCTGAGGACGGCTGCTTGCGTTGTGACCGAAAAGTCGTGATAATTATTTTATTATGTACATTTTTATTATTTTATTCTTTCCCTTCTACATGACTTTACCGAAAGAACCAAGAAGATAAACTAAACCATTTTTTTATTTTACTAGGTAAGGCTCAATGAGTTGTACAGTTCTTTCTCAGGAGCGGCCTGGCCACGAATGATAGCTCCACGAAGTGGTTCATCACCATCGCGTGGGAAATTATAGCAGCAGTCAAATACTCTAAATGCATGATTCTAAATGTGGAGGGAAACACCGGAGGACCCGGAGAAAAATCCACACGACCACGGGGAGAGAGAGAGACACCGCAAACTCCAAATATACAGCAGGCGTCAGCGTCGGGATCGAACCCACAACCTCCTGCATACCAGGCGAGGGAGTTAACATCTCTTGCCCAGCGCCTGTCGTCGATGGGCATTACAGGAGCGAAACAGCTACCGTGCATTGTTCTGTTGACAATGGGGGCAAGGGTCATTTTGCGATGGGGGCGGGGGGGGGGCATCGTATTTTGTCGGGTTTTTTTGCTTTCAAAACTGCCGTTGACATCACGATTTGCCCTATTGGCACTGAGAGCTGTGGGATTTCCAAAGTCGTAAACTCCTACACGCCGTCGTGTGTCGCTGTCACCTGACAGGTGACGACAAGGCCCCCCCACCCACCCCCCCGTTATGTAACCACTGAACAATACTTGATTATTGAGGTGGCATTGATCAAGTTGTTTCCTTTTCGATTATCAGCTAACTCCGGGGGGCAACGGCCTTAATGGGTTAAGTTCGAAGCTAGATTGTACAACGTGGTTTTTTTCATTCGTTAATGGTTGATGGGTCACACACGCTAGGCTACTCCAAGGGTCACTACTTCTAAGGAATAACAAAAACAAAACTGGTAGCGATATTGGGAAGAAGCAGAAGAAGATCTCAAAGATCTCAAAAAGTACCACACATCGTCTCGGGTGTAGAATGATGCCCTGACTACTGGTGAGCATTTTAAATTTCGTTGTACTGGTGACAATGACAATAAACGATCTATCTATCTATCTTTGTTTACAAAGAGCGGGCAATGACCGTGGCAGATCGCTGCCCCCAGGGATGACTTGAACAGTTTTCCCCAAAGACAGCAGCAGCCGCCCTCATCCTCCCTCCTCCTCGAAAGCGAAAACGATCCCGGGAAAAAAACGGGCCAGGTGGCGAACCCAGTTGTACAGGGCCGTGGATAAGAGGCACTTTAGTGTGGTGATGATATTGCGTTACGAACTCAGCGACATGAGTTGAACTCCTGGTCACGGCTAACAACATTGGCAAGTGATATTATTGTGTCCGTCCGTCGTGCATCCAAGAATGGGAGGGGTGGGGCTGGGTGGAGAGGAGAGGGTGGGGAGGGTCTGGGCGAAGAGGGGCTGGGTGGGGAGGGTGGGGCTGGGTGGGGGTGGGGCTGGGTGGGGAGGGGAGGGGCTGGTCACCCCGTGGTGCCCTTATAAAACTCAACGTTTAACCTACTCACGTGGGCTTGTACCCGCCCTCACAGTCGGGCATATTTGCGGAATACACCACGCCGCCGTTGACCCTGGACATTGACCGAGCAACCCAACGTTCCTACCAGCTCCCTCCGCAGGAATGTGTTGTTGGTGTGGTCTGGGACTGTTTTGTTGTTGACTTCGCTGCCTTGCCCAAGCTTGATGAATCCAACTCACGTAATTGATATAATTGTTTTGATACTTAGCAACTTGCAAACCATGTTGCACCACTGTCGTTGTTTTTGTCTTTCTCGCTGTTGTAACTCGCTGACCACGTGCCCCTACTGGAGACATCTGTGACAAAAAGAGCTTCATAGCTTATCGGATTTCCGAAATCAAGATTCTGATTCTGAATGACAAAGCGCTGTACATTATTATCGTCATCATCATCATTATTATTGTCTATACATTCCAGTTCACAGTGAATCTAAGAGGTTATTTCAATCGATGGATGAGTAGATCCGTAAACAAATGCCTCGCGGTGTTCTCATCCTCGCGTGGTGTCGCAGGCGGGGCCAGAGAGCGGAGAGCGGTGCACGTGGAGTCGGAAGAGACCGGCGTGGACAGTGTGGACACTGGTAAAGGGGTCGTCCATAAATGACGTCACGCACCGGGGGGGGGGGGGGTGGGTCAGACATTTGTGACGATGTGTGACGAGGAGGAGGGGGGGGGGGTTGAGAAATGTGACGTTACATCAAAATGCGCAACTTTAAATAAATATAGACAACACGTTCTACTTAATTAAATAGATTGTTTTAATGTTTTCTCTTACAACATCAGAGTGCAGCGCCACATTAAATACGCACTACAATGACAATAGTTTAAAGCGATTTGAAGCATGTTTTATTTAGGGGGGTGGGGGCAGATCTTTGTGACGTCATATTTGAGGGGGGGTCTGACATTTTGTGACGCCGTGTGACGTGGGGGGGTCAAAAATCGTCCAAAATCGCGTGACGTCATTTATGGACGGCCCCAAAGTCAAATAATATTTTAAAGTTTGAAAAAAACAAATAGCTGTACTCCCTTTCGACAATGAAAACGGGTGTTAAGATGCTCAAACGCCAAATATATACCTTTAACAGCCGTTTCATTGCCAGAAAGGATTAACCCCTATTTATATATTTTTGCATACTTTGATTCTGGCAAAAAAAGTCCCGTAAATATTTTAAACGCGAACAACAACATTCCCCCCCCACGTTTTTTGTTGTAAACTGACAAACACGGTGAAAGTTTTCCGAAGTCCCTGCGTGGGCCTCCGTGTCCACCCCACAGTACGAATGGGTGTGCAACGCCAGGGTTAAATCGATCGAACGGCGAGCACTCCGTCGCCTCTTCCGAGACGTCTGGACTGCGTGGAAGAGTAGGCCAAGGGCGTCTGTGTAGGTCCCTCCGGGGGAGGGCCCCTACCGCCAGCGGTGACCTGAGCGGAGCAATCACGACTTTTATTTTGCCTTTGGGAGGTGGTGTGGTGGTAGGGGACAGTTTGTATGTACGTATGTGTGTTGAACTTCTTTCGCACCGTACCTAGCCAACAATGCTAATCAGAGGTGGAAGGACAACAAACTAAACACCCAAAAAGCAGTTCGAAAGAAATTCGATTTCAATCTCGATTTAAAAGCGCACAGCACAAGTGGATTCCGAATATCGGAAGAAAGGAGCGTTCCAGACGGCCGCAGAAGCGCGTCTGAAAGCGCCGCGCGACGATGCGGTGACCGCCGACTTTGCTCCGACGGCTGAGCCAACAGCCGCTGGGAGGATGACCGCAGTTCGCGTGATGATGGTTTACGGCTCATTGACGAGATCGGCGGCGAGGTGTCTCGTGGAGGATTTCTTTGCCAACGTGTCCCGGCGTGAACTTGCACGTCCCCCTCTCGTTTAGGACTCTCTGTGGAGAGTGTCGAGCTGACGCTCGTTGGGATGGACGCGATGAACGGGCAGCAGCTTCCACACGGAGGTGAGTCTCCAGCGGCGTCTCTCTCCCGTCGTGCCGTTCGCCGGCGTCTCGTCGCGTTGTGGTACTGCTCGTCGTTCGGCACGATGTCCGACGTTTCGCTCCAACCGTGGGGAGCTACTTGAGGAGTTGAAAACGCGGCACAACCGGAAATCACGACTTGACACAGGGTCGATTTTGCACACGTGATCTGTGCATTTTTGGATTGTCTCTCTAAGGCAGGGGTGGGGAACGTCCGGCCTGCTGGGCCGTACAAGGCCCGCGAAATCATTTGGTGTGGTCCTGCCAAGGCAACCGCAGGCGGGACTCGAAATTCAATAAATCTAGGAGCAAACCTGGAAAAGCAGTTGCGAGTAGCAACATCATCAATACCAGCTAACATCGCACGCCTCACCAAAGAGAAGCCGTTCCAGCCATCACATTAGTGGTGAGTTAATTAAATGTTTGACCAAATTTAACAGGCTAATATTTAAGTTGATAATTTTGTATGGCCCGCGAATGATGTTTTCAATATCCAAATGGCCCTTGGCAGAAAAAAAGGTTCCCCACCCCGGCTCTAAGGGTTTACGATTGACAATGACACTGACAAAAACCCAAAATACTTCTTTTTGAAATTATTGTTGTAAAATGCTGATTTTTAAAAAAATAAACCCACCACGTGTGCTTCATTCACACAAGGGTGCGGGCGGACGGGCGTGGAGTTTTAACGACGCATTCATATTTACGCGATCTAACTCAACAAAAAAAACACCACTCGATTACGACCAAGCTGAGTGTGAACGCCGGTCATTGACACCGCGACCAAAGCAACGCTGTCATCTCACGATAGAGTGCACGACTACCATCGGAGTCAGTGACGCAGAGCACACGAGGGGGTGAGGGTGAAGCGGGTGAACCGGCGGTCACACGGCTCGCCACCCCTACAACTCCCTTGTTGCCTGACCTGCCACGGACGCCCCACTGCCCCTTACTCTGACCCACTTTTAGAAATGTAATTATGTATTTCTCCAGGAAAGTTCGCAAGGATTCTTTACCTAAGCAGGGTCCTGCGTTGGGTTTTGAATTGCTTGTAAACTAATTATAATGATGATTATTTCAAGACGATGAGTGTTTATACTCAACTCAGACTAAACTACTATGTTTAGTCTAGCAGGTAAGGCCCACTGAGTAATACGTAGTTATTTTTCAGAAGCGACCTGCCTTTAGCAAACGATAGCTCAACGAAGCGGCTTATCACGTGGAAATTTATAGCAGCCAAATAACTCTAAAACGCGTGACGTTGGTTCTAAATGTGGAGGGAAAACCAGAGGACCCGGAGAACAATCCACGTGACCACGTGGAGAACGTGCAAACTCCAAATATACAAGCGGCAGGGTCGGCATCAACACCACGACCTCCTGTGTAGCAGGCGAGGTAGTAAACATCTCACCACCGTGGCGCCGAATGTGATTCCTGGCCATGGATGGATGAAGAGCTGTAAATGTTACTGGTAGGAACCTCCTGGTTCCACCAGCCCATAGGGGATTATTGTGTCCGTCCGTCTGTCGTTCATCCAAAAATGGGAGGGGTCGGGCTGGGTGGACAGGGGAGGGTGGGGAGGGGCTGGGTGGGGAGGGGCTGAGTGGGGAGGGGAGGGTCACCCCGTGGTGCCCTTATAAAACTCAACGTTTAACCTACTCACGCCGGCTTGTGCCCGCCCTCACAGTCGGCCATATTTGCGGAATACTCCACGCCGCCGTTGAACCTGGCCATTGACCGAGCAACCCAACGTTCCTACCAGCTCCCTCCGCAGGAATGTGTTTAATTATTGTATGATCAGCTCATCAGCATTAAATTGATTTAACCAGTTGAGAGTGCATTGAGGTATGTGTATGTATCGTGACTTGTTTATATTCTATGGTCATTTCGGTAAAGTCACGTAGATAGAAGAAATAATAACAATAAAAAAATAAAAATGAAAATGAAGTGAATAAAAAAGAATACAAATATCACGACGTTTCGATCGCAACAGAAGCGACCGCTTGTGTTGCGATCGAAACGTCGTGATATTTGTATTATTGTTATTCCTGCAGTTTGCGTAGGCTGCCCTATTACGGGTACTGGCACTATGCCTCGCCGCAACTTATCTCCCGGTTGACAAAGTTATCGCGTCGTGCCATGGCAACTCAATGTTAGGCAACTCGGAGGAAGGTCAGGCTCACATTCCGACTCTCCGTTGTTGCATTGCTGATGTGCATGGCCAGGATTCGAACCCAGGCTCTCGTGGCGAATTGCCGACACACGCTAACGACCATGTCACTGCTCTCTGATATCCCGCGTAATAATAATACACAAACAAAGACAAAGATAAAGATCCCCCTTATAGCCTTAACAGACTGTAGGGCAAGTGCTGTTAGCGAGCACCTATGAAGGCCGGCACGCCACACGAGGGGGTGGGGTGGCCAACACCACGCCCGGCCGCCTTTGTCTCCCTAGTGGCGTTGTTTACACATCGCACCAGGTACTCATTTGAGGCTGAGTCGACCTAGGGGAGGCCCAGGACCGGTTCAGATAATCGTCACTGATGTTGGCCGTGAGCGGGAATCGAACCCGGGTCGCCAGGTTTGTAGTGCGCCGCGCTAACCGCTACACTACACGTACATGCACACACACACACGCAAACCGTCCACTTATACTTTGGGAAATGCACGTGCACTCTCACTTTATCTCGCTCTCTCTCTCTGATAAACCCCTCAAATACGTTGGCTCATTTTGTATTGCAGGTAATGTGTAACGCCCCGCTGACAACTCTTAAAGGTGAGACATTGCATTAGGTCCCCTGAGCAATCCATCATACTCCGGGCCGGCACTCCACCCTTGAAATAAAATGTGACTCTATCCTTAACACAAATCACAACCGACGCCTACGATTTAACTCCCAGCCAAAAGGTAAACTGTTCGACTCAACAGCTGTTGACACCCGCAGTTGTAATGATGCCGTATTCTCTGGAGTATAAGTCGCACTATGTCCCCCCCCCCCCCTTTAATTATAATCCGGTAGCTGTGTACAAGCGTGCGTGCGCGTGCGTGCGCGCGCGTGCGTGCGCGTGCGCGTGCGTCCATGCGCGTGCGCGTGCGTGCATGCGCGTGCGTGCGCGTGCGTGCGTGCGCGCGCGTGCGCGTAACGTTTGCTGACACTGAGCACAAGTCTAGGGTGCGTCTGACTCTCCGTAGTGCCTTATCATCTGGAGAATACGGTCACAGACATTGTGCAATGTCACGCAACCCGCAGCTACAGCAATGAGAAGCTGCAGCTGACCATCTACAGCTGACCAAATCAATACTTGCCCTAAAAAAACCTTGCTCCCAATTGCCTCTGTTGCGCAATTATTACGCGCGACCTCGTGAGAGTCAAAGTGATTTCACTGCTCAAACGTGGTGGTGCGCGTCTCCTGTTTACAGCTCTGAGCCAGTGGTGGAAATTCCACATTCCTATGGCAGGGGGTGGGGGGAGGGGTAAGTCTACCCATAGGACAACCACTGTTGACTTCCCTTCAAAGTGGTACCTATTTTGTTATCGACCCTCGAGGGATGATGGGCTGAGTCGACCCCCCAACAAGGTTTTGAACTCGCTCTTACCGCTGAGACGTTGTATTTACCAATGACTACATTACCCAGAATGCACCCAATTGTCGCCAGACCTCAGAAGCGAAGCAGCGTTGAGCCCGGGTGATCACGGTACTCAACATCGGTTGCCATGGTGCTGCAGAGCTACTTGATGGGCAGCACAGTAAAATCAATTGTTGTACTGCACTTCTAAGCTGCCACGTCTACACCCCTCCGCCTTCACGAACCGCACGCACCAGCGCAGTGAAGTATGGTCAACAGGCCCTCACGAGCAGTGGATTGACAACATGGCTGTAAATTCCTCTCCATCATCATCATCAGCGGTGAACAATCCACTGCTGGATGAATGCCTCCCCCTAAGCTGTCACCATCTCTCACAGTGCTTCCATACTGTTACAATCCCACGTAGAATCAGCTGCGCATGGGCCGATTATTTGAATTGGTGCGTGTGATTGGCAGATCAAATATGTGTGCCGTGGATGTTTGGTTGAGATCTCTTTTTTGTTGTTGTTGTTGTTTCGTTTACCCTCAGGATCACGCATTGAACGACGACTTCGGCCGGACAATCTCAGAGAGACAAATGCTTCTTTTTTAAAATGAATTATCACGCAGTTGTTGCAAAAGTGGGGCCTACTGGCTGACGCGTGCCAAAGGGAATGGAATCGGCGAATGAATGACACTCGTGAACGAACGACATGACGCTTCGACTTCGTCCAGGTGCTCGTAAAGTCGACGATGAAGAGTTGGCAAATCGTGTGTAAGGATGTGGCCCAAATTTCATTTAAACAAATACAAATATTTGCACGCAAATGCAATCGCTGCTGCTATGCATGCTTCCCCGCAAAATTAATGAGTGAAATTGGCTTCGTTAAATAAAGTTCCGTATGTGGAAATACATTTACATATTTTAAACAAAAACTCAACATGGGCGCCTGTATTAAGTCTAAGTGTCTGTATATTGGGGGAGTGAATGACTGTCCAAATTAAAGATCACACAACGCAACGTTTGTAACATCCGACTTCCACGATACATTATTTCGCCTTTAACCTTTGTTTTGTCAGGAATAAAGTACACTGTGTATGTTGAAAAGTGGTATGTGACAGTCCACACGAGCCTAGAGTGGACATCTTATCATCAATGACCACCCGGGCTGGCGTAACTTGCCTGGTTCCATCTTCGATACGTGGCCAATAGCAGTAACGTGTGTGATAAGTGTAAGCACATGAAATGATGATTGGGCTATCAAATCATTCTACCTATAATTCAACTGAAACTACTACGTGTGTGCGTATGTTGAACTTCTTTCGCACCGTACGTAGCCAACCGCGCTAATCGCAGGTGCCCCGGGGGAAGGACAACAAACTAAACGGCAAAAATCAGTTCTTACGGAACGATTGCTGCTATCTTAGGCGCTACCAATTTCTGCTCTGACCCATGGACTTTAAGTGGGCAGGGATTCAGTTTTTTTTTATGAAGCAAACGCATAAATGTCACCGCCAACAATCACGTGGATTGTTGGTGCGGTTGAGTGTTTCAGCGAACTGATATTTCACCCGCTCCATAAGAGGAGAAACGGCTTCCCGTGTGTAAACGAGATGCACGCTCTCATCCCTCTCAGTCACTGCAACACAAACAACAGCTGGGTACATTCAGCTCACTCACTTTCATTTGATTCGTCCAAGCTGCACGACCGAGTCTAACTCGCGTGCGCGGTGGCGAGATGTTAACTGCCTCGCCTGGTATACAGGAGTAGGCCTCGGCAAGGTAAGGTAAAAGTGTAAAACAACGAGCCTACCTTTACCCTACCTTTTACCTTACCACAATACAATCACTCTACCCTACCTTTATCCTTTAGCAGGTAAGGTAAAAGGTAAAAGCAACGAGCCTACCTTTACCCTACCCTTTACCCTTACCCCTTGGCATGTCGACACCTTTACCCTTTTACCCGGTAAAAAGGGTAAATTACCTTACCCTGCCGAGGCCTATACAGGAGGTCGTGGGTTTGATACCAACCCTGACGCCTGCTGCTGTATATTTAGAATGTTCATGTTCTCCCCGTGTTCGAGTGGATTTTTCTCTGGGTCCTCCGGTTTTTTTCGCCCTCCACATTTCGAAACGTGCGTTTTGAGCATTTGTCCGCTTTAAATTTCCGCATGGTAGAGCACTTCATCGGGCTATCATTTGTGGACAGTTCGCTTCGGAAAACGAGCTCTACAGCTACAGTGGACCTTACCTGGTAACATAAAAAAAAAGTCGTTTGTAGTTTCTCACAATAAAATCCACGCGTTTGACCGCCGATCTCTACGGCTGACGGATCGCCGTCGCACTTGGGTATGGTTGTAAAGATCAGTGGAGAGGAGATGGAGGTCTGCGGGTCCCTCGCTTAGAGTAATGATCCATCGTGGCATCTGTCTCCCGTCTTCAGGGGCTCCCTGATCCGCTTACTTCCTTGCGAGGCCCGCGGGCCACTGGTATGTCTTGTTGGCCTTTAGCGTGGCCCTCGACAATCCACAAATGGTGTCAAACCCCAGTGGTTTTAGAGGCGTGGCGGCCCTCACGCCCAGTGATGTCTTATCGGTGAAAGTCGCCTCCCTCTGGAAATTAGTGAAGAACGCTGCGCTAATCCATCTCTCTCTCTCTTCCGTTGTTGCTGATGGGACATTTGAGATAAAACAACGCCCATGATGTAGCGTCAAATTTGAAAGTGTACGACGTTTCCTAGACGGCAAAGGTTAGGGTGAAATATTATCTGGTCAAAAAAGTTCACACAAACACTCGCAATGTTGATTAATTGCCGATGACATTCAATCATAGATATATATAACTGCTTAACTAAACTCATGGAGTATTTGCCGGGGCTCTCCATCCACCACTCCACCCCCAGAATCTTCACCTCCCCCCCCCCAACCAGTCACCCACCCCCAAGCCCCTCATCCCCAACACGCGGCAGTGCAGAAGTAATTTTCTGGAACTCAGCACTGGACAGCTCCGGCCGAAATGCATCCCTGATGTACCATGCACAAGTTCAAGTTCATTTATTCAAGTTTATTTATTAGGTATAGCCCTGTGAGCCATTCGGCTCTTGAATCGGGTGCAACCGCAACAAACAAACAAAAAAAACATGAACAAAAAAACATCTTAAAGTGAATATGTGACTGAGTGCAAATATAAAATCCACAAGGGGGGGGGGGCACCCGTCAGAAATATTTGTGACGTGAAAACGGTCGCGCACACTCGCCTGAATGTGCCGCTTTAATTTCCAACAACACCCAATTGTCAGTTCGCAATTTGTTGCAGTGCATTCTGAAGGACATAACCGCCGTTTCGCTACGAGGCCTTTGTTTTAAACCGGATGAATCTAGATTTGAAGTGTTCGTGACTGCAGGGATCCATACATACTCTTTGGTTCTTTCGGTAAAGTCACGTAGGTATAAAATGCAATAAGTTAAATCGCGACGTTTCGATCGCAACACAAGCAATCATCATCAGGTGGGAAAACCACAGCAATTTTTTTTTGCTAAAGTGACTTTACCGAAAGAACCAAAGAGTACCATTGGTACCTCATTTGTCAGTAAAAAATATGATAATTGGTTTTTTACCCTTTTATCTGGCAACAAAACTGACACCTTTTTCAGAGTTATGTTTTTTGTTTGCATTATGACTGCAGGTATTGTGGTCTATGCAAACATGACTCCTCGTAAAAAAGGTGTCAGTTTTGTTGCCAGATAGAAGGGTAAAAAAACAATTATCAACCAAAGAGTATTCAACCGGATCGTTTAATTCAAACGCTTTGACAATTGCAACCGCAACAACAACAACAACAAAACTACACGCGGAAAGACAACGGCTTTATTACGTTTCGTAAGATTGACGAACGTCTGTGAGTTTAATTTGTTCTTCTTCCTGCCTCTACTCTAAGATGCCCCCTTTGTAATTGTGTCCCGTACTCCCTTTCTCTAGCTTTGATTGTAATAAAGTTACAACTGTGATTGCATCATCGTGAGGCTGCGTTGTGATTCTTCAACTGGGCGGCAACCGCTAGCGCCGCACGTCGTCCGGCACCATGTCCGACGTTTCGCTCCAGCAAGCGAGCTCAGACTCAGTTGCGGCTCGCAAGCGGCTCACAAACGACGGGGCAGGGCGACGCAATGACAGTTGCTGCTATTTTATTGCACGCAAACGACAGGCGGTACAATAACAACGTGCATAGATAATGTTCGTTGATTACCAGATGAATAACTCAACCGGCAATGGATACCAATTGTTATTTATATGAATTCATTAATCCCACCCCTTCGCACGTGAAGGGCTCACAAGTGACGTCATCACACCTACCCCTCTATTCAAGGAACGAAACAGGAGGATTTATCCACAAATCTGGCTGTCTACCTGATAATGCCCGTTGTAATTACTGGCGAAACGTCGTACTCAGATTGTAAATTTTGTGGCTTGGCTCTCCAACATACCGGTTAGTGCTGTACTAGTGACGAATTGGCCACGTTCTGTTTACGTGACAAACCTTACTAGTTGGCTGTGTCGGGTGGTGGCGGGTTTAACGACACATTTATATATTTACGCGATCTAACCCAAAAAAATATTTTATGGATGATATTGGTAGTGAAAGCCTCCTACTACTACGTGTTAAACCGACACAGTTCAACCTTAGCACTATCGCACCTGCACGGTTGGCTACGTACGGCGCGATAGGAGTCCAACATAGTACATACATCAATGGCAACATTGGTTTTGTCTCTTAACGTCTGAGCTCGCCGGCGTCACGAACCCTTACCGACCGGCGTGGTGAAGTATGGTCAAAATAACCCCCCCCCCCCCCGCGAAACGGAACGGTGTGGTGGTGAGGCCCTCACATCCTGCGGTGGAGTAACAAATAATACAACGAAAACACGCGTTTCTCTCGCACGTCTAACCAGGTGCATTTAAACGAATGAATCGACAGGCAAAGGCACAGCCCTGCAATTTCTCGCTCACGCCCCTGCTGGCGGAAGGGGCCTCTACAGAGCCCATGTAAACGGTACTTTGGCCTGTTCTTCTACACTGGTCAGACGTCTTGGCAGAGGTGGGATCAGACACGGTGTGCTCCAATTGCGAACGTCCTGCAAATGGGCTAAGCGCGGTTGGATCCCATTCGGAGATGAGAGACGAGACTGAGTCGAAGGGAAAGTAGCTGCATATGCTTTCGGCCCCGAACTTTCAAGGGCCCCGCGCTAAATGCTTTCAAGCTATCAATTCCGGTTCAGTGATTCTGCACTTGCTCTATTACTATAGTACTATACTGCCTTCAACTTTTATGCACGACTGGGTGTTTAAGGTTAGCGATTTGTCGTATTATCTGGCTGTGTTGTAAATGAAAAATACAATTACTTTACTCTGCAAGTTACAAATTAGTGTTTTAATGTTTATGCGTGTTTTTTTTTATAGGGCCCCTTTATAACATCATGCTACAGGCCCTGCACTAGCACTGACTGGGAATCTGTATAAATGTTTGCATCATCAAAGAGCCGGACGCTTAAGTGGCTTGCAAATGTAACCGTTGGAATTTGAACAGGGGTTGCGTGGAACAGACGCCAGGTACACAATTTCCAGTTCAAGTGAATTTATTAGGTATAGCCCTGTGAGCCATTCGGCTTTTGAATCACAGTTGGCAACACAGGGTGAGCAAGCGTGGGAAGTCTGCGAGAATCGAGGCACAAGTGGAATAAAATTGCGAGAGAGAGATTAAAAAACCCGACCCTAAACGTGAGCAATGACAACTCGCTTAACTAAACACACCGTGTTGTTTTTTGTTGCTTTGTTCAAATGCGTTTAGTTATAGATTTTATTTTATTTTATTCCCACTCACCCCCACCCCCGTACGTGCGGACTAAAAAATAATCATCGCCGCCTCTTTATTTGCCGTTGCTGGGAGGGTCGCGGCGTTGAGGATGTTGCAACAATTTGGCTTTACGAGACCCGCTACAATTACCAGCGTAGGCGAAAGTGTGGCGCCCTTCTCAAATGTAAAAGGTTATTTGTGTTCGAGCTTTTCCCCCGCAATAATTGTCCTGCTGGTAGATGGAAGGCGGGGGGGGGTGGTGTTGGATTAACGTCAATTAGCTCGGAAAACGCACGGCAATTAGCGGTGTTTTCATGGGGAGAGTGGCGGCGGCGGCGGTGATGGTGGTAGCGAGATGAGGTGTTGGGGTGAGGGAAGGCCTCGTCCCATCACGCGAATGCCCCCACTGTGGCAGGATGCAGTATACCTACGGGCAGATTCAGTTTGGGGGGGGGGGGGGACGGGGGGGGGCAGGCATGGACGGAGTTTGTGTGGGAGGGCAACGTACCTTGGCCTACTCTTACACATTGTCCACACATCTCGGAAGCTGTGGAAGGAGCCACACTCTATCCCACGACATGTGAACTGCCGATCGACTGGCTGTGGGTGAGCCCATTTATTTATACCGCTGGCTGGACAGAGGCGTCGGGGTGAGGGGGGGTGGGGGCGGTGAGGCAGGGGGATTTAAGAAACTTGCCGCCCCATTGTTTCAACTAACCGATGGCCTCTGGATTGCAAGTCCAGTGTGCTCACCACTACACTACTGTGGCAGCATCCCGTAGTTCTAGATTTGAAGCTTTCGTGACTGCAAGGATTCATATTCTTGGGTTTTTTCGGTAAAGTCACGTGGGTAAAAAATTTAAATAATTTATTTTATTTTACTTTTATTAATTTTAATTTTTTACCTACGTGACTTTACCGAAAAACCCCAAGAATAAGCATCCCGTAGGACAGTGAGTGGTTCTTAACCTTGTGCCAACCGCTTTTGTTCTCAATCGTACAAAAAAATGTGAATAAATACATAGGGGTTTGATGAAACACAGTAGTTGTGCTTGCTTAATTTGTGTTTTCGATGATTCACCTTCGAAAAAAATATCTGGTCATGTGTCGCACATATTCAGATTCCAAAGAACACAGGATGAGATGTTACTATCCTTTGTGCAAGCACTTCCAAGAGTTCATGAACAGTGAGCCTGGTAAAATTTGGGGAGCGCATCGTCAGTAGTGAACCTTTGGTTCCTAGGGTGTTTCGGCCTTTCACACTATACACCCTCCCCAAAGGCGGCCAGCGACAGGGTGATCAATCCTACGCTTGCGTTCCATTCCCAATTAGCCATTTGCCGGCTCATCTGACGGAAGATTTTCTTTTTAAAAAAAGGCGAGACGAGGCCGCGTTAGTTTTTGCCCGAGGAATACGCAGACTTCCGACGTGAGAACGCGCGTGCAGGCTCCGCACACTGGCGTCAGACCGCTCTGCGCGGGGACACACACTCAATCACCGTACGCCGATTTGTTTTTGTTTTGAAGCTTGTTCCTGAAAGCAATCTGTCTCTGCGGTGGCCGGGGCCAGCTGAGAAAGCGGAAGCAGGGGGGGCTGGGAGGGGGGACGGACACCACATTGCATTAACAGCCGCATGCGTTTGCGTGGACATAATCAGAATATTTGTCTTTCGTCAACGTGACACCTTTTTACTGATTGGCGGTGTCGGGTGGTGGAGGGTTACGACACATTTATAAATAACGCGATCTAAACCCAAAAGCGTTGATTATGAATAATATTGGTCGCGAAAGCCTACGTGTTAAACTGATTATGAATAATCAGAATATTTATTTATACTGGAGGAATCCGATTAGCTATAAAGCTCTTTTTTACAAATGTCCGGTAAAGGGGCCCGGCCAGAACGTTACGACAACGAACAATACAAGAACACAATAGTGGTGCAAAATATAGGAAAGGTAATGATTTGTTTTATATATGTACAATTAAAACTAAACTATGTTTTTTTTTATCTGGCCAGGTAAGGCCCACTGAGCAATTAGCCTCTTTTTCAGAAGCGACCTGGCTTTCACAAATGACAGCTCAATGGAAGTGGCTTTTATCGTCTGTGCGTGGGACAGCGCCACTCGCACTGTGATTTGATTTCCTTTTTTTTCCTTTTCGAGGCCACGCGAGAATGTCAAAGGGGGACAGATAATAAATAAACGAAACGGCTGCACCCGCGTGAACCCACCGCCAATGTGAAATCCAGGTGACGTGTTCTGTTCACACGCCGTACCCTGAGCGCGCGCCAGGGGCCACGTGCTGATAGCCCAAGGGTTGTTTTGGGTTACGGGCCACAGACTCAGAATACTAGAAACGAACTGCGAACAAACATTTCCACCTATATATTTACCTAGTCTCTGACCGGCGCTCCCCACATCGTGGGCAGACACCTGCACCGCACTTCGCACCGTGTGTCGATTATCGCCAGCGGATCTTTTTTGGCTCGTGCACGATTTTTTTTTGGGGGGGGGGGGGGGACTTTGGCCACAGTTACGGCCGCAAAAGTTCAGAGCGAGCTTACGTGGAGTTGGCGTGAAGGAAGCGCGTCTTACGCGTGGCACGGCAGCCAAAATGTTTGGAGAATATACGGCAGCAGTAGCAGACAATAACAACATACTACGACGTTTCGATTGCAACACAAGCAATCGTCATCAGGTATAAAAGAAATAGCAACAAAAATATTTATTTTATACCTGATGATGATTGCTTGTGTTGCAATCGAAACGTCGTAGTATGCTATTATTTAATTTATTATTTTATCTTTATACGTGACTTTACCGAAAGAACCAAAGAATAATTCCTGCAGTCACGAAAGCTCCAAAATTAAGATTGAGACAATAACAATTTATGCAGACGAGTCTCCACCATGTGTCTGGTTGGTCGGAAGGGTTTTCTTGTTTTTGGCAGTTTAAGGATTGTCTCAATGACACACGCATTGCGCTGTGCACACAGCCACCTGGGTTCGATTCCCAGCTATGGCTAATGTGAGTGGGCAGCGAAATATTAACTGGTCATGGGCCTGACCCGCATGGTAAACAAAAAAAATCTGCAATGTGGAAACTTGGCAGCATCTTCCTGAACATCCTGGACATCTGTGAAATAAATAGCTTCATAGCTCATCGGATTCCTCCAGCATAAATACAAATTCTGAATGGGAGTCACGACACTCGGCGAGGCTTTGTGGGCAAACAAAGAGAAAAGAGAGAGGTTGAATAAAGGCATTACAAAAATATGTGGACCATTGTGTCAAACATAATGTTATAATAGGGGTTTTCCCCTTTTTTCTGTCAACAAAACTGAAACCTTTTAACAAGGATTCATATCTGCATTAACCACAATACTTGCAATCAAAATGCAAACAAAAAACATACTATGATCATCTATGCATTGTCCTTGAAACGGATTGGTCTACACCAAGGGACGGCTTTCTTTTGAGCCTCGGCCAAATTGGTGCTCGACCATTTTGACTGCAAGTATTGTGGTTAATGCAGACATGAATCCTCGTTAAAAGGTTTCAGTTTTGTTGCCAGAAAAAAGGGGAAAACCCCTATTATTATATTTTGTTACTGGCAAAGGAGGTCTAATGATGATGAAACAGAATGTTGTAATGTCGCGTACACGACAGAGACAAACAAATCTCAAACACAAACATATGCTGGCTAATTTGGAGGAAACGTACATGAAGCTATAAACACTACCACCAACATAAGCATTAATATTGCATGTAAACATTATGCTCATTATTATTTATTACTACTATGCTTGTTTGATCAGGAAAATCTCAACTTATTTTCAGGAGGGTTTTGCCAAGTTTTTGAAGTCGTGGGTGACGTTGCAACACCCAGGAGTGTACTCCCAATTGATCTCCAGGTTGGTCCAAATGGCTTGTGATTTCCAATTGATGTACAGGGTGGTCCAGATGTATTGTGATCTCCAATTAATCTCCAGGTTGGTCCAGATGTCTTGTGATCTCCAAATAATATACAGAGTGGTCCAGATGTCTTGTGATCTCCAATTAATCTGCAGGGTGGTCCAGATGTCTTGTGATCTCCAATTAATCTCCAGGTTGGTCCAGATGTCTTGTGATCTCCAAATAATATACCGAGTGTACCAGATGTCTTGTGATCTCCAATTAATCTCCAGGTTGGTCCAGATGTCTTGTGATCTCCAATTAATCTGCAGGGTGGTCCAGATGTCTTGTGATCTCCAATTGATGTACAAGGTGGTCCAGATGTCTTGTGACCCCCGTTTAATTTATCGAAAGCTTTATATTTTTTTAAGGTAAGGTTTATTTAAAGCAGACACAAATATGCCAAGGAACAAAAATGTTCAGGGTCAATTATTTTGGGGGTCACAATAAATTCCACCCTAGGATCCCGAATGCGCAATGCATGAAAAGCAGCAAACAAAAACAGAACCAGAGGCAACCGACCGAACTAAAGAGGGAAGGCCACTTTAAAGAGATTGGGGTTTGCAAAGCAAACTTAAATATACCTAGAAACTCTGATTGCCTGACTTCAAGTGGCAAGGCGTTCCACAGCTTGAGGTGACCACGCGAACAAAAGCACCGCTCACCAAAAGAGCACAACCTGTAGACCTGGGAGTGCTGAGCAGTTAGAGATTAGAAGGTCTTCAGGACCTTGATGGAATAAATAATGGTATTAGTTACTGCAAATAATGTGGGGTGGTGAGCCCTTTCAAAGCCTCATAGGGTAAAAGCAGTATCTTAAAATCCACTCGGAATTTGACCGGTAGCCCATGAAGAGATAAGAGGACCTTGGGTGTTATGTGCTCACGAAATTGCGTACGTGGTGTGATCACTCTAGCAGCTGCATTCTGAACAAGCTACAGTCTGCCCAGCACTGTATTCGGTATCCCAACCAGTAAGGCGTTACAATTCTCGAGTTAGAAAACACAAGAGCATGGACCAGTCTCTCCAAGTCAGCAGGTGACAGGAAGCGATGCATTCTGGCAAATATTTATTCGGTGGAGAAATTACATTTTAACCACCATAGATATATGTGCCTCAAACGATAACGACTGGTCAAATTGAACTCCGAGGTTTCTGACCTCCCGTGTGGGACTGCCATCGTGACCATGAATCAACGAACGAGGCGAAAGAATTTTAGAAAGATGCAGAGGGGAGCCGATGAATATGGCTTCGGTCTTATTGGCAATTAGTAGCGGCGCAGCCATACATTCTAGGCCACCCCTGTACAAACTCCACATACACAAGGTGGCCTAGTCGGGAACCAATCCCTATTTGCCGCAAGGCATACGTCTTTAGAATCAGAATATGTATTTGTACGAGAGAAATCCGATGAGCTATGAAGCTTTTTTCACAGATATCCAGTAGGTGCAGCACCAGGAGGTTCCTACCAGTAAAACTCAACGTTTAACCTACTCACGCCGGCTTGTGCCCGCCCTCACAGTCGGCCATATTTGCGGAATACACCACGCCGCCGTTGACCCTGGCCATTGACCGAGCAACCCAACGTTCCTACCAGCTCCCTCCGCAGGAATGTGTTATTTGATGATTCGCTTCCAAGCAGCACGAAGCCTGCAGCTTTCCGGAGCCTGCAGTTATTGGCATCGAGCTCGGCGTGTGACTTGATTGGAATTGTCCAAATATTTATACAACGCACCTGCGCCCGCGTGAGATCGCACGCCCCCACCGCACCGAGGAGGCGTTTGATGGTTGGGAAATTCCATCAATCAATCAAAGAAGGGGGGAGCGGGTACCACGAATACCCCAGCGTCCAAAGTTTAAAAGAAAAAAAACTTACAGCGTTATCTGTTTAGCCCGACGTGCAACAGATGATGATTTACTTCGCGTTTACAAAATGTGCAGTTGTAGATTTCGCTAATTATTGCTGTGTAATTGTTTTTAATTGCATCGTTTTAAAAGTTTGACTGGAGGATAATCAGTTCGTTAGAGTGGTATTGTTTTCTTTTCTTTAAGAAAGGCGCCTTTAAATAAACTCCGAATGATTGATGCTGGCTTCTTGAGTTCAACTCTCTGCAAACTAGTGCCGATATATACAGCAGTGGTAGTGTCACCATTTCATTACTATCGCGACAATGCGACCCATTACGCTTCACTGCTATACAAAAAGACTAACTTACATTAGGCATTGCCCACATTTGTCTTTTTTTGTCAATGCTCTTTAAATAGCTTAACATCTGATTCCAACGAGATAGTGCAAACAAATTAAACCGGCGTTTCAGTGATCATTCCCCCACGTGGAATAGTGGCTTTGCTTCTACTGACGTCAGCACTGCCACATACAGCACATATGAATAATACAGCGGTGGCAAGATGTTAACTACCTCGCCTAGTATACAGAAAGTCGCGTATTTTGATCCCGACCCTGATGGGATGTTGTCTATCAACAACAAGGCAACTCCTATGACTAATTGGGAATGGGACTCAAGCGTAGGATTGATCACCCTGTCGCTGGCCGCCTTCGGGGAGGGTGTATAGTGTGAAAGGCCGAAACACCCTAGGAACCAAAGGTTCACTACTTTTATTACTATCATTTATTATTTATTTATTATTGTTTATTAATTATTCTTTTTCATAATTATTATTTATTATTTATAAATTATTATTTATTATTTATTATTATTTTTTATTTTTTATTTTATTTTACTTTTTAATGTTTTTACCTACGTGACTTTACCGAAAAAACCTAAGGATAAGGTACACTACTGACGATGCGCTCCCCAACTTTCACCAGGCTCGCTGTTCATGAACTCTTGGAAGTGCTTGCACAAAGGATAGTAACATCTCATCCTGTGTTCTTGGAATCTGTAATTTGTAGTTTGCGTGTCTCTCTCCCTGTGGTCGCGTGGATTTTTCTCCGGGTCCTCCGTTTTCTTTTTTCCCTCCACATTTAGAATCAAGCGTTTAGATTTGGCTAGCGATACATTTCCAAAACGATAAGCCACTTGGCTGAGCTATCATTTGTGTCCAGGTCCCTTCTCATCAATAAGCTTAAACCTCAGTGGGCTTTCCTGGTGATTTTGTTTTGTTTAATGCGTATATATTTTTTGTAATCTGCTTACCGTTCTTATACTTTGCACTGCTATCGTGTTTTTGTATTGTTTGTTGTTGTAACGTTCTGACCCGATTATAAAACACACTTTAAAAAATATCATATTGATTGTTACGTATTCAATATTTTACAGCCATTTATTATTTCCCCATATTTTGTTGCGTATTCGGGTATAACAAACATATACTGGTAGGAACCTCCTGGTTACACCAGCCCGCAGGGGATTATTGTGTCCGTCCGCGTGCAGGGAGGAGCTGGGTGGGGAGGGAGTGGCTGGGTGGGGAGGGGAGGGGAGGGTGGGGAGGGGCTGGGTGGGGAGGGGAGGGTGGGGAGGGTGGGGAGGGGCTGGGTGGGGAGGGGAGGGGAGGGTGGGGAGGGGCTGGGTGGAGAGGGGAGGGTGGGGAGGGGCTGGGTGGGGAGGGTGGGGCTGGGTGGGGAGGGGAGGGGAGGGTGGGGAGGGGCTGGGTGGGGAGGGTGGGGAGGGGCTGGGTGGGGAGGGTGGGGAGGGGCTGGGTGGGGAGGGTGGGGCTGGGTGGGGAGGGGAGGGTGGGGAGGGGCTGGGTGGGGAGGGTGGGGAGGGGCTGGATGGGGAGGGGCTGGGTGGGGAGGGTGGGACTGGGTGGGGGAGGGTGGGGAGGGGCTGGGTGGGGGGTGGGAGGGGTGGGGGCTGGGTGGGGAGGGGCTGGTCACCCCGTGGTGCCCTTATAAAACTTAACGTTTAACCTACTCACGCCGGCTTGTGCCCGCCCTCACAGTCGGGCATATTTGCGGAATAGACCACACCGCCGTTGACCCTGGCCATTGACCGAGCAACCCAACGTTCCTACCAGCTCCCTCCGCAGGAATTTGTTTTCTGGAAAGCACTCTGCTTCAATTATCTGCATGTGCATGCGTGTGCCCGTCGATCCATTTAATGTTTCACATTTGCCAAGCGTGCCATTCAGCAGCATCATCATCATCATCACGGGCCATTGGCAGATAGCCCGTAATAGGTATCCACTGCACATTTCGTCAATTGTTTCCACTTTCATCTGTCTTGTAGAGCCAACACGGCTCAAGTAGTGACCGCATCTTGTCTGGCACCAATCTCTTAGGTCGTCGTCGTCACTACCCTTGTTCGGACTTTCCTCTCTTTTCTGTCTCCTCGCATTTTTAACCGAACAACACCACACTTTGAAATGTTCCTGCTCGTTGTCCATCCCGCATTCTGTATGTGTCCAAATAGTGCCAGTTTCCTTCTCATCACTGCCTGCATCATCAGGTTGTCTTCTTCCACGTGCAATTATTACATACTCGTTCATAAAGCCTGTCTTCGGCAGGCAAAAGTTTTCAATAAATATAATAATTAACCGGATTTTTATTTTTTACAATTTGTATTTACGATCAGACATGAACAACTACTCCAATTATTTTTTTTTTCAGCAACACAAAAAATTGTTGACGACTTGATTCAATTTCTTATATTTTAAGACGTACCCATCAGAAACCGATCAATTTAAAGATTCCGTTCTTTTTTATTAGAAAGAACAAAACATAATTAATGTAATAGTCTAGGAGAGGACGCTCCCGATATTTTACCGTTTTCGAAATATTCAGATTTGAACATCATGAAATGCGTTTTTTCCCTTCAAACCCGATTGAATCCGAACTATCTCAAAAACAGTAAAGGGTAGAACAATGGTTCTCGCATGAATTTTCTTTGCTGTGTAACGCTCTATCAAACGAAAAAAACCCGGCGATGTTAAATTTTGAACGGTTTCTGAATGACACCGCCCACAAACATGTTTATGGGGTACTTAAAATCGAAATTTGGGGGCCTTAAAATGAAAAGTGTATGATTTTTCCTATGTGTGTCCTTAAAGGAACATCTGTACCAAATTTCAGCCTTGTACCTTGTCGGGAAGTACCCTGGAGGTTATTGAGACATACGGATTAAGGTCTTTATTTATAAATATTTACTTTATCTCCTTGTCAGCATAGAACAGTCATTACAAAAATGTCTCCCCAACTCGTCCCAACAGCAACCAAACTGCCTCCCCCCCCTCTACCTCCACCCCTACCCAATTGTTGCTTACACATTCACGTACTCTGCAAGCCCGCGGCGTTGTTTGACGCTTCCCGTGCAGCGCCGAGTTTTACACGGCTCACTTTGTTTCGTTTCTCTCGTACGACGCGACAACGAACAGCATCCGCAGATGCACGAAGCGAATCGCCCGATGCCGATTGAAATAAAAAAAAAACACCCCCCACCCCCCCGTCAATCTCAGCGACGTTGACCTTTGGACCCGCAATCATGGGCGAACTCTAGCCGAGGCACCTTGCCAGTCCGATCCCACACCGCCACCGCCACCACCACCACCACGGTGCAACTTGGCGCTTACTGAACCAGCAGACGGGCCGACTCGAGCTGCGGCTGGCCGGGTTTGCGCGTGCCTCGGGTTCCTCCGGAAGATTGGAAGTCCAGCCTTGCTCAATCACTGGTAGGGAATTGTTGCTATTATTATTGTTATAAATTATGATGATAAAAAAAAACTAATTATATGACGATGCTTGCGTTGGCAGTGAGGCAAAAGTAGTTGTGCTTTTGGAAATGCTGTTGATGGATGTGTTGAATGGCTTTTTTTTTATTTTGATACACGAGCGCATTAAAACACTGGGGTAAATAAGCCACCTCATTCCATACATTTTTCGGTAAAGTCACGTAGGTAAGAACCAAAGAGTATCATCCCACCTACTCCTCCTGGCTTTGACATTCTTCGAAGGCACCAGGCGGTGTGTACCCATCAGCCCGCACCAGAACCGTCAACGGGCTGATGCGCTCGTCTCCTCCCTGGGAACGATTGTTTACGGGCATTTTATAAATTCAAATTATTATAATTTCACGCGAATTGTTCATCACTGCTTGCTTAGTATTGACAACGCGGCCGTTGTCCGGGGTAGCTCTCTGCGTTGTTGAAGCATTTAAATTCTTCAAGCAGTTGAATTCAACTCATCAAGTTGCCAGCAGCAGTAACAGCAGCAGCGGTACCCCGGTGAACGCTTGAGAGATGATGATGATGATGATTATTTTTTATCAGTCGGAGTAGTAATATTTATGACAGTTGTTTAATGTTTTTAAACCTCGCGACTCATTCTCCGCAGAGGTTTCCTGCCAAGTTGTCGCGTGATGGAAGCGATGCTTTGCCGCGATGAGGATTTATATTCGATCGTCGATTATAATCCTCTTACTCTTAGGGTTTATCGGTAAAGTCACGTAGGTAAAAATAAATAAAAATATAATATAAATAATAATAAAAATAAAATAAAAATCACGACGTTTCGGAGGCAACACAAGTCTCCGTCATCAGGTGATCACAGCTGAATTTACTGTTTTACGTGAGAAAAAAAAAACAAGAGGAAAAAAATCCTCTTGTTTGCGCGATTATCCGGCTGCCTTCAACTTTATCCAGGAGCCCGATCCGGCAAAACCGCTCCAAAGGCTGTCACCAATCCGGCGAGATGGCAGCGTCACGTGCGTGTGACAGAACAAATTAGCAGCGCTTGATTTTGAGTGTTCTAATATTATGTACGGTACATTATTATACACTACACACATACAACTTGAACAATGAAAATGCTGCACGTATACGCATCACCCCGGGCAGAATCTTGGAGATTGGAGCGTTAAAGTAAAAACAGTAACTTTTTAAAGTAGGATATAAATTTTTCTAAATATTTTCTCGATGTATGCCAATTTAATATCGCGAACGAATTTAAAACACAAAAAAACATTACACAACACCTAAAAACACAATGTCATTCAATAATATGCAAAAAAAATCAGCTGTATTCACGTAGTATTGGTGATCTGTGCCGAGCGCCTGACACTCTGTTGGTTGTGCTTAATGGTATTCAGTCAATAAATAACAAAATCTATGAAAGACAATTTACACAAAATGTGACGTATATAGAGAAATGTTTAATTAAATACATTCAATACAATCTTAATCATGTTGAGTCTTTTTTCAATAAATTGATTGTTTTAACCCGTTATATGACGGGCAATTACACTTGTTGTATATTATACAATACGACGATCATTGGGTGATATGGCTTGTAGTTGTCACTTACACTGCATTAGCTTATTTACGACGACGGGAAATTACGCTAATTTTAAATAACGATTTAGTGATTCTTAACTTAAAGCTTTCGTGACTGCAGGAATTCATATTCTTTGGGTCCTTCGGTAAAGTCACGTAGATAGGTTCAAATTAATACAAATAAAAAAAACCAAAAACTACAACGTTTCGATCACAACCCAAGCGATCGTAATCAGGAGGAAAAAAAAGCTATTTTTCCTCCTATCTACGTGACTTCGCCGAAAGACCCAAAGAACATGATTGAGTGATTGTCCGGCGTTTTTTTTATTCCGGCGCCCCCCTCGAAGCTTTCGAATTATCGATGATCCACTGTAATGATCGATTATTACAGATTACTTTGAGTCAAGGCCGTAGCCATGGAGTCAACATTGGGGGGGACCAAATCTTCCAGGGGGTGTGGGGGTCACCCCCCCCAGATTTTTTTTTATTTTAAAACGAATTTTCTGCCTAAAATAAAAAAAAATTCACTTTTTATTACTTTTTTACAATAATGTCTAATAGTGTATTGTATTAAATTGCTGTTTTTCTTTTCAGATTTTAATTTGTGTTTTTGCATTTAAAATTTGGCAAAATGTCGATACATTGCATTGCTTGTGCACCAGATTCAATCACTAACAAATACATCACCAATAAAGTCGTGCTTTGCAAGAATTTTTTTTGGGAACAATTGACCACTTGGCAATTCTAATTTTTATGTTCTTTTTTTTTCACTTTTAGCATAACCGACAGCATAAAACTACGCACTTCTAAACCAGACGCGTTCCCTCTCGCGCCGTCGTGGTGTTAACGTCTGCTTACTGCCCCTCTTTTCCAGCTCGAGGCAGAAACTCGCAACGTCGGGAAAGATGTCTCCAGACGGCCGGGCAGATGCGGTGCCGATCACGTTCGACAGACGCAACAGCGGCGACGTCTGCATTTTCCAAGAGGACTTTCTCCCCAAAGTGATGCCCCCCGTGCTCATCCTCGAGTTCGTCTTCGGATTGTTGGGCAACCTGTTCACCATCTGGATCACCTGGTGGCACATCAAGGTGTGGAGCGGCTTCACCGTCTACCTCTTCAACTTGGCCATTGCCGACTTGCTCTTCGTCTTCCAGCTGCCCATGAGGATCGCCTACCACTTGAACTTCAACGACTGGCACCTGGGGGAGTTCATTTGCGACCTGATGGCGGTCTTGTTCTACACCAACATGTACGGCAGCATCTACTTCCTCACCTGCATCAGCGTCGAGAGGTGGCAGGCGATCGGCAAGCCCTTGCGCTCACTCCGGCAAAGTTCGGTGAGGCGCGCCAAGATCATAAGCCTGGCAATGTGGGCCTTGGCTATTATACCCCAGATAGGCATGCCCTTAATTTTCAACCTCACCTACAACCAGAGCAACACCACAAAGTGCCTGAGCTTCAACCAATTGGGCGTCATGCATACTTTCCGGATTTGGAACACCGTGGAGGTCTTCATCGGATTCCTCATCCCGTTCTTAATCATGGTCGTCGTCCAGGTCAAGATGGCTCGCATACTGCTCTGCCAGAGCACCAACCCGATGCTCGTGCGAACGCGAAAGAGGGCTGCCTGCTTCATTATCGTCATCCTCGTCATCTTCGCCTTCTGCTTCGTGCCGGTGCACATATGCCGCGTCTTGCTCGTCACCGTGCACATCTACTTCCCGGACAGCTGCGCCCTCAACCAGATGGCAATGGAGGGCTTCTACGTGTCGCTGCTCATCTCCAGCTGCAACTGCTTCATGGACCCGCTCATCCTCTTCGTGTCGGGCAGCCAGTTCCGCGGGGCGGCCAGGGCCGCTATGAAGGTGTTCTGCAGCCGCGCTGGAATGTACTGCAAGGACTGCACCGAGAAGAGCAAGGACATGTTCGTGTACACAATAAGCATGCACGATCTGGAGCTCAGGCCGTACATCAACACCGCGTAAGGAAGGGCGGCTTAAGGGGCCAATGAATAAGTGGTACAAAAGAACCCTAACTGGGGAGGGGGGCAGGCTGCTGAGTCCACTCGTTGAAGGACGATACTAAGCAAGCACCTGCCAAGTCTTCATATCAGAATCATTGAATCGGCCATGATGCACGGTTTGTTTGACGGTGATTATTCTACAAAAGCCACCACCAGTGTAATGTTTTCATTGCAGCCCTTCTCAGCTGTGAGGAAACATTAATAGCACTTATCTGTTTTGCATTGAGAGCATTGTGGTTCAGATTTGCGATGTCTCCCTAAAGAGGCTGTCAAGACAACGTTGCTGCAAAAAGGTGATAGACATTTAGCAAAAGACAATTCAGAAATTGTTTGCCTTGGTGACAATAACTTTTGTTGTCTGTGCGAAGTTCTGTGAAGTCACTCATCACAACCTCCTACTTCTGCGTACGGACACTGCCCCCCTCCCCTACTTATACAATCAACACCACCCAGATGAACCCAACCCTGAACCTCCGATTAGCATGGTTGGTACGGTGCGAAAGAAGCTCAACATGCACACAGACAGACATACAGCCCAACTCCGTGTCTGGGGAAATGGGCGTGTCCTAAACAGAAAGCAGGAGGGGCTTAAATAACAAGGGGCGGGTCCTAAAAAGGAAAGGCGTCAAAGGAGGAGATACAATAGTTTGTTCTCTCTCTATGTACATTACATTTCTAAGTATGCTAGATTTGTGTTTCTATTTCATTTATACCTGATGATGATTGCTTGTGTTGCAATCGAAACGTCGTATGCTAGTATTTAATTTATTATTTTATCTTTATACGTGACTTTACCGAAAGAACCAAAGAATAATTACTGCAGTTACGAAAGCTCCAAATTAAGATACAATATGGGCTTAATTTGGAAGGGTTGGGGCATAACGAGGGGGCGGGGTGTAGAGAGGAAGAGGTGGGGCATAGCGAGGGGGCGGGGCGTAGAGAGGAAGGGGTGGGGCATAAGAAGGGGGCGGGGCGTAGAGAGGAAAGGGTGGGGCATAACGAGGGGCGGGGCGTAGAGTGGAAGGGGTGGGGCATAAGAAGGGGGCGGGGCGTAAAGAGGAAGGGGGGCATAACGAGGGGGCGGGGCGTAGAGAGGAAGGGGTGGGGCATAAGAAGGGGGCGGGGCGTAGAGAGGAAAGGGTGGGGCATAAGGAGGGGGCGGGGCGTAGAGAGGAAGAGGTGGGGCATAAGGAGGGGGCGGGGCGTAGAGACTTGGAATGGGGTCAGCAGTGACTTTAAAATTGTTGCTCATGACTTAAAGATTTCGTGACTGCAGGGATTCACAATATCTGCGGTCGGAATGCAAACAAAAAACACAACTCTGATAATGTATGCACTGTCCTTGAAGTTGATTGGTCCACACTCGAGACAGCTTTTCTTAGAGCCTAGTCTCACATGGTGTTGGACCAGATGACGCCAAAAGGCGCCAAAATTTTAAATAAATTAACTCACGACGTTTCACAAGCCTCGGGCATCAGATGTAACTGCTCCAGTAAAATTGCTGTAGCGTATGAAGAGAGCTATTCAGAGACACGGGAGGTTGAGGTGGGCGGTAAAGTCTTTACCGAAAGAACCAAAGAGTATAATTGTTGTCTATTTGTTTGTGTTTCTCCCTTGTGATGGGACTTTGTAGGATGCACGTTGAGTTGTATAAGGGGCACGGGGTGACCAGTAAGGTCTCAATAGCTCTGTAATAAGGTAGGGCACTGAGAAGGGGCTGGACAGGTATGTGATGATGATGCTGATGATGCTGAGCATTCAATAGTGTTCCATGGTTCTAAATAATAAACGATGTATTTGTTGAACGCGACTGTGAATTTGTTGCCTTGTTTAAGTTGTACACCGTCACTACCAACTGTTGCGTGGAACACGTTGGAAGTTGATCTGTGGAGTGGTGGCCTCGGTGGGAGGGGGGGGGTGAGGAGGGTGGGGTGAGGGGGGTGAGGGGGGTGGAGTGAGGGGGGGTGAAGGGGTGAGGGGGGAGATGGGCGTGGCTTATACCAATCTCAATGTCGACCAATGGGAGTCAAGCATCCGTCGGTTTCAATTCACGAAATCTCACCAAAATGTTTAAATATGGTTTTCAAGTGAGGCTCGTCGATTACAATCATCGCGACCAAGGTTGTATTTAATTAATGTGACCTTATCCTACTGGGGGCCAAGGTGAAAGGCAGTTTAACACACAGGCTTCCACGACCAATATTATCCATAATCGAGGTTTTCAGGTCTTTGCCTAGATTCCATCGTTTTGTCTGTTTTGGACTGTCGCTCTTAACTATTAAACCGTTTTTTTTATTTGACCAGGTAAGGCCCACTGAGCTATTTATCTGTTTTTCAGAAGCGACCTGGTCACAAATGATAGCTCAACAGAGTGGCTTATCATGTGGAAATGTACAGCAGCCAAACACCCTAAACGCGTGATGTTGATTCTAAATGTGGAGGAAAAAAACGGAAGGACCCTGAGAAAAATCCACGCGACCACGAAGAGAGAGAGAGACGCGCAAACTCCAAATATACAGCAGCAGGCGTCAGGATTGGGATAGAACCCACGACCTCCTGTATACCAGGCGAGGTAGTCAACAGCCACCGTGGCAGTTCACATCATGGCCTTCGCTTTTGTGGTGAGACTTCGAAACGCGCACCACTTGCATCCGCGCGCATCCAGAGAGTAGCGAGCGCAGAGCGCCTTGTCTAGCCAGGCACGCATTACACTGCACTTTGGGGCAAAAATAACACAGACGCACATGGTGATCATCATCATCGACTCCTCTTCTGTGCGGGAGGCAACTTGGTGGCTCCGAGTTCCGAGTGCTGAGCTGGCACCGCTGACGGCCTTAGTTTCAAATACGCCGATAGTCAAATCGGGTTCCCAGGTGCGGTGAGTTGATGGTTTCAGCCCGGACACCGATTCACGCACAAGACAAAAAATGGGCCACGTGAACATATTTCAGAAGCACTTCAATATTGTCTCCTTCGGCAGGACCAGTGTCTAACAGGGGGGTGCGGGAAGTGACGGGTGCTATGAGAAAGCTGAGCTTTTGTTAACACCGGATGATGATGATGATGATGATGGATATAATCTATAGCAAAACGGAAAACGCAGATTGTCAAAGTTTTTGCTTGCTTTTCATGTTCCGGTTTTGCTAATATACCAAATAAATTGGCATATTTGCCCATGACGTGAACTTTATTTGATTCACTCTGTCTGGTGGTGGACGCTTAACAATTGGCATTATACCCACACGACGATCTGACCCGTAATAAAGCAATCACAAATTATAGCAAAGAGTAACGTTACGTTTTTTTTATTTGCTGACGATGTTTGGCACGAAATTCAAGTAAACTCTCAGAAAAAATACGTACGAACAATACGTTGCAAGGTAAAGCTGTTGTTGACACGGCTAAAAAAAGGGCTGGCCCTTAAGATAAGACATTTATAAATGGAAAGCAATGCTGAGAAGACGAATCAATAGGATTTGACCGGTGCTAAATATAGAACAAAGGTTAAGTGAGAGGGCAATGAAAGACGACACTTGTAACTGCTACAATGCTTGTTTTTTTTAGTGGTAGGAACCTCCTGATTACACCAGCCCACAGGGGATTATTGTGTCCGTCCGTCGTGCATCAGAAAATGGGAGGGGTGGGGGCTGGGTGGAGAGGGGAGGGTGGGGAGGGGCTGGATGGGGAGGGTGGGGAGGGGCTGGGTGGGGAGGGGAGGGTGGGAGGGAGGGGCTGGGTGGGAGGGTGGGGCTGGGTGGGGGTGATGGGGCTGGGTGGGGAGGGGCTGGTCACCCCGTGGTGCCCTTATAAAACTCAACGTTTAACCTACTCACGCCGGCTTGTGCCCGCCCTCACAGTCGGCCATATTTGCGGAATACACCACGCCGCCGTTGACCCTGGCCATTGACCGAGCAACCCAACGTTCCTACCAGCTCCCTCCGCAGGAATGTGTTATTTAAATGGCTCCAGAGTGAGGATAATGTCTTGTCGATAGGTTTGGTGAGTTTTATTTATACAAAAGTTTAAGATCCATAATAGACATTTTTTGGTTAGAGCCCTTAAAATAAAAATGTGCCGTTAAACCCGCCACCACCCGACACAGCTAATTAGTCAGGTTTGTCACTGAAACAAAACGTGGCCAATTCGTTTCTAATTCAGCACACCGGTGTGTTGGAGAGAAACCCCACAACATTTACAATTCGAGTACAACGTTTCGCCGGTAATTACAACCAGCATCATCAGGCGACAGCCAGAGTTGTGGAGAAATCCTCCTGTTCCGGTATAAAATAGAGGGGTAGATCTTCATGTTGTCACTTGTGAGTCAATCAGGTGCGAAGACCAAAGGGGGAGGGGTTGAATATATGCATATAAATTACAGTGGATATCCATTACCGGTGGGGTTATTCAAAAGTTTAAGATATTTAAAACTTTAAAAATCTTTGAAAATTGCCAATGGGGGACCAATGGAAAAGCCACACGCATTTGTAGGAAAAAATAAAACTCAACACAGATTTTTGTAAAATATATATATTTTTAAAGGTTGACAATTTATACATATATAAACAACAAACCACCCTCACTCCCAATGCTACTGCGGACGTAGATTCATAACAAGGATAACAAAGAAGTGCATTCATTTTGTGCGTAAACGCCATACCATCAGAGACTTGAACATCACCCTATGAGCTGTGCAATTCGTATTTAGGTTTTACAAACGAGCACCGATTAACAAAACGGAACAAAGGCTGGAAAGCAATACACAAACAAGAGTACGGAGAGGCGTACGCTTGGAATGCCACAAGACCCGGGCAGGTCGAGGAAGACCACGCGGATCGGGGGGGGGGGCGAGTGCGAACGCAAAATGCGAGACGTCGTTTCCGAGGGTCAAGGAAAAGTAAAACGAGGCCTTGGTTAGACGCGACCGTCACCGGGAGGGACGCTGGCCGACAGATGATGAGAGCGGTGAAGGAATGGCAGCTGAGGGTGAGAATGCACGAGGAATGGGGGGGTTCAATCGCTGGGTGCCCCCCACTGTAGGCCGTTGGCTAAGCCTCATCTCCTAGGGCTTCGTGAGGATAGTCCACCCTGCAGTGGAGAGCATAGGCCGAGATTGACCTCTATATTTGGGGGGGGGGGGGGTGGCAGTGGTTCGCATTTTCCCCTCACATTAGGAATATAATTAATTTCGTTTAAATCTGAATTGTAAACTACTTTAAATAATTCTAGATTTGAAGCTTTCGTGACTGCAAGGATTCATACTCTTAGGTTTTTTCGGTAAAGTCACGTAGGTAAAAAAATTAAATTAATAAAAGTAAAATTAAAAATCACGACGTTTCGGAGGCAACTTGATACAGCAAGTTCCACCTGAAGACGGAGGCTTGTGTTGCCTCCGAAACGTCGTGATTTTTTATTTTACTTTTATTAATTAGAATTGTATTTTTTACCTACGTGACTTCACCGAAAAAAACCTAAGAGTACTTTAAATAAATTTATAAAAATGACCATTTGGGGGGGGGGGGGGGAGTTGCACCCCCGTGCCACCCCCCCCCCCAAACTCCACTCGTGGTGGAAAGATAGGGGGGGTCAGGAAGGTGCCCTCTGCCCACTCCCCGTTGAAGGCTCACTCCCCCACCTGCTACATTTTCATCGTCAGTTTTAAAACAAATTCTTCTTCTCATCCTTTTACACCAGATGTGTTTTTTCCCTCTTTCTCCTCCTCCTCGAAGGTTGATTTGCACCGAGATCTGGATCGTGGTGAACTTGATAACTTAACGACGGCACAAGTTTTGATCGCAGGGAGGGGTTGTGATTGAATAATATGTCCTGGGTTTGGGTCTCACGTGCAGAGAAGTGGCAAACACAACCGCAAGTTAATTGATTTTAATTAGTTAATTCGTAATTTTTCCCATCTTCAATTCTCCTCTCCTGGAAAGTTTTTTTTTAATTATTAGATATTCCGAGATCCGGGGATATGATCAAGACAGGCGGTTTTAATCAACGTTTTTTTTAATTTTTTTTGGTAACACGATTGGCGTCCGTCACAGCTGGACCAACGCTCGCAACGATCTTCTCGTTAATGTCCGCGGTGTCTCTCTTCACATCAGAACACTCAATCAACAGCTATGCGTGTCGCGATCGTGTCGTACCCACCGTGTTCTGTCTACAAACGCACCAATCGTAGATCCCGTACTGCACCGCGCAATGTATGATCGCCGGTTTTTCTCTGATTCTAGATTTGAAGTTTTCGTGACTGCAAGGATCCATACTCTTTGGTTCTTTCGGTAAAGTCACGTAGGTGAAAATGAAGAAAATAAAAATCACGACGTTTCGGGCGCAACACAAGCGTCCGTCATCAGGACAACACAACGGTTCACAGCTTTAATTTTAACTCTAGGACCATCCTTGCCGCTCCCCTCCAGCCCACGCCTGGCTCCCCCCCACCCTCAGCTATATAATCCCTCGTCACAGCCATTTCTTTGACATACTTCAGCGAATGTTTTGTCGCTGTGGTTGTCCCCACCTGATGACGGACGCTTGTGTCGTGATTTTTATTTTATTTTCACCTACGTGACTTTACCGAAATAACCAAAGAGTCTGTTTTTCTCTGCTTTGCTTATCCATCCTCTCCGTTACCACGACCCACGACATGTCCACACAGTCGTCTATCTAAGCTGCCTCTCTCTCTCTCTTCATTGCACATTGCGCATTCGCCGAATGGCATGGTCGTTGCGGAATGTGATTAGATATTACTCTCATAGTTTACGGACATTCAATGCTTTTTCTGAATCTGCGTTGATCCCGTTCGTTCCGTTCGGTGCGCATTCTCTGAAAAATCTGAATAGTTTCTAACAAAAAAATAAGAAAGATATTAAACACGCAAAGGCCTGTTTCATCTCCAGAATGAACAAAAAAACGACTAAACATAGTTTTACATCAGCCAAGACCTCACTGTATGTTGCTTTATATGGAAATGAAACAACCGTGTGTGTGTATATATTCACTTAGCAACAGTAATTTATTAATAATGAATAACGATTATAATCCAGCGCTGTGGAGGCAAGTTGTGATACTCGAAAATCCAGGATTTTATTTTAATCCGTCCGTGCGTTACTTTTTTTTGCGTCATCTCCTTCTGTGCATTGGGTCTTCTCGTGGCTCTCCTCCAACCAGAGGTCGCAACCGGGTACCCGATACCCGTACCTTACCCGACACCTGGCTACCCGTATCCGGCCGGGTACGGGTACCCGTTTGCGACCCTGGTGCGGCCGGGTACGGGTACGGGTAGGCCGTGAGTCACTGGTGAGTAACCGTTTGTCACTCATTTCCCAACGTCTTGTCTCTTCTCACAATTCAAGTTCTTAGAATCAACCCACCCGCGCCTGCAACATGGCTTCATCCCAGAGGTCGCAATCAGGTACCCGATACCCGTACCCTACCCGTACCCGGCCGGGTACGGGTAGGGTACGGGTACGGCCGGGTACGGGTACCCGTTTGCGACCCTGGGGCGGCCGGGTACGGGTAAGGAATCAAAACGCCGTTTGCGACCTCTGCCTCCAACACGCCACGCGCTGATGAATAGAACTGGCTAAGCGTCACGTTGGCGGAGATGTGCGAGAGCTTCCCTAGATAAACAAAGGACGTTATTTCATTATTATTATTGTTGTGACAGACAGCACCAACATATCCCGTGTCACGTTACCCGCACCCCAATGTAACTGAGAAGAAAAGTGCGCATTAGCCAATCGATGTCTCCGCTGCTTGTTACTCCCTCTGTCCCCCGAGTAAATTCAACGCGTGCGAGATGAACGTTGATCGTGGGCATAGGACGAGAGGGGACCAGGGTTCAGCACACGGACTTCGATATGGGGGAAGGAGTTAGCGGCTTGAGCGGCTTCGAAGCAGGAGGAGGAGGAGGACGTTCCAGGAGCCATACGGCCAGCACAAGAGAAGGAGCGACCACCCCCGCCCGCGCTCACGAGTGAAGGTTGATTTGGAGACGTGGACGAGGCACGGTCGCTGAAGCAGCGGACAACATCGTGGAGAAAAAGAAGAAGAGAGAAAGGGCGAATTGATTTGGGATAAGGTGGGTGCAGGAGCGCAAGTCGATGGCAGATGTTGAGAGAGGTAAGGCAATGTGGAAATTGATCACAGGCCGTACTGTGGAGAACGTGGTCTCGCTCCAATTAAGCACGGTTTACTTATGGACGGTGCCAAGTCGAAAATAATTTCAACAAACGTGCAGTACAAGCCAAGAGTCTGCCCATGGCATTCTGCGTTCGGCTTTGGTTTTAGCTTCGAAAGCCACGGGGCTGCAATGCGGATTAAGTGGCTCTAAACACAGACACGGAACATTCATTTAAGCGACACGAAGAAGCAAAACTCATCATCCCCAGTCCGAGTCGAGTCAGAAGAAACCCTGTCAGGTCTGAGGCTATGCATTTAAATGTTGTGATTTTTTTTTTGGAATGTCGTCGACTAAAGCAGTTAAACGTCGACTGAAGCAGTCAAACGTCGAGTCTCAACTTTGCTAAATGTTCGTGCGAGAGGCCGTGCAATATTTCCCCACCAATATTAAGAGGTCAGCCAATCTGTGAACTCGGTAGCTATTTTCCCTACATACACACATATCATGTATTAAGTTACTAGCTGTACTACCCGGCTTCGCCCGGGACTTGGATCCACCACGCCCGGCCGCCTTTGTCTCCCCAGTGGCGATGTTCATACACCACAGCAGTTACTCGTTTTGAGGCTGAGTCGACCATCGATGATTGTTCATCGGATATTCTTCATCGCTGATTCTTCATCGATGGTTCTTCATCGATGATTTTTTCATCGATGATTCTTCATCGATGGTTCGTCATCGATGATTCTTCATCGGAGATTCTTCATCGATGATTCTTCATCGATGGTTCTTCATCGATGATTTTTTCATCAATGGTTCTTCATCGATGGTTCTTCATCGATGATTGTTCATCGGATATTCTTCATCGCTGATTCTTCATCGATGGTTCTTCATCGATGATTTTTTCATCGATGATTCTTCATCGATTGTTCGTCATCGATGATTCTTCATCGGAGATTCTTCATCGATGATTTTTTCATCAATGGTTCTTCATCGATGGTTCTTCATCGATGATTGTTCATCGGATATTCTTCATCGCTGATTCTTCATCGATGGTTCTTCATCGATGATTTTTTCATCGATGATTCTTCATCGATTGTTCGTCATCGATGATTCTCCATCGATGGTTCTTCATCGATGATTTTTTCATCAATGGTTCTTCATCGATGGTTCTTCATCGATGATTTTTTCATCGATGTTTCTTCATCGATGATTCTTCATCGACGATTCCTCACCGAATCCCCACTTTGTTTGACAACATATTTTCGTGACTGATCCCGTGAACGGATTTGATTCACACTTGCACGAGCTAACCCCGTGTATCGAAGTCACCTCGACAATTAAACAAACAAAAACGCCATTGCATTCAAAGTCATCATCATCGTATCCCGCACCTACGATAAGCACGGTTGGCTACGCACGGCGCGCAAGAAGTTCAACAGACGGTGCATACACAACTACGGCACATCTTGGCATTTATCGTTTATAATTAATTTGAGAACGGACTATCCGCAATGCGGGCGTAGCGGTCACGAGTCAAGGGAGAGCAAAGTGCCCAGCCCGAGTGAAAACACAAAAAAACACGAAACAAAAATCCACCTGTGACGCTAATCGTCGTGAAATACCGCAAGGGTTTCCAGCAGGGCCCCCTTTGGCATCGATTTGTTGACACGGAGCGCTTGACGCTCATCGCACACAGCCCAGGCAGGTTGATCTGTGGGAGCACAGAATTTGGTGTTGCCGTAGAGATGGTGCGAGTCGCGGCGGGAGGGGGGGGAGGCTGCTGTTGGGGGAGTTCTCTGTTGTTTGGTGAGCTGCACATCATTGTGCAGCTGTTAACCGCGGGCAGCTAGCAAGGTCGGCAGTGGCAGCCGCAGCGGTGACAGCGGTGACAGCAGTGGCAGCAGTGGCATCAGCAGCGGTGGCAGCAGAAGCAGTGGCAGCAGTGGCTGTGGCAGCAGCAGTGTCAGCAGCAGCAGTAGCAGTGGCATAGTGACAGCAGCAACAATGGAGCAGTGGCATCAGCAGCAGCAGCAGTGGCAGCAGCAGCAGTAGCAGTGGCATAGTGACAGCAGCAACAATGGAGCAGTGGCATCAGCAGCAGCAGCAGTGGCAGCAGCAGCAGCGGTGACAGCAGTGGCAGCAGCAGCAGTAGCATCAGCAGCAGTGGCAGCAGCAGCAGTGGCATCAGCAGCAGTGGCAGTGGCAGCAGCAGTGTCAGTAGTGGCAGTGGTAGCAGCAGTGGCAGCAGCAGTGGCAGTGACAGCAGTGGCAGCAGTGGCATCAGCAGCAGCAGCGGCTCCATGCGTGGTGGTGACTTCAAGGTGCATGGGGAGAGAAGACGTTCTCAATGGTCGTTGCCGTTTGCCAACGAATCTTTCTGGTGAGATCGCGTGACAAACTCTTCGGTATTCGTGTTGCTTTTATTTTTCACTTAAAGTCGTTATCCTTACAAGGGGAATTAACGGTACATTGTAAAGTACGGGTGATGTTTCCAGACTTGAATAGAGCAAAGGGACCGTAATGTGTGTATATGTTATGTGTATATATGTTATGTGGATATGTTATGTGCTGCTCGTTAGCGTTAGTGTAGCGGTCAGCGCGCTCTGCTACGAATCTGGCGACCCGGGTTCGATTCCCGCTCGCGGCCACCAGCACCAATGACGATTATTTCAACCGGTCCTGGGCCTCCCCTAGGTCGACTCGGCCTCAAACGAGTACCTGGTGCGGTGTGTAAACATCGCCACTGGGGAGACGAAAGCAGCCGGGCGTGGTGTTGGCCACCCACCCCCTCGTGTGCCGTGCCGACCTTCATAGGTGCTCGCTAACAGCACTTGCCCCTCCAGTCTGTTAACGCTATACGGGGGATATTTGTCGTCGTCCTTGTGCTGCCCATCAGATGTCACGTGAAGAACCACTTCTGAGTGCCTACTTGAGTTTGCCCATTTCAACATATTACTTTGTTAGAATGTCCGTACATTTGTTTTACTGTTGTACAGAGCAGTTCTCTGTACTCCAAGGTGACAAAACGCTGTGTGTCGTGGTGGATAATGGATTGCATGACTTGCAATCCATTATCCAATCTCGAGTTCACCGGTTCAATCTCCCGGTGTAGCCATTTGTAAACAACTATCTCTGTCCCCCCCCCCCCCCACCGTGACTCTCCACCAATCCTCAAATCTTGTAACTCAATTTTAGCCCACTTCGCAATGTGGTATCGACTGCAAACTTGGTATACTTATGTCATACTGATGACAATACTATATTCTGTCATTAAAATAAAAAATTAACCCGTTGAAACAAAGTTTTTCACTATAAATCCTTTATATGCGTGGCGGCTAGAGTCCTCTCGTCCTCTGGCTAGAGATGGCTGCCACCTATGGGTCAGATGATTGCCTGCCACCATTAAGCAATTGGTAATTAAATATAAAAAAAAAATTCCTAAAATGTTGAAAATTTTGGATTTTTTTTTTCACGAAAATAAATTGTCATGCACAACGAGTCTGTGTGCAAAATGTCAGCTCGAGTGGATCACGGGAAGTGGGTTAAAAAACGACCGGAAGATTTGCAAGGTCGTAAGCGCGCAAGCAAGCAAGCAAGTGAACTTAATATAAAGGATTTAATAAGTATAACCCGTAAAAACAAAGTTTTTCACTATAAATCCTTTATATGCGTGGCAGCGAACTTAATATAAAGGATTTAAAAAAAATATTCGCCTGTGGAGGACGCGGGGATCGATCCCGCGACCTTTGGCATGGGAAGCGAGGGCGCTACCAACTGCGCTACTCCGCCACGGCCTGTGGAGGGGTTACGCTCTGGGCTCTTACACTGTGACGTTCAGCCAAAGCCATGAATGAGTTATATTTGAATATATGTAAAATATTTTTTTTTTGCCTAAAAAGTGTAAAATTTTGGGAATTTTTGTCACGAACATTAATTGTCTGGCACAACGAGTCTGTGTGGAAAATGTCAGCTCGATTGGATCACGGGAAGTGGGTTAAAAAACGACCGAAAGATTTGCACGGTCGTAAGCAAGCAAGCACGCAAGCAAGCAAGCAAGCGAACTTAATATAAAGGATTTAAAAATATACATATTTTTACATTATTTTTGAGATGTTATGTTTCCGCTTGGGTCTAATTGTCCACGGTCAACTAACTGACGTTGGCTGTAATTGGCCACGGTCCCTTACGTTATGGCAAGCTTCGGGGCCACTTCCTGGAGTCGTGGAGTTCTTCCATTACTAGTACATTTCATAAAATCGTTAAAAAAAAGTTGTTACAAATATTATTTATTGTTGTTCTACCTGCTAAAGACAGCAGTGGCGTGAGCCAGAAATTGCAGGGCCGTGCCTTTACTTGGTGGCAGGGGGGGGGGGGGGCCTTTTGTTAACCAATTGAGCCACAATTTGTTTTGCTGTGATGGGTGGTGGAGGGTTCCTAATTACACAGATTTAGTCAGATCATTACAGGGCCGAGCTAAACATCAAATGATGAACTCAAAACATCTATTTTGAACCAGAATACCGTACAAATTTTCTTCCTGCGGGAGAATATTAAAAATAATTGATTCTTGCATCAAAATTTTTCATCCTGAATTGCAAAAGTTTTTCAAATCGCAGTGATGTGTAATGCAGTATGTAAATATGCTGCTGTAGTATTCCATGGTAAGTTAAATAGCAAAATAATAAATAGCTTACAGCCCTTGTGTCAACCCACCGCTGGATGAAGGCCTCCCTCATGCCATGTCTGATTGGTTAACCACGATTTAAAGCTTTCGTGACTGCAGGGATTCATCTTCTTGGTTCTTTCGGTAAAGTCACGTAGAAGGGAAATAATAAAAATAAAACATGATAAAATTATTTTAAAGCTTTCGTGACTGCAGGGATTCATCTTCTTGGTTCTTTCGGTAAAGTCACGTAGAAGGGAAGTAATAAAATAATAAAAATAAAACATAATAAAATAATTCTCACGACGTTCCGGCCACAACGCAAGCAGCCGTCCTCAGGTGAAGAACAGGTCTGTCGATAAGACAGAGTCTGAATGACACGTCCTAGGCTTGGAATGTCTATTTAAGCTGGGAGGGAGGAGGAAGAGCGCCTTGACAAAATAATTTGCATATCAAGAGGAATTTAGCATATTTATGGGAAATTCAGCAATGCGAATAGTGCTAATTGTGAAATGCGTGGGAGGTGGGCGGGGGGGTTTTCAAAGTCATATTATGCCCATGCATTATTCAGGATTAGCAGCATCAAAGGGAGGGGGTAGGGGTAGCAGCTACTATTAACATTCCTTCCCTTTATTAATGCATTGTGGCCGAAACGTCGTGAGAATTATTTTATTATGTTTAATTTTTATTATTGTATTATTAACCTTCTACGTGACTTTACCGAAAGAACAAACAAGATGATTAACCATGCTTCACCACGCCGGTTCCTTGCAATTGGGCCCAGGACCGGTTCAGATGTCACCTCGCCGCTGATGATAGCTATGGCTGGGAATCTAACTCGCGTCGCCAGGCTCGTAGAGCAGCGCGCTAACTCACCTACGTGCAATTGCTCCAACCGCACACGCTACAAGTCGTAGCCATCTAGCCGCGCACTGTACAGTACTCTTTACATAGTCAGGATTTGCAGTGCTTAAGGTACACCCTGACACTGGACGTGAGTATTGTAAACTGTGGTTTTAAAAATGCGTAAATCAATGTCCTGTGTGAACACTTGCAGAGACACAGAAGTTCAACACGTGGGCCTCAGACTATACAATGCAATACCTCCGTATTTCAAGACGCTGTACCGACCACGGGGAGAGAGACACGCAAACTCTAAATACACCGGCAGTCAGGGTCTGGATTGAACAACTTCAATACAATACAGCGGATAACTCCATTCCGAAAGCTTCAATTCGCTCACCTGTCCCCCAGTGTGCAGTTTTTTCTCAGCCATCAACGGCCAATTCAAGTTTCACTCCACCTTCATTCTAACAATAATACACTCACAGTGGGATGTAGTCGACTCCAGGAATAAAAAAAAAACATCAATTTGAAGAAGCGGCGGCGTGTTTTTTTTTTGCCTATTTGCGAGACCACACAGCTTTACTGTGCTCGCCAAAATTGTTCGAGATTGCCTGTGGATGCTCTTCGAGGTGGTCACTCGGTGGCCTGACAGCAAGCACAGGGCCTCCTGATTGACCCGGCCGGCCTCACGGCACTTCTCACGCTCAGCGCGTGTGGTGACAACATATGAATCCGGTCATGAACAATCCCAAGCCTCGGTGGGGGGGAGGGGGGGGAGCTCTGTGTGTGCCACAGTGGTGAGATGTTGACCACCTCGCCTGGTATACAGGAAGTCGTGGATTCGATCCCAACCCTGATGCCTGTTGTACATTTGGAGTCTGCGTGTTTCTCTCTCTCTCTTTTCCTCCCCGTGGCCGGGTGGATTTTTCTCTGGGTCTTCCAGCTTTTCCTTCCACGTTTGGAATCAACGCGCGTTTAAAGTAGTTAGCTGCTATACATTTCCACGTGATAAGCCACTTCGTTGAGCTATCATTTTTGGCCAGGCCGCTCCTGAAAATAAGCCATGTAGCTCATTGGGCCTTACATGAGTAAATAAAATAGTAGAAGTGTCAGCGCTACAGTCCAGGCCAATCCGAGTGTGACAATCGATCGTTCACAATTTACACGACTTACATGCGAATGATTTCAGATGCTGCCGCGGTCGTACCGGTTATCGGACTGCACTTCATCGCATGCCAAATCCAATATTTTGTTTCTCATCAACCTCGCCCGCCACGTGGTGTCCGGAGCACCCATCCCGGCATCCTCCCCAACTCCACTGGCGTCAATATCCCTCTCGCCCTCCCTCTGCCTTTGTGTTTACTGGCATTGTCCACCACTCACCAACCCCCCCGTCTTCTCTATCTCCCTGTGCCGCTTGCCATATTCCTCATGGCTGGGGCTTTATCCACAATTGATAGGCGGGCGCCACAATTTGTTTCTTAATGCCCTGCAAAGATTGCTCGCTGCATGCCAATTTGGTACGCGTTTTTTTTTTCATAATTTCTGACCTGGTTCACTCCTTTTCCTCCCCCCTCAACCATCCCTCCAATGCCCCACACACCCACTCCAAGGCAGCCCTTAGTTGTACTCATCAGTACTGTATTGTGCTGTATATCCCATTTGTACCGTCCTTTACGGTTGCACCCGAGTCAATAGCCGCATGGCTCACAGGGCTATACCTAAGAAATGAAACTGAAAACTGAAACTTTGCTACTGCCCCATTTGTTCTGTTTTGTATAGTTTCCACTGAATATATATGTACGATCTACAGTGCTTGTCTTGGGACTGATTGTCCTATTTGCCGACACATCTGTGTCTCTATCCACACGAAGGGCATTACGTTTATATGCCCCGCAGAGAGCATTCGTTGCATGGCCAAATCCAATTTATTTATTTTTTTGGAATTCGCAGAACTGCTGTAAAACCAGCTTTCAACGCGACGGTTCTGCTTGTGCAATAATAATTTACGACCGCGCCGGCAGCACGAGATCGCGGCACTTGTAAAGCGTGCTTTAATCGCTGGTGGATGCCTGGGATTGAGCCATCCGTGTCTGCTGAGTGCTCCGACGTGGCATTAACCCCTGGAGCTCTCCGAGACACCGTCTGCCACCCAGTAATGTCTTTGTATCCAAGTTCACGCGAGCATTCGTGGAGTGTTTACCTTGCTCGGCTGTTCTGAAAAGAGTATGCAGTGTCCTTCCATCTTATCGTGTAAATTGCACATTTGCATAAAACCAAAAAAAAATCTTTCGTCAATATTTATTTCCAATGATTGGCCAACTATCATAGTTCAAATATAAGAGCGCACACCGTTTCGTGGACAAATATTCTTAGAAATGTATAACACGCAGTTGCGTATTCTATGTTTGATGGCAGCAATACGATCGGGAGTTAAATGCGATTGTCGAGGTCTGCTGCTACCACGACAAGAGGGCTTCAGGAGAGAGAGAATGAGTTGGTGTCGTTTCTCTGCTCCTCCTCCTCTTCTTCTGTTGACGGAGTGCAGATCAAGGCCGTAGCCATGGAGTCAACATTGGGGGGGACCAAATCTTCCAGGGGGTGTGGGGCTCCCCCCCCCCCTCCCAGATAAAAAAAAAAATCTAAATTTGAAAACGAATTTCCTGCCATTTGCTGCCTAAAATATAAAAAAATCACTACCACATGGGATGGACGTTTTATTTATTTTTTACAATAATGTATAATAGTGTATCGTATTACATTGCTCTGTTTTTTTCGTTTTTACCTTTTCTTGTTTCATTGTATGTAATGGCAGAGATTAGGGATTAATAAAGTACAACCATAACCACAATCATATATACAATTCTAGTTTGTAGATATATATTGGGGAGGAGGAGGATGATGCAGCGAGGTTCAGACGCGCAAATTTCTCTTCCTCTCGTGTACAGGACACTACATTCATGATATTTTTTGTTAGTCATTCAATGCATTTACCGGACAAGTTACATTTAACACTAGAAGGTATTACTACGGTAGATTGCATTCCAAATTATTGCCTGTTCAATGCTTGAGTTGACGTATAGGGTAACGTACAGCAAAAGGATCGTGACCCAAAGTCGACTTTTCCCCAACGTGCCTCTGAGTTTCGCGAATCGCGGATTTGCCAAATTGCGGACACTTTCAAGAGCGCTATGGGCAAGGTGTTGTCGTATTTCATTTCAAATGGCTCTCAACCACTTCGTAATAAAGCTGGGTGAGCTACGCTCAATTTGCACGTGCTGTTGTTTGCACTCAGCATAATTGAAAGGCAACGTTGATCAGCTGTTGCGTGATGCTTTGAACATTTAATCAACGTCTGTTTGTTGTATTTTTATGGAAAGGATGAAAAAAATAGTATAGCCATAAAAAAAATATATAAAAGTCCCAGCTGGTCAGGTGACATGCCCATGTCAATTTGTCCACATTGTGTCGTATTGGACATGAGCGGCTCGGTCGAAATCGATAGTTAACGTCCATTGATCTGGACTCAATGTTGACATCAAATGTCTCGGCTAACTTAACCCCCACCCTGCTCTCTTTATCACTACGTCAAAATGTAACCCTCACATTGCCGGCTACTCAAGAAGGACGCTTGTGTTGCGCCCGGAACATCGTGATTTAATTTAGTTGTTTTCCTTTATTTTATTTTTTACCTACGTGACTTTACGGAAAAAAACCCCAAAGAGTAGGCTACTCAATGTTCCAACGTAACCCCACTAAAGCCCAGCAGCAGCAGCAGTATAAATCTTGCCGTACACTCCAGATGAGACTTAGAAAGCCGAAAATGGGTCCAGACTTTGCCCGTTCAAACAAATGCAAACGTTTAACCAATCCGCACTATGTCTGCAAACGATGTGCCACGATCAGTCTTAAGCGTGCCTGCAGGCTGGAAACCAATAAAAATAAAAACACTCGAGTCAAAAGTTCAATGCAGGCAGTGGTGATATCAACTATTTGAACAGCGTTTGGAAACTGAGCTGTAAACGATGTATAAGCAGTGGATGTACAAAATGTTTTATACCTTCCATTCTTTGGGAATTTCCCACTGCCATATTTGAACAGCTTTACACGTTTCGTTTGTCGTTCATCCGCCGCACCTCCGATTAGCACAGTTGGCTACCTATAGGGACTCCTCTACTTATGAACATGTTAGGTTCCAGAGGCATGGTCATAAGTCGATTTGTTCGTAAGTCCAACTTTAGGGGCCGTCCATAAATGACGTCACGCACCTAGGGGGGGGGGGTCAGACATTTGTGAAGATGTGTGACAAGGTGGGGGGGGGGGGGGGGTTTGAGAAATGTGACGTCACATCAAAATGCGCAACTTTTAATAAATATAGACAACACGTTCTACTTAATTAAATAGACTTTGTAATAAATGTTTTCTCCTGCAACATCAGAGTGCAGCGCCACATTAAATACGCACTACAACGACAATAGTTTAAAGCGATTTGAGCATGTTTTATTTTCAAAATGGAAATATGGTTTGAGCTTTGTGACGTCATATTTGAGGGGGGGTCTGACTTTTTGTGACGCCGTGTGACGATGGAGGGGGGGGGGGTCAAAAATCGTCCAAAATCGCGTGAGGTCATTTATGGACGGCCCCTAACTCCTGTCGATTCCAAACGTGTTGTACAGCATAGACACTAAACATGGCTTTTAAAGTTGTATAATATCCTGTAGATGTAGATTTCTTCACGTTCTGTCACCACCGCAATCTATTGCGCGGCAGTTGAACTTACGACTCTCGGTCCGTATTGGCAACTGGACATACGGACAGGTTTGTTCGTATCTTTGAAAGGCCGTAAGTCGAATATCTGCAAATAGAACATTCCCTGTACATGCATAGTGCAGTTGCTTCATGTGCTGTAACACGGGTACACGTTTGGTACATGCGCACCGTACCTGCTGCACGTGTGTTTGGTGCAAGGCCGTAGCCATGGAGTCAATATTGGGGGGAACCAAATCTTCCAGGGGGTCTGGGGGTCCCCCCCCAAACCCCCAGAAAAAAAAAATCTAAATTTGAAAACTAATTTCCTGCCTAAAATAAAGAAAAATTCACTAACACACAGGATGGACTTTTATTTATGTTTTACAATAATGTCTAGTAGTGTGTTGTATTACATTGCTCTGTTTTTTTTACCTTTTCTTGTTTCATTGTATGTAATGGCAGAGATTAGGGATTAATAAAGTACAACCATAACCACAATCATATAAACATACATATATTTTATAGCAATATATTGGGGGGGACATTTTGAGCATATTTGAATATCGGGGGGGGGGGATATGCCCCCCCCCAATATATATAATAATTACGGCCTTGGTTTGGTGTGTGTGTGTGTGAGTACTTGTGGTGTAAATCTGCACCAAGCAGGAGGGGTGGAAACAATTCACCCCTCCCCTGGTAAATTGGTGAATTTCTACGTTTAAAAACCTGAATTTTTATTGCGGCACTGCCGTCAATGGCAACACCCGCAGCGGCCCCAGGGGTGACGTGAATTCATTACGATGAGTTGAAAAACACAGAATCTTATGCACGCAGCAGGTGAATCGATGGATGGTTCCAACTCAACCAAACATAACCAGCGCCGGGGATTAAGCTTGCCGCTGTTAATATTTCACGTCCAAGACACTAAAACGTCACCGGTAAAAGACGAAGCTACCGTGCTATGGGTATTATGGGCAGGGCACGGTGCAGACACGCCTGTGATTCAGCGCTTTTTTGGAGGCCATGCATTGGTAGCTCAGATTCGTTGAACTCACAAACCCACTCGGCCGCAAGGTGACCGGGAGGCAGCAGCATAGCAAGTGGGTTCACGATCCATCCGTGCGAACATTTTCTCCGCCTTGATTTGAAGCTTTCGTGACTGCAGCAATCCATAACTCTTTGGTTCTTTCGGTAAAGTCACGTAGGTAGAAAATAAGCTTTAAAATCAGTCTGCCTCAGCAGCAGACCATGCTTTCCCACCTGATGACGGACGCTTGTGTTGCGCCCGAAACGTCGTGATTTATTTTATTTTATACCTACGTGACTTTACCGAAAGAACCAAAGAGTATGTTCTTCGCCGTGGATCGGTTTCTTTCCAAGTGGCGAGTAGAAGAGTGATTGAAGTGTAACTGGTCAACCCACCGTACCCAATGCAGGAGGACCCTTCTGAGTACGAAATATGCAGACTGAATTAGGCAATCCCTGGATATGTGCATGACATTCGTATTATCATAACGCAATGTATTGTTGTTCACCTTGCTGTCATTTCCCGCACCTCCGAATAACACTATTGCTTATGTTTTGTAAATTGTAAAAATTACAATACCCATTGATCATTTTTCTTACCCAGATATATTTAGCAAGAGTACTCGTGAATCTCAATGTCACTCATTTCAGTGACGGATGTGAATGGTTTTATTCTGCACACACCTGTGGAAGAAAACTCAACCTCAATGCTGTCCAATTTTTTTTTCTCTTCCAGGCACCATCGGCTTACCCGGAACGGCAGAAGATGCACCCGAGCGACGCGTCTGAGAGCAAACGAATGATTATGAACGACAGTGTCAGCGCCGAGAACAAGTGCTTGTACAACGAGGACATTCTTTCAAATATAATGCCTCCCGTACTCTTGCTGGAGTTTGTCTTCGGCCTGATGGGCAACCTGTTCACCATCTGGATCACCTGGTGGCACATCAAGGTGTGGAGCGGCTTCACCGTCTACCTCTTCAACCTGGCCCTTGCCGACTTGCTCTTCGTCGTCCAGCTCCCGCTGAGGATCGCCTACCACTTGCGCGTCAACGACTGGATCCTGGGAGAATTTTCGTGCGACCTCATGATAACGCTCTTCTACACCAACATGTACGGCAGCATCTACTTTCTCACCTGCATCAGCGTCGAGAGGTGGCAGGCGATCGATAGGCCCCTGCACTCGCTGGCCAGAAAATCGCCGGGCCGTGCCACGATCATAAGCCTGGCAATGTGGGCCTTGGCTATTATACCTCAGATAGGGATGCCGTTAATCTTTGACCTCATTCACGACAGTAGCAACAAAACCAATTGCCTCAGCTTCAACCAAGAAGGCGTCATGCTAGGCTTCGGAATTTGGAATACCGTGGAAGTGATCATCGGATTCCTCATTCCGTTCATCATCATCATCTTTGTCCAAATAAAAATCACCCACAAGCTGTTGTGCCCAAGCATGAACCCTGGACTGGAGCAGATGCGAAAGAGAGCTTCGCGTTTGATGATCATAATCCTCGTCATTTTTGCCACCTGCTTCGTCCCCATTCACATCTTCCGCGTTTTCCTCGTGGCGGCGAAACTTTACCTGCCCAAAAACTGCGGCCTGAACCAGTTGGCCTTCGAGGGCGTCTACTGGAGCCTGCTGCTTTCCAGCTGCAACTGCTTCATGGATCCGCTCATCCTCTTCGCATCAGGCAACCGCTTTCGCAGGGCGGCCGCGTTGGCGGTGAGCGCGTGCGTGGGGCGGACGCGCGGCGCCGCGAAGGGACGAACGACGTCGTCGACAATAAACATGCACAGCCTCGAGGCGAAGGAAAACGAAAGCGGCCATCAAGGCGTGCTGGGTTGTTGATGAGGCCGTCGGTGTCGACGGATTCTAGCGCCCAACGCAGTGTGCGGGCGGAGGCAGGGATGCTGGCGATGGGCCGTCACGTCTGGGCAAAACGGCATACCGAGGGAAGGTGTAAATGCGTCATTAAACCCGCCACCACCCGACACAACCAAGTAGTAAGGTTTGTCACGTAAGCAGAACATGCCAATTTGTTACTAGTACAAATCTGGCTGTTGCCTGATGAAGCTAGTTGTAATTACTGGCGAAACGTCGTACTCAGAATGTAAATGCTGTGGGTTTGCTTTCCAACACACCGGCGTGCTGTACTAGTAACGAATTGGCATGTTCTGTTTACGTGACAAACCTTACTAATTGTCTGTGTCGGGTGGTTGCGGTTTAACGACACGTTTAGATTTACACGATCTAACCCAAAAAACCTATATTATAGATGGTATTGTTCGCGACAGCCTACCACGTGTTAAACTGAGGAAAGGTGGTGGGAGAACCTTGCGGGAATAAAAAGGCGACGTTTCGAGGTGGATTCACGACGAATGACTGTAAGCGAAGACAAAGGGTGATACGTTTGTGTGCAAAACTCGGGTGAAATCGTTATGCACAGCCAACGCTAATAGGTGTGACTCTAAAGGGCAAAACTGGTGTAAAGTTATTCGCCTGGCATACGAATACTACTCACTATTAATGTATTAATTGTGCTATTTATTTGGGGGGGGGGGGGGGGGTAGGGCGTTAGACCCTTAGAATACTACATCATTTGTATTGCCCCATCAAATTTGGTGGATTTACTTGCTCTTCATGATTGCTAGCACTAGGCTTGGATCACTCCTCAATGTTGACTTGCGCTGCCTTCTAAACCCACTGCAAAATGCACTGAAAAATTATCTGCGGATTTTCAGTGCGCTATCTGCGATTCCTTCTGGAACTTTTCACTGAATGCTTCGAATTATAAATGTTGGATTGGTTTAGTGAATTGATCCTGGACAAAGATAATCCCTCGACTCGAGATGAAGACCGAATAGTGGGGCAGAGGCTGTAGCAGCTCCACCAGGAACTCTTGGCTGAGACAGCGGCTCTGAAATCTGCTACTACATCTTGTTTAGAAATTTGATTCCACCAACAGAAGCAACTGAGAAACATGAATTGGAGATCATGGAGTTTTTTGAAGAGGCTGATTCTCTACAGAGCTCTGATAAAGTTCTGGAAAGATGCCTGGAAGCAGCTGAGGAAACTATCGAGAGACTGCATTCACTGATCGCACCAAGCCCAACTTAAACTTTTTCAGCTTCCTGAGGGAGCAGAAGGGAAAAACTTCTTCTAAAGCAGAAAGGTTCTTCATAAAAACATCAACTAGCTCTGATGCCACGGCTTTGGCTGTCGTCGAAAAACCGATGTCATCAGTCCCCCTTGTGTGCGCCTTCTTCTTACCATTTTGAGGGCGAGGTCATGGGTCAAGTGATGTGCTCCAAATCGTGTGGAAGGCCAAGGAAGCCTGACTCTCGCTTAAGGACGGCAAGCTCTTTTTGTTGTTCCTCGTGTAATAAGAGCCTATGTCCGGCTCACGTGGTGATCGGCTCTGTCAGTCCCGCTTTACAGCCAATGGGGGGAGAGCCTGGGAGCATGGCCTCGGCGTGATCACGGGATGTCAGCTAGGGTGATTGGTTCTGCTGGTCTTGGCCTCAGCCAATGGGAAGACAAGTAAGGGGCGTGGTCCCGGGAGTTGATGGGGAATCTGGAACATTCGGCGCAGGCTATTAAGGATTGGCTGTAATGTACCACGTGACCCAGGCGTTAAATAAGGGGAGAGATCAGAGACACGTGGTCAGACACGGAACGAAGAGGTTTATTACACTCGCATTGATCCTTTGGGCTCGGCTAAGTGGACAGCATTGCAGCCCTTTCATGGATTTCTGCCGAAGGTGTAAGGTGTCATAAAGTCAGTTACTGTGTCCAGATTAACTTTGAGTCTGTGTTAATCGGAAGCGCCACCATTGACCGATCCTCCGCTGTGGTAAAAGCTGTATCAGAGATTGAAGATCTACTGCAGTGCTCTTCGCAGTCAAGAATGTCTCCCAGCTCATTTTGTTTCGTCCGAAACAAAATGGCATGGAAGATCAGTCTTCTTGTCCAAGGTGGGACATGCTGGATAATCTTCCAGGCCTTGGGTACATTCACACAGTCAATCTACTGGATTTACTGTATGGTGAGGACAACATTTTCTTCTGATACGACGTGAGGATGTTGTTAGAGGCCATCACTCTTTTGGCACCACCTTTACAATCTCCATCTGCTGCGTGGCTGCTTACTTGCTTCACTCTTATCTTCGGAGCTTTCATTATTTTTCTGTCTGAACCTACCATGCTGTGAGAATGGAAGCAAAATCTTCACTGGAGCAACTCATACTGTCAGAATCCAGTTACAAGGCTTGGTGCCACTATGGACAGCGTGATTCGCCAATAGACTCACGAAATCCGTCCACGAACATTTGCAGACTCATCACCTTTATCCCATGTCATTTAAATTATTTACCTTATCTTCAAATAAGCACGTTACCATTACCCCCATAACCTATCTCATATGCCTATCTATGATTCCCCAAGACTTTGGAGTCTATTGGAAACTTGTGTGCTCGTTGTTTTTGCAGAATAGATTAGGAAATATATTATAGAGCCGGAGCGATAAAAAAATCACAAATAGTTCATGCAAAAAAACACATCAGAGTAAAAACAAGTGAAAAGATAATCGGGCGAATAAAATAGAACAAAAGATACCACATATCAATGGCAGACGGGCATGACTATTACGGGGACAAAACAACGAGCCACACACACACACAATTGGGCGACAGATGGTCAACTGAGAGTCCAAGTGCCAGCAGATTCTGGGGGAAATCCAGATGCGCAATGGGATGCAAAAACACTGGCCTGGGCCAACCATCCTAACACCCCGCGCAGCCCCAGAGGTCGCGACCGGGTACCCGATACCCGTACCCGTACCCTACCCGATACCCGGCTACCCGTACCCGGCCGGATACGGGTACGGGTACCCGTTTGCGACCCTGGTGCGGCCGGGTACGGGTAGGCAGTGAGTCACTGGTGAGTAACCATTTGTCACTCATTTCGGGTAGGGTACGGGTACGGGTAGGGAACGGGTACCCGTACCCAGCCGGGTACGGGTACGGGTACCCGTTTGCGACCCTGGTGCGGCCGGGTACGGGTACCCGTTTGCGACCCTGGTGCGGCCGGGTACGGGTAAGGAAACAAAACCCGTTTGCGACCTCTGCGCAGCCGCCACCACCCACGACGCATGCCGCCGTAAAAAGCCCCAGGAGAATCCCACACCGCGATTAAACGGTGCACAGGACCACGAGAGTCTCCTCACGTCATGTTGTCATGGTGGCTAGGTCCCCACGTGCTGTGATGTTGTAGTGGTAAGGGCCCCGGACAGATGATAGAGGAGGCAGCTGGGGAGGGTGGATGGGGGGTTGTCAGGAAAATGCTAGGCTGTAAGTAGGCCGAAAGGCCCAATGCAGAGACAATGATTACCCAATGAATGTATGTGTGTTGAACTTCTTTCGCACCGTACCTAGCCAGCCGTGCTAATCGAAGGTGCGTAACTAAAAGGGGAAAGGTAAAATAGTGTCAGATATTTAGTAAAGGCAGCAGAGCAAGAAGTTTAACCAATCGACTACAACTCAACAAGGGCAGATGCAGGAAGGTAGCAAAATGCAGATGTGCCCTAATAAGCGGCCAATTCCACTGGTGTATATTTTGACTTAAAGCTTTCGTGACTGCAGAAATTTATATTCTTGGGTCTTTCGGTAAAGTCACGTAGATAGGTTCAAATAAAATAACACAAAATAAGAAAAAATTACAACGTTTCGATCGCAACACAAGCGGTCGTCTTCAGGAAAAGGAAGTCGACCGCTTTTGTTTCCTGAAGACGACCACTTTTGTTACGATTGAAACGTCGTAGTTTTTTGTTATTTTTAGTTATTTTCTTTGAACCTATCTACGTGACTTTATCGAAAGACCCAGGAATATGATGTATATTTATTATCTTAACTACTTGGTGGGTTTTCCTTATCTCAAGAAAATCATTATACTAGCTTAGCAACATTGGGGACCTGTAAATATTCACATGCGATAGTCAGGGGAATGTTTATACAAGACCCAATTACTATTGTCTATTCCGGTGAGAGTTAGTGTGTCGGTGTTGTGTGCATATTTTTTTTATTTTATTTGCCTTTTCTTGGATCATCAGAAGCCTGTTGAATGTTTTGTTTGTTTGATTTTGTTCAGTGAATCTACTTGTGGAGGAAATGGACGGAGACTTGTTTTCTCTTTTTATATAATTATTTTTAAAAAGTTCACCTGGAAAAAAATCCCCTGAGGCAGAACGTCTCATTTGAGACATTCGTGGAAGGTACCTTAAAAATGCAAGCAAATTGTTATTTTACAAGGGCGTCCAGGGTGTGTCGATTGACGCATACAAGGCAAACGCGTAACAAACATAACGTGTACACACGTTTTAAAATGTGCCAGTTCTGTTCGACCCACTGGCTAACGTTTGTTTTTTAAATTTTGCCCCACTTATTTGCTTTCAAACATACTATTGCTTGATACAAGATCCCGCCCATTCAAGCACTTATTTTCAATCACAGTTTGTGGCCTACGGCTGGCTTTTGTGTTCACATACAAACTCTTTTACTCTCTGTCCCTTATGGATAAAGATGAGGAATACAATACCTCATCATATTTCCCTGAACCAACAAGCATGGCCATGGTCTGTCTCAATATTAACGACTTGAACCATCCCATAATATGATAAACTACCGTCGCCCCGTATGAATAGACTCGGGGGTAGATATTGACTTTCTTCCACACTCTCATTTCACCTTGTTTGATGTCGTCTTTGGGCCGGTCAGGCTTACTACCATCCGTCCCCGTGCCGTTAACAGTCAAGATAGGACTCAATTTTTGACCGACAGACGAAACTGATTCCAGACGTGCTCTCTATGATTCTGCTCCTCAACGACAACCATATGTTACGTAATTCATTTCTAGGTAAATATTTTCAAAGCAATCCCCCCCCCCCCTCCTTTGTGGCACTGCAATGCTTGAAGAAATCACTTGTCTTCTCCTCAAACACCTTTCAGACGACGCATCGATAAATGTACCTAGACGGCCATTTAGGAATGTGGCAAATAATTTAGGTCGTAAGAGCCCCAAAGGCGGTGGAATTATCTGCCTCGATCTGTGAGGGAGGCACCCTTGCCTGTCGCTGTTGAAGTCAAGATCACAAACATTCGGATAACTTCGCTCGCACGCTTTCATGGAGTTCATCAACTTGCTTTCACCGTTTCTTATCAGTTGTTGTTGTTGTTCTACACACGGGCGTTGCTTGTTGTATATCAATGTATTTATTGTGCTCGTATTGTACAGTGCTTTCAGATGTTGCTATTTGCAGAGCTTTTGTATTTATAATAAGATAAACTTAAAATATATATATCAATTGCATTTTTTATGAAATTACTTATTACGTGTTCACTTTTCGAAATAAGATTTTTTTACACGATTGTAATTTTTTTTCTGTGCAGCAATTTTAAGAGATTTTATTGCGAATTGGGCAATATATAAATGTATAAGGATTGGTTGATTGACCAAAGTGTAACGTTTGGCTTAAAAATGCGTCGACTGACAGCTGTGAAATGAGTGGGCACTCCTAATTGAGGGTGAAAATGAGCCACTACAAAATATTACCTGGGGCCCTCTTTAGAAGTCAATTACTTTCCCCGAGGTTACTAGAACACTGATGAAGACGTGTTTTCTTCCCCCCTTTTCTGCGGTCGTTGACACTTGTGGGGTGAGATAGTAATCACCTCGCCTGGTATGCAGGAGGCCGTGAGTTCGATCCCGACCCTGACGCCTGTATTGGGCTGCAATAAATGTCCACGCAATGACGATAAGCCACTTCGTTGAGCTATCATTTGTGGCCAGGTCGCTTCTGAAAAGAGTTATGTAGCTCAGTGGGCATTACCTGGTAAAATAAAAAAGAGTTTAGTTTTAGTTTGTTCCCTGGACAGGGGTTTTGGGGCTTAATCCCTGCTTGAACACATCAGTTCCAAGCACCACAGCACACGTTATAACAAGCAGCTGTAGAATGTGTGAATATATTGTGTTACTTCTCTCCCATGTTGTGTTTGGGAATGTGTTCGTGTACTTGTTGATGTTTGGGATTTCCGTGGCTTCGATTGGAATGTCATGCTCAGATCAAGATCGACCCTATTTTTTTCTCCATTACAGTAGCAATATTGTGTAGTTGTTGTAGTAGTACTAATAGTTTTTGTGAGATACTGATGCAAGAAACTCTGTCTCAAATGTTGTAATTTGTCTCGGTTCCAGATGTTTGCTAATCTGATGAGATGATGTGACGTGGTGTTCTATGTGTGTATTCCTTTCGGCTGCTTCACGTTTGCTCTGTGCGTTGTGTCCACTTTGAGTCTCTGCTCACGACTGTTGCTGCTGGAAATCTATGAAATAAAGAAAACATTGTAATTTGTGAAGCTTGCCAATGGACTTGATGGAGAATTCTTATCGTTTAGGCCACGTATCACTAAGCAGGGTACAGAGTACAAATAGAATTATAAGTTGAATAAAGCACACATTTAACAAATAAGATGCAAGGCATTTCAAAAAGGCACGTAAAATGTACCCTAATTACTCTGGTTGTCAAATATAAACACATTCCTGCGGAGGGAGCTGGTAGAAATGTTGGGTTGCTCGGTCAATGGCCAGGGTCAACGGCGGCGTGGTGTATTCCGCAAATATGGCCGACTGTGAGGGCGGGCACAAGCCGGCGTGAGTAGGTTAAACGTTGAGTTTTATAAGGGCACCATGGGGTGACCAGCCCCTCCCCACCCAGCTCCACCCCACCCTCCCCTCCCCACCCAGTACCTCCCCATCCTCCCCTCTCCACCCAGCACCACCCCTCCCATTTTTGGATGCACGACGGACGGACGGATACAATAATCCCCTGTGGGCTGGTGGAACCAGGTGGTTCCTACCAGTACAAGCTGAAATGTGCACACGCCAGCATCGAGAGGTGCCCGCTGAGAAAACCAAGTGAGATTAGGAAAAAAGGAAGGCATGAACCGGGGAACCACCACAAACTAGAGACATATTGACCGCGAAGGAACGAAATAAAATAGATACGCATACAATATACCGTATCTCCTGCACACATGTCCCTCTCCGTAAAAAAAAAACAAAGTTTAAGTACTCTTTACACAACTCATTGGTCCCATGGCATGGAAGGACAAGCAAATGCAGGACCGGTATTGACGTACTGTCGGCCCTGTTTGAATCAACGCTGATGAACTGCTAAATGATAACGGCAAGGGGCCCTCTATTGAACGTGGCTCCTAAGTTTGACGCAAAATTAATGAGAGCGTGCTTGGGCGTGACGACCCTTCGTGGCTGGAGGGGATGAAGGCTGATGGGCATGCATGTATGTTGAACTTCTTTCGCACCGTACGTAGCCAACCGTGCATCTTTTCGGAGGTGCGAGAAATGAGATCAGCCCCACGTGCAGGGCATGGGAAGTGGCGGTATGGCCATGAGGAATGGTGTCGACATGGGAAGGCCATCATCGCGTAGTGGATGGAGAACGACGGATGCCTTGATTTTCAAAACGCAGTACTGTAGTCTAAGTTATGTTGACTAAAATAAGGATTTTTCCTTATTTTAAAATAAGGATTTTTCCTTATTTTAGTAAAACAAGGAAAACCTCGCATGAATATAATTTTATTCATACACCCTACTCACTACAAACACACAAAAAACATACTCTATGTGGAGATATACTACTGTAATTAAGATAGAATATCTCGTGACCTCACACAATGTTTTAACTGTTGAAATTGTCAGGGGGTAGGGCAGTTTTTTAAAAAAAATTGCATTAAATTGTGTTGATTAAAATGTTTATTTTAAGTGCACAACACTTGTGGCGACAATGTCAAAATGCAAAGGAATTTTTCGATTTATAATATGCAAAATTCCTCTTGATATGCAAATCCCTTTGTCAAGGCGCTCTTCCCCCTCCAACCCAGCTTAAATATACGCTGCCAAGCGTGGTGGTGTTTCATTCAGACGCTGTCTTTCCGACAGACCTGTTCTTCACCTGAGGACGGCTGCTTGCGTTGTGGCCGAAACGTCGTGAGAATTATTTTATTATGTTTTATATTTATTATTTCATTATTTCCCTTCTACGTGACTTTACCGAAAGAACCAAGAAGATGCAAAGGAATATTTGTAGGATTTAGGATGAGTTCGTACGTAGTCAACAAGACCAGCGAGTGCACGTGGGGCTTCAGCTGCCTGACAAATTCTTCACAAAGTTCTATGAAGGGACGCCACCTGCTGTCAAATGATCATTAAGGGACTCCCAGCGACCTACGGTAACGATGAAACACTTGATTTATCGCCTTTGGTTACAGCAGCTGTGAATGATTTTTATAATAAATAATCACATTTATAAAGCGTCTTTCTATGCATTACTCAAGGCGCTATATGCAATGTCGTCGGCCAAGGTGGGAGGAGAAAACACGCGCAAGACAACACGAAGCGAGCGAAATTAGAGGAAAGAGAAGATAGATGCGTCCTGAGACGGAGTTGTTTAAGGGGCATAATGACGTCACGCGATTTGGACGATTTTTTACCCCCCCCCCCTTCGTCACACGGCGTCACAAAAAGTCAGACCCCCTCTCAAATATGACGTCACAAAGCTCTGCCCCCCCCCCCCAAAAAAAAAACATGCTTCAAATCGCTTTAAACTATTGTCATTGTAGTGCGTAGTTAATGTGGCGCTGCACTCTGATGTTGTAGGAGAAAACATTTATTAAAAGTCTATTTAATCGAGTAGAACGTGTTGTCTGTATTTACTTAAAGTTGCGCAATTTTACGTGACGTCACATTTCTCAACACCCCCCTCCCCTCGTTACACATCGTCACAAATATCTGACCCCCACCCCCCCCCCCAGGTGCGTGACGTCATTTATGAACTGCATCAAAGGATTTTCGACTCGTGGTGTCACCACCACACGTTGCTGCATCTAAGGCGACTTCTGATCGAGAGCCCTGCAGCTCACTCAAGGGCAACAGCGACATTGTATAAGACATCGTCAGAGTGTTATATGAGGACCGGTGCGTTATGCTGCAACCGGTGTGCCGCTAATACGTCCAAATGCATGTTCGGAAAGCGTTAGAGAATCTGCGTATGCTTTTCTGTCTTGTTTTGACATTGAATGCATGCCAATTTAAAGAGAAAACGGGAATCTTCCATCTGAATAAAAAACTATGTCGTGCAAAACAGCCGACCGTGAGCGTCAACACACTTAGGCCTCAACAAAAATAATTTGATTGGGCCAATTCATTAATTTCTCTTCACCGAGACACCCTTATTTGAGTCATTTTTTTTAATTAACCGGGCATAAAGGACCCATGGAGGTTCATTTGTTTTGTGATCGGATGTACTCCACTGGATTAGGTGAAAGCCGATTGAGTTGCATAATCTCTTGATGAATGTTCTTTCTGTAAGATGACCACATCGAAACATCTTAATACGAACTGGTTCAACTATCGCAAAGACCCTCCTGAAAATAAAAAAAAATAAACGACGTTTTTGAGGCTCAGCCCAGACATACTTGGCTAAATAAGTCCATCACCGTCATCAGCCATGGGCAATCCACCGCTGGATAAAGGGGGCTCAGGCCACAGCCATCTCTCAAGTTCAAGTTCATTTATTAGGTATAGCCCTGTGAGCCATTCGGCTCTTGAATCGGGTGCAATCGCAACAAACAAAAAACAAAAACACGAACAAAAAAAAAACATCTTAAAGTGAATATGTGACTGAGTGCAAACAGAAAATCCAAGAAAAGACAGCAAAATATTGCAGACTATGCAGTGTAATAATATTGACGACTGTGCAGTGTAATAATCCACGTAGCACCAACACACGAGTTTATTTCGACGCTCCGTCTCTTTGTTGGGCGGTCCGTTCCTTGGCCGCCACTGCATCACGAATCTTGACCACGAGCCATCATCCCTTTAATATTCTTGGTTCTTTCGGTAAAGTCACGTAGAATATAAAATATAAAACAATAAATATATAAAACAATACAATTCTCAGTTGTGGATTTCACACCTGATGATGATTGCTTGTGTTGCAGTCGAAACGTCGTGAGAATTGTATTGTTTTATATATTTTTTATTTTATTATTTCTCTTCTACGTGACTTTACCGAAAGAACCAAGAACATGAATCCCTGCAGTCACGAAAGCTTTAAATAAAAAATCATCCCTTTTGGCAACCTATCCTGCCCAATCCCCAATTTACATTTCTTAACGGTTTCAATGATCACATTAATCTTGCGTGTGTTCTCTAATCCCACGTGTGACTCTTCTCGTCCATCATTGTAAGTCCAAACATCAATCTCTCTGTGCTTAGTTGCACACAGTTCAGATATTGTGTTCTATTTTTTTGCGTTTTGTTTATGTTTCTTGAACCACGTCATAGCAAGTCGTGCACACTGACGAATTACGTTCTTGCTTCGACCCAAGGTTTTTGTTATATTCCATACCAGCCTCAAAGTGATGACGTAAAAAGGTGGACAAGAGCAGGTTTGAGAGCTTTTGAAACGCTGAGCGTGACAATGGTAAAAGGAGTTTCCGTGTATAAGAGATTCAATCCTAGTTTGCGTCCCACGGTGGTGATAATGTTAACTATCTCACCTGGTATACAAGAGGTCGTGGGTTCGATCCCGACCCTGACGCCTGCTGCTGTATATTATGAGATTGCATGTCTCTCTCCCCGTGGTCACGTGGGTTATTCTCCGGGTCTTCCGGTTTTTCCCTCCGCATTCAAGTATATGGGTTTCGAGCATTTGGATGCTGCTATAAACATCCACGTGGTAAGCCACTTCCTTGAGCTATCATTTGTGGCCAGGTCGCTACTTAAAAAGAGCTACATACTGTTGCTCAGTGGGTCTTATCTGGTAAGATAAAGTAAAAATTGCGAAGAAAATGTGTAAAATTCTGGAGGAGCAGCTGATCCATCCCCAGCATCGCCTCGGTTTCTGACATGGACACAGTCGCAGCATTTATTTCCTGGAAAACCTAACCGCTGCAATTGTAACAGTATTTAGCTAGAAGCCCTCAAAACACTGAATTGCCACATCCATGCCACGTCCAGAAGGGACACGCAAAAGAATGAGGATGTTTCCAAAAAAGCAATTAGTTGGGAATGCGATTTTTATCATTTCCTGAGGGTCAATTAGTGGCTAAAAGCCCTTAGCAGTGTAAGAAGAGCCATTCAAGCTTCATATGCTTTCCAGATTATCCAGATTAACATATCCAAGAAGCCATTCATGGTACAAATGCTCAACCGTAGCCATGTAAATAGACCTCAGTCCCTCTTCATGAAATGAAAATATTAGTTGTAAAGAATTAGTGGGACCAGTTACCTGAACACACGGGAACGTGAAATTTATTTACGTTTTGCTTGAATACTCGGTTACAGGAGAGAAAATGGTTTCCAAGCCAAATCCTTTGACACAAATGTGTTTGTTTCTTGGTGACATCCCAATAAATGTAAATTTATTTTGTGTTTCGATTTAAAGCTTTCGTGACTGCAGCGATTCATCTTCTTGGTTCTCTCGGTAAAGTCACGTAGAAGGGAAATAATAAAATGATAAAAATAAAACATAATAAAATAATTCTCACGACGTTTCGGCCACAACGCAAGCAGCCGTCCTCAGGTCTGTCTTTCCGACAGACCTGTTCTTTTCACCTGAGGACGGCTGCTTGCGTTGTGGCCGAAACGTCGTGAGAATTATTTCATTATGTTTTATTTTTATTATTTCATTATTTCCCATCTATGTGACTTCACCGAAAGAACCAAGAAGATTATTTTGTGTTGTTATGGAACTTTAAACTGTTATCAATGTTGTATAAAGTAAGGGCAAAAGGTATGTTTTATTTGTTTGAGGACGCTGAGTGTCACAGGAGTCAGAGCAGTAGCCTGGCGCTTCTGAGATCCTCGGACACAGAACACAGAGCATGCTCTGGTGGTATCACAGCGAACAGCATGGTGATGTGATACCACACAGCACAAAGGGGCCGTCCATAAATGACGTCACGCACCTAGTGGGGGGGGGGGGGGGGTTCAGACATTTGTGACGATGTGTGACGAGGGGAAGGGGTTGAGAAATGTGACGTCACATCAAAATGCGCAACTTTAAATAAATACAGACAACACGTTCTACTTGATTAAATCGACTTTCTAATAAATGTTATCTCATACAATATCAGAGTGCAGCGCCACATTAAATACGCACTACAATGATAATAGTTAAAAGCGATTTGAAATATATTTTTTTTTTTGGGGGGGGGTCTGACTTTTTGTGACGTCGTGTGACGAAGGGGGAGGGGGGGTCAAAATCGTCCAAAATCGCGTGACGTCATTTATGGACGGCCCCAAAGCACACTGGCTCACGTTCCCTCAACCCCAATCCTATTCCATTCCCACACTTTTTGACTAACACCACACCGTGAAACAGGGACCTTCAAATACAATCTAAAAAAAACACGTGAATCGTTACACAAGTTTCGATTTTCATCTTCTTGGTTCTTTCGGTAAAGTCACGTAGAATGGAAATAATAAAATAATAAAAACATAATGCAATAATATAATATAATAACATAATATAATATAAAATAATATAATAATATTTTATTTTATTATGTTTTTATTATTTTATTATTTCCATTCTACGTGACTTTACCGAAAGGACCAAGAAGACGTTACACAAGTGTTATGATGATTCCATTATAACCTTAGCAGTCAAACATTAACAACAGTGGCAACCTCGATTGAGGAAGCTATCAGTCTTGTCTTGCAGTGTACCGTACGAGAGTGTAGTGCGAAGATTGTGGTTGTAAAAAAAAAACTTGGAAGTGTTAGGAGCAGTCGTGCTTTTTCACTGAGCTCCACGGGGAAATCAAACGGGTGTGTCGTGTTTCTCATTTTCCGCGGTTAATGCCATCGTACTCCTGTGCGCCATTGCTCTCACACGAGTTGCCTCATCCAGCTTCAAGCTGCCAAAAGGCCCCACGGTCTCGTAGCCGGGCAGCGATTGGGTATGAAATATTCTTAGGTTTTTTCGGTAAAGTCACGTAGGTAAAAAAATTAAATTAATAAAAGTAAAATAAAAATAAAATAAAAATCACGACGTTTCGGAGGCAACACAAGCTTCCGTCTTCAGGTGGAACCGTCACAGCACGATAGCTGTATCAAGTGCTGATACAGCTATTGTGCTGTGACGGTTCCAAGTGATACAGCTATCGTGCTGTGACGGTTCCACTTGAAGACGGAAGCTTGTGTTGCCTCCGAAACGTCGTGATTTTTATTTTATTTTTTATTTTACTTTTATTAATTTTATTTTTTTACCTACGTGACTTTACCGGAAAAAAACCTAACAATATGAATCCTTGCAGTCACGAAAGCTTCAAATCTAGATTGGGTATGAAATGTCAACGATCCTCCAGTTCAATTCGTGCTGCCACCGATCAGAGCTGCGTACGTCAAACGCATGACCCGCAGCGCAGCCAGGGGCAAATCTGATTGTAATTTCTACGATGAGTTTGTGGAAAAATTGTGGGCAGACAAAGTGTGTGCAAAAAAAAATGCCCTCCCTTACTTTTTAACCGTGGCCGATCGAATCGAAGAAATTTGGTCGTATCCAAACACTTCCGAGAAATCATCACATCTGCAGGTGCCAAAGAGCAGGCGGAATAACTGGAGCAATGTTTGGGCCAACCGTACTCATCTTCTGCTCACTTGCCTCCGGTATTCACATTTCTCTGCCGGTGGCAGCTCCCCGAAGGTGCCTGAATCCAGAAGCCCTGCTTCGTGGATCGTGGGCGCTGGGAACCACAACACCAGCAGGAACATTTGTGGCCTAATAGCTCGACATATACAGAAGCTTCCCTTTGGAAAATGAAGGTGCAGCCCTTGACTCGTCATCTTTGGGTGGCGGCAGTGGTTCGCACCAGTGGCGGCTCCTGCAAAATCTCTCAGGGGGGGCAAATGTCTGGATGATTGATAAGGATAAGGTCCACCCATACAATGGATAAATTAACAGCTTAAGCATGTAAAGGCAACTTCACTTCTTTAATATTAATGAAAAATAAAGTGACTCTTACAATACATCTTGTTTGTTTCTATCTCACTATTATTACAATCCACTTAGTTTCTTTTATTAAAGATTCCACTAGGTGGCGACAAATAACATTGTTGACTGAAACGTGCTTACGTATGATGACGTAAGCACGTTAGTGCGAGCCCTCCCGGAAGCCATAGAGAATGCATTGCAGCGCCCCCCGTTCGAAAAAAAACATCTTTGAATGTAAGTCTATGGGACCACTCGGGGCGATTCTCAGCCGGAGTGAAATCGCCCAAAAAGAGGCGGTACTCCACAGAACGTGACATGACGCTGATTGGACTATATCCAGAGGCACAGTAACGGCTGAGATTGGTGGTGCGTCGCCCAATCGCCCTAATGAAGAAACCGCCCCTGGTTCGCACGCTGTGCTGCGCGGCGAACCCGGCGGATCCGAGTTGAATTCCCGAACACGTGTTACGAGTGATATCTCGCACCGGTCTCAGGGGGACTTCCCTTTTCACCGGCAGAGGTGTGGACTCGAGTCATGTGACTTGGACTCGAGTCAGACTCGAGTCATGAATTTGATGACTTGCGACTCGACTTGGACTTGCATAACAATGACTTTGTCCCACCTATGAGATGTGGACTCGAGTCATGTGACTTGGACTCGAGTCAGACTCGAGTCATGAATTTGATGACTTGCGACTCGACTTGGACTTGCATAACAATGACTTTGTCCCACCTCTGTTCACCGGCACACGCTGACTCGTGCGGCGAGGTATAACCAAACAACTCCCATGGGCCGAAACGACACGGGGAGTCCTTCATCCACCGGTGGGTTGGGAAAGGACTCAAGAAAAATTGTGATTTTGGCTCAAGCTGTGGAAACACGCGGAACACTTTTGCAAGTTGAAACGTGGGCCCAGTGAGGTAGCAAGCAGCAGAGGTTCATATTCCATGCTAATGCCTCCCTGAATAATTGCAAAGTCTCGCAACAGCTTGCGAAACATATTTCTTCCCACACTTCATATTAACAGTGAAATAAATAGATAGCGCGGGGGCTATTTATTTTGAAAATATTCCCATTCCAGCTACTGCAATGTTTTATTTATTTGGAGTTTGCATGTATCCCCCCCATGGTGGCGTGGAATTTTCTCCCGTTCTTTCGGTTTTCCCCGCCACATTTAGAAACATATCACGTGTAGAGTATTTGGCTGCTATAAATGTCCACACGATGATAAGCCACTTTGTTGAGCGATCATTTGTGGCGTCTGAAAAAAAGCTACGTAGCTCAGTGAGCCTTAGCTGGTACAATAAACACAACTGATGAGTTTAGTGTTTTATATAACTCTGCATTGGACTGGATTGCCCGCACTATGCTAGATACCACTATTTTCCACCAGAATGACTGGGACGGTCTCAATAAATACATCTTAAAGCGCCACTGGCTGACTGGAACACGCAGAGTAAAGTGGCACAAACACAGATGCTCCCGGATGATGTCACTTACATCAACCGACGACAATACTGCACTTTAATTTGATATATATATTTTTGGATTGCGACTACGTCCTGCCATTGGGCAGAGAAGTAAAGAGTGAAATTGTGATTTCAGAGCTGGATTTCTTTTTTTTTTCATCACAGAATTGTTGAGACAGTTGGCGAAGACACAGTTTCAGTTTCATTTATTTGGTATAGCCCTGTGAGCCGTTCGGCTCTTGAATCGGGTGCAAACGCAACAAACAAAAGACAAAAACATGAACATAAAAACATCTTAAAGTGACTATGTGCAAACAGAAAATCCGGTGAAAAACATGTAATGTAATACAACAGAGAGTCGGATAACATAACAGTCAACACCCTTATGTTATCCGACTCTCTGTTGTATTACATTACATTTCTAAGTATACTAGATTTGTGTTTCTATTTCATTTATACCTGATGATGATTGCTTGTGTTGCAATCGAAACGTCGTATGCTAGTATTTAATTTATTATTTTCTCTTTATACGTGACTTTACCGAAAGAACCAAAGAGTAATTCCTGCAGTCACGAAAGCTCCAAATTAAGTATGAGGTTCTCATTGCTATGATGACTGAGTGGGCTCAGCACACAGCTCACAAACTGTAGGAAATAAATATATGTGCATTGTTTTCTTCACTTAAGTCACCCCCAGCGAGCACATCCATCAGTGCCCACATCCGTAAATTCGATCGGGTGTAGTTAATAATGCAGTAACACCATTACCGACATGTTCATTAGTTGTGGAACAGTGATTAGTGCACTGTGGGATGAACCTGGTAACCCGAGTTCATGTCCTGGACACGGCCCACGTTGGTGGAAAGAGGTATCGGCACGTGAGATTTTCTATAATAGTTGCAAAGTGATCGTCCACTCGGACGTGTTTCTTCTCTCCGTTGTCATCCCAGAACCATTGTTGACCATCAGCCATCGTCATTAAACAGCCATGACGAGCCCCTGACCAAGCCCACTTAGAATTATCAGCGGTCAAGACAATGTCTGCGACTTGCGTTTGTTCCATATTCTGTACAAGTACCAAATAACAGTTAAGAACGATGCAAGCTAAAAAACAAACAGGCACTTTAGATTATGCGTGAACTAAAATGCTTTGTAGAGTACCACAGTTCTGTTACGCTTTGGTTCTTTCGGTAAGGTCACGTAGGTAGGAAAAATAATAAAATAATAAAAATAAAACAATAAAATTCTCACGACGTTTTGATTGCAACACAAGCAATCATCACCAGGTGTGCATTTATACTTTTCTTGTTGTGGTTTTCACACCTGGTGATGATTGCTTGTGTTGCAATCGAAACATTGTGAGAATTTTATTGTTTTGTTTTTATTATCTTATTATGTCCCTTCTACGCGACTTTACCGAAATAACCAATAATATGAATCCCTGCAGTCACGAAAGCTTTACATCGAAATTTAACCATAGTTATGTTACTCTTTGGTTCTTTCTGTAAAGTCACGTAGGTAGAAAAAATAATAGATCACGACGTTTCGATCCCCACACAAGCAAATCGTCTCCAGGTGGAAGAGAGACGGTTGCTTGTTTGGTGATCGAAACGTCGTGATCGATTATTTTCCCTACCTACGTGACTTTATCGAACGAACCAACGAGTATGGATTCCTGCAGTCACGAAAGCTTCAAATCAGGATTCACAGTTATGTTCATACATGCAGAACAATAGGGTTTACACTTTCTGGCAATAGAACAGGTGTTAAGGTGTTAAAACAATAAATATATACCTTTTGCAAGGAATGAAGTCTACATTAACCACACGCACTTGTGGCAGAAAATGCAAACCAACCTATTCTTATTTTTCATATTTCCTCCCCCCCCCCCCCCCCCATCATTGTTTATACTGGCAAAAAAGGTCCCATAGATATTTATAAATGCAGTTTATATAATTTTGCTTTGATGCCTGAGCATTCTCGACAGCGAATGTAAAAAAAAATATTACTCCAAAAATATATCTAAATTCTGCAAAAAAATGTCTTTACTCTTTACAAGCCCACAAGTTGACGCGAAAATATTAAGATTGCTGCTTGCTACCACCGTTGTCAGCAAGGTGGTAACAATTCATTATTCCAGCTGCATTTTTCAATTTCTCTAAGATATAATTTGAAGGGTGGGATTTGTCCAATGATGAATTGTTAATCTGTTTTTTCCCCTTTCTGAGCGCTCATGCTAGGCCACATCCTTAACAAAGCAGAGTTTTAATAATTAAGATATTATTCACCCTTCTTATCTACCACAACCACAGCAGCCTTGGGAAGGGAGTGGAGTGAGCAGGGGGGGGGGGGGGGGGGCAGGACACGAAAGGAAATAATGTCCCTTTCTGGGACTCTAAACCAGTACCACCGAGGAGTTCTATGTAAGGCCCCGGTTCCTCCGTGGGATACGTTTTTTTTATTTCTCTCTGATGCGTGTTGTTTCCGGTCGTGCCACGCGTTTGCTCGGCACGACGACGTTCAACGTTTCGCAACGCGCGCCGAGAGCTTCTTCGGGAGCTGAATATAATTCGCCCAATTTTGTTTTATTTTTATTAACGCTGGAGAGTGAATCACACTGGAGAACACAACTGCCAAAACCTACAGAGCAGGACGGTTTTCTAATATTGCCACCTGCACATTCTTCCTTGTTTAACTTTCAAGTTAAATTTTATTTAACCCGCTGAGAATTCAAGAGACGAGGGCAGTCTCGTTTGCACGGGTGACCAGGGGCATGAATCTGCCAGTAGGGGCCGATGATTATTAAGCAGCCCCATTTGGCAATTTCGGACCCTGTTGCCACCACACGATGGCCTACCCTTGCGAACGATGCCAGGTAATCTTGAACGCAGTATTTTTACGGTTGATTCAGACCGCAGTATTAACCAGGACGGCCTCTGGGTTTTGAACCGTGAACCTCTGCAACAAGTGGCGAACGTGCTTACTGCTGGCCAATGTCAATGTCACCACCCGAGTGTATTGTGGCTGCTTTCCCGAGGCAGGCCGCTGTGTGTCTTCTCTGCACTATTCAGTACCCTCAGCCCTCCACGCAGTCTGCCCCTCAGTGTGCGTCACAGTCTATACCCTGTCCTCGTTTACAGTCTGGGCTATCCCAGATGCCCCATCATTTACCCAGCAATCACCTTGTCCAATGAGAGAAAAAAAACTGTTCTGTAGTGCCCATATATGGCTGTGTCCCCGTGTCCCCGTATCCCCGTGTCCCCGTGTCTCCATGTCCCCGTATCCCCGTGTCCTCGTGTCCTCGTGTCACCCCTTGAAAGGCGAACGCAATTAATAAATACAGGGTGCTTCAACAAATGTTAACGCTTATATGGGACTATCGTTTTTAATGGAAAAAGAACGGATACTACACTGTAACATGATAACAAATGTCATGTTAATAGCTTCAAAAAGTCAAAGAGTTTCCCACTTGATCGCCATAATTGTCAACACATGTCTGGAATCTTCTCCAGGTGGTCTCCAGAGCCCGGAGGAGGCACATTTCTAGCGGTGTTGTTGCAAATTCTTAGAAGTGTTAAAAACATTTTGAAGCACTCTGTACGTAAACTATGAGCGGGTCTAACGGTGAGTTCAAATTTGCGCGCTCGACTCTCATTGGCGGAGTAGCCAATCACAGGAAGGGGGCGGGAGCCAATCACGGGGGGAGGAGCCGACGTTGGGCGCACAATCTGATTGGCAGGTTGAGACACCCATTCAAATTGTTTCTGTCGTCAGAGGGTACATTTTTTTGAAAAACCAAATCGAAATGAGTGAAGGGATCGGTCGAAAGACCACGAGTAATAACCAAGGCGATTGGTGGAGTGTCCAAAAAGTTCGAGAAAGGACGGTGAAGCGGATAAAAGGAGCGGTTGGAAGGGGTTCGGGATGCCCTGAACGGAGTCGTTCCCTGCAGAGCTACATGCCCTGCTGAAACCGTAATAAAGTCCGGGTTCAACAAAGCGTCTTGTGATGTGATTGCATCTAGACGCTCTACAAACTTTAATTGTTGTTGTCACGTAGTGATTATAAAGCCGACACCGCTGACCAATGTCGTTTAAAAGCCAAGGGTGGCCATTTTTAAAAGCCAAGAGTTATTTTTAGTTAAGAGGCCCAAATTAACTTAGCGCGTGGGGTCGAATTTGGCCCGCGGGCTGTACTTTGGACAGCGATGGTCTAAATAGAATCGCAGCTTTCAGCAAGAAAATTCACTTCCTGCCACTAACACAGTCAAATTGGGGCCAGGTGTCTGGGTACTTTAGGGCATAGAGATCGTGACAACTAGGGCTTCTGCGATGTGGCGATACTACGATAAATGATATCGTACGATAAATATGTATGATAAATTAAATCAAGATATAACGTACGATATATCGTACGATAAATTATATCGTACGATAAATCACATGATCTGTTTTGTAAAGTATCGTTATATCTTGATCATAGTTATCCATTTAATTATTTAAAAGATGGAATTTTTTGCCAAAATACGTATTATATGACACCATGATTAAAGTTCTAAACAAATACTACAGCTATAACCCATTACATTGAGAATCAGAAGTAAGAATCTATATTCATACCGGAGTAATCCGATGAGCTTTAAAGTTATTTTTCACTGATGTCCAGTAGGGGCGGGTCAAAGAGTGACAACACCAGTATAAGAAAGGTAAGCTAATCACAAAAAAAGTATATACGTTTATTTTATTAGGTAAAGCCTTCTGAGATATTTGCTTATTTTTAAGAAGCGACCTGGCCACACGTGACAGCTCAGCGAAGTGGCTTATCAAGTAAAAATGTATAGCAGGCAAATACTTTAAACGCACGTTTCTAAATGTGGAGGGAACAAGTGGAGGACCAGGAGAAGAAATCCACACGGCCACGGGGAGAGAGGCATGGAAATTCTGAAAAAATATACACGTGTAGAGGAGTAAAATGGGGACGTGACGTCATGTGTGCCGTTCAGTGCGATGACGTCACGTCTCCTACAGTACTTAAGGGAGACGAAAGCGGGGTCACTGTGGGAACGGGTAGAGTACGAAGGGTGAAGAGGGAACCAGGGGTAGAGAGGGATCGACCGCTTTCGTCACGGGGTCTCCCTTAAGTACTCTAGGAGACGTGACGTCATCTCACTGAACGGCACACATGACGTCACGTCCCCATTTTACTCCTCGACACAGGTATGAGGTCGGGATCGAACCCCCGATCTGCTGCACGCCAGGCGAGGGCGATAACATAAACATAGATTTATTTTCCGGAGCAATTGACGGCTCGACGCTTCTACGATGTCGCAACTTTCGAAGCGCGTCTACACCACGTGAGCAAGCAATTGCAGGGGCTGCGCCTTTTACTTTAACGGCGTCGTGACATCCCCCCCCCCCTACCTCCCGAGAGGAAATGCAGGAAGTGGAAATGCAACCGTCTGTGGTGTTTTTTGTTTGTTTGTTTCTTTTTAACGTGTATTTATATAAAAAAAAACCGCAGGGCTAACACACAGCGCTGTGATGAAACTGATAGACCGGCACCTGCAACGGATAATCTTTTTATTTACTTACAATTGATGGGATTTGCCACGGCAATGTCCTCAAGTCCCCAGTGGGATCCGTGCACTCAGGTGACAGGGCCACGGGTGACGCGCGCGTTCTCTCACAGCGTTGAAATGCGGTGTGCCTTTTCTGGAAGACTTTGCTGTTTTTGTCCTGGATTTTTCTTTTGCGTGTAGTCACTTGAATATGTTTCTCGTTCATGTTTTTTGTTTTGTTGCGGTTGCACCCGAGTCAAGAGCCGCATGGCTCACATGGTTATACCAAATAAATGAAACTGAAATGAAACTGAAACCTGTTTCGCCTAGAATAAGGGCAAAGCGCGGTGGAGAAGATTTCGCGATCGGATTTCACGCCGCCGCCGCATTTTTTGTGTTCACATTTCGCCGTCGCAATGTGAACGGTCGAGGAGGCGCAGAGTGTTTTTTTTTTTCAGAGCGGTCCCATCACTCGTTCACGATCGTTATCGGTGCGGTATCCAAGGACAGATCTTTAAACCCATATACATTGAGTGCAGAATTGGGAGGATTCGGTACGGCGCATTTACCGGGATAAGGACGCTGGGATTGTAAACGGGAGTTAGGGTAAATTCATTTGTGGTTATTACTGTTGGGTACGGTTGTCACCACTGCCACAAGACCAAATCAGGACACATTTGGCCAAGCGGCAGTGCACTCGCCGCTTGTTGCAGAGGTTCACGGTTCGAGCCGAACAGGCCGCGCTGGTTAATACTGAGTGCGGGGTGTATGCATCATGCGTTGAGATTATTTAGATTGTTTCGGTGCTATAAATGTGCAAATGATAAGCCACTTTGTTGAGCTATCATTTGTGGTAGCCAGGCCGCTTCTGAAAAATAAGTTAATACCTCAGTGGGCTTTGGAATGATAGGATGGTTTAATTTTACTTGTATGTGTTTGGGTGAATTTTTAGCTTTCTAATACTTTGCACGACTACCATGTCTTTGTAAATGTTTGTCGTTGTAACGTTCTTACCCGCCCCGACTGGACATCTGTGAAAAAGAGCTTCATAGCTCATCGGATTCCTCCGGGCAGTGGACGTCACGGAAGACTAGGCCGTTGCGTTTGCCGGCTTCGCGGGTCGAAATTTGCCAAATTTACAAAATTGCTCGCCAATTGCTCGATTGGATAACGACGGAGCAATCACCAAGGCCCGTCCTGGAAGAGCCTTCCACGACCCTCCTCAAAGGGGGCCTTGAGACTCAATGAGGCTTTCCCGGCTAAACAAGCGTATCGCTAATAATACGTATACACTGCTCACCCATGCGTCAGCTCTGCCCCCCCCCCCTGACCCCCCCTCCATCTCCCCCCACCTACTCCGCCACCCAAACCCACGTGTCCTTTGCTGATGGCTCATTGGCACCCTGGGACATTGTGAAAGGCGCCTGATAAGTGCAAATCATCTTCACCATCACTACTATTATTATTTCTATTGAAAGGATGCAGATAAATGATTGACTGCTGAGTGTTGTGGTTGACAATCTGGTGCTGCTCAGCAGTGGTTTGAAAAGTGGGGCATTGGCAAATGCCAAGAGGCTAGCGATGAACGCGTTGGTGTTCGCTTTGTCCTTGTGCTGTTCGCCTTTTGGTGTTGTTCTCTGGACTAACGCCGGTGGTGCTGAGACGAGGCCATCGCTGGTGTAGGCCAATCAATTTCAAGGACAATGCGAACATTATTGTCAGAGCACGTTAGTTTGCACGTTTAAATGTTTGATCGCAAGCACGTGTGGTTAATACAGACTTGATGTCTTGCGATGGGGCGTCCATTTTGGTGTTTTAACATCGTAACATCACCTGCGTTCTTCAGAATCTTTAGACTCAGAATCTTTATTTATCCTGGAGAAACCCGATGGGCTATGAAGCTCTTTCTCGGAGATGCCCAGTAGGGGCGGGTCAGAAAGTTACCGGGAAGGGTGAGGCCTATTCTTTAAAAAAAGTAGATATACTGTATGTTACTCTTTGGTTCTTTCGGTAAAGTCCCGTAGGTATAAAATAAATTAAATCACTTCAGCAATTGTTTCTTGCTGTGGTTGTCCCACCTGATGACGGACGCTTGTGTTGCGCCCAAAACGTCGTGATTTATTTATTTAAATTTTTACCCACGTGACTTTACCAAAAGAACCAAAGAGCATGAATTTAGTCACGAAAACTTCAAATCTAGATAGATATATGTTCTTATTTAGCGTTAACTCCGATTGTAGCGATTAAGCTTAAGTCTAAGCCTATACCAGGGGTCGGCAACCTACGGCTCCGGAGCCGCATGCGGCTCTTTACGGGCTGCTTCTCGACGATATGTACGTATGTACATAGATGCATTGCGGCTCTTGAAATACTGAATTTTGTACCGAATTGGAAAGAAATGGCTCTTCTTGTTATTTTGGTTGCCGACCCCTGGCCTATACCAACGCAAGTCATTGCACGCATTTTAATTGAATGACGCAGTAATTGTGTCAATAGGCTTGGGAGCGAGGTTTTCCGTTGAGCGAGATCAACGATGTCGTACGGGGTTTTAGCTCCCTCCACGGAGCGCAGATTCCTGTCGTTATCTGTGATCGTCCTGACACCGTTAATATTAACGCCGGGTCATCAATGCCTTGGGTGGACGGTATCGATATTTTTTCAATTAATACACCGCGATACGGGGGGGGGGGTGGAGGCTATTACACGTCCCGCGCTGTTACAGGGTGGACCTGAAATAGAACTCGCACCCCCAAGACACACACACACACATAGACAAAGATCCCCCGTGTAGCCTTAGCAGACTGTTGGGGCAAGGGCTGTTAGCGAGTAGCACCTGTGAAGGTCGTCACGGCACACGTTGGGGGGGGTGGGTGCGGTGGCCAGCAGCCACGCCCGGCCGCCTTTGTGTCTCTCCCAGTGGCGATGTTTGCACACGGCACCAGGTACTCATTTGAGGCTGAGTCGACCTAGACGAGGCCCAAGACCGGGACCCAGAAAATTGTCACCGGTGTTGGCCGTGAGCGGGAATCGAACTCGGGTTGCTGGGGTCGTAGCGCAGTGCGCTAACAGCTGCACTACCGCTACACTACAAAGACAAAGATCCCCCGTATAGCCTTTAAAGGCTGTTTGGGGAAAGTGCTGTTAGGGAGCATCTATGAAGGCCGGCACGGCACACGATGCGGTGGATGGCCAGCGCCTCGCCCGACCGTCTTTGTCTCCCCAGTGACGATGTCTACACACGGCACCAGACACTCATTTGAGGCTGAGTCGACCCAGGCGAGGCCCAAGACCGGGACCCAGATAATCGTCACCGGTGTTGGCCGTGAGCAGGAATGAAACTCGGGTGTCCATGAAAAAATTGTCTTCCACGAAACCTGTCCCTGGCGCCAAAAAGGTTGGGGACCGCTGGTTTAGAGCATCTAAGTGCAAACTAAGCGGCAGGGAGGAAGCTTCCCACCAAACATGGAACCCCTTAACGACCTCTCCTGCAGTGAGTGTTAATTCTTAAGAGCATTCATGACGACATTTAGGACCCCCCCCCCCCATCGCCCCTTGTTTTTCTAACAGAGGTATCAGAGTTTAGGAAGACACCAGGGGGTTGGAGAGTTTATTGAAAGGTGCGGTTAAGACGGGTCACCATTGCACTGTTATTCATAATGTGCGGTTGTGCGGGTGTCAGCCTCCTTTCATGTCCTCTGTGTTGTGTATCTGCAACGTCTTGTTCATAAAATTATTTTGACGAAAAATAATTTACCCCAAACGAGAGCCCCTCGAAACTTCAGATTTCTCGTGGCGTTTTGCCATTTTCCCACAGCGATCAGCGAGATAGATTTTGCGAGCAGCTGAATGTGTAAACATTGTTGAGTCTGACAAATGTATCATGCTACATGTTGAAAAGAGTCCTGGCCCACAACATACAAATTAGCTGCGGGCAACATATAACTCCAGATTAAGATAACAACGATATAGATTTGAAGCTTTCGTGAATGCAGGAATTCATACTCTCTGGTTCTTTCGGTAAAGTCACGTGGGTATAAAATAAAATCAAAATAAATCGCGACGTTTCGATTGCAACACAAGCAATCATCATCAGGTGGGAGAACCCACGGCAAGAATTTTTTTTTGCTGAAGTGGGAGAGAGATGCCGTGGTAAGAGGTTTTATAGGTGTAATATGAGGATGCACCCGGGGGTAACTGGGCGATGGTGATAGGCTCTGCCGGCCTCAGCCCGCAGCCAATGGGACGTCGAGCCAGGGGCGTGGCCCTGTGGCTGTAGAGCAACATCTAGAAGGTTCCAGGGGTGAGGCTGATGATTGGCTGCGTGGCATCACGTGTGAGCCAGGTGTTATAAGGGGTGGAGAGAGACAGCTCGTGTTCAGTGTGGAGAGGTTTGAGGAGAGACCACGTCTGTGCCTCCGGCACACGCCAGCGGCCACGTGGCAGGCCGGAGGCTGTCTCCCGAACGCCGTTAGCCAGCGGCGTGAGGGAGCGAGGGAAGCGAGCGAACGCCACGCTCGGGTAACGGGAGTAACGGGAAAAAGGAACCCAGCGATGTGAGAGAGCTGTGTAACGAATGGGTTTATTACATAGGTAAGAGGGGGGAGGGGCAAGGGAGGGGGGGGTAGGGGGAGAGGAGCGCTGCTTGGAAGCTAGGAGAGGGACGTGAAGCTGGACGGGCGGAAGTGGGCGGGGCTGGAAGTGGGAGTAAGATAACAACGCTTTCTAGTTTAGGTTTAGCCATTTAGTTCCATTTCATCTTATTGGTTCTTTCGGTAAAGTCACGTAGAAGGGAAATAATAAAATAATAAAAATAAAACATATGTTTTATTTAATACTGCTGGATTATACGTCGTGATATATTTTATTTTATACCTGCGTGACTTTACCGAAAGAACCAAAGAGTATGGATTCAATTCTCTGCCACGGCCAATTTCAGTACAGGAGTGTGTGATATTGGATGTGAACCAGCCCGTGACGCGCCTTCCACCAGCCCACACTTAGCAACTTGAAGTATGGTCAATCACCCCCCCCTCTCCCCCATAACTGGCACAGTGTGGGGAGGCCTTCATCCAGCGGTGAATTAACAAAGTGCAGTAAATGTATTTATATTATATTTTCTTGTTTTATTGCCGATTTTACTGCTGGGAAGCCGGCGCGAACGCCATAAATCTTGAAGGTTTTAACTCTATTGACTGAAATATGATGCACACTACAATTCAAACATGCTAGCCTCTACATAAGAGTGCATTAATATTGAAACTGAGTGTTTTACGTTATTGTTATTTTAATAAGTTTTTTTTTTATTGCAGCACACTTGTGAATAGAGGTAGCAGCAACACAAAGTTTGCTGCTCACAAACAGGGGAAAGGCACCATTCCCATCAAAGGGGCCGTCCATAAATGACGTCACGCACCTAGAGGGGAGGGGGGGTCAGACATTTGTGACGATGTGTGACGAGGGGGGGGGGGGGGGTGTGAGAAATGTGACGTCACATCAAAATGCGCAACTTTAAATAAATATAGACAACACGTTCTACTTAATTAAATAGATTTTTTAAATAAATGTTTTCTCCTAAAACATCAGAGTGCAGCGCCACATTAAATACGCACTACAATGACAATAGTTTAAAGCGATTTAAAGCATGTTTTATATTTTTTTGGGGGGGGGGGCAGAGCTTTGTGACGTCATATTTGAGGGGGGTTTGACTTTTTGTGTCGCCGTGTGACGAGGGGGGGGGGGGGTTAAAAATCGTACAAAATCGCGTGACGTCATTTATGGACGTCCCCAAATACCCTATTTTTACAAAGCGACTGACATTTTCCCGTACTTACCACCCGAAGTAGCTACATATGTAGCCACGGGCCCCGCACTTCCAAGGGCCCTGCGCTAAATGCTTTCAAGCTATCAATTCCGGTTCAGTGATTCTGCACTTGCTCTATTACTATAGTACTATACTGCCTTCAACTTTTATGAACGACTGGGTGTTTAAGGTTAGCGATTTGTCCTATTATCTGGCTGTTTAGCAATTGAAAATATACAATTACTTTACTATGCAAGTAAAAAATGTGTGTTTTCATATTTACGTGCTTATTTATTTATTTAGGGTCCATTGATAACAAATGCTACAGGCCCCGCACTAGCTTAATCCGGCACTGATTACCGTGCAGTAATTAGTCGTGAAAATTTGCATATACGTGCAGTGTTTTCATTGTTTCAGCAGTCGTATGTAGTGTATAATGTACCGTGTGTAATCATTTGACACCTAAATCGAGCGTTAGCTACTTTATCTTGTCAAACGCACGTGGAGCTGGCGATCGCTTGACCTGGCAACATCCATTTGGAGCGGTTTTGCCGGATAGGACCCCCAAGACTGCCGGATAACGTTAGAAACAGCCGGATAATTGCGCGGTGCCAGGATAATCGATGATCAACTGTTAATCATATCACTGTTGCTAGCTTTGGCCTCATTTTTTCTTTTCGGTAACAAAAAAAACCTTCCCTCATTTAAACCGCGTGGCCATTTGCACCCCATGACTCATCACCCCGTATTGTCGCCAGTTTAGCGAATTTGTCATACCGCTTAAATTACGTACGTACGTCACTATTTTAAAAATATATTTCTCTTTACCCGTAAACTCGCATTTTAAATGCGAGGGCTCGTTAGGCCGTGTGCATTCACTCGCTCCAATTTGTACCCGCAGATGATGCCCCCATAAAATGGAATAAAACAGAACCGGGACCGACATTCAAACAGGAATCACAGAATGCATGCGGGAGGCATGGATGCGTTGATTCATGTAGTCGCCATGCGTCTTGCCTACGTTAAAGCGGACTTTCAATGTCGTTTTACTTTTATTGTTTGCAACAAGAGGCAAACGGACGATGACTGTACTTCACAGGGTATAATGTAAGAATTGGTTTTACCCTTTCTGGCAATAAAACAGGAGGTTTCGATTTAAAACTTTCGTGACTGCAGGTATTCATCTTCTTGGTTCTTTCGGTAAAGTCACGTAGAAGGGAAATAATAGAATAATAAAAATAAAACATAATAAAATACAATTTTCTGTATTTTATTATGTTTTTATTATGTAGAAGGGAAATAATAAAATAATAAAACAAATACAGAGAATTGTATTATATTATGTTTATTTTTATTATTTTATTATTTCCCTTCTACGTGACTTTACCGAAAGATGTTAAAACCCCAGACAGAAATCTTTTGCATGGAATCATGTCTGCATTAAGCACGCGCACGTGTGGTGAACATGCGTGTGTGTCTCCTTATGCATTTCGATGTGTCTCTCTCTTGCGTACGGAAATGTGGTTCAGGAGCTACGTGCCATTGTCGAGGTCCGCTGCTGGTCACGACGGGAGGGCATCAGGAGAGAGAAAAGAATGAGTTGGTGTCAATTTTGCTGTTCGTTCTCTGTTGAAGGCGCCCAGCCCGCAGAGGGTCTACTTTATTGCCCATAGTTTGGGTCGCATGGACCCACAATCGCACTGCTGTCCCTGCTTGTCTTTAAGACACCTAGATCATTGTGTGCTCCGGATGTGCTTTAGATTTTCAGATTAACCCAGCAAAAAAAAGCAGGCCTAAGATAAGAAGACATTTTGGACATCCCTACCCCCGCTGTATTTTAAGAAAGGCTGCAATGCTCATTACATTCGATGCAACTGAACTGGCTGCCGCTTCGCCGCAGAGCGGCTGTTATGTCCTTTGCTCTTCATAGTCGCTTTTTTAACCTACTACACAAGCATGTATGTATGTGGAATTTCTTTCGCACCGTACGTAGCTAATCGGAGGTGCGGGGGGGGGGACAGCAAATTAAACACGAGAAGCGGTTCTCAAGAAATGAGTTGGTCAATGTAGACGATTTAAAAGTGCATAAGCCTCCAGTGGCTTCGTAATATCGGAAGCAAGAGCGTTCCAGACGGCCGCAGAAGCGCTTCTGAAAGCGTGCGATGCAGTGACCATCTTTGTTCGATGGCCAGCCAAATGTACGAGGTAAGGAATGAACTGAAGTGTTTTGTTTTGTTGCGTTTAGTTTGTTGTCCTTCCCCCAGCACCTCCGATTAGCACGGTTGGCTACGTACGGCGCGAAAAAAGTTCAACAAATATACACGGGTGGACTGTACAGCCCTTTTGTCAATCCACTGCTGGAGAATGGTCTCCTTATCGACGCATGTTTAACCAATTACGAACACTCGACTGCCTGCATCTTGACACCCACACGGCAAGCGAATTATCATTTCTGCGAAAACTAAATTACGACCTCGCAACGGTTCCTTCAACAATGCGTAGAGATTTTTATTTTATTTTATTTACATTACCGCGGTAATGCGATTTTGCCGACAGTATCTGCGGCGCGAGACTATTTTTAACGCAGGGCGCTCTTGATAAAAATCTAAGTAATCTTGTTGGGACGGTTTACGCCTCCGCGCAGGCTAACGGTCAACCGAAGATGGCCATGGTTCAGCTCCGGTTCCAACTCTTTATCGCACTTCTCCACTCCGGTCGACGCCGCAGCAGTAGCAGCCGCAGCAGCAGCAGCAGCAAGCCGCAAGCTCCTCATTGTGACGTCGCTCATCTCGTCGACGGGCTATCAACCATCGTCACGCGAACTCGGCTGCCATTTACCGCATCACCGCGCGGCGCTTCTGCGGCCGTCTGGAACGCTCCTTTCTTCCGATATGAGGAAGCAGCCGCTGGAGCCGATGGCAATTGAAAATCATCTGGATTGAAAACTGATTTCTTTAGAACTGCTTTCTTTTTGTGTTTAGTTTAGTGGCCCTCCCCCACCCCCACACCTCTGATTAGCACGGTTGGCTACGTACGGTGCGAAAGAAGTTCAACATACAGACAGACAGACATACATTACCCTGCCACCGATCTCGCAGGATGTGACTCATAACAGCTTAAATATACGCTGCCAAGCCTGGTGGTGCCCATTCAGATGTTGTCTTTCCGACAGACCTGTTCTTCACCTGAGGACGGCTGCTTGCGTTGTGGCCGAAACGTCGTGAGAATTATTTTATTGTTTTATTTTTATTATTTTATTATTTCCCTTCTACGTGACTTTACCGAAAGAAGCAAGAAGATGAATCCCTGCAGTCACGAAAGCTTTAAATCGAAATTCATAACAGGCGGTAAAGGTGCAGCCCTGAAACTTCCTTGTTCACGCCGCTGTTGACAGAAGGGCCTCCACAACAGGCAGCTCTAGAGGGCCCCTCGAAACGGTGTTTGGCCTCCTCTTCCACGCTAGTCAGACGTCTTGAAAAAATCTGGGAGTGCCCACACTTTAATTACGATGTCGCGTGAGTCCTACGACCTTATGACAAAAGTAGGCCAGAGTGAAATGTAAGGGGCCGTCCATAAATGACGTCACGCACCTAGGGGGGGGGGGGAGGGTCAGACATTTGTGACGATGTGTGACGAGGGGGGGGGGGTTGAGAAATGTGACGTCACTTCAAAATGCGCAACTTTAAATAAATATAAACAACACGTTCTACTTAATTAAATAGACTTTTTAATAAATGTTTTCTCCTACAACACCAGAGTGCAGCGCCACGTTAAATACGCACTACAATGACAATAGTTTAAAGCGATTTGAAGCATGTTTTATTTTCAAAATGGAAATATGTTTTTTTTGGGGGGGGGGCAGAGCTTTGTGACGTCACATTTGAGGGGGGTTCTGACTTTTTGTGACGCCGTGTGACGAGGGGGGGGGTAAAAAATAGTCCAAAATCGCGTGACGTCATTTATGGACGTCCCCTAATCACGCACGCTTCAGGTTACTGCCGTTAGAAGCGAGATGTGAAGTCCCTCGCCTGGTATACAGGAGGTCGTGGGTCAGATCCCGACCCTGACACCTGCTGTTTATTTGGAGTTTTCGGTGTCTCTCTCGCCGTGGTCACTGCGTGGATTTTTCTCGAGGTCCTCTGGTTTTCCCCTCCACATTTAGAATCAACATCACGCGTTCGGAGTTATTTGGCTACTGCTATACATTTACACACGACAATTAGCCGCTTGCTTGAGCTATTTCATTTGTCGCCAGGTCGCTTCTGACAAAGAGCTTACAAAAAACAGTCTGCATCAACAGCAGGCCATGCTTTCCCACCTGATGACGGGCGCTTGTGTTGCGCCCGAAACGTCGTGATTTAATTTAGTTTTCATTGATTTTATTTTTTACCTACGTGACTTTACCGACAAAACAAAGAGTATGAATCTTTGCAGTCACGAAAGCTTCAAATCTAGCTTACATATGCTCAGCGGACCTTAACCTGGTCAAATAATAAAACAAAAAGTTTCAATAGTTATATATGCCCATAACGGTCCGTTAAATAAGTAATATTTTTTTAAAACTTTTTTTAAACACGCTTTTATGAAATGAACTAGTAATGGCAGAACTCCACGACTCCACGAAGTGGCCCCGAAGCTTGCCATAACGTAAGGGGCCGTGTTGATTTACAGCCAACGTCAGTTGAGTGTGGGCAATTAGACCCAAGCCGAAACATAACATATAAAAAAGAATGTTTAAAAATATATATTATTTTTATGATAGAATATAGTATTGTCATCAGTATGACATAAGTATACCAAGTTTGCAGTCGATACCACATTGGGAAGTGGGTTAAAATTGAGTTACAAGATTTGAGGATACAACGACAACAACAACGACGACAACAACAGACAGAGCGAGTTAATAGAAAGCGTGTCGTAATAAAAAAAGGCTTGTACGACGGGAATGTTTAGTCTGGGGTGTACCCAATGTTGTGTTGATGATATCTGGTCTCCATGGCTACAGGGGCACGTGGACACAGATGGACACTCCGACTGATGCTCCTGCTGTTGTGGAGTGACGCATGCAGCCAGCTATGGCTACAGGGTTTTGGTGGTACATGTTGTTTATGTCGTTTATTGTGAAATTTCGGTCACAGTTCCTATGGTCACTGTTTCATTGCTTTTTTGGCTTTATTTTGGTGATTTCTAAAAGTTGTTTTGGTTTGGCCATGTTTGTTTGTTGTAGTACGGAGTTAGAATGATGGCTTTAATCCAAGTTGTATTGTGGTTGTTGTTGTTTGACTTGCATCCCACTAGGATTTTTGCACAGCGTTGGTGTACGGTGCTTTTTTTTGATTTTACAGTTTTTTCCTGGATTTTCTGTTTACACATAGTCACATAGTCACTTGAAGATATTTTCTTGTTCGTGTTTTTTTGTTGTTATGGTTGCACCCGATTCAAGAGCCGAATGGCTCACAGGGCTGTACCAAACAAATGAAATGAAAAATGAAACTGAAAACACCGTGCGCGCTCACTGTGGACGAGCGGACCATCGTCTTGGAAGCGTGACCGCTGACATCCCACCAAAAAACAAAAAAAAACCTGAGATGTTTTTATTTTTATTTTAAAACGTTCGGCGCACAAAAGACGGCGGCGGTGGCGGGCAGCTGAAACTTCCGACAGCTGCAGGAGTGCCCCTCGGCCACGTAATTGCGCACGTAACCTTTTCGCGCCGCATGCATTATGGTGATGGTGATGATGATTTCCCCTGTGCTACCGCCGCTGTGGCAGTGGCGGCGTGGCCCTACCGAGTCCTCTATCAAGTCTCAAATTTGTTCCGCGCGCATTGGGGTAGGCGAGGGGGGTCACCGGGGGTGGACGCGCACACACCCACGGGGGGGGGGGAGGGGGGGGTGTCTCTGCGCTCCACTTTTGTTCTTCTTGGCACCCGTTGCTAAAAATAAGTTACCTTTCGTTTTTAAATTAATTTTTTCCAAAATGCGCCTCTTTTGTACGCTGACTTTGTCGTTTATGTAGCGCTTACTTTGCGTGTGCTTTTTTCTGTGCGCGTGTATGTCTGTGCGTGTGTGAGTATGGGTAGCGGTAGTGTAGTGGTTAGCGCCACGCTGCGCTACGAACCCGGCGACCCGAGTTCTAGTTCCGCTCACGGCCAATGCCGGTGACGATTGTCTGAACCGGTTCTTGCGCCTCCCCTAGGTCGATTCGGCCTCAAATGAGTACCCGGTGCGATGAGTAAACATCGCCACTGGGGAAACAAAGGCGGCCGGGCGCGGTGTTGGCCACCCACCCCCACGTGTGCCGCCTCTGCCTTCATAGGTGCTGCTCGCTAACAACACTTGCCCCAACAGTCTCTTTTTAAGGCTACACGGGGGACCTTTGTCTTTGCTGTGTCCGACATCACTTCTCAGTCCCGTCTCATCGCCTGCGACGACAATGCACTGCGGCAGGAACAAAGCAAATTGCACGCAACCGCCTGCCGCCAACGATCCATTGTTGAGAGAGACAGACAGGTTTCATCCATTGTAAGTCCAATGTCCCGTATTTTTTAACGATAGGAGGGCCAAATTGCGATGTGCACTTTTGCAGGAGACATCTGTGCAGCCGTAACAGCCGTGGCGAAATACAGGGTGTTTAAAAAGAATGGCCCCAATTTCAAAGCAGTGTATTTCATGCTGGCAACACGTTACAATTACACAAACAGTTGCACACGGTTTAATGAGTTATCATGTTTTACTAACCATTTTATAAATGCTCTATGTGCCCTCCACCTGCTGTACGGACAACATCGAGACGATAGTTGAATTCGTCTCAAACGCCTCTCAAAGTGTCTTCTCTTCCACTGAAGTCACCGCTGCCGTGATTCTGTTTTTGAGGTCATCCAGATTAGTCGCTAACGGTGGCACAAAAACACCACGGGTCTTTGACGTATCCCCACAAGAAAAAGTCGAAGGGTGTGATGATGTCTGGGGATCTTGGGGGCCAAGAGTGTAGCGCCAAGTCTTCTGGTCCCGTGCGACCTATCCAACGTTGAGGCAGTGTGTCTTGCGAATGACTAGGGGGAGAGGGCGTCTTGCGGTAATCATTTTAAACTCTATGCCTCGCCCTTTCAAGTGTTAAGAGTTTCATTCATGGGCGGTTCGTGGTTGCAGAGATGTAGCGATTTCAAATCGGGTCTATCTCTTTGAAATACCCCGTACAGTAGTTCTGTGTGGGTTGTTTTTTTTTTGAAATTTCAGGATACTTCCCAAAATTCACAATACGGTGGAAATCAGTGCTCTGTGATCCAGTGCCGGATTGTCCTCGTAGCACAAGTAGCTACATATGCTACGGGCCCCGCACTTTCAAGAGCCCCGCGCCAAACGCTTTCGAGCTATCAATTCCGGTTTCAGTGATTCTGCAATTGCTCTATTACTATAGTACTATACTGCCTTCAACTTTTATGAACGACTGGGTGTTTAATGCTAGAAATTTGTCGTATTATCCGGCTGTATAGCAAATGAAAAAATACAATTACTTTACTATGCAAGTAAAACAATTGTGTTTGAATATCGATTTGAAGCTTTCGCGACTGCAGGGATTCATCTTCTTGGTTCTTTCGGTAAAGTCACGTAGAAGGGAAGTAATAAATAATAAAAATAAAACAAAATAAAATAATATAATATAAAAATATAATATAATAATATAATATAATAAAATAATATAATAATTTATTATATTATGTTTTATTTTTATTATTTTATTACTTCCCTTCTACGTGACTTTACCGAAAGAACCAAGAAGATGTGTTTGAAAATTTAAGTGTTTTTTTATGGCCCCTTTATAGCATATGCTACAGGTCCCGCACTTGCTTAATCGGCACTGCTGTGATTCATCTCATGACTGTGGTCTTCCATTCGGGTGGTCACCTGTCCTTGGTTCTTTTTTCCCAGGAATGTCCCTTTCTTATGCGGTAGCTGTCCTGGGAAATATCCGTGTCTCCGTGAGACATTACGAGTCCTTTGTTTTTTGTCAGTGGCACACGAGAATTATATACGAATAAAGCCTAATCAAATTTCGATTTAAAGCTTTCGTGACTGCAGGGATTCATCTTCTTGGTTCTTTCGGTAAAGTCACGTAGAAGGGAAGTAATAAAATAATACAAATTAAACATAATAAGATAAAATAATTCTCACGACGTTTCGGCTACAACGCAAGCAGCCGTCTTCAGGTGAAGAATCACCTGAAGAATCACCTGAAGACGGCTGCTTGCGTTGTAGCCGAAACGTCGTGAGAATTATTTTATTTTATTATGTTTTATTTTTATTATTTTATTACTTCCCTTCTACGTGACTTTACCGAAAGAACCAAGAAGATGAAGCCTAATCACTTAAGGCAACGCGTTTGAATGTTAATTGAACACGTGGGCTTTCGCGATCGATATTAGTCCCAATAAAGGTGTTTGGGTTAGATCGCTCAAATAAAAAAAATGTGTCGTTAATCAGCCACCACCAGCGAAACTTCGTACTAAATTTACAAACGTTGTGCGTTCACTCTCCATCACACCGATGTGCTGAAGCAGTAGCTATTTGGCCCGTTTTGTTCACGTGTCGAGTCATGGTGAGTTAACGGCACTTCTATATTGACGCAATCTAACGGCCAAAAAAGCTAAATTATGAACATTTCAATGTTGTCCTCCCCGTTACCCGTCGTGAGATATCCTTCTTCCCGTGCAATGTCCTATTTTTTTTTTGTACCAGAGATGGCAACCCTCTGACAATCACTTGATTGTAACGGCACCCTGTGGAAATCTTCGTGTTCAGTGGAGGGAATGGGAGCGTACGACCCGGCGCAATCTGCCTCAGTGGTGATCTACAGGGTCTTTACGAGGCAATTTATCGCGGGCGGCACGCGATCGTATTTAACTGGACACGGCATGCCAATTGGCAGTGGGAATCAAACAGGGGACATCCGTACGCTGCCGTGGTTATGCTGTCACGGCTCTCAGGTGCGTTTTAGCCGGGCCGTGGTGGCGATGCCACGTGGCCCAGCAGTCCAGCACTGTGGAGGCGGGGGTGGGTGGATCACGCAGAGATGTTGCAAACCCCCCTTCTCGTTGGCGTCGAAAGAGGAGCCAGGAGAAGACGGTGCGGCAAAAACTGTGGGGATAGAGCGTTCCCCCCTCGCACGCGTGGTTTTCTCCGGATGTTCCGGTTTCCTCCCACATGTAAGCTCGAATTGGTCGATACCACCTTCATATATAGAGGACCACAGAGCTTGGGTGATTGTTGACGCCAGCTCACCGCGCGGCTGCCTGTCTCGCTTGACCGTGGTTCCTTGTGCCTCTGAGTCATTAATTTTCGACAAGAGTAAGCGAACACTGTGCATTGCATTACAAGTTGAAGTTGTTCTTATTATTGTATCATTATTATTTCGTCATTATTATCGCGTAATTTTTGTTGTGTAATTACTAGTGTCAAATTGTTATTGTATCATTATTATTGCGTAATTATTTTTGTATTTTTATTATTATTTAATAATTATGTATAATTGTTATTGCTATGCTTGTATACTTATTATCTCATAATTATTATTGCAGTAAAATAATTACTGTACTTTTTGGTTCTTTCGGTAAAGTAACGTATAATTTTTTTCTACGTTACTTTACCGAAAGAACCTGCAGTCACGAAAGCTTCGAATCCATTATTACTGTAGAATTATTATTTTAGAATTATTGTAACGTTTTGGCCGGCACGGTGTGAAGCGAAGAGGTCGGCGCAAAAAGAAAATCCTCGAAACTCAAAATGTCATTCAACATTTGTTCCTGCAGCGTGCAAAAAAAAAAACCGGTCAAAAAAAATCGGTGTGGCGAACGCAACGCTTCAATTGCGTACGAGGCCACAGTTGTGGAGGCCGCAAAAAGTAGCGACTTTTTAAAAAATAAATTCCACAAAATTAAATTTCGATTTAAAGCTTTCGTGACTGCAGGGATTCATCTTCTTGGTTCTTTCGGTAAAGTCACGTAGAAGGGAAATAATAAAATAATAAAAATAAAACATCATAAAATACAAAGTTTTATTTTTATTAGGGAAATAATAAAATAATAAAAATCAAACATACTAAAATAAAATGTTTTTTTATTATTATTTTATTACTTCCCTTCTACGTGACTTTACTGAAAGAACCAAGAAGATGATTCCACGAAATTGTTGGAAATTGCTACAAGAGACGCGTGAGCAGAGTTGGCTTTGCTTGATTTCCTTTTTAAAAATGCCAAAACGCCAGTAAGGGGGGGGGGCTGCTTGGAACTTTGGGCCTTAATTTGGGTCAACGTTGTTGGGCCGACGGATCCAAACCACGTGGCCACGTTGGCGTGTTTACTGGAACAACGACCCTCTCACCTCGTTCCTTCGAACGTTTCTTTCCACAAATCTCAGCCATGAATTATACTCAAAAAAGAATTACCATACTCGTCCTAGCCTTAATTAAGGTGTAATGATGATACTGTGGTAAAATTACCGTCACGTCCATGTCCTTCTAATTTCATTTCACAGATCGAATCACTCATGGGCAATATGAATTTCAACGACTTATATGCTGATTGTATTACGACTCTCATCTTTTGAAAATGTGTATATATTTAAACATTTATAACACATTGCCTTTTGCATTTTATATGTTGGCATGTTTTAATTGTTTTTTTTATATCGCTGGATGTTGTTGCTTTATGCTCGAATTGTTTCATGTTTCTCTGCTTTTAGTGTAATGTACTGACCGTATGTCTGTCCGTCTGCCTGTCTATGCGTAATGGGTTGGATTGGGTAGTTAACATTCATATGAAACAATCCAATCGTTGTTTTTGTCAATAGTTGGTTTGGTACGAGGTGTGGTATAACATTTTAACTGGCCAAATTGGGTTTCCCTTTGAATAGACAAACCAGTGCTAAAATACCCTTTTCGACCTCCCGTCCCAGCGAGCCGAGCCATCACCTAAGCCCTATCCCCTAGTAAAATGTTGAACATTGAACCAACATCGGTATTGCGGTTGAAACCGTTGCTCCGATGTTGATCTAACGTTCCACGTTCCACTTGGGAGGCATTTCGCTTATTGTTTCCGCCGTATAATAAATAGACCGTTGCATAGTAAATATGACGAGCAGAGTGCCACGAAACTCGTCAATAATTTTTTTTACAATTTTTTTTTTACTTACGCTTTACCGAGGAAAGCCTCGCTGAAACTCTTCACCAGGAGGATCCTGCCAGGTTTTTTTTTGCAGTAGGGGGGCGATGTTTCTGCTACATGTGTGTAATCCCAATTGAGTCGTTAGTTGCCACATTTTAGCATCGGAATGTTTGACCAATACCAATTTACATTGCATGTTTATTGTTGTTTTATGAGGAAAACCTATGCTGAAAAAGAAGGGAGATCAGACAAACTCCGTGCAGAAAGGTTCCCGAGTCGGGAGTCGAACCCACGTGTTGTTGCTGTGAGGCAAGAGAGTTACCACTACGCCACCCTGGCTGCCTGCCTGACACCCTGAAAAATGCACTCGAAAAAAATTAACCCGTAAAAACAAAGTTTTTCTCTATAAATCCTTTATATGCGTAGCGGCTAGAGTCCTCTCGTCCTCTGGCTTGAGATGGCTGCCACCTATGGGTCAGATGATTGCCTGCCACCATTAAGCAATTGGTAATTAAATATAAAAAAACATTTCCTAAAAAGTGTAAAGTTATGGAAAACATTTTTCACGAAAAGAAATTGCCACGCACAACGAGACTGTGTGCAAAATGTCAGCTCGATTGGATCACGGGAAGTGGATTAAAAAACGACCGAAAGATTTGCATGGTCGTAAGCGCGCAAGCAAGCAAGAAATCAAGCAAGTGAACTTAATATAAAGGATTTAAAAAAATAGGGCCCAGTTTTCATCGTGGGCCTCACGAGGACAAAAATAAATAAACCCAGGAGAGGAGTTCTGAGGTACCTCTGGGAGCAGGGTTCAAGTGAAAAATAGATACAAGTCAGTCCTCCTATACCGTACTCTTAGGTTTTTTCGGTAAAGTCACGTAAGTAAAAAAAAATAATAATAAAATAAAATAATAAAAAATGAAAATAACTCATTTAGATCACGACGTTTCAGAGGCAACACAAGTCTCCATGTTCAGGTGGGACCGTCACAGCCAAATTTACTGTATCAAGTGAAGAGAAATCCAGGAGACAAGATCTTATATATACTGGTCAAGGGGAGGGGGGAGGAGCTTAGGGGGAGGAGCTTATCTAAATATGTATGAATGCTCTCTCTCTCTTGCTGGAATGTCTCTTCGGGTTGTACCACGTGTTATTTGGCATGATGTCCGACGTTTTTTCTCCACGTGCTTGGAGCTTCTGCAGGAACTGAACACAACAGAGAGCTGTACAGCGCGCGCCTACATGTACACAAATCATGTTTGCACCGTGATTAGCGTACGACTATCTTACATGAATGATATAATAACACGACAATAATTTACAACCGGCTTTCAATTCCTCCTCGCTCGGTGCCAATTGCGGGGGGTTGTTGGCCGTACTTCGCCGTGCTGATTCGCAGAGGTGTGGACTCGAGTCATGAGACTTGGACTCGAGTCAGACTCGAGTCATGAATTTGATGACTTGCGACTCGACTTGGACTTGCATAACAATGACTTTGTCCCACCTATGAGATGTGGACTCGAGTCATGTGACTTGGACTCGAGTCAGACTCGAGTCATGAATTTGATGACTTGCGACTCGACTTGGACTTGCATAACAATGACTTTGTCCCACCTCTGCTGATTCGTGTGCGGTGTTGTTGGGGAAGAGAGTTGGGGGGGGGGCAGGACTGGTTCCAGACATCACTCGCCACTGACGTTTGCCTTAGCCGGGAATCGAACTCAGGCACTGAGGTTCGTAGAGCAGGTCGCTAACCACTGTTGCCACCACGTGTTCCCCCCCCCCTCCTCACCCCCGCCTCTCCCTCTCTAAATCATATATTTAGAAATTATTATTGGTTGGATGAAAAACCAATTTGTTAATATCGCAAAAACATCGCTTTTTGTTGTTGTTGTAAAATCCAATCACATCCACTTTTGGACATTTTTTTGCAACATCAATTACGGTAATTTCTTTGGCTCTTATTTAAATTCACAACTATGGATGGGCCCGTGTGTTTGTAATATGGAAAGCAATTACATTTTAGGCGATAAAGTAATTTTGCATACGGTCGTAACGACGTGTTAGCGTGCCGAGTGGTGTTACGTATTATTTTGTCACATCGCACATTTGTGAGATGAATGTTGTTATTAATGATAATACCACCGGCAAGTCAGCCCAATTATTATTTTATAGTTTGATTACTGTTCAGGGTGTTATGCACGTTCGCTTACATTTTGAAGGGTAGATTTGTAAGTTGATTGCTACACGGTATTCATTTAAGCGGAACAACTCTCAATTCAATAACGCAGACAAACAGGAAAACGCTTCCACTGCTACAGTATATACCGCTTTTATCACTCCATCTTTCAGCAACGTTGTGAATTTGAGAAATTTAACTTCAATCCTTCGCAACGTCCGCACGTTACACTCCATCGGGATGGCGAGCAAGCGCCAGAGCGCTCGAGAATGTGTCGTGACCCTCCACCACCCGACACGGCCAGTAAGGGATTTGTCACGTAAACAGAACGCCAATTAGTTACCACTTCAGCCCACCGGTGTGTTGAAGAGTAAATCCACAACATTTACAATTTGAGTGGTATGACGTTTCGCTGGTAATTATATCCAGCATCATCGGGCGAGATGCCAGAATTACCAACAAATTAGTGTTTTTTTTACGTGACAAATTTCTTACTAATTGGCTGTGTCGGGTGGTGGAGGGTTACGACACATTTATACTTACGCGATCTAACCCAGCAACCTTTGTTATTAATAATATTGGTCGCGAAAGCCCCCTGCGTGTTAAACTGCTCGAGAAAGGCCCTCTGTCACGATCTCAAAATGACAGTTCCACGTGTTATTTGCCCTAGGCTTCAATACCATCTCACCGAATTGAAATTGCTCCCGGTGTGTGTGTGAGGGTGGGGGGCTGGCGAAGGGGTGGGGATGAGTGGGATTCCTCGTGGGCCAGGTTGTTTCTCCACTCTGTATCTCCGCTCCGTCTGTTTTATATTTTTACGTTTTGTTTTTCGATTGCACACAAGCCAATGCAATTTGTAGGCAGTCATTTTGGAATGTTCTTTCCCGCGGAGGGATTTTCTGAAATATTTTTGTTTTTTGGAGCCTGGCCTCCGTCCAACGACGGACAGCGAGGTCATGTGCCCTTCCTGAGAAATGTTTGGCTACCGAGTTATTTGGTTTTTTTAAATGTTTTCTTTTTCTATGACGAATGTGGCTCCAGCTACTGTTTTTTAGTTATATTCGACATCTCACGGTGAAAGTTAACTGTGTCCACACCGGAATCAAAACACCCGCAATGTCCCGCTTGGTGATTTCGAAAAGTGTATTGGTTTAGCCATGTTTGTTTGTTGTAGTACAGAGTTAGACTGATGGCCTTAATCTAAGTTGTCTTGTGGTTGTTGTTGGTTGTTTGACTTGCATCCCACTGGGATTTTTGCACACAGCGTTGGTGTACGGTGTTTTTTCTGCAATATTTTGCTGTCTTTTCTTGGATTTTCTGTTTGCACTCAGTTACATATTCACTTTAAGATGTTTTTTGTTCATGTTTTTGTTTTTTGTTTGTTGCGGTTGCACCCGATTCAAAAGTCGAATGGCTCACAGGGCTATACCTACTAAATGAACTTGAACTTGAAATCTGAGCAGATTCTACAGGGCGATCCATTCATAGATACTCCGCCGATGTCCAATGACCCCCACTGAATGTCTCCCTTGCTCAACAGCTGCTCGATCACCGTGAAAGCGAGGGCTCCGTATCGTACAGAGGGAAGTTTTGATCGATTAAATCAATTAGTGCACTGAGCTTGCACTCATTACACACAAAGTGCTTGCCGCAAATGAACCACGACAACTTGCTGATCTAGTCAAGGAGCATAAACCATCACGCGAACTCCGGTCATCCTCGCAGTGGCTTTTGGCCAGCGATCGAACGAAGACGGCCCACTGCAGACGTCTGGAACGTTCTTCCTTCCGATATTAGGAAGCCATTGAAGCGACACACTTTTAATTAACATAGATTGAAAACTATTTTTTTTTTTATCCTTTATATTAAGTTCACTTGCGCGCTTGCTTGCTTGCTTGCTTACGACCGTGCAAATCTTTCGGTCGTTTTTTAACCCACTTCCCGTGATCCAATCGAGCTGACATTTTCCACAGACTCGTTGTGCGTGACAATTAATGTTCGTGAAAACATTTTTCCTAAATTTTACACTTTTTAGGACAAAAATATTATATTTAATTACCAATTGCTTAATGCTGCTATGCAATCATATGACCCATAGGTGGCAGCCATCTCAAGCCAGAGGACGAGAGGACTCTAGCCGCCACGCATATAAAGGATTTATAGTGAAAAACTTTGTTTTTACGGGTTAATTTTTTTGAACTCCTTTATTGTGTTGAGTTTGTTGTCTTACCCCCTCACCTCCTATGAGCACAGTTGGCTACGTGCGGTGCAAAAGAAGTTCAACGTGCAGACCGTGTAGAGAGGCTTTGAAAGCAAGTGTTGTGTTCTCTATAATATCCCTGGTTATTTTAGTGGGGGTGTCTATAAATGGATCACGTTTCCTATACACTTGTGCAAGCCTAATTAGTGTTGATCCAACCGACAGATTAAATATCTGGGTGAAAATGGCATGCATGTGTGCAGTACTCCGCGACCTCACAGATCCTATATTCAAATCACCGACGTGTAAAATCACCCTGAATGCACCCAGCAGATCTTAAAAGTCGAGTCTACCGAGTATTTGCATGGGGTAGAATACTAGCTGTTGAAGGTTTAGGCTGCGAAACGTCCAGAAAGTGGTAGGTCAGCGTCGGCTTCTTGAATGTGTCTGTGTGGAGATTTGAGTGTGACCCCCTTTGTCTGGGTTTTGTTTTCATGATTATTCCTCCCAGAGGAAGCCAAACGCTCATTTAAGGAATTGATCAAAAAAAATATTCCCAATGCGTGACCATCCAGGAGGCGAGTCTCAAAACTGAGTAAGATTTCCCTGGCTAAAGATCACTACAATATTGTATTACTATTAGTAGTATTTCATTATCCATAATTTAAAAACAAATTTGCTTAGATCACGTAAATATATAAATGTGTCGTTAAACCCGCCACCACCCGACACAGCCAACTAGTAAGGGTTGTCACGTAAACAGAACGTGGCGATTCGTCACTAGTACAGCACACCGGTGTGTTGGAGAGCCAAGCCACAACATCTACAATTTGAGTACGACGTTTCGCCTGTAATTACAACTAGCTGCATCAGGCGACAGCCAGATTTGTGGAGATATTCTCCTGTTTCGTTAAGACAACGGCTTCATCTGCTTAATTCGAACCAGTAATTCATCAGTTGGCACCTTCTCCCGATGCAGTCGAATGGATCTGAAATCTCGGCATCAATTTGTAATCTGTTGCAATCCCCCAAAAATTCACACGAAAGAAGAAGAACACGATATAGTCATACCCTGATTCACTCCTCCCCGTTTAACGTCGTTTCGCAGACATGTCGCTTTATTATTATCAACGTCTTCTTGGTTCTTTCGGTAAAGTCACGTAGAATGGAAGTAATAAAATAATACAAAATAAAACATAATAAAATAATTCTCACGACGTTTCGGCCACAACGCAAGCAACCGTCCTCAGGTGTAGAACAGGTCTGTGTGGCCGAAACGTCGTGAGAATTATTTTATTATGTTTTATTTGTATTATTTGTATTATTTTATTATTTCCATTCTACGTGACTTTACCGAAAGAACCAAGAAGATGAATCCCTGCAATCACGAAAGCTTTAAATCGAAAATTATTAACGTCGTTATCCGATTGGCGGCGCATCAACCCCGACACTCACGTCGCTGACACAGCATCGTCGTCCGTTCTTTCTCCTTATCCGTGGCCTCTCCGCCTCCTCTACCACCACCACCACCACCTACTACTACCCTGAGCATCGCTTTGGTCGGCGTCGTTTTGATATTCGTCGGACGCAATCCCTCTGCTGACTCCTCCAGGGCTCCTTCCTACCGTGACGTGGACACTGTCTGCAGATACTCTACTCCACTGTGCACCAGCAAAATTTTGACAAAATTGTTCACGAACAAAGTACAATATTCACACATACTCTTAGTTCTTTCGGTAAAGTCACGTAGGTAAAAAACTAAATTAATAAAAATAAAACAATAAAAATCACGACCTTTCGGAGGCAACACAAGTCTCCGTCATCAGGTGGGACCGTCGTGATTTTTATTGTTTTATTTTTATTAAGTTCATTTTTTTACCTACGTGACTTTACCGAAAGAACTAAGAGTATGAATCCTTGCAGTCACGAAAGCTTCAAATCTAGAATATTGACACACACACACCTCCTGAATTAGCTATTCCACTCATTTTATTTCACCAGGTAAGGCCCCAACTGAGCTGTGTAGCTCGTGTTCAGAAGCGACCTGGCCACGAATGATCACTCAACGAAGTGGCTTACCGCGTGGAAATGTACAGCAGCAGCCAGGAGGGAAATAAACCGGAGGACCCGGAGAAAAAATCCACGCGACCACGTGGACCCGGTCCTCGGTATCACCTTCACTAACCTACCGTGGCCGTCACGGTGAAGTATGGTCAAACATTCTAGATTTGAAGCTTTCGTGACTGCAAAGATTCATATTCTTAGGTTTTTTCGGTAAAGTCACGTAGGTAAAAACATTAAAATTAATAAAAGTAAAATAAAATAAAAATCACGACGTTTCGGAGGCAACACAAGCTTCCGTCTTCAGGTGGAACCGTCACAGCCACGACAGCTGTATCAAGTAAATGAGAGATTGCAGGAGCTACCACTCCGTTTATATAATGGTTGGAGAGGGGGGAAGGGCCAAGTACAGCACACTTTTTATTCATATGGTAGGGTGAGGCTAAAGAGGGTGAGCCTTTGTTATGGTTTGTGACAACTAAACATGGTGAACATGGTAAACATGGTACACCTGTAATAGTTGTCTGTCAAATAATAAATAAGATTGGTCAAATAAGTGTAGTTTTATTTTACTTTTATTAATTTTAATGTTTTTACCTACGTGACTTTACCGAAACAACCTAAGAATATGGTCAAACAACCAGCACGGCCGACACACCTCGGGTGGGCGTTGGGGATGATTGAATTGTAATTTTTAAGTGTTTGGGTGATTTGTTTACGTTTCCTGTATTCTGCACTCCCGTCGTGTTTTGTTTGTACTGTTTGTTGTTGTGACGTTCTCAACTCGCCGCGACTGGACGTCTGTGAAAAAAGAGCTTCACCGTTCATCGGATTCCTCCGGTATAAATCAGAGGTCGCAATCGGGTACCCGATACCCGTACCCTACCCGATACCCGGCTACCCGTACCCGGCCGGGTATGGGTACGGGTACCTATTTGTTACCCTGGTGCGGCCGGGTACGGGTACGGGTAGGCCGTGAGTCACTGGTGAGTCACCGTGTGTCACTCATTTCCCAACGTCTTGTCTCTTCTCACAATTCAAGTTCCTAGAATCAACCCATCCGCGCCTACAACATGGCTTCATCCCAGAGGTCGCAATCGGGTACCCGTACCCTACCCGATACCCGGCCGGGTACGGGTAGCCAGGTATCGGGTACGGGTACGGGTACCCGTTTGCGACTCTGGTGCGGCCGGGTACGGGTACGGGTAAGGAATCAAAACCCGTTTGCGACCTCTGGTATAAATACATATTCTGATTCTGTGGGGTTGGCCTTCATCCAGAAGTGGATTCACTAAAGGGCTATGAAGTGTCACTTGATCTTCACGACGGAAAGCCACAGAAACGTAATTGTCACGAGGATGGCACCGGCACTTAGAAAGGCAAATGGACGATGCCAATGTCAGCTTGTGGATGCGTGCGATGAGAATGTGGGACCTATTCTAATTGTAAGCCGCGTCTCTCCTATAGGGCCACACAACCTTGCTAAACGTATGCACAGGCACGGCCCGGTGACATCCAATTATCGCAGCAGAATGCCGCCAGATGAAGTCAATGCGCTTGGGTTACAGAGTCACGAAAATGTTTTTAACAGATTAATTTCACCCGATTGCTTTTGCATTGATTTGAATCATAAGCAATCGTATTTCCCCCCCTCCCCCCTCGTTCAATAAGCCGGCGTTTGCCCAAATCACCACATGTAAATCACCGAGCAGCGTGAATTCACGAAATGTTCACGCGTGCTTTCGCGAGCGCCGGCGGCAGTAGCTGGCGCACCGAGGATGCGGAATCCGACAACCTGAGTTCGACTTCCAGCCACGGCTAACGCCAAGCGGTGAGTTGCTATCTGAACCGGCCACGGGCCAACTTGCACTGCCCGGCAAATTGAACGCTGCGCAGTCAAATCACCCCCTTCAACCGACAAGGCATAGGAAGGCCTGCTGGTGTGCACAATGGATTTGCAATCCAGAGGTCACCAGCTCGACCTTTAAAAAACGGGCAAGTTTGTAATTAACCCGTAAAAACTAAGTGTTTCACTATAAATCCTTTATATGCGTGGCATCGGTTTTATTGTATTATTCATTTCTGTTTTTCTTGAGTAAGAGTTTCATTTTTATCACATTGGTATTTTAAATAAAATATGAAAAAAAATTTTTTCCTAAAAAGTGGAAAATTTTGGAAAAAAAAATTCACGAAAATAAATTGTCACGCACAACGAGTCTGTGTGCAAAATGTCAGCTCGATTGGATCACGGGAAGTGGGTAAAAAAACGACCAAAATATTTGCACGGTCGTAAGCGCGCAAGCAAGCAAGCAAGTGAACTTAATATAAAGGATTTAAAATTAACCCCCCCCCCCCTCTGCCTCTGTCGAACACAGCAGTAGAACTAGGGAGACCGCAGGGTAGCCGATCGGCAGCGCGAGTGTGCTGGGGTAGAGTGCAGGGACTCCCACCTCTCGTGCATTCCCTGCAATGTCCTGCTCATGCCATGCGGGCGGTCGGTCTCGAGCAGCGTTCTTCATTGCAAAGACCCCCGCGAGCCACAGGCGAGGCAACCTCACGGCCTTGACAATGCACAAAGAGTGAAAACATCCTCCCATCATCATCATCGTCGTCGTCGTGCTCATGACAAACCCCCAATGGTTTCAAGTAATGTGTGGAGGCCCTCACACACTGATGATGTCTTATCGGCGAAAGTGACCCCCCTCTGAATATTTAAGTATCACAATAGTCTCGAGCTTTCGTGACTGCAGCGATTCATCTTGTTGGTTCTTTCGGTAAAGTCACGTAGAAGGGAAATAATAATTATGATATTATTTGACTATATTATTTTATTATATAATTTTATAACATTATTATATTATTATTTTATTATGTTTTCTTTTTATTATTTTATTATTTCCCTTCTACGTGACTTTACCAAAAGAACCAAGAAGATAGCACAATAGTATTATATTGTATTCTATTACGCAAACTACAATAGTATTCTATTGAGCTCCATCTTGTCTTCATTGGATATGTTTTTGTTAGAGCTGCTGCACTGTTTGAGAGGAGAGCTTTCACGTGAGCAGTGTCTTTGTGCTGTGTTACATTCCGCTGTATCCCGTGCATATGGCAAATGAACTTTGATTTGATTTGAAAATTAGTCAAGAACACTGGGACAGAGCTCCCACCAGTGCACGCCCTTGCCTTCCGCGGCAAGTGGCGTTGGCGAGATATTGCAGGCGCTGCACCTTTAACGGATTGCCACCACGAGCTGACAGTTGTTTTGGGGGCAGCTGTTTCAATGACACAACGACTCACTCCACCCCCATGATGCGTCTTCATTTCTGAATTGGCGTTCTCCACCCTCTTGCTATCTGCCTCCGATCGCTCACACCTGCAGACGTCTCGCTGCAAGGCAGCAGTGTGGTTTCTTAACCTGGGATGAAGGCCACCCCCTGGGGGTACAAGATGCCCTTTTTGGGGTGGGGGGGAGGGGGTGCGAGACGTGGCCAGATTTGTTTTAGAAGATCTATCATCGAAAAAGGCAATTAAGCACTGGCACCTAAGTACAACTGCTTTGTTTCATCAAACCTACGTATTTATTAACATTATACATTGTTTCTATTTAAAGCTTTCGTGACTGCAGGGATTCATCTTCTTGGTTCTTTCGGTAAAGTCACGTAGAAGGGAAATAATAAAATAATAAAAATTAAACATAATAAAATTATATTATATTATAAAAAAATTTTATTTAAATATTTTAATATAATAAAATAATAATATAATATTTTATAATGTTTTATTTTTATTATTTTATTATTTCCCTTCTACGTGACTTTACCGAAAGAACCAAGAAGACTCTACATTGTTTAACGTGTGAGAACCAAGGGGATGCAGGCTACACAGTAAAAGGAAAGAACCACTGCTGTCAGGTGACCCGCCCCCACCCACCACCGCCTCCCTGTGTGTGTGGTGATGTGATTATTGGCAAGAGAGTCGAGACCGTTTTGTGCCAGTGTCATGACTCAAGTAACCTGAGTGGAACACGTCTCCACGTGACCACGCCAGAGGACGCGACGGTGTTTCCCTTGCAAACAAAAAAAAGCCAATTTGAGATGCCTCGATTGGCTGTCACCTGGTTAAATAAAGGACAGCGATGAAGTAACGACGATTTGAGATGCAATGATGCACGGGAAATGACACTTGGTTGCTCTTATAAACAAGACGAATGCAACTTTCCATCCGTGAGCTTGTATAGCAGGTAAAGGTGCAGCCCTGCAATTGCTCGTACCACGCCACTACTGCTAGAAGGGCCTCCACTAAAGGTGGCTCCAGGGAGCTACCTTTGGTATTTGGTCTACTCTTCCACGCTGACCAGACGTTTTTGAAAAGGTGAGAGTCAGGTCAAAATCAGAACATGTGTATATATGTGTACTGGAGAAATCCGATGAGCTATAAAGCTCTCACAGATGTCCAGTACCCACACTTTACCCCACCACACACAACGGACTCATCGACTAACCACGGTGTACCCATTTATATACTGAAGTTCTGAGAGCTCCTTTGGAAGGCATTTGGCCTACTCTTCCACGCTGATCAGACATTATTTGAATATGTGGGAGTGCCCACATTTTACCCCACCACACGTGACTGCGTATGGCTTTGGCGAATCTATTTAGATAGATTTTTTGGGGTGGCCAATAGGCGCGGTGGGTGTGAATCTGAGAAACTTGCCAAACCAGGAGATTGAACCGGTGGCCTCTGTATTGTTTGGACAAAATAGATCGATTGAAATGCAGGCATATGCGTGTATGTATGTACATGTTTTGTGATGTGTTCCCCATTTCAGATTGAATCTTGGCGCAATAGGGAGTCCAAGGACGGAATGCGCATTAAAAATGTGAATTACTATTCGTATTGTCTTGTGTCGAGCCGAGATGCTGTGCAAGATTTTGGACAACCCGAAAAATGTTCGTTTCGTAACTCATCCAAATGGATGGCGTCGTGTGGAAATGACATCATTCCGATTGAGTCACTTCTGTGGTTTGTGCGATCGATGAATCAATTCGTAAAAATCAAAATTCTCAGAAAATGTCCCACAGAATCCGAGCGTTTTTTTAAATCTTAAACTTAATCCTAATACGTGCAAGAATTATCCTTTAGATGTTACAAAACATATCTTCGTGTGGGAGAAAGTAAAACAAACCCTCTTCTAAAGACTGGTGGAGCTGGCCTTAGATAACACCGAGTTAATGTAGCAGACAGACAGACACCTTTTTAACCTCAGCACCAGTCAATATCTCAGACGGCGCGCCACGTTTACATCGAATCTGTGCGCACCCTGACGAAATAACCCCGCACGTGTATATTCAATAGCTTTTTTGTTTTGTAATAGTGCACGATTCATAGCAATTCCTCAGTGCGTGTAAAAATGTACCAGAGGCTAATGACCGTACGGACATGAGACAATAGGGCCAATTGCCAAAGCACGTGCCTTCGAATGCATTAATAGTTCTGATGACAGTAATTTGCATGTCATAACGATGATAATTGTATCCATAAAATCGTGACAAATTATGAAGATAATTATTATTTTAATATACGTGATTAATTCAGGATACAAAAAAAATGTGCAGTGTGAATACACTAATTAATTACAATGCAGTATTGTGTTACTTTACATGAAATAAAATCACGTATTTAAACGTAAATTTCTTTCCAAGCACCGCTCACCTTTTGACTGCCATTACATTTCCGTGCCGCGATGCACGACATCGGCCAAAACGAGTGACGTGAAGAAACGCACCCAAATCAGCGAGCACCTATTAAGGTCCGCATAATGCAACAACAGAAAAAGGCAGCATTGTCAGCGCCGTGCTCATCCGCCTTTGTCTTCCCCTCTGCTGAATTATATCCACACCGCACCAAGGGCAATTTTGTATTAATATATATATAAACCTCGCCAACTGTTCATCGTAGTCCGGAATGGCCGGTGCTGATGTTCGCCACGTGATGATTCGGCACGTGGGAGGCAACAATCCAAGTGCCAGGAGAAACCGCCCTCTGCTGTCCCCCCTCGTTTGAGAAAATCCAGGACGCGGGGTGTAAGACGAGAGTAAGAGGCGCAGCCCTGCAATTCCTTGCTTGCTCTCTCGCGCCACTACTGGCGGAAGGGCCTGCAGCTAGAGAGAGCTCTAGAGGGTATTTGGTCTACTCTTCCACGCCGGCCGGACGTCATGGGCGTACCTGCAAGAGACAAGGCACTCAGTGGTTCATATTCTTAGGTTTTTTCCGGTAAAGTCACGTAGGTAAAACATTAAAATTAATATTAATAAAAGTAAAATAAAATAAAAATCACGACGTTTCGGAGGCAACACAAGACGGAAGCTTGTGTTGCCTCCGAAACGTCGTGATTTTTTATTTTATTTTACTTTAATTAATTTTAATTTTTTACCTACGTGACTTTACCGAAAAAAACCTAAGAATATGAATCCTTGCAGTCACGAAAGCTTCAAATCTACACTCAGTGGTTGTTATCTGGAAAACTCTGAAGCTCACCCCACCCTGGCGGGAGATGACGGTGGGGGTGAAGTGAGGTGGGGGTGAAGTGGGGTGGGGGGGAAGGTGAAATTGGGGGGAGGGGGGTGCAGGAGAACTGGAAGCCCGTCGTGCCCTGCTTGAAGGAGAACGCCACGTGCCTCTTTAAACTTCAAGGGACGGCGGTGCACTTTTATTGACGAGAGCGCTCGCTCGCGTTTTCACTCGGGTGCTCTGTTAACACTTTCACTTCATTCTTTCATTTATTTACTTTCGAGGCCTCACCTGCACGTCACGCCAGACACGCGCGCGTGAGGCCCTCGCCAAATAAACAAACGAATGAGCGAGCCAGGCTGCTACATCCCACAAATTAGGCTCCTCCACACTCTCACCACCAAAACAATTGTAAAACAATCCATCACAAAATCAGTTTGTGAATTATACTGCACCAGCCCCCCCCCCTTCACGCCCGTGTCTAATTGTTTATTTTAATGCCTCGCCAGTGAGAAAGCTTCCGATGTGTGATTGCATACAGCATTATTCAGGCCGTATCAACACCACTGATTTGCACACGTGGCAAAGTTGATGGAGTGCCATCCCTGAATCTGTAGACCAGGAAGTGCTCGGTTTTTTTTTTCAGCGCAGGCGAGGAAATCACAAAACTTAAACCGTAACAAATGTGTTGGCCAAGACTTGAGCCAGGCTGAACTATTTATTGAATAAACTTTTTTTTAAATCATAAAATAAATAGTTGCGTGGTGCGACGCGGTTCGACCCACCCAGACTCTTCATATCAAGATCGCGTCTGGCTGCGTTTTATAGTTCAGTCAAAGGCAGGACGACCTCCACTCGACGGTATTTGGCCTACTCTTCCACCGCTAACCAGCCGTCTTGGAAGTGGTGTAAGCACACGCTTTACCCCACCACACTCAACCTGCCACTTGACTAACCGTGGTGGTGCCGGTTAGACACTTCTGGGGTGGACAGAGGTGGCGGTAAGAAGTTGTGGGTAAAGTCACGTAGAAGGGAAATGATAAAATAATGAAAATAAAACATAATAAAATACAATTCTCACGACGTTTCGGCCACAACACAAGCAGCCGTCCTCAGGTGAAGAACAGGGCTGTCGGAAAGACAGCGTCTGAATGAGCACCACCAAGCTTGGCAGCGTATAAGCTGGGTTAGAGGAGGAGAGCGCCTTGACAAAGGAATTTGTATATCAACAGAGGCATTTAGCATATTTATGGAAAATGCAGATATGGGATTAGTCACTACTTGTGGAATGTGTAGGTGATGGGGGGGAAGTATCAAAGTCGTATTATGCTTCGGCCACTACGCAAGCAGCGTTGAGAATGGTATTTTATTACGTTTTATTTTTATTATTGTATTATTTCCCTTCTACGTGACTTTACCGAAAGAACCAAGAAGATGAATCCCTGCAGTCACGAACAGCTTTCAATGGAAAAAGTTATGGGTGTTTAAGAAAATTGCCCTCGTTCATCTCAACCTTCCGCGCCGGAGATCGAATGGAACCGGCTACCCCTGGATAGCAAGTCCCGTGCGCGCACCGTTACAGCACGGCATTATACCGTGACTAAGTGGCATTCTTTTTTAAAGTTACAATTTACAGCCCCCTTGTCGATCCATTCCAGGGAGAAAAATGATCCAGAGGACAAATATGCATGAACACATCTGTCCAAAAAACGTATCCTGCTTGCAAACAAGATTACAATATACACGTCCTGGATATTGTTTGTGTTGAATAAATGCATTTTGGACGCAGTCAATACGTTTTCCTTTTATAAATGAGCTCGGCGTGACAGATCCTATCCCAATCGCGGTTCTAATCGGGAACACACTGTAAGGCCGCGTTAATCACCATCACAAGGCAACCGCAGGAGACTCGATGGAGAAACACTCCACCCCAAGCGCCCCCCACCCTCATCCCCCACCCCCCCCCCCTTGCCCCCCCTCCCCTGCCCTCCCACCGCACTTCACAGCTGATGTTAACCATGGACAGGAATTGAACTCAAGCCACCGCATTCATTATGCAGCGCACTAACCACCGTGCGACTGCTCCAACAAAAACGACGCGTGTGTGTGTGCGTCTGTGTGTGTCTGTGTGTGTGTCTGTGTGCGTGTCTGTGTGTGTGTGAGTGCGACTGTGTGTGTGTGTCTGTGTGTGCTGAGCGGTAGTGTAGCGGTTAGCGCTACGCTGCGCTACGAACCCGGCGACCCGAGTTCGCTTCCCGCTCACGGCCAACGCCAGTGACTACTATTTGAACCGGTCCTGGGTCTCCCCTAGGTCGACTCAGCCTCAAACGAGTACCCGGTGCGATCTGTAAACATCGCCACTAGGGAGACAAAGGCGGCCGGGCGTGGTGTTGGCCACCCACCCCCTCGTGTGCCGTGCCGGCCCTTATAGGTGCTACTCGCTAACAGCACTTGCTCCTACAGTCTGCTAAGGCTATACGGGGGATCTTTGTCTTTGTGGGTGTGTGCGTGTGTGTGCGCGTGTTGTGTGTGCGTGTGTGTGCGCGTGTTGTGTGTGTGCGTGTGTGCGCGCGTGTTGTGTGTGTGCGTGTGTGCGTGTTGTGTGTGCGTGTTGTGTGCGTGTTGTGTGCGTGCGCGTGTGTGCGCGTGTTGTGTGTGTGCGCGTGTTGTGTGTGTGCGCGTGTTGTGTGTGTGCGCGTGTTGTGTGTGCGTGTTGTGTGCGCGTGTTGTGTGTGTGCGCGTGTGTGCGCGTGTGTGCGCGTGTTGTGTGTGTGCGCGTGTTGTGTGTGTGCGCGTGTTGTTTGTGTGCGCGTGTTGTGTGTGTGCGCGTGTTGTGTGTGTGCGGGTGTCTGCGTGTTGTGTGCACGTGTGCCTCTTCTGTGAGTGCGCATCGAGTTTTCAATTTAGAGTTTCACATTCCCTCTGAGATTTTTCCAGGTGGAATTACGACCCAGAAGCAAAAAAAAGTCATCTCCGTTATAATGAAGATGCAGGTGTGGGTAGCCCCCCCACTCCCCTCCCTCGTTCATTTTAAGAATTGTTCCCATCCAGAGTTATACAATTCGATGTTAAGCAATTATTGCAGCTCATTAGCAGCGCCTCGAGTGGCTGCAAGCAATGATGTGAACCGATTGCCCGGTAAACGTGCAACGATGGGTAAATGGTCGTTGTCACAACGTTTAAACAACGTTGGCATAACGTTCATTGTTTCCTGGGCACGTACAACATGTACGAAAAAAACAACCCTGTTGAACGTGTGATGTAAGAATATATATTAATTGATGAATTGATGCGTAGGCAAAACATTTCTTCGCATGCATCGGCGGGCCCAGCATCCTTGTAAATTTGATAAGAGCCATTTACAGGACAAGCATCTGTTGATTGCTTAACGCAGCAAAAAATATATATATAGACGGCGCTTGACCCCAAAAAGGTCAGAGGTTGTTTCCTGCCACAGATAGAAGGCTTACATTCAGTTCGTGCTATGAAGTGAATGCGTTGTTGTTTTTTTTTATTGTTTTCTTCCTCCGCTGATTAGCTCTGGCGTTCGGGTTCTGTGCACGAGTGTTAGAATGTTGATAGCGCATTTTGTGACAGTGGCGTCGCTGTGACGAATTGTAAGACTTCCTGTAGACCCTGGCAGGGGCTGAAGTGTTTGAGCCTGGTGAATTTTGTTTGAAAGGGCAAACACCGTGCTGCACCCACGCTGATTTTGACGATTCCTCGTTAAACCGCAGCTCACGGGATATTCCAAGCCACGCGGACGTCAATTTAGCCAGCTAAAGGCAACGCGTCCAATTTTAATCAACTTGACCCAGAGTGGAACCGAGTCATCTTACGTCGTGAGTCAGCCATACAGTATTTGTGTCCGCTTCACGATGATTCCACGCATTTTTGTACCTTTCATGCCCGAAATTCTAATCACCAAAACGACTTTGAGACCATGGGCGGGTCTTACCCTCATTCAAATAATGGTAATTAAATGAAACGAAAAGCTTGTCAGGAAATATTATTTTTTTGTTCCTATCAAATGACTGGCGTCCGGTTCATGATGAGCGGTAGCCCCCTAACCGCACCCCCCCACCCCCAGAGATTTGTCATGAACCCGAGCTTTGTTGATTATGAGTCAGAGGCAAGAGTGCCCCAGGTTTGTGTGTGTGTGGCGAATGCACCCGCCTCTTAGGCTCACTCTCTCCTTCTCTTGCTCTCTCTGTCTTGCTCGCTTTTGGGGTCCATTTTCAGGAGACTGGAGGTGCCCTCTTTTGTTTAACAAAAGCTGTTTCATATATGGGGGTGCCTTACCTGGCAAATAAGCGCCGCGACTTTGCAAACTTGATATTCTTAGGGTTTTTCGGTAAAGTCACGTAGGTAAAATGTTTTAATTAATAAAAGTAAAATAAAAAATAAATCACGACGTTTCGGAGGCAACACAAGCTTCCGTCTTTAGGTGGAACCGTCACAGCACGATTGCTGTATCAAGTAAGATAAATTCCAAGAAAACCGTCCTTGTATATATACTGGTTGAGGGTGGGAATTTCTCTTACTTGATACAGCAATCGTGCTGTGACGGTTCCACCTGAAGACGGAAGCTTGTGTTGCCTCCGAAACGTCGTGATTTTTATTTTTATTTTAATTTTATTAATTAAAATTTTTTACCTACGTGACTTTACCGAAAAAACCTAAGAATATGAATCCTTGCAGTCACGAAAGCTTCAAATCTAGAATTTGCAAACTTCGTCTGTGCCCAAGCAAAGATGGATAGTTTACAAGACCAGGAAACACTGACGGCTGCTGTTCTGCGGTGGCGGCAATGTCGAGGGGCCTGCTCAAGGCACGGCTCCAGCTGAAATCACGCGCACCACTCCAATGCCGGGGACGCGCACGTGTTTTTTTTAACGGGGGAGGGGGGGGTCGGTCAAGCCCAGTGCCGAATGAAGTTAGTGAGAGGGCCTGTAGCATATGTTATAAAGGGGCCCACATTTTTTAAAAAGCACAAATATTAAAAGATAATTTTTTTACTTGCGTAGTAAAGTAATTGTATTTTTTCATTTGCTACACAGCCAGATAAGGCAGTATAGTACTATAGTAATAGAGCAAGTGCAGAATCACTTTACCGGAATTGATAGCTTGAAAGCATTTAGCGTGGGGCCCTTGAAAGTGCGGGGCCCGTAGCTACTACACATGTAGCTACTTTTGCCACTAGGATAATCCGGCACTGGTAAAGCCCTCCGCACCGGTACGAACGCCGTTATTAATTTCCCTTCTTAACGAGATTATTTGTCGCACGCGCGTAACAACGTCATGCTTGTGTTGAGCGTGCCACGTGCAGTGCACGTGACACGGGTAGTGTTTGTGACGAGCACACGTGACGCTGTAGTCGGTGTGATTTGTATCGAAATCGACTGCAGGGCTTTTGCTGCTGGCAGCAATAAAAGTGGTTTAAAACTCAAACCTTCCTTGCTCTCTGTCTTGCACTCTCTCTCTTGCTCTTGCTCGCTCTCTGTTGCTCGTAACGAACGCGTGCTCGAAGCGAGCCGGTGCAATCGTACGGGAACAATCACACGCTCCCCGCGCGCGCTATTCCTGGCCACTTTTCAAGCTCTGCTTGACTCTGTGATAGGAACGTGCAGGTGGTTCGCGTGAGGTTTTTTGTTTTGTTTTGGCAACGTGGGATTGGGTGAGTTTGGAGGATTTCTGGGCTTGTTTAGTTAGCATCGCCCCTCCGAGGCTCTTGCAAGCCTGGAGACAGCCACGGTTATTTTCTTAAGTACAAGGTTTGATATTTTATCTAGATATTTTTCACTCAAGTCACATAACGAACAAAAAAGTAGAGAGGCATTTTATTTCAGGCGATGGCCCAAGGGATGACAAGCCACAGAACATGAAGTACTTTACTTAAGAAATATGTTCCCAACATTTCAACTGCGCCGTAGAAACTGCCGTCAAACTATCATTCTTTGAAAATTGATTGCTACCTTCATGGATATCCTCCATGTATCTGTCGAAATGGTGCTCTGCAGTTTTAAGAAGCCCTGTTGCCGGAGCTCCTGGAGAATAGCCAACACATGCGAGGGGGCAACACTCGATCCCATACAAATGGGACAGTTGTAAGTCCACACCTGCTGCACCGTCTTCCCGCTGGCGAGTCACGGGTACGGGCACGCCCACGGGAAGGAAGTTTTTCGGTGGCATTTGTGCGACCAGCAGTTACGCGATGATGGCGCACTTCTGTAGCGACGCAACATTGAAAAATCCATTGCAGGGGCACTGAAACTAAAGAGTGGAACTTCATGTCGGCCTCAATTTTCCCGTGCATCAATAGCCTCGCTGCAATGTATTTTGCTTGAAACCGCAAAAGACTCCCCTAGGGCAATTGTGCTTCTGTAAATATTATACGTACACTGCGTTGTTATCGCCTCTTAGTCCATTTAATTGCTGGATGAAGGATTTCCTCATGCCCCGTCGACCATGGGAGACGTTTGGCCGTACTTCAACGCTCTGATCAGTGTTGTGCGTGTTCGTGAAGAGAGGGAGGAGGAACCCTTGCTAACCGATTCAAATGTCATTCGCCACCGATGCTATCCGTGATCAGGAAACCGAACGTGGTGGCAGGCCAGGTGGCTAATCACCATCACCACCACCACCACCACCCCCACCTCGCCTAGTACCGTACATTGCTGCTATTATGGAAATGCCACCTGCGGACACTGAGGTCCTGTCCTCAGCTGTCTCGGCGCACGCTGCTTTGCCCGTTTTATCTGACACATGCCGGGCGCGCCTGCGTAATGCACGCGCGCGCGTGCCCGTGCGTGTCAAACAGAGAGGGAGAGAGAGGTGTGTGGCAAGCAGGCACACTGGCCTCACGGGCTCTGTCACTGTGGGTTTGTCTCCGTCGGGATGCGGTGTCGGGAAGTTCTTCTTCTTTCGTATGGCATAGCGGGGGGCGGGGAGCACCAGTGTGTACAGATGATTTCATAGTTGAATGTGAGAATCCAATGCGGCTGCGGTAGACTGCTGTGCATGGGTTGCAGCGATATCGGCCGGGTGGTTGCGCGCGCGGTTGGCGGACTCGTCGGGGATGTTGTCGGGCACTGGCGCACAAGCCACGGGGACGAGACGCATCTCAGCCGCTCTGCTGTACATTGACGCCGCCTTAGCGCGGAACGTGGGGGGTGGGTGGGTGGGTGGCTGCAGTGCCGGATGAAGCTAGTGCGGGACCTGTAGCATACGTTGTTATAAAGGGGCCCTAATTTTTTTTTAAACACAAATATTAAAACACGTAAATGTTTTACTTGCATAGTAAAGTAATTGTATTTTTTCATTTACTATACAGCCAGATAATACGACAAATCGCTAACCTTAAAACCCCTAGTCGTTCGTAAAATTTTAAGGCAGTATAGTACTATAGTAATAGAGCAAGTGCAGAATCACTGAACCGGAATTGATAGCTTGAAAGCATTTATCGCGGGGCCCTTGAAAGTGCGGGGCCCGTAGCTACTACTACATGTGTAGCTACTTGTGAGACGAGGATAATCCGGCAATGACAGCATTAAAGCAAAACAAATATATACACAGCAGTGCGATCCGGCGAAAAATGACCCCCTATTCTTGTACATGGAAATTTAGTTTTCGGGTCCATTCGGCGTACAGCCGTTTCAATACGGGAAAGAAAAAAACATCTATTTGCTTGTGTTGTAGGAAAAACAGGACCCTGCGGGGTGGGCTGGTAGGAATAATACTAATACCGGTACAGGGATATAGACCGCACACACACGCACGCACACGCACACACACGCGCATACACACGCACACACACGCACGCACGCAAACACACACGCACACACACACACGCGCAGGGGGAGCGGGCGGCCATCTTGTCGGACGGACGGACAAACGGACGCGGACCAACGGACGGACGGACAAACGGACGCGGACGGACGGACGGACGGACAAACGGTCGGACGATATAATCTATTGGTGGTCTGGTCCACTTCGTTCCTACCAGTAAAAGTTGAGATTTATAAGGGCACGGGGTGACCAATAAGGTCTGAATTGGACTATAATAAGGTAGGGCGCTGGTAGGGGGTTGACAGGTATGGGACTGTGGCTCAAGAAACACCGTGGTAGGGGCTGGTACGCAAGTTATCTCGAGGGGGGTGGGAGGCTAGAACAACTGACACCATTTGGAAACAGGGCTCGCTACGTGATCCACTTCTTTCTCTTCATATAAAAAAAATAGTGCCGGCTCAAAATGTATTCGCTCGAGGGATTACTTTCATGCAGGTGGCATCGCACTGTCGCCGTATACGTTCACTGTGTACCCTTGTTAAAGATAAATGATCGTCACGCGCGGGTTGCAACCGTATTCAGCGGGATCGTAGGGTTCGTCCATAAATGACGTCACGCGATTTTGGACGATTTTTGACTCCCCCCCCCCCCACCCCTCGTCACACGGCGTCACAAAAAGGCCCATTGAGCTGTACAGCGTTTTTTCAGAAGCGACCTGGCCACAAATGATCGCTCAACAAGGTGACTTATCACCATCACGTGGATATTTACAGCAGCCAAATATACTCTAAACGCGGGATGTTGATTCTTAACGTGGAGGGAGAAACTAGAAGACACTGAGAAAATGCCACGCGACCACGAGGGTGAGAGAGACGCACAAACTCCAAATATACAGCAGGCGTTCAGGGTCAGGATCGAGTCCACGACCTCCTGCATACCAGGCGAGGTAGTTAACATCTCGCCACATAACTGAGCAATCGTTGGCGCCTGCTCTGGATTGCCTTCCCGCTTGTCCTCGGGTTCCTGCACATCTGTGCGTACACTGGGCCCACCTTACACATTATACAACGTTTAGAGATATTTGTACGAATGACGCTGTATTTAACAAAAATAAAAAATAAAAATATATAAATGTATTATGGTTATATTCACCACTGGGCCAGTTTGAACAAAATCAGCCATTTGAAATGAGTCCCAATTACCCTTGTAGGAAATTAGCAAACTGCTCACTTGTCTCTGAAAGCGGATGCTAAAAATCCCATGGCAAATTCTCAAGAATGGAACATTGTGTTCTAACGCTTCATTCATTCTTTTAAAAAAAAAAAGGTGCATTACGAGAGTAATGAGAGACATAACTGCCCCGTACCCTAACGACGGAATTGCAATTCTCCCCTTAAAAAAAGAAGAAGATAATGATTCTCAAAAGGGGCTCTCTCTCGTTTGCCGTTGTTAAAGCACACCGACTGATACGTTCACAAAGGGAGACGGTGAGAGCCATAATGCAGAACGCACGAGCGGCAGTTACGGGGGTCTGTCTCAACATTTACGCGTAATGACGGATGATCTTGCGAACATTGCATCGTCGCGAGAGAGAGAGAGAAGTTGCGAACATTCCCCGAGTAAATGAGCATCGCATTTTAGAACGTCGTCAACCCTTTTTGCATTTGCAATACGTGTGAAAGAGTCGTCTTCAATGTGGTACAAAAGTGTTTTTTGCAACACAAAAACGACACAAACAACACAACGGGTTGTTGACTCGCACGCGCGCGCGTCACGGAGCGGTGTGCGTGTTTGCATTGTGCTGTAAACGTGTGTGTGTGTGTGCATTCCTTCGCCAGGCGGGATTTAATATCAGCGCATGATTGATCGTGCGCTCGATGGAGGAGTGCTTCGTCGTAACTTGACAGCGATAACCATTCAGCATCGTGTCGCGCTCCCCGATTCCGCGCACGGGTTATGGAATCGTGATATTAAAAAAATTAACCCGTAAAAACAAAGTTTTTCACTATAAATCCTTTATATGCGTGGCGACTAGAGTCCTCTCGTCCTCTGGCTTGAGATGGCTGCCACCTATGGGTCAGATGATTGTCTGGCAGCATTAAGCAATTGGTAAATAAATATAATTTATTTTTTCCTAAAAAGTGTAAAATTTTGGAAAAAAATTTTCACGAAAATAAATTGTCACGCACAACGAGTCTGTGTGCAAAATGTCAGCTCGATTGGATCACGGGAAGTGGGTTAAAAAACGACCTAAATATTTGCACGGTCGTAAGCACGCAAGCAAGTGAACTTAATATAAAGGATTTTAAAAAAGTAGCAACGTGCGAAAATGAAGTGAAAACCCCAAGAATGAGCGGAATATGAAAACCTGGCTTCTGGATGTCCGTAAAAAATGCGGAGATTTTGATGAAGCTAGGCGAAACGTCGTACTCAGATTGTAAATGTTAAGGCTTGGCTCTCCAACACACCGGTGTTTGCTGTACTAGTAACGAATTGGCCACGTTCTGTTAAGGTGACAAACCTTTACTGATTGGCTGTGTCGAGTGGTAGCTTGTTTAACGACACATTTGTATATTTACGCGATCTAAGCCAAAAACAGCTGTATTATGGATGATAAAAAAATATATCCCTGTCACAAGTCTGACGGCAACATTGCCGCTGACCGCAGTGATCAATTACGTTCAGCCACGGCACCATTCATCAGCGGAACGTCCACATCACCCTTCACGACTTCATTCACGCCCATTAGACCCGAGACAGCTGGCATGCGTGAACAAATTAATTCTATAAACATCTTTATAATGGGGCAACATCATCAACCACCCACCCACCCACCCCCCACCACCCGAAGTTTGCTTAAAGGCAGCGTCGACTCGAAATGAGGAATTTAGACACTCGGAGAGCTGAACACACACACACACCAAAAAAAAAGAGGCAACTCTTCGCCCGTGGGGATTGTTGGACGGCAGAATCAGGGTTGTGAAGAGGAGGATGCCATTACCGGGCACCGCATAGCCCCTGAGGCCTGAACGAAAATCCCTCTGCGCAAGGGGTTCTGGGTCTGGTGGGTCCAATACCTTTGCCCGCGCGCGCGGCTCAAAAAAGATGTGGTCAACTTTTGAGATGAAGTCAAACCGTCAAGTCGCATCCGGAATTTGAGACTTTTCTTATCGCGCAAGGCCATCACCAAGGCGCTACGTTTCGCGGATGAGTCGCGTGTTACTGCGTACGGTGCGAAAGAAGTTCAACATCCAGTACACACCTGAGAGGCTTATCACTCTATTTAGGAGCGCGGTGGGCGCGCTCTCGCCCCCCCCCTCCTCTCCACCCCATCCTCCCTCTCGTCCCCCCCTCCACCCCCCCCCCCCTCTCGTTCCCCCCCCTCTCCACCCCCCGTCCATCCCCCCCATCCCCACCCCCACTCCATCCCACCCTGTCACCCCCCCTCCATCCCCACCGCCCCTGATACCCCCCCCCCGCTCCATGCAACCCCCCCTCTTGTCCCCCCCTTCTCCTCCCCCCGTTCATCCCCCCCGCCTCCCCATGCAGATGCCGTTACGTCACCAGCCTCGTCGTCCATCTGCCAGCATCGCGTGTCGCAACGTGTTCTGCCCTCGCCCGATTTACAGGGCGAAATGTTAACTACCTCGCCTGGTATGCAGGAGGTTCGTGGGTTCGATCCCGACCCTGACGCCTGCTGTATGTTTGGAGTTTGCGGTGTTTCTCTCTCTCTCCCCGTGGTAGCGTGGATTTTTCTCCGGGTCCTCGAGTTTGTTTTACCCTCCACATTTAGAATCAACATCACGCGTTGAAGAGTAGTTGGCTGCCATGCATATTATTTTATTTGATACCTACGTGACTTTACCGAAAGAACCAAAGAGTAAGGATCCCTGCAGTCACAAAAACCTCAAATCTAGATTGATAAGCCACTTTGTTTCGGTATCATTTGTGGCCAGGTCGCTTCTGAAAAAGAGCTGTACAGCACAGTGGGCCTTACCTAGTAAATAAAATAAAAAGTTTAGTTTAGCACTTACCTTAATGTCAATTTAACCTTTCTACGAATTGTACTCTACGGAAAAAAAGCGCCTTGCAAATGTAAACTATTATTGTTCATTATTAGTTTATATTGGATACCAATTGGAATTTATTTGTATTCATTAATCTCCCCTCCCCCCGTCCCTTCGCACGTTAAGAGCTCACAAGTGACGTCATCACATCTACCCCTCTATTCAAGGAACGAAACAGGAGGATTTCTCCACAAATCTGGCTGTCCGTCTGATGAAGCTAGTTGTAATTACTGACGAAACGTCGTACTCAGGTTATGAATTTTGTAGATTTGCTCTCCAACACACCGGTGTTGCTGTACTAGTAACGAATTGCAATGTTCTGTTTACGTGACAAACCTCACTGATTGGCTGTGTCGGGTGGTGGCAGGTTTAACGACACATTTATATTTACGTGGTCTAACCCCCCCCCCCCCCCCCAAAAAAAACCTGTATTGTGTATTAATTAATACACTGGAAATTCGCTTCTTGAGCCGTCCGATCGATGTGCTCCTTTTGGCCTCCTGGACATTTGTGAGAAAGAACTTTATAGCTCATCGGATTTCTCCAGCGTGAATAAATATTCTCATTCTGGTGTCGGTGCAATTCCGTGCATCGCTGAGCTGTGTTTTCTTACCTTAGTTGGATTTCCCACGTTGTCATTGTCCACGGTGTTATCTGATGTATATTGCAAAGGCTTTCTCAGTTCCTTCGTTGCTTTAAAGCATATAATCTATTTGTTTTTTTAAAGCTGAACACACATCGATAAATTTAACCCAAATGCCCACTCAGCACTTCCAATTCACCACCCAGTTGCCACGTCGGGCATAATAAAAGCAATGATATCACCGCAATTGAATCAAGGGGTGCTAGAATTGTTCAATACAACAAGAGTTAGTTCAAAATACCAGCTCAGTGTTTGTATTACACTGGTCAAGACACTTTTTCTGGCATAAGGTATTCCAACGGTTTTAAGGTAATTGTGGGGTGCTGATTCCAAATCTGGCATCAGTTTTTGTAAAATATTGCATTTTCAATAAAAACTGCAGAAGAAAAATATTAAATAAATGTGGATATCTACATAAAATGATATTATAAACACACTATCCTAAAAATACAGCACCATATTTTAACACTAAAGCAGTCACTGACTCGCAACAGCTTGCAATCATAAGTGACAGAGTTAATTTCGGGTAAAATCAATGAAAATGGGGTATGCCGATAGCATAAAAAATGAAATGTGATAGAGCAAATCTGAGATCAGATTTGGAATCAGCACCCTGAAATTAGTCTAAAACAGCTCAAAAGTCCAGGCCAGAATTTTTGTTTTTGTTGACCAGTGTTATCATCATTATTATTTTTTCTATGTAGGGGGAGTCTTAGCCTGGATGTTAAATCACTTAACCCTACACATTCCGTACATGTCGGCTCGACTGCATTCCTTCTGGCCCAAGCAGCGCACTTGATTAAGGACTGAGATTTTTTTTTGAGGGTTAAGAATGTTTTGCTTCATGTTCCATTCCTCGCAAGAGAGTAATAAACGTAGAATTTACTCATGAAGATTGCCAATTTTTACAAAGAGCTATCGTTCTATATTTTTAAACGTGGCGTCACAGAAACCCCTATGCGTTTTTTATTTATTTTGTCTCTACGCTTAGAACAGTGCCTGACCAATGCAATGTAGAAAAATGACATTTAGCTCTATAGTGCTTTGTCTGGCAATGATGTCCGACGTTTCACACTAGATTATGGGAGTTTCTTCGGTCGATTATGTGCCTTAAGAAGCTCCCTGCACGAAACGTCGGACGTTATGCGGTACAACTGGGGTTAGCCACCTATAAGATATATATAAAGTGATATAACATTTCACAGAGGGATATTTCACAATACCGGAATTGCATGTCAATATTTGTATGTACATGGAACTTCTTTCACACCGGACGCAGACAACCGTGATAATCGGAGGTGCGGGATTGCAACACATTGCATTGAGTGGTGTTATTCCGCTACCGACACAGACCGGGGCTTCTATTGCCTAGGACAGCTGCCTCAACAAGAGGTCAATGCTCGGAACACCAGGACAGGTGGCAACCCGAGGTGCACCCTCCACACGTACGGGAAGAGCTATGCAGCCACAACCGCGGGGGGGGGGGGGGGGGAAACAACCTCCTGCGCATCAAGATAGCCAACGATTCGTACCAGCGTTACTTTCACACAGCTATTGGCGGCATAGAACATCAAACCCACGACGTTGCGGGTTCCACGTGTCAGCATTGGCTGGCCCTCACGCTTTGACTGCACAGTAATTTCCACGTGATGATGATGATGAGCCACTTTGTTGAGATATCATTTGTGGCCAGGTCGCTTCTGGAAAACAGGTGAATCCCTCAGTTGGCTTTACCTAGTAAGATGTAAAAGAAGGTTTATTTGTAGATTTGTGTTTTTTAAAAGGGATTTGTTTACCTTTCCCATATTTTGCACTCCTTCTCGTGATGTTGTATTGTTTGTTGTTGGAACGTTCTGGCCCGCCCCCCTACTGGACATTTGTGATAAAAAAAGAGCTTCATAGCTCATCGGATTCCTCCAGTATAAAATAAAGATTCCGATAGTGCGTAAACCCTCGCGTTTCCCAGCTTCGGACACCCCAGGCCACCTCCAATTCCTCCAGTGTTCGTCAGAGGATTTTTCAGAAATTCCGTGCAGTGCACGCCCAATAAAGGTTCTGAGTCCACCCAAGAACAGATGTTGCTTTTGAGTCAACAGTCGATTGCGTGGATCTAACAGGGATAACAAATTGAATTCAAACGCATACACTGGGAGAGACCGGAGATTGTATTACCCAGGACTCCCCGTCATCACTCCGTGGTTGGAGGTTAACCTCAGGCCATCAACTCTCCAAGGTCAATATATTTACGTACATTGAACTTCTTTTGTACCGTACGTAGCCAACCGTGCTAATCGGAGGTGCGGTGGTGTATGGACAATAAACTAAGCACAAAAATGAGTACCACTGAAACAAACAGTGGTTGTTCAATGGGTATCCTCGACCCTGCCATAGGAATGTGGAATCTCCACCGCTAGCTCAATGCTTATTTGAGCAGGAAATGACTTAGCCTTTTCACTTTTTATATCCTGTACTGCATTGTCAAGATCAGCACCAATGTATAATCGCGTCTTTTTTTCCGTTTACAGCATTAACCATCACATTCACCATCACAACTCCACGTGCAGACGTAGCTAGAGGGACGGAATGCACAGATATTGCGATTAAAGTCAATAAATAGGCTGCTCGTTAAAAAAAAAAACCCCCCAGAAAAGTTGGCTCGGCCAATTTTTGTAAGTTTTTTTTTGAAGCAAGGAATTCATTTCCACTTCAAAGCGAGAAGGGTTAGAATGAAACGCGAATCTGTGCCGTCGAGAAGGAAACCAAGTGTCATCCTTCCCATCGTGCTACTTTTGGTGAGAGAGAGAGATGGGGGAAGGGAGGCTGAGAGGAGACGGTGTTCTCCACAGCGGAGGTGAGTTGGAACAACATCTGTCCATTCCGTACCCAAACTCCAATTGAATGTCATGCCCCCTTCCAACACAAACTCCAGCCAGAATCAAAACACGGCCTCAGAATCACAGCAGCGCGGGGGGGGGGGGGGCGTGAGGGGTGATCGACATTGGGGGAGGGGGTGGTACAGGAGAAGAGGAGAACTTCCCACAGCTGCCCCCCTTCTTCGAATGTTTTATAGTCGTAAAACATAAAAAATAAAGTTGCTACGATTTTGAACACCGGTACTGGTTGCTCTTCAAAGTTGTCTGGCTCTGCGGACACCCCAAAGGCAAAGATCCCCCAAGTTATAGCCTTCACAGACTATTGGGGCAAGTGCTGTTGGCGAGCACCACTGAAGCTCGGCACGATACACGAGGGGGTGGGTGGACAGCACCATTGCCCAGTGGCGATGTTTTTTGCCCACCACACCGGGTACTCATTTGAGTCCGATTCGACCTAGCGGAGGCCTAGGACCGGTTCAGATAATCGTCACCGGTGTTGGCCGTGAGCGGAAAGCGAACTGGGCACTCTAACTGTTACACCGCCACTACACACACACACAAAGCCTTTACCTTGTGCACACGGGCGGTAAGATCTATGGCGGAATCCATCGTAGACAAAATCAGATCGCATCGTTACTCATTTTGGTCAGCATCGAACATCGGACTTTAAGGTTTTTGTTTAACTGGCCCGGAAGTTTGTGAGGTTTAAAATCCTCCTGGTTAAGCCGGGGTGGAGGATGACTCAGCCCATCATCCTTGCGCGGTCGATAAAACGGGTACCACTTCGTGGGGAAGTCAACAGTGGTCGTTCTATGGACAGACTCGCTCCCGTCATAAGAATGTGGAATTCACATCACTGGTTCAGGGCTGTAAACGGCAGATGAGCACCACGTTAATGTCATTTTGAGCGAATAATAACTTTTTGTTGTTGAAAACACTATGTAACACAATTTTTGTTCCTGGGTAGTAAGTATTATTTCCTAATTGCTTATGCCTAAAAAGTATAGAAAATGGATATTATTCCCCATAAACATTGTTTATTAAATTTACCGATTTTCGATGAGTAAACGGGCGAATTTTTGTTTTTTCGTTCACAAAGTCAGAAGAAGAAAAAACATATTAATCTAAATTTACATGTATTTATACTAAAGTAATAAAAAATGACTACAAAAGATTTAGAAGTAATTAGTTGATCACTTTCACGAATCAGCCCCCAAATGTAGTCTCCCATCATGTTCTCGTTATACTGTCCTTGGTTGCGGCGTTCAAAGTCCAATATATCCTGGTGGAAGCGCTCGCCTTGCTCCTCCGAGTACGCTCCCATGTTCTCCTTGAATTTATCAAGATGAGCATCAAGGATATGGACTTTGAGGGACATCCTACAGCCCATTGTGCCGTAGTTCTTTACCAGAGTCTCAACCAGATCCACATAGTTCTCGACCTTGTGATTGCCCAGGAAGCCACGAACCACTGCGACAAAGCTGTCCCAAGCCGCTTTCTTCTTACTAGTGAGCTTCTTGAGGAATTCATTGCACTCCAGGATCTCTTTGATCTGTGGTCCGACGAAGACACCGGCTTTGACCTTTGCCTAGAGACAGCTTAGGGAAGAAGTCTTGAAGGTACTCGAAGGCTGCCGTCTTCTTATCCACAGCTCTGACAAATTGTTTCATAAGGCCCAATTTGATGTGCAGTGGTGGCATCAGCACCTTCCGGGGGTCCACCAGTGGCTCCCACTTGACGTTGCTCCTCCCCACAGAGAACTCGGTCCGCTGTGGCCAGTCCCGCCTGTGGTAGTGCGCCTTGGTGTCTAAATCTTTTGTCTTCATTTTTTTATTACTTTAGCATAAATACATGCTAATATTGATTCATATGTTTTTTTCTGACTTTATGTGAACGAAAAGGCACAAATTCGTCCGTTTCCTCATTGAAAATAGGTCAATTTAAAAAAAGAAGATCACTGTCCTGGTCACAAAAGCAAAGTTTGTGAGGAATAATAGCCATTTTTTTTTACTTTTGAGGCATAAGCAATTAGGAAATAACACTTACTACCCAGAAACAAAAAAAATGTGTTACTCAGTGAAATCAACGTTTGCCGGACGTCGATTGTCATCCGGCTCCAAATCACCACCCTTCCGCTTCAAACAAGGTCAGGCTATAGGCCTGGTCAGCATGATGATGCAGAAAGTCCACACAGCTGCTGTACACCACAACCGCGAACGAAAACCCGACGAAGAACGAGTGAGTGCTATTTACCACTTTAGGATATGTACAGCTACGCCCTTCTACAGGTTGTGTTTGGCCTACTCTTCCACGCTGGCTAGATGTCTCGGTTTGAGACTGGACAGCCAAAAACACTCTACTCACTCCAGTAAACACGGTTGCTAGAGAAATCAAAAGTTTAAAAAAAAATTCAACAAAGCCACCATAAATACATAATTCCACCGTACATTTACGTAATTCTATACACGTGGAAAAGTATGTATCCCTGCAAAGAATGGATAAAAAATATATATTTTTTTCCACACACCAATCGTAGCATGTTGTGCCACTGAGCGGAACACCGCTCCACGTGTACAAGCATTGCTCAAAGTAAAATTGGTTTACGCGTGCACATCACCGCCTTGTGGTGGATCGGCCCCGATAATCTGCGTGGAGCCAGGCACTTTGGTTGCCTGGGAGACAGAGGGGGTGTGCGGTGGTGGTGGTGGTGGTAGGGGGAGATGATGGGGAGCGGTAGTGTAGTGGTTCATGCGCTGCGCTATAAAACCGGTGAGCCGTGTTCGATTCCCGCTCACGGCCGACACCCAGTAATGATTATTTGAACCGGTCCCGGGCCTCCCCCTAGATCGACTCAGCCTCAAATGAGTACCTGGTCCGGCGTGTAAACATCTCCACTAGGGAGACAAAGGCGGTCGGGCGTGGTGCTCGCCACCCACCCCCTCGTGTACCGGCCTTCATTAGGTGCTACTCGCTAACAGCACTTGCCCCAACAGTCTGTTTAGGCTGTACGGGGGATCTTTGTCTTTGGTGGGGGGGGGGGGGAGAGCGGGGATGGGGAGGGCTGTTCGCTGGAGGGGAATGATGGGTGGCGCTGCGGAGGGGCTGATTGGGAGTCAGTCAATGAGCTCGCTGCATTGGCACCTGCTGTAGCAGAGGTTAGGCGGCAGATGGCTTGTAACCCGGCTCTTAGCGGGATGCGTGGAACTTCTTCTCGTGCCGTTGGATTTTGGCTGCGTTTGCAACGAGAGTAAGGTAAGAAAGGGGGGGAATGACACGGACTCTCTCTCTCTCTCTTAATTTGTTGTGTCTTCAAGTGTCAGTTGCGGCTGTTGGGGTGCTGTTGCTATGTTTTTGTTGTTGTTGCTGCTGCTGATGTTGCTCTTCTGGCAAAATAAATGGCAGTATTGCGTGTTGAGATGTAGAATTTCGCTTCTCAGAAATTCGTGGAGGATTAAGAAAAAATACGGCACGAAGCAAATTTAATTCGCGTTTTTTTATTCGTAGAGTTCTGAAACAAATGTTTGCGAAACGTGAAATGGCTTGGTATAAATTGATGAAATGGTGAATCTAGTTTAAGAAAAACTTTCGACGAACATAAACACATTTCGAGTGAAGCTAAAAGGTCTGAATGCCATCCTCGGCATCAACATACTCAGCTACAACGAGCCAAGAAGATATGACTTACGATTACTAAAGCAATGACCGTATTTGCAAGAAAAAAAACGCTATTATAATTAAAGTATTATACTTTAATAGTCAAAATAACTTTGCCCTTTTAAGAATACGTCGGTCAAAATACTTTTTTAATTTTAGATGCACAATGATAAAATAATGTTTTTTTTTTAAACGGTCTTCTATGAAACCACTCTCTCGGTTTGTGTCCCCGTGGCCATTGATAAAAGCATTCCAATGTGCTCATCCAGTGATTTAACAATGACGCGGATGACGAGAATGCATCCAGAATGTTCACACGAAGTGCAAACCTCAACACGAGGGTCATACAAGAGAGAGAGAGAGACCACCCCCCGTCCTATTATAGATGACGTCTCAGGCAAGGGCCCTTTCTCATGGTACATTGATTGAGAGGACAAGGAGATGGGGTGGATACGAGTTTTCACTCGGGGTGGGTGGGTGCGTGATACGAATTCAATCAATTCATGATGACCGTTTGTTTTGGGTGATATCGCGTACATACAAGTGTGTTGTACACCCACCGACTTTGTACCGTTCGCCTTTTGGCGTTCTCTGGTCTGACACCGGTGGGGAGACAAGACCACGGGGCAGGCTGTCTCTGGTACAGGCCAATCAGTTTCAAGACATTGCATCATATTATCAGAGCCGTGTTTGTTTGCATGTTTGGGCACAAGTACGTGGTGGTTGATGCAGACTTGATGCCTGGCGAAAGGTTATCTTGTTTGGTGTTTGAACACCTGAACACCTCCTGTTTTATTGCCAGAAAGGGTGAAAAAGGAAACCGATATTTTTTTCCTAACCCACCTCCTTCATCCGGACGTTGTGCGAACGTTGTGAACAGCACGTGCCAATGCGTTGCGACGTCAGCACCAACAGGTTGTGCGTTGGACAGCATGACGCACACGTGACATCACCTGACGACCGCCTGCTGATGCTGGTTGTCGTCATCGCCAGCGAAACGTCGTACTCGATTTGTAAATGCTGCTGTGCGTTTGCCCTCCAGCACGCAAGCGGTGGTGCTGAAGTGGTCAACGAATTGGTCACGTTCTGTTCACGGCGTGAGAAACCTCACTGATGTGAAACGTGATTTGAAGTTTACTGATGTGCCCTGTCAGGTGGTGGGGGGCGTACGACGCATTTAGATGGACGCGATCTAACCCAAAATAAACTTTGTCACGATTCTTGTAGGTCGCGAAAGCACACGTGTTCATGACTTAAAGCTGTCGTGACTGCAGGAATTCATATGCTTTGGGTCTTTCGGTAAAGTCACGTAGATAGGTTCAAAGAAAATAAAAATTAACCTTTATAAACAGTTTGCCTTTAGAGGCTAACCCCCTTTCCGTGATGACGACCGCTTATGTTGCGATCGAAATGTCATCGTTTTTTTCATTTTCTTTGAACCTATCTGCGTGACTTTACCGAAAGACCCAATGAACGCATACGTGTTCAAAGTAGACTCAAACGAATGTCATTGCTCCGATATAGCAAATAGAAAAAAATTGACATCGTACCGTATTTTAGGGTCGGTTAACAAGCAAGCGAGATCATGAACCCGCCGCTCTGTGGAACGACACGAAGACAAACTTGCGAATGCATCGGGCGGCAGTGCACAAAGCAACACACCGCTGTGTAACTACAGCTCGATGCGTCGCATCAAGTTACGCGACACTGAGCCAGGGAGCAGTGTGGCGAGAACCCTGTAGGGTTTGTCGCGGACCCGATGGACTCCCACGTAAGACGAAGCCGGGATTTTCGCAGGCTTCCATGATCCCTATCTTCTTAAGAGCATCCGGCACAAATTGAAAATTACGCAATCTCAATGTTTCGTCGTTGATGCTGTTGCCCATAATTTGGTGATGCTTTTCAATTTAAAGAGGTGGGGGTGGGAGAGAAGGCTTCGCTTAATGAAGGATTGTGCAGCGCAAGAGGCAATGGAGGAAAAAAAACTGCGCACTTTCTCATTAGCAGAGCAGAACAGGGCACGAGTCAGCCCAAGTGGTCTCCTCGTGCAAGTCGAGTTGATAGACCCTTTGAGCGGGCGGTTTGTGCGGGGGGTGTTGTCACCGTGGCCTAACGGATAACAACACCACGATGAAGAGGTTGGGCGGTTCGATTCGATCTCTCGCCGCGGCAGTCGAAAGGCGACGGCGCCAAGTTTCGTGAATTCCCCCAAGCCTCTGTCCACCCCAGTGGTAAACGTGACCAGAATTATAAATGGGCACACCACAGTTAGTCGATCGCTAAGTCGCGTGTGCGGCGGGGGTACAATTTGAGTAACTCTCCCACCTCTTCGAAGACGGCTGGCCAGCGTGGAAGAGTAGGCCAAATGCCCGCTATGTACCGATCTAGGTGGTAGGTCAATCTGCTCGCAGTGCAGCGCGCGAGCTCTTGCAGGGCTGCGCCTTTAACTATGTGGGTTCACTCGGGGTCTCGGCGTGCCGCTGGAATAGAAACGCGTCTGGGTTTTGGGGCTGGGCGCCGATATCACAAATCAAGATAATACCGCACACTTCACATTATATAAGACGGCCCGGTGTCAATAAAGTTATACAAATCTGGTCTCACAAAGACAAAGATTTCGATTTAAAGCTTTCGTGACTGCAGGGATTCATCTTCTTGGTTCTTTCGGTAAAGTCACGTAGAAGGAAAATAATAAAATAAAATAAATTAAACATAATAAAATAATTCTCACGACGTTTCGGCCACAACGCAAGCCTTCAGACTCTGCCTTCTCGACAGACCTGTTCTCCACCTGAAGACGGCTGCTTGCGTTGTGGCCGAAACGTCGTGAGAATTATTTTATTATGTTTTATTTTTATTATTTTATTATTTTCCTTCTACGTGACTTTACCGAAAGAAACAAGAAGAAAAAAAGACAAAGATCCCCCGTGTAGCCTTAACAGGCAATACGCGAGGGGGTGGGTGACCAGCACCACGCCCGGCCGCCTTTGTCTCCCCAGTGGCGATGTTTGCACACCGCACCAGATACTCATTTGAGGCCGAGTCGACCTAGGGGAGGCTCAGGACCGGTTCAAATAATCGTCACGGGTGTTGGCCGTGAGCGGGAATCGAACTCGCAGGGCAGCGCGCTAACCGCTACACTCCCGCCGCCCCCCCATACGCACACACGCGCACGTGCACACACCCACGTCTGACGCACCCCCTAAACGTAAGTTTTTAAATAGGAACGGCGGGAGGGAGTTTGGGGGGGGGGGAGGAGAAGTGAGTCTTAGAATCGGGAGAAGACGTCAACTGTTGAGCAAGCGAACAAATGATGTCACAAAAGGATCACAAAAGGCAACGGCAGTCTGACCATCGCGGTGGAGAATGTGAGGATAAGACAATTTTGCTTGTGCAGCTCTCACCCGATCATCCGTCGCTACCGCCCTCCGCCCAATCGAAGCACCCCCAACCCCCCCCCCCCAACCCCCCCCCCAACCCCCCCCCCCAACCCCCCCCCAACCCCCCCACAACCCCCCCCGCATCTTCTGCACTCGCTCGTTTGACCCGCGCCGCGAAGGAGTTTCAACGCCCACCGCCGTTCCCACCTTTTGTCTCCTCGTTCAGCCCGCTGTCACACAGGCAGCCGGAACGCAGCGCTGCGAACATCTGCTGACAACAAACACCCGTCACCCGTGTGCTTACACATGCACGCACGCACACACACACACACGTACACACGCGCAAACACACACACGCGCACACACACACGCACACACACGCGCGCACACACACACGTACACACGCGCAAACACACACACGCGCACACACACACGCGCAAACACACACACGCGCACACACACGCACGCGCGCTCGCACGCAGATGACCCACCCCCCCTCTCCCCATGTAGCCCTTCACAGACTTTTGGGGCAAGTGTTGTCAAGCCAGTAGCGGGATCGATGAAGGCGGGTCCGGCACACGACTGGGTGGGTGGGCCAGCGCCATGCCCGCCCGCCCGCCATGCCGCCTTTGTCTCCCTACCGACGATGTTCACACACCGAGGCTGAGTCTGCCTTGTCACTGATGTTGTTGGCCGTGAGCGGGAAATCGAACTCGGGTGGCCGGGCTTCGTAGCGCAGCGCGCTGACCGCTGCACCACCGCTCCCCACTTACAGACACGCACACACACACACGTGCAAGCGATTTTAAAGCAAAGAAGTAACGTTGGCACGCACTCTCACTTTGTAAGACGATTGAAGCGTTAAGCACATCAGCCTAGACAGAGACGCGGCGTTTGCAGCAGCAAACTCGTTCTTCCGATGCATCCCTGCGCATTATAGCATTTACGTATTTATTTATTAGTGTTTTTCTATTTTTTTCGGAGCATGTCTGTTTGCATGCCTTGCCACAAAGAATGTGTGGTTAACGGAGACGTGTCGCCTTGTGATAGGTACAGTGAGGGAAAAAAGTATTTTATCCCCTGCTGATTTTGTACGTTTGCCCACTGACAAAGAAATGATTGATTGATTGCTTCTGTGAACAGGTGTCTTTTACACAGGTAACAAGCTGAAATTAGGAGCACTCCCTTTAAGAGTGTGCTCCTAATCTCAGCTCTTTACCTGTATAAAAGACACCTGGGAGCCAGAAATCTTTCTGATTGAGAGGGGGTCAAATACTTATTTCCCTCATTAAAATGCAAATCAATTTATAAAATTTTTGACATGCGTTTTTCTGGATTTTGTTGTTGTTATTCTGTCTCTCACTATTGAAATTAACCTACCATTACAATTATAAACTGATCATTTCTTTGTCAGTGGGCAAACGTACAAAATCAGCAGGGGATCAAAAACTTTTTTCCCTCACTGTACATCTACTGTGGTGTGTGAACATCTTTGTGCCTCCTGCTATTGTTGCCAGAAAGGGAGCAAAGCCAATCGTTATGTTTTCATCATTTTGATGCTGCCACTAAGGTCCCACAGATACATTTGACATTAATTCCAAATGTTTGGAATTAAAGGGCGTTGTGTTGAAGGTGTGCTGCGTTATTTTTCATAAAACACATTCCTGCGGAGGGAGCTGCTAGGAACGTTGGGTTGCTCGGTCCATGGCCAGGGTCAACGGCGGCATGGTGTATTCCGCAAATATGGCCGACTGTGAGGGCGGGCACAAGCCGGCGTGAATAGGTTAAACGTTGAGTTTTATAAGGGCACCACGGGGTGACCAGCCCCTCCCCACCCAGCACCACCCCTCCCACCCCCCACCCAGCCCCACCCTCCCCACCCAGCCCCTCCCCACCCAGCCCCTCCCCACCCTCCCCACCCAGCCTCTCCCCACCCTCCCCACCCAGCCCCTCCCCACCCAGCCCCTCCCCACCCTCCCCACCCAGCCCCTCCCCACCCAGCCCCTCCCCACCCAGCCCCACCCCTCCCACCCCCCACCCAGCCCCACCCTCCCACCCAGCCTCTCCCCACCCTCCCCACCCAGCCCCTCCCCACCCTCCCCTCTCCACCCAGCCCCACCCCTCCCATTTTTAGATGCACGACGGACGGACACAATAATCCCATGTGGGCTGGTGGAACCAGGTGGTTCCTACCAGTATAATTATCATGTTTTATACACACGAGTGCGTTTAGCCGAGAAGCGTTTCAACGCACGGTGGCCTTGACAGTTTACGGAACCTATCAGGGTTATTCGTCTAGGACCACTTCACGTTAGACCTTATTAAAGCGAATTTAATTAAATTGTTAAACAGTCCAATCGGGTGGCTCAGCCGGGAGAGCGCTTGGTTAGCAATCGAAATGTCGCGAGTTCTTCTACCCAGATCAGACTTTTGCTTTAGATCGGTGTTTTAAGAAATCACTTTCTCTCTCTTTCTCTCGCTCTCTCTCTCTTTCTGTGTCTCTCCGATGGTGCTGTGTCCGCGCCGTCGCCCAGCTGATACGATTTGTCCCAAGTTTCGCGCAGCAGGGAAGCATACATTCCGCGACACATGTGGACACATGGAGACGGTGGAATTCCATCTGCTCCGCGCATTAAAACCGTCACTGAAGACTCTTGTGACATTACCGGAAATGTCTGACGTTACATCAGTGCCGGAATAAGCGAGTGCGGGGACTGTAGCATATGTTGTTATAAAGGGGCCCTCAATAAATAAAAAAACACGTTAATATTAAAACACACATTTTTTGCTTGCATAGTAAAGTCATTGTATTTTTTCATTTGCTATACAGCCAGATAATACGACAAATCTCTAACTTGAAACACCTAAATATTTAAGGCGATATAGTACTATAGTAATAGAGCAAGTGCAGAATCACTGAACCGGAATTGATAGCTTGAAAGCATTTAGCGCGGGGCCCTTGAAAGTGCGGGGCCCGTAGCTACTACATGTGTAGCTGCTTTTGCTTCCAGGATAATCCGGCACTGCGTTACGTACGTACTTTTGCGACGCAATGCGAATTCGTGAATCTTATAGAATTGGGTGTCTGCGTCGCAGGAGCATGAGAAATGGCGACGGGTTTTGGGGGGCCTTCATCCAACAGCGGATTGATCATGGCTGATGATGATGATGATGTAGATGATGGTGATGAATGAAACCACCTCTTGAAACACGATACAGAGAGGTCAGAGCGTTGACCTGGCACAGCTGAAATCCTGGGTTCAAATCCAGGTGGTCTCGTGACTGGGCCTCAGATGAGTACCTGGTGTGGTTTGTAAAAATCGCCACTCGGGGAGACAAAGGCGGCCGGGCGTGGTGCTGGTCACCCGCCACTTCCTGTGCGCGCCAGCCTTTTCAAGTGTAGTGAGGTGATGATGATCGCAGTCAGCCCAGTCATCAATGACTGCACGCAACAATAACAACAACAACAAAGCCCATCACGTTACATTGTATTGCGCGCATAATTTGGCCAACTCTCAGCGCTGAGCATGAAACATATCAAAGTGTTTGACTGTCGTGCAACGAACATTATCCTCGGTGGCGGACCGGGACGGGAAAGTGAGTGCTTATACTTGTACTGCCCGTGACGGTTTGGATCAGAGGTCACGTTTTTCGCGTGTGACGCTGTCGTTTCTGTGTCCGCGGGCCGTCCCTAGACGAGATGGTGTTGTGCACTGCTCTGCGGGAGATCCTCACGAACACCGTCTGTGACGGCGCGCCTACCGCACAAATGGGATACACTTGGGGGGAATATTTATTACAAAAAAACACTGCAAGGGTGAGAAACATAAATTTAGGAGGGTGAAGAGTTGGTGGGGTTTTTTTTTTTTTAGCAGGGAAGAGGGAATGATGTATGGGGTAGGAAGGAACAGAGAGAAAAATAATACACGCTCCTCCGATTAGCACAGTTGGCTTACGTACGGTGCGAAAGAAGTTCAACATACGTTACACATACACACGGTCATCGGCAGAGGAGAAGGGGATGATGGTCGTAGTCGGACGGGGGGGGGGGGGGGGCAGATTCTACACAGACACGTCGCCGAGGAAGTGACCTCCAATTGGGCAGAGACAGACCGGCTACTGTGGGGAGTAGAGCGTGAACAGAGGTCGGCTGGGGTGAGGACATGGAGGCTCTGTTGAAGACAAACATGAGTGACCTTTCAGTTCACCCATTATTGCATTGGGAGCCAGTGGAGGGAACCTGCAGGATTGGGGCAATGCCCTCTTGTTTGCCGGTGTGAGTGAGAGGTTTTGGCATCGGGCATTTTTGGATCAATGCGACTTTGCAAGTGAGGGATTCGAGAATGCCACCGAGACGAGAATCGAATATCAAACACCGTGTGTTTCCCCCACGCGCACCCCTCGCCGTCATTGCCGAGTTATTGTGAATGTATTATTCAGTGAAGACTTTTGAAATTGGAAGCCGAGGATGCCAAATCGAATAGTCATATTCCTCAAATTGTGGCACGAGTAAAACAATACATTTAAAAAAAAATTTTGTTAAATGAACAGTAGAAAATGTGTTTATAATTACCCACGTAAATTAGTGGACGGCTGTGAGATTTAACTGCTAACCTTATACAAACTAGCTCGGTGATGAGCACACAACTCGCTAGATTATTCGGTCGTAAAAATACGAACGTAGAATTTCAAACAACGTTCTTTCCCAATACACTATCTTTCTGTTTTGTTTTTTTTTGTCGTTTTTACTTCACCTCACTGGTCATCCGAGTTTGGTGGAGTCGGAGGCTCAAGGACCGGGTTCAGATATTCGCTCTCGCCAACTGACGTGAACCGTGGTAGAGAACTAAAACTCAACGGTTGATGGCTTCAGAGAGACAGCTCTCTCAACCGCTGCACCACCACTCAATCACCCCCCCCCCCTCCACCCCACGAAGATACTGTGAACGCTGAATAAAAAAAAAATCAACAAATTAACTGCTCCGATTTAAAGCTTTCGTGACTGCAGGGATTCATCTTCTTGGTTCTTTCGGTAAAGTCACGTAGAAGGGAAATGATAAAATAATAATAAAACGTTATGAAATAAAATTCTCACGACGTTTCGACCACTACACAAGCAGCCGTCCTCAGGTGAAGAACCGGGCTGTCTGAGAAACAGCGTCATTAGCACGCTGTTTTTCAGACAGCTCTGTTTCTTCCCCTTCGGACGGCTGCTTGTGTTGTGGCCGAAACGTCGAGATAAGTTTCTTTTATTACGTTTTTTTTTTCTCCCTTCTACGTGATTTTACCGAAAGAACCAAGAAGACATTAACTGCTGTATACTTTTTTTTAATGGTCGTGAAAATTAACGCAAGCAGCCCACACGGATGCAAATTCATGTGTCACGAAATATTCAAAAGGCGACCCTAGGAATTCACATTGTGACACTTATTTTCTCTGATAATTATGAAGTTTGGTGAATGTAATTCACTGAGTGAATCACTGCTTTGCTCGTGATGCGTGCTCATGTACTGGGCATATATAAAATACTGCTGGGCAATGCTGATCTAGAAACTTCCAAAAGGAGTGGTGGTCCTGGAATTTCAATCTTTTAAAATAGGGCCCTGACAATAACAATGCAATGTATTCATCAGCGACCGTGTAATGGCTTGCCATGTTACGGCACGATATAAATTGTTGTTTTTATTATTATGAACACAATTCCACGAGATATCCTTACAAATCAAATCCTGCCACCCAAAACACAGCCGCCAATTCCCGGACTGTCCGGGTCAAACCGGGACACGTGGCGATCCGATTGGCAGCACAAACAGCACAAACACTTTCACAAACCTTCACCACGTTCGTCAACCACGCTGCTCCGAAGAGGAAAAGGTTCATCTAAAACGCGCGACGTTTCGAACAGTGGCCCTTCTTCAGAGCAGAGATCGATCATAATGCTGCAGTACATTGACTCTGTGTGCATATACACACACACACAATGTATGTCCATACATACCAGAGATAAACCTGTGAAGCCAGTGACAATTATAGTTTTACCAATCCACCACGTGCACAAAAAGGCACAAGTCTATACCAAGAGATCACAAGGTCCACAAAGGCAATTACAGTAATCAAGGCAGGGCAAGAGTGGATTCCCGCACAGATTCTGTGGTCTTTGTGCCTCTTGCGTGAACGTGTAATGCGCGGCCTTTTAGGGCTTAAAGAGCAACTTGGGACATGATCCATTTTTTGACCGACCGCCTCCATCCTCTCAGTACGATCAAGATGATCGCTCTTTCTACGCAGCGCCTCGTGATGCGGTTTGGTCGTCCGAGGGAGACGGAGCGATGGAATCGGCTCGTGGGCAGGGTGCCACGTGGGTGATGACACCGCGGGGATAGTGTGATATGGTGGTGGCTTAGGGGAGGTCTGTAATCTAGCAGTGGATTGATGGTGGGTGATGTATGTACGTACGTATGTTGAGATTCGTTCGCACCGTACGTAGCCAACCGTGCGAATCGGAGGTACGGGGGAGGGACAATCAACTAAACACAAAAAGCAGTTTAAAAAAAATTTGTTTTAAATCTTTATTTAAAAGTACATAGCTCCAGTTGCTTCCTAATATCGGAAGGAAGAGCCTTTCCAGACGGGCGCAGAAGCGCATCTGACCGTCTTTGTTTGATGGCTGAGCTAAAAACAAGGTATTGTGATAATGATGATGAGCACGGTGTTAAATCCGAATCGTATTTCGTTATTGCCGTTGTCAGGATTGCCACTAAACATGAGCATCACACAGTGATCATTGTAGAATGTGGATAAGGTATTGTATGCGGTACACGTAAGGAGTAGAGAGGGGCTTTCGACTGCTTTGCATGGCGCACACTCACTCCACGACAGACCAATTACTTGGTTCGCTGACGATGGGGGGTGGGATGATGTGCAGTGGTTGTAAGTGTGTAGCACAAGCCACGACACTCCTTGAGTAAAACCAAGCAAACCCCGGGCCATCATTTTCGGTAACACAACATTTTTTTGTAAGCTTGAAGATTTCTTAAAATTGATAAGCACGTACTATAGTAATAGGGTTTTACCCTTTCAACTGGTACAAAAACTGACACCTTTATACAAGGGATCATGTTTGCAATAACCACAACACAAGCAGTCAAAATGCAAACAAAAAAACGCAAGCCAACGTTCCTACCAGCTCCCTCCGCAGGAATGTGTTCAGAGCATGTTTTAGTTTGCATGTTCACCACGAATACGTGTGGTTAATGCAGACATGATTCCTTGCAAAAGGTTTCTATTTGGTGTTTGAACATCTTAACACCTCCTGTTTTATTGCCAAAAAGGGTAAAACCTATTTTTATTTTTTCATTCTTTGATACTGGCAAAACTTGAACTCATTACATATTTTTCCGTGAGTCACAATCACGCATATACATGCGATTTGGATGAATGCTACCACCACTATGATCACTGTTACATTGCTTTTATGGCTTTATTTTGGTGATTTCGAAAACTTTTTTTGTTTGGCCATGTTTGTTTGTTGTAATACGGAGTTAGAATGATGGCCTTAATCTAAGTTGTCTTGTGGTTGTTGTTGTTGTTGTTGTTTGACTTGCATCCCACTGGGATTTTTGCACACAGCGTTGGTGTACGGTGCTTTTTCTGGAATATTTTTTGCTGTTTCTTCCTGGATTTTCTGTTTGCACATAGTCACAAAGCCACTTTAAGATGTTTTCTTGTTCATGTTTTTGTCTTTTGCTTGTTGCGGTTGCACCCGATTCAAGAGCCGAATGGCTCACAGGGCTCTACCAAATAAATAAAACTGAAAACTGAAACCACTGAACTGGCATTCGCTATCAAACATTCAAACGCTATGGACGCCACCGCGTCCATTGTGCCAGACTTGGTGTTCTTTGAGGCTACGTGGCGTGGCTAAGGCTTGCCGGCAAGAAAGTCAGTGCACAGACTCGGATGCCGTGGGCTAACAGATTGTTCATGCTAATGGTTGATCCATCCGTGCTCTCTCGTGTGCCAGCCTGCTTTGTTTTAGCTGCCAGTGCGCCGAGCGTCGCTCCTCCGCCTCCTGTTGTTGTTGTTTGGAGGGAGCTTCAGACAGCTGCTCGAACGCGTCATAAACAAGCTGTGACACCCGCGGTACAGCTGGCAGCAATGGTTTACTCAGCTCTCTGGGTTCTTTCGTGCCAAGTCAGGCTATCTGAACTATTTTTTCATTAAAATATTACTAAACGGTTTTTTTTTTACTTAAAACTTTCCTGACAGTAGGAATTCATATGCTTTGGTCATTTCGGTAAAGTCACGTAGATAGAAAAAAAACTTTTTCTGATGATGACCGCTTGTGTTGCGATCGAAACTTCGTGGTTTTTATTTGTGTATTTTTTTTCTACGTGACTTTACCGAAAGAACCAAAGAATATGTTTTTTTTTATTTTACCAGGTAAGGCCTACAGAGCTATATAACTATCTTTCAGAAGCGACCTGGCCACAAATGATAGCTCAACGAATTGGCTTATCGCCATGTGGAAATGTATAGCAGCCAAATACTCTAAACGCGTGATGTTGCTGCTCAATGTGGAGGGGGCAAAAAAAACCGGAGGACCCGGAGAAAAATCCACGCGACCACCGGGAGGGAGATACGCAAACTCCAAATATACAGCAGCAGGCGTCAGGGTCGAGATCGAACCCCCGACCTCCTGCATACCAGGCGAGGTAGTTAACATCTCCTAGCCACCGTGGTGATGATGATGATGATGAGAGAGAGACACGCAAACTCCAAACATACAGCAGCAGGCATCGTCAGGGTCGGGATCGTACCTACAACCTCCTGCACACCAGGCGAGGTATTTGACATCTCAAGCCCGTGCCGTGCCCATTTCACGAGACGGCTAAACAACAACACGCTCGGCTGCCGTCGGAAACCCGACATTAGACCTCGAAGCAGCTCCTTCATCGATTGCCCGCAAATTTACGTACACAGCCGCATGGAACTGTCCGGGGCTTAGCTCCGGAAATAATGTCAGGGACTCGGGGAATCAGCGGGTGGTGGGGGATGTCGCAAAAATAATATTCCGTGAGAAAAGAATCCCTGTGCTTGTGTATGCGTTTGAACAGAGACGCTTGCATACAAATGTCCGCGCGCGTGTGTGTGTGTGCGTACGTTCGGTAAGGATTTGGGCTTGATTGGACAATTCTCATGCGGGGGTGAAGGTGGCGTGGTGACAGGATAAGGTAACGTTGCATATCCAGAAATGCCACGTCCATGCGCGTGCCTTACGATTTTCTCTCTCTCTCTCTCTGCCTTCAATGTCCCTCTTTCCCGCGCGAAATGGCATGCAAATTAAAACCTGAATTCGGCACACACACACACACAACACATCCTTTGCTGTAAATGTCCCACGGCAAGGAGGTGATGGATGTTGCTCTGAGGTAATGGTTATCACACTGGCCCTGCCATCCAGAGGACGCCGTTTGCCCGTTTGATTTGACCTCCGGGCACGGAAGTTCGTGAAGCGTTTAAAATGGGTGTCTGCGTCGCAGGAGCATGAGAGATGGCGACAGGTTTCGGGGGCCTTCATCCAGCAGCGGATTGATCATGGCTGACGACGATGATGATTAACGCAACCACGTCTTGAAACACGGCACAGGGAGGTCGGAGCGATGACCTTCCACCACTAAAGTCCTGGGTTCAAATCCAGGTTGCCTTCTGACCAATCCTTCTCTCCCTCTGTCCAGCCAGCAGTGAAAATGACGACACCGCAGAAAGTTTGCCCGGTCCAGTTTGGAAGAGTAGGCCGAATACACCTCCAGAGGGAGATCCCTCTCCAGGTCCCTTTCTGGCAGCAGTGACGCGAAGGAGACGTTTCGAGGGCTGCACCTCTGACTTTATTTGCCTGGAGGCAATCCCAGTGCGCGATCCATTACGAGGCAGTCGCATACCGCTCCAACTGAGAGATGTTTATAACAAACAACAACAAACCCCATCACATGCTGCAGAAGCTCATTCTGGATTATTATTATTATGATATAAATAATTTAAACAGTCAGTTTGCTGAGCCATAACCAAATGCTGCAGTTTAACGTAATTATGGAAAGCCAATAGGTGAGCAAAACTAAATATGTCCTTGTATGTGCAGATACAGAACATATGGTGATGATAAAATAGTTTTATTTATTTATTTGGTTAAATATACATTTTGGAATCTTAGCATTTAGTAGAAATGCCTAAATCTAGAACTGCCAAAGAAGGCAACCCGCAAAAAATGTCTTAGAGTAGTGGAAGAAAAATATCAATGCTATTTTCACCCGAGCACTCATTTTAGGGGCCTAATGGTGGTTAATTTGGGACGCTGTCATATATTGTTGGGCTGCACAAGAGGTCGTTTAATATTTCCTGATTTTTTTTGTGCACTTTCCATTCCATTGGCCGGAGAAAGAGGAACACTTGGGATGAAGAATCAGAGTCGTTATTCATACTGGAGAAATCCAATGAGAACGTATATTCGGGTTAAATACATAATTAAAACATCAAAATTGTAGAGGTTGTTATGCATTAGATCGCGTATATGTCAATGTGTCGTGAAACCCGCCACCACCCGACAACCAGTCTCATCAAGAGAGGGCCTGATGAGGTTGGTGGTAATTACTGCCAAAACGTGGCTTTGCTCTCCAACACACCAGTGTGCTGAACTAGTAACTAATTGGCCACGTTCTGTTTAAGTAACAACCCTTACTAATTGGTTGTGTCGGGTGGTGGCGGGTCTAACGACACATTTATATATTTACACGATCTAACCCAAAAAAAAAACTCTACTGTGGATGATATTGCTCGCGAAAGCTTTACATGGTGTTAAAAAAAATTAACCCGTAAAAACAAAGTTTTTCACTATAAATCCTTTATATGGGTGGCATCGGTTTTATTTTATTATTCATTTCTGTTTTTATTTTGCTTTCGATTGGTTTACATTGCATTCCATGACAGGAGGACCTTGCTGTGTTTTCAGTTTCTTACAAAGAGCAAGACAATAAATTACAGTACGTGTTCAATGGGCCACAAACCAGCCCACATTGGTCTTTGAAACGGGCGGCTAGAGTCCTTTCATCCTCTGGCTTGAGATGGCTGCCACCTATGGGTCAGATGATTGCCTGCCACCATTAAGCAATTGGTAATTAAATATTTAAAAAAAATTCCTAAAAAGTGTAAAATTTTGGAAAAAAAATTTCACGAAAATAAATTGTCACTCACAACGAGTCTGTGTGCAAAATGTCAGCTCGATTGGATCACGGGAAGTGGGTTAAAAAACGACCGAAAGATTTGCACGGTCATAAGCGCGCAAACGCGCAAGCAAGCAAGTGAACTTAATCTAAAGGATTTAATAATTGAAACCGTGACGAAAGGTCAGAGCGGGCTCGGGGCAGAACACGGAAGGGGTGGTGGCTGATGGTCAAGAATTGTGATGCGAGCGGCAGCCGAAGTATCGAACGCATCCACTAAAGGAAGGGTCCCCAACCCCCGGGCCGCGGACCGGTATTGGTCCGTGGCCTGTTAGGAACCGGGCCGCACAGCAGCAGGAGGTGAGGGTGGTGAGTCCGCGCATGGAACCCGCCCCCATTGTTTTATAACACTGGTCATCAAAAAAAAAAAACTTTTTTTTCTGGCCTGGACTTTTGCAGCTGTTTTAGACTAATTTCAGGGTGCTGATTCCAAATCTGATCTCAGATTTGCTTTATCACATCTAATTTTTATGCTATAGGTATACCCCATTTTCATTGATTTTACCCGAAATTAACTCTGTCACTTATGATTGCAAGTTGTTGCGAGTCAGTGACTGCTTTAGTGTTAAAATATGGTGCTGTATTTTTAGGATAGTGTGTTTATAATATCATTTTATGTAGATATCCACATTTATTTAATATTTTTCTTCCGCAGTTTTTATTGAAAATGCAATATTTGATATCTCAAAAACCTGATGTGATAGACAAAAACTGATGCCAGATTTGGAATCAGCACCCCAAAATTATATTAAAACCGTTGGAATACCTCATGCCAGAAAAAGTATGTTGACCAGTATTATTCACCACTTCCGTCCGCGTTTCTTTCCCGCACTGCACGATGGTCTCAGTGTCACAGTGTTGGTGAGCCCACAAGCTGCTAACCCCTAGTAGCCAGAATGAGTACTAAACAAACGTCTCTGGAGAGCTTCTTTGAAAAGGGGGAAAGACCCAATGATGACCCCCCCCCCACACACCGGTCCGTGAAAAAATTGTCTTCCACGAAACCGGTCCCTGGTGCCAAAGAGGTTGGGGACCGCTGTACTAAAAGGACGTTCACCAAAGGAGACGGAGCGGTGAAATCAGCTCGTGTGTGAGAGATGGTGGCGACTTGGGGGACGCCTTCATCCAGCAGTAGATGTATTATGACGACGATGATGGGATGGGCACTGTTTGCTCAATGTCCTTTCAAGGTAAATGTTGAATGGATCAAGCAAATGCGTCTGCGGCTTCTGACTTAATCTTGACGACAATAGTGGCAGCCCTAGTGCTCTGAATTGAATGTGATCCATCACCGCTTAGTGCAAACGTTAGGTGTGTGCACAGTCATTCGAGACTATTAAACGCATACACAGAAGCGGTGCCATTTGTGGCCATTGGTTTGAAAGGCGTAATTTATAATCCATTCTCATTCATTCGTCGTTCATTCATTCATTCATTCCTGCCTTCATCCATTCGTGGGCCCCGTACGGAGTTAATGACACTCGCATTACCCGATATTTAAACATCACAAGTCCATTATCGAGTGCTATGCAAGTTTAAAAACATTTTTGGGCACGTGCTGCATATGTCGATCATATCTCCGCCGTGCTGTGCACAATTGATCGATGTAAAAATGGTAGAGAATTTAAGAAAACACATTCATAATCACGCTCACTCACAAGTGAAACATCAATTTGGACATTGTATTTGCCCATTAACTTCACGTAGAGACGACAGCTCGCGGTTTGTTTATTCTTCCGCCTGTGAGTTGCTGCAGTCGGATTGGGTCTGTACTTTAACACCTTAGGGCTACGGTGGACAATGATTGTCACTTAATTCTAGATTTGAAGCTTTCGTGACTGCAAGGATTCATATTCTTAGTTTTTTTCGGTAAAGTCACGTAGGTAAAACATTAAAATTATTATAAATTTTAATGTTTTAAAATTATTATAAATTTTAATGTTTTACCTACGTGACTTTACCGAAAAAACCCAAGAAAATTATTGTCACTTTGGTTTACAACGCCGCTCACAACACCCCCTCCTCCCCCCCTCTGCACGTGACATCTGGCCCATCGGGGCAGACTGCAGCCTCCCCCTACACGTGCGAAAAGCAGTGCGTTCGTCGCACGTGGCTTTGGAGATCCAAACACCCGTCCTTAGTCGCACGCACGTACGCACGTGTGCGTGCGTGCGGTGTGCGTTGAACTTCTTTCGCACCTTCTTGGTTCTTTCGGTAAAGTCACGTAGAAGGGAAATAATAAAATAAAATAATAAAACGTAATAAAATAATTCTCACGACGTTTCGGCCACAACGCAAGCAGCCGTCCTCAGGTGAAGAACAGGTCTGTCGGAAAGACAGCGTCTGAATGAGACAGACCTGGTCTTCACCTGAGGACGGCTGCTTGCGTTGTGGCCGAAACGTGGTGAGTATTATTTTATTATGTTTTATTTTTATTATTTTATTACTTCCCTTCTACGTAACTTTACCGAAAGAACCAAGAAGATGAATCCCTGCAGTCACGAAAGCTTTAAATCGAAAAATACCCATGTAGTTATCAACATTGTACATTGATTTACGGTTAAGAACCAAAGGGGTGCAAGGCTGCAGTAAAGGCGAAGGAACTACTGCTCTGGAGGGTTGTTAACTCTCATTTATATACTCTTAGTTTTTTCGGTAAAGTCACGTAGGTAAAAAAATGAAATTAAAATTAATAAAAATAAAATAAAAAATATAATAAAAATCACGACGTTTCAGAGGCAACACAAGTCTCCGTCATCAGGTGGGACCGTCACAGCCAGATTTGCTGCATCAAGTGAGGCAGGGATTCAAGATGCAAGCTCTTAAATACAAGTTCAGGAGGAGGAGAAGAGGGGGGGGAGCTTATCAGAATGTGGTAGCCAATGAATGGAACGTATCGGGATGGGGGGGGGCGTCAGTGTGTTGTGCCATCCGTGCGTGCTCATCGATGTGTCTGGGTACACCATGTGCAATCATCACGCTCAAACGGCACAACAACAACAACTTCTTGGTCAGGTAGAAGGGAAGTAATAAAATAATAAAAATAAAACAATAAAATAATTCTTACACCTGAAGACGCCTGCTTGCGTTGTAGCCGAAACGTCGTAAGAATTATTTTATTATGTTTTATTTTTATTATTTTATTACTTCCCTTCTACGTGACTTTACCGAAAAAACCAAGAAGATGAATCCCTGCAGTCACGAAAGCTTTAAATCGAAAAACAACAACAACACAAATACGTCCAACAGTTGAATGAACTTAAACGCGGCTCGTGTGCAGTGGTAGTGGTGGCTGCTTCGATTGTCAATCGTAACGATGAATACAATTGCTGGATGAATGCCATGTCAATCGGGGGGGGGGGGGGGGTTGGGTGACCATACTTCACCATGCCAGTCATTGCAGGTTAGTGAAGGGGATGTCGGTTGTGGGGTGCAGGACTGGTTCCAATCTCACGCTCGCACACCGATAGCCATGGACGGGAATCGAACTCAGATTGCCGAGTTCGTAGCTCAGCGTAACCAACCACTGCTTCGAAACCCTTAACTAACGCAGGTCACGTCCATAGACTTTCACAATATATATGTGTGTGTGTCAGTGAACTACAGCACTGGTGTCTCAATCTGTGGTTGGTGCACCGTGAGGTGAACCTGGCGACCTGAGTTCGAATTCAGAGCCAGGGCAAAAGTGAGTGGTGAGCGATATCCGAACTGGTCCTTGCAACAATGACCTTCACAAAGAGCTGAAACTACACTATGGGAACCTCATTTGCCAGTAAAAATATGATAATTGGTTTTTTACCCTTCTATCTGGCAACAAAACTGACACCTTTTTACAAGGAGTCATGTTTGCATAGACCGCAATGCCTGCAGTCATAATACAAACAAAAGAACATAACTCTGATAATGTGCACTGTCCTTGAAGTGCACATTATCAGAGTTATGTTCTTTTGTTTGTATTATGACTGCAGGTATTGCGGTCTATGAAAACATGACTCCTTGTAAAAAGGTCTCAGTTTTGTTGCCAGATAGAAGGGTAAAAAAACAATTATCAAAGAGCTGAAACATTATTAATATTATTATTACTACAACTACCGCGTGAATCTGCTGTTGGTCTCCTCTAGATTAATTGATTCCATCATGAGCACCGTCATTCTTGCGACGTGCGTGTTCAGAAGCACAACGGGGAAGAGAGATATATTGATTACCTCATCCAGCAAGTTTCCTGCCTGCCTAATTAGGTGGTCGCAAACAGCGTTTGCCTCACCAACTCCCTCGCCCGATATGCAGGAGGCATTGGGTTCGATCCCGACGCTGACGCCTGTGGTATATTTTGAGTTTGCGGGTCTATCTACCCGCGGTCGCGTGGATTTTTCTGGGTCCCCCCCCCCCGTCCACGTTTAGAATAAACATCACGCGTTTAGAGTATTTGGCCGCAATAAATTTCCACGCTCCGATGAGCCGCTCCGTTGAGCTATCTTTTTGCGATGGCCAGGATCCACTTCTGAAAAAAAGAGCTGTATAGCTCAGTGGAGCCTTTGCCTTGTGGTGAAATAAAAAAAATAGTGACTCGAAGTGACGGAGGACCCTTTAGTGTTTGCCGTGTCCGCTCGGTCGGTGTGCCTGTCAGCCGTCGTGTGAAATCTGTGTTTGCTCAAAGCGCGCTTCGTTAGCGCAGCAGCAACAGCAGCAACAGCAGCAGACAACCCGAAACTGCAGTTCCACAGAAATTGCAGCGAAAATGTGGTGAAAAGAAACGGTGGAGTTGGTGCGGTCGTTGGTGCACTGCGCCACAAATCCCTTGGCATTGGACATGGGGGAGGGTGGAACGACCTCTGACAAGGTGGAGTGACTCTGCCTCTCTCACAACCAACGCGTGAACGTGGCCTGGGTGGACCCGCGGATTTGTCAACCTTTGGTGCGTCGACAAATGCGGCTGGTGGAGGCCCCTGGGCTGCAGCTCCTAAAGCCCCCCACGCCTTGATCCGGGCTCTGGTTGCACGCACACGTAACAGACAAGGACGTGATCATTGGTCTTATCATATTTTTTACTGGCAAATGAGGTACCAATGGTGAGACAAGGACGTGTGCCAAACGCAACTGCGAGTTAAGTATTTCAGGGACTGCACCAAAGTAAACATCGTGTTTAATTTTTTTTTTATATAAAGCACCTTCACTCAGTGAACACGCCAACGTCAGACCAACGTTGGATCAACGTTGAATCAACGTTTGTCCAACGTTCCGTGTTTCCTGGGCTTACACATCCAGAGTTTTATAGGCGCGCTGTGACGACGGTTGCTATGTCGTCGCTGGTGCACACACACACACACGGCACACTGGTGAGTGAGAACCCCGAAATCATCGAACGTTGCGCCGACGTTAGACCAACGTTCCGTGTTTACCGGGGAATCACCTCTTCAGACGAATCCGGTTGAGGCGCACGAGCTGCATCTGTCGTGGGGAGATACCAAGTTCTAGATTTGATTCTAGATTTGAAGCTTTCGTGACTGCAAGGATTCATACTCTTAGGTTTTTTCGGTAAAGTCACGTAGGTAAAAAATTAAATTAATAAAAGTAATTTATTTCTATTGCTTTTATAAACATTTTTATTTTTTCGGTAAAGTCACGTAGGTAAAAATTTAAATTAATAAAAGTAATTTATTTCTATTACTTTTATAACATTTTTATTTTTTCGGTAAAGTCACGTAGGTAAAAAATAAAATTAATAAAAGTAATTTATTTCTATTACTTTTATAACATTTTTTATTTTTTCGGTAAAGTCACGTAGGTAAAAAATAAAATTAATAAAAGTAACTTATTTCTATTACTTTTATTAATTGTATTTTTTACCTACGTGACTTTACCGAAAAAACCTAAGAGTATGAGATATCAAGTCCCATGCATCTGTGGGGGCTCCGTCCGGGATTGTTCATGGGGGTACAGGAAGCACTTGGCCACCCCTTCATTCATTCACTCGTTCGTCCTTGCCTTGAATCTCTCCCACATTACGTACGTGTGTATGGTGAACTTCTTTCGCACCGTACGTGGCCAACTGTGCTAATCGGAGGTGCGGGATTGCAATGCATTGCCTTGAGTGGTGTACTATTATTACTGTTGTTATTACGCTACCGACACAGACCGGGGCTTGTATTGCCTAGGGAAGGCTTACGGACTCAACATGAGGTCAGTGCAGGGAACACCAGGACAGGGGGCAACTCGAGGTGCCACCTGCACACGCATGCGAGAGCTACGTAGCCACAACCGCGGTGGAAGGACAACAAACTAAACACGACACCAACAAGAAGCGGTTCTCATTTAAAAAAAAAATATTGCCATCAATCGAAATTATTGAAAAGTGCCATAAGCCTCCAGTTGCGAACTAGTGTCGGAAGGAAGAGCGTTCCAGACGGCCACAGAAAGCGCGCAGTGCGGTGGCCGTCTTACAGACCTGTTCTTCACCTGAGGACGGCTGCTTGCGTTGTGGCCGAAACGTCGTGAGAATTATTTTATTTTTATTATTTTATTATTTCCCTTTTACGTGACTTTACGGAAAGAACCAAGAAGATGAATCCCTGCAGTCACGAAAACTTTAAATCGAAAAATTCTGCTCACTTGTGTGTGTTGTTGTTGTTGTTCATAATAAAAAATAATAATAGTACAAAACAAACAAACCGCTGTTAACGGCAAGAGAGCCCACTACTCGAGTCGTCCTGCTCAGGGATCTTGACTGCTCCTATCAACACCAACACGCACACTTGGTAGGGCACCACCACTGGGCTCGACTTGAACCTCTTCTTCCGCGGAGCCCGGAACCTTCGTCTCACACCTCCTTCTAAACACTCTCTCCCCCCCCCCCCTCTCCTCCTTATATCCCCTCTCTCCCCCCCCTCTCCTCCTTCTACACCCCCCCCCCTCCTCCTTCTTACCCCCCCCCCCTCCTCCTTCTTACCCCCCCCCCCTCCTCCTACTAACCCTCTCTCCCCCTCTCCTCCTTCTAAACCCTCCCCTCTCTCCTCCTTCTACACCCTCTCTCCCCCTCTCCTCCTTCTAAACCCTCTCTCCCCCCTCTCCTCCTACTAACCCTCTCTCCCCCTCTCCTCCTTCTAAACCCTCTCTCCCCCCTCTCCTCCTACTAACCCTGTTTCCTCTCCTCCTCATAAAGGCCCTCTCATCTCCTCTTTCCCGCCAATCTGTATCTCGTTTAACAAAAACAACCCCTCTCTATAATGAATCTGTATCTCTTTGGGGTTCCCGCCCGCCAATACACCCCTCCCCCCTCCTTTCGCGCCGCCCTTTCCCGAGTGCCCTTCTCTGAGTTGTTTCTCTGGACGTGGTCCCTCGTCCTTTGCGTGACCTCCACCGCCCCCTCGCACCCCACCACCACCATCACTACCACCACACCCAACCCGAACCGTGTCCCCGCACGACCCCGGATTTCATATCTGGCGTTCGTTCCGTTACCAAAACGGGGGCGTTCTATGAAGACGCAAGCTCGCGTAGTAGCATTGTTATCGTGACCAGAGCGAATAGCGGCAGAGAGTGCGGCTTTCGTTTTACACGATGCGAACAAACGTCACGGCACGCTTCGGCTCACCTAGACTGCGCGCACGTATTTTTTTTGTTACGTTTTTAGCTTTAAAAAAATTGGCTTCGATGTCCTGCACATGCGCATTTCTCTTTTTTTCTTCTAAGCAAGTAAAAAAAAGGGCAATAACTGATGCAGTGGGGGGGGGGGGGGGTGGGAGAAATTTGGAACAGATTTTTTTTTTCGGGCTGCGAGTTTAGTTTTCGGGGCGAACAGATTTGGAGCCGCGTTTAGAGAACAGCGGCGAGGTGCCTCGGGACACCATCCCCAGCCAATCGTCAAGGCAATGTCACAGACACAGAATAACAGCGCCGGCTCTTTTTATGTTTTGAGTCGAGGTAAATCGTTTACAGCGTTGTTTATCGCCTCTCGCAGAACTGTTGAAAATCGCGCTGGAAAAGAAAAATGTATATCGTTTGTTACCTTCAGAAAAATTGATAGCGTGGCAAAATCTGAGTGCAGCCAACTGGAAGGCTTTAATGTGACCAGCACTGTGATTTCATTCATCTGGGGGGTAGGGAAAAAATGTTCTGCCCTTCTTCAACGCGTCTACTGTACGTTGACCTTTTCTTTCACACCATCTGTAGCCAACTGTGCTAATCGGAAAGATGCGGGGGTGGACAACAAACCTAAACACTCATTGGCGTTGGTCAGTGTGATGACCTCTTGACCCCTTTTCGGTGGCCTGTCGCAGGCGAGTTACTCCGGCTCAGCCTAGGAGCGGACCCGGAGCTTAGCCAGGGCGAGAATCTGAGAATCAGAATATGAAGGGTGTTATCGGCCAATTATCGAGCGTTCATGCAGCCAGCTATGGCTGCAGGGTTTTGGTAGTACATGTTGTTTATGCCATTTATTGTGAAAATTCCGTCACAGTTCCTATGATCACTGTTTCATTGCTTTCATGGCTTTATTTTGGTGATTCCGAAAAGTGTATTGGTTTAATCTTAATTTTAGAACTTTCGTGACTGCAGGAATTATTATTTGTTTCTTTCGGTTAAGTCACGTCTAAAGATAAAATAATAAATTAAATTGAATAATAGAATACGACGTTTCGATTGCAACACAAGCAATCATCATCAGGTATAATGAAATAGCGACATAAAATCTAACCAGAAAACTATAGACAGACATATTAGCAGACAGATATCACCAAGATACATAGCGAGAGTAACACAGGTAACAGAGAGGGGTGATCGTCTCTGTGTGGTGGCCTTAAATAGACAGAGGGGGGGGCGGAGGCAGAGAGAGGGAAGAGGGTTAGAGAAAAAATTAGCATATCAATGAGTGGTCAACAGACGAGGTGCTGCGAATGCGATGGCACGGCAAGCAAGCCTAAAAAATCAGGAGAAGGACACACTAAAATTAAATAACCTAGTAAAATATCGAAATGTAATGTAATACAACACAGAGGGTCGGTCAACACACAATTAACGCATAGCCTGGTTGATTACGTATTTCAAAGATTGCTAAGTTAGAATTTAAGTGTGAACAATCTAAAGAGAGGACACAGGCAGAGAAAACAAGTCGCCAGAGAGAGAGAAAAAAGATAAGCTTAAAACTTCCCCGTAGAAGTGGTTCAATCTTAATTTTAGAACTTTCGTGACTGCAGGAATTATTATTTGTTTCTTTCGGTTAAGTCACGTCTAAAGATAAAATAATAAATTAAATTGAATAATAGAATACGACGTTTCGATTGCAACACAAGCAATCATCATCAGGTATAATGAAATAGCGACATAAAATCTAACCAGATTGGTTTAGCCATGTTTGTTTGTTGTAGTACAGAGTTAGACTGATGGCCTTCATCTAAGTTGCCTTGTGGTTGTTGTTGGTTGTTTGACTTGCATCCCACTGGGATTTTTGCACACAGCATTGGTGTACAGTGATTTTTTTCTGCAATATTTTGCTGGCTTTTCTTGGATTTTCTGTTTGCACTTAGTCAAATATTCACTTTAAGATGTTTTTTGTTCATGTTTTTGTTTTTTGTTTGTTGCGGTTGCACCTGATTCAAGAGCCGAATGGCTCACAGGCCTATATCTAATACATGAACTTAAAATGAACTTGAACTTATACATGTGGTGAGGAAGGTGAAGGGCACCACCAAAAACCTGTGGCCCTCAGTCACGTCCCAGCGCTTCAACAGGCCCGTCCACGTAACGAAAAACTTCCCTGAAGTGGGAAGCTCGGCATCGCTCGCCACCTCAGCCAGCCGCCGGAGTGGCGCTAAACAGAGGTCGCAAACGGGTTTTGATTCCTTACCCGTACCCGTACCCGGCCGCACCAGGGTCGCAAATGGGTTCCCGTACCCGTACCCGGCCGGTGCGTATATTTAAGCTGGGTTGGAGGGGGAAGAGCGCCTTGACAAAAATCGAAAAGCAACACTAGTCGTTAAACCAACCTCATTCCCACGTTTTCCAGTCCCTTTTAAACCTCCTCTCCACCAATCACCTTTCTCCGAACACTCACCCATCGGATTGCGTGACCTGCACGTCAGTGCTCACACCCCCATCTCTATTCCCTGCCCGAGCGTGCCTTGTGTACGTGATGTGAGTGACCCCTGACCTCCGACCCTTCCCTGTGTGCATGATTGATGCGTGTGGCGTGTGTGATGTCGAGTGCGGAAGATACACGTGTTGTTTGTGTGGTGCGAGTGTGTGAGGAAGAATGAGACATCCTCTACACTTCTAACCAATTACCACACGGATGGTTTTATGGACGTTATGATTGTAAGATATCATTCGAATAAATTAATTAATAATATAATAGATCATGGGACAATACTTTACCCAGGTTGTATAACAGAGAATAAAACAAGATATAAACTGACCTCTTTTTTATTTAACCAGGTAAAGGCCCATTGAGCCATATGGCTCTTTTTCAGTAGCGACTTGGCTACAGATGATAGTGTAACGAAGTGGCTCAGCATGTGGAAATGTATAGCAGCCAAGTACTCTCAAAGCATGTTTATTCTAAATGTGGAGGGATAAACCAAACAACCTAGAGAAAACTCCACTCTCCAGGCATCAGGGTCGGGATCGAACCCACGACCTCATCCATACCATGTGAAGGAGTTAACATCTTGCCGCAGTGGTGCCCGCATAATAAGATATCAACAACATCATGTAATTTATGAGAGCCACAAGTGCAGTCCCCAGGTGATTAATTCCCGTTAAAGGTCAACACTCAACAATAAGAGGTGGTGAATTCTAGATTTCAAGCTTTCGTGACTGCAAGGATTCATACTCTTAGTTCTTTCGGTAAAGTCACGTGACTTTACCGAAAGAACTAAGAGTAAGAGGTGGTGAATATTGAGGCCTAGGGCAGGCTTAGTATAACGATTATACATGGATGCAATTCATGGGACAACAGCGGTGTATTCATTTAATGCGTGACCCGTCCCATCTCATTGTCGACCTCCCCACAGACTCGGTGGAGCAAAGAGTCACAAAAGATGGTGTCGCCGCAGACCTCGGGGGACGAAGTTTGGGCCCCGGACGGGGAGCGAGACGACGTGGACGAGTGCTGGATCGACGAGAACTTCCTCCCCAACGTCATGCCGCCCGTGCTCATCCTCGAGTTCATCCTTGGTCTGCTGGGCAACGGTTTCACCATCTGGGTGACGTGGTGGCACGTCAAGGTGTGGACCAGCTACACCATCTACCTCTTCAACCTGGCCCTCACCGACCTCCTCTTCGTCGTGCAGCTGCCGCTGAGGGTGCACTACCACATGCGGCTCAACGACTGGGTCCTGGGCGAGTTCATGTGCGACATGGTGGTCTTCTTCTTCTATGCTAACATGTACGGCAGCATCTACTTTCTCACGTGCATCAGCGTGGAGCGCTGGCAGGTCATCGAGCGCCCCCTGCGCTCGCTCAGCCGACGCCGCTCGCTCATGCGCGCCAAGCTCGTGAGCGTCGCCCTCTGGTTCCTTGCGCTCGTCCCGCAGGCCGGCATGCCGTTCATCTTCCACACGTTCGAGCACAAAAACCAGACGCGTTGCCTCAGCTTCAACCAGCCGTGGCTCATGCGCAACTTCAACGTGTGGAACGCCGTCGAGATGGTGCTCGGCTTCCTGCTGCCATTCGGCATCATGCTGGTGTTCCACGTGCGCATCGCGCGCAAGCTGCTCTGCTCCAGCACCAACCCGCGCCTCTTGCAGACGCGCAAGCGAGCCGCCCACTTCATGATCGTCATCCTGCTCATTTTCGCCATCTGCTTCATCCCCGTGCACATCATGCGCTCGCTGCTCATCGCCGTCAAGCTGCTCGTGCCCAAGAACTGCGGCCTGCACCAGATGGTGGCGCAGGTCTTCTACTGGTGCCTGCTGCTGTCCAGCTGCAACTGCATCATGGACCCGCTCATCCTCTTCCTGTCGGGCGACCGGTTCCGTGTGGCGGCCAGCGAGGTGCTGCGCAAGTTCTGGGGCCCGGCGTGCGCCTGCGAGGAACCGGGCAGGGCGATGGGCAACAAGTCGGTGGTCATCGCGGTGCACCTGCACAGCATCGAGATCAAGACGGACGACGCCACCTGTAGGGAGAGCACCGGCGGCGTGCAGGAAAAACAGCCGAAGGGCCGGAAGGCGAGGAGGAAGAAGTCGGCCGATGAGGGAGCAAGGGAGGGCCGGGGGATGGGGTCGGAGAGAAGCGCGGAGTCCGGCAAGGTGGCGAGGGGCGCCGAATCGAGGGGGGAGCAGAGAGCGGAGAGGAAGGAGGGTTCGGCGGGCCGCACGAAACCAAGGACGGACCAGACGAGCTCGTGGCTGACGCAGGACAGGGGGCAAAAGTTGGCCGGAGCGAACGGCGCCACCGCCGTGCTGGGAAACGGAGTGAGGGCGATGGAGATAAGGACCATCGCGGGCGTAGGGTACGGGGAGGAAACTGCGCGTCGTGTTGGCACCGAGAGAAGAAATGAAGTGGGCGACAGGGAGAGTTTCCACTTTCACAAAAACACCGAAGTGCCCAACAATTGAGATGGGGGCGGCCATCGTCGAAGCAGACGAAGCTTTCAGGTGTTTGATGCGGCGTGGAGGAAAAAAAGGGGGGGAATTCGTGCCCCCCTTTCTGAACATTGAGTGGTGAACGCCGAACATTCAGTTCACATCTGATAAATCACTTTTTTTTATGCAGTCGATGTTTTTGTGTGTGTCTAAGTTATTGGGTTGAACACATGTAACGAAGAGGAACTGTAAATGAACAAGCATGCCAACGATGCAGCGTGAACTTATATATTGTACGTCGTGTAAAATGTTTTTTGGTAATGCATTTTTTAAGTATCCCACCGAAGATGTGAACACGTTGACAAAAGAAACAATGCCACATTGGGAAGTCTGAGCAAAAAAAAATGTTTGGCTCTCCTCCTCTGCCCCCATCCCCCACATTTCAATTCATGAACTCCCAGTGAGATGGGAGTTTCATATATATACAGAGATATAAAAGCTGCAATGCGATGATATGAATGTATAGAATGTAACTGAATGTAGACAAAATATAACTGTTTTTATTTTACCAGGTAAGACCCACTGAGTTATGTAGCTCTTTTTCAGAAGCGACCTGGCCACAAATGATAGCTCAACGAAGTGGCTCATCGTCACGTGGAAAATGTATAGCAGCCAAATACTCTAAACGCGTGACGTCAATTCAAAATGTGGATGGAAATAACCGGAGGACCCGGAGAAAAATCCACGTGAGCTGGCGTGGGAGGCAGGATCAAACCCACGACCTCCTGCATATCAGGCACGGTAGTTAACATCTCGCCACCGTGGCGCCCCCAAAATATAGAGATGCGGTGAGATAAGAGAAGCGAGAAACGGATAGGACAGAGGTGAAGTGAAAATGAGAGCGAAGTAGGCAAGCAAAGAAGGTTGTATTCGACAAGGGGAGAGAGATACGGACGGAAACGAGGTGAGAAAGAGAGATTTGTTAGGTTTTTTAAAAAATATATTTGCTAGAAATTGAATTCGAACTGATATTTGGTTCACCCCTAAATGTATAAATTAATCTAGGTCCTCATGAGTTTCTTGGGCCCTAAGCTTTTGCTTACGCCTGAGTGCCACCACTGCACGTAGGCACGTACTTTGCCCTTCATGGATGAACTCCTGAATTAAACATTGCCATTCCCAAATAGCATGTTGAGCCTGTAATTCGTTCCTTTGAAGTTGCAAGTCAGGCAACGTTTTTCAGCCGCTCGCCAACGTCCAACTCTCGGGCCCTCGTTTTCGCTTGTTTTCCAGATTGGTGGAGCAGTGCACGTGACAATGATTGTCGATTGCTTTGTTGATTTAACGAAGTAATATCCCTTTCACGAGGGGCAGATTGTATTCCTAGATCTCAGTAGGAAAGAACGAAACGTCACGATAATAACCGTCTTTATTAATTGACATCGTTTGAGATCATTTTTGTTTCGTGTACCGAACATGGCCAAATCATGGGCAACGCATGGACCATTGAGAGAGAAGTGGCTTAACGTCGTGTCAATGAAACACCTCGTTTGGTGGTGAAGCTGCTGCTGCTGCTGCTGTTGGGTTGGCGGCGGTACACGATCACAAATAACAAACAAAACAAAACTCAGCACGTCCGTCAAAAACACTGCCCCCCCCCCTCCCCAAAAAAATAAGTATATAACAGGTTTCAAATGAAAGCTTTCGTGACTGCAGGGATTCATATTCTTGGTTCTTTCGGTAAAGTCACGTAGAAGGGAAATAATAAAAGAATAAAAATACAAATCTAATCAGGTGTGAAAACCACACCTGATGACGATTGCTTGTGTTGCAATCGAAACGTCGTGAAAATTTTATTGTTTTATTTTTATTCTTTTATTGTTTCCCTTCTACGTGACTTTACCGAAAGAACCAAGAATATATAACAGGTGTTAAAATGTTGTAATAGGTTTTACCCTTTCTGGCAATAAAACAGGTGTTGGGATGTTAAAACACCAAGTGGAAACCTTTTTCGAGGAATCTTAACACCTATTTTATTGCCAGAAAGGGTCAAAACTATCCTTGTTTTTTCAGACTTTGATACTGGACGAAAAAAGGTCCCACGTTATATAACAGGTGATGTCTCGCAGCAAAGGCCCCCTTCCCGCAGCACATAAGCCGTAGAGGTAGGAGCCGGCGGTCCTCCCGAGGTGTTATGCGTTGCATACTTTTTTTACATTTATTTTTGGCGCAGTGCTCTTTGACGAATGTGCTGAGATTTTTTGAAAAAAATATATACGCTATTGTAAAACACAAAGATGGGATCTTGTACGTCTACACTAGGTATCAGCCAGCATCTTACAAAGCGAGTCAGCGGTGGGCACACCGACGACTGTATTTAAACCGCGAGAGCGAACGCGAGCAGGAGAAGGGAAGGAATGTGGTAAGTGAACAGTGGCATGGTTTTGTCGTCACTGAAAGTTTAAAGCATCCCTCAATTAATAATCGATTAACAAGAACAATCAGGTCATCCCGAAACACCTTCGAAATAACACAGCACACGATAATATTTGACGCGCGTACGTATGTTGAACTTCTTTCGCTCCACCATACGCACGTAGCCAACCGTACTAATCGGCAGTACGGGGACAGAAACAACAAACTAAACAACTAAAGCAGTCAAATTTCGATTTAAAGCTTTCGTGACTGCAGGGATTCATCTTCTTGGTTCTTTCGGTAAAGTCACGTAGAAGGGAAATAATAAAATAATAAAAATAAAACATAATACAATTATTTTAAAGCTTTCGTGACTGCAGGGATTCATCTTCTTGGTTCTTTCGGTAAAGTCACGTAGAAGGGAAATAATAAAATAATAAAAATAAAACATAATAAAATTATTTTAAAGCTTTCGTGACTGCAGGGATTCATCTTCTTGGTTCTTTCGGTAAAGTCACGTAGAAGGGAAATAATAAAATAATAAAAATAAAACATAATAAAATTATTTTAAAGCTTTCGTGACTGCAGGGATTCATCTTCTTGGTTCTTTCGGTAAAGTCACGTAGAAGGGAAATAATAAAATAATAAAAATAAAACAATACAATTATTTTAAAGCTTTCGTGACTGCAGGGATTCATCTTCTTAGTTCTTTCGGTAAAGTCACGTAAAAGGGAAGTAATAAAATAATAAAAATAAAACATAATAAAATAATTCTCACGACGTTTCGGCCACAACGCAAGCAGCCGTCCTCGGGTGAAGACCAGGTATGTCGGGGAGACAGCGTATGAAACGTCGTGAGGGATTGGGTTGTGCCGCTGGGCTGAAATTTTACTGCGAGATACCTGCACAGTTTTTAAGGCCGACTGGTTTTAGAGTGGCAACCCTCTACTACATTCGCCATTGCAATTTTCATCCAAAGTATACAGGGGCTCCACAACTCACGAACTTTCAGAGATATGAACAAACCTGTCCGTATGTCCAGTTGCCCGTCCGAACCGAGAGTCGTGAGTTCAACCGCCGCGCAATAGATGGCGGTGATGGCATCTACATCTGCAGAACATGAAGGACCAGTGGCATCTACGTCTACAGGAGATTATACAACTTTTAAAGCCATGCCCCGTGTTCAGTGTGCATGCCGTACAAACATGTTTGGAATCGACGGGAGTAGAGTTGGACTTACAAGGGGAGTCTCTGTATACCGTATGTACTGTACACTTATTGATTCGTGCATTATTGTACATAAGAGCTAGAATAATAGGCATTTTTTTCGCAAACGTTACAAAGCAGGAAACAAACAATTGTGATTATGTGGGGCAGGAAAAGAAAACTTTGGAAAATGTAGAGATGTTTTTTTTATTGCACCGGCACGAAAGCTAACTTTATTTAAAAGTCATATTTTTACATGAAAATCACTTACAGTAAAATAATTATCATATCATAATATATTACAAGATGCCTATATTTGGGGAGTCGGGGGTTGGGTGAATTGTGTTGCGTGTACTGTATTCGTTCTTTTTACGTGTATTTATTTATTTAAGCGAATTGCGATTTCAAATTGAGAATTATTTTCTTGTTTCGGTTTGCATATTGGAGAAACACAGATATAAACGGCGGTCAACAGGTACCACTGTAAGTGACGAAAAAAATAAACGTACCTGCAAAAAGTGATACCCGCATGCATATTCCTATCGTATCCACAAAAGCAGTGTTCGTGAATGTTGATTTTTTTTTTAGTCAAAAATTTAACTTGACTATATGTAGGATAACAATCACGAAAGCGCCACAAGTGACAACAACCGCTGCCCACCAGTTCGTCAGTTGGTTAGTTCATCCTCGTCTTCCCCTGCGGGACACGAGGCCACAATGATTTCCCTCCCACTCCTTCATGTCCTTGGCAACATGTTAAGCCTCGCCCCAAGAGAGGCTGATCGCTGCTAGCAGCTCATCCTTCGCGATCTTTAGCCAGGTGGTCTCGGATGTCCCAGATTTACTTTTGCCCCGTGGTATCAATCTTAGGGCAATTTTTGGTATGCAGAGATGTACCCATTGACAAGGCCCCCGACGCTGACACCAATGTAACTTAAGAGTACTGGTGATAAACGGAGATACAAACTGAGATGAACAAGATTTGAAGCTTTCGTGACTGCAAGGATTCATACTCTTAGGTTTTTTCGGTAAAGTCACGTAGGTAAAAAATAATGATAAAATAATAAATGAAAATAATTAATTTAATTAGTTAAAATAACTAATTTAGTTATTTTCAAATCTAGAATTTTCACGTGACTTTACCGAAAAAACCTAAGAGTATGAGATGAACAAGTCACTTTGTTCGAGAATGCAGTGACTGCGTTTGTGTTATAATCGGCTCATAGATGAATCTGAAAAAAATTTACCCACTTCACCGATTGCCCGTTCTGATGATATTTTCAAGGGAAAAAAAATCGTCGAACGTCGTTACTCGAGCATTTCATATTCGTGGGGCTTTCGTCGACTACGTTATTAAGAGATCCACGACCGGGTGAAATCTACCGATTGAGAGTTGACTAAAATTAAAAAAACGCCGAATATATGAACGCCGCACCAATAGTCCATTTTGTGTGTACTGTATGTTGGAACTTCTATAACACCATACGTAGATAAGCGTGCTAACTGGAGGTGCGGGAGGAACGACAACAAACTAAACGCAACGAAAATACAACCGCTTCGGTGTGCCCTGTGTCACGAGTGTGTGTGTGTGGTTGTTAGTGTGAGACTCCAGTCCTAGCTAAGCAAGCCCTAGGGGCTGTAACCGACTTAAACACAGTTTGTTTGGCGATACTGCATTGACAGCGAGGCACAATCACAATTAACAACAACGACAACAATTTTGATTAAACATTTTCGTGGCTGCAGGGATTCATATTCTTGGAACTTTCGGTAAAGTCACGTAGAAGGGAAATAATACAATTAAAATAAAATAATATAAATATTTTTCAAGATTCTAATACAATAATATAAATAAAACATTTTTATTGTTTTATATTTATATATTTCTATTATTTTATTATTTCCCTTCTACGTGACTTTACCGAAAGAACCAAGAATAACAACGACAACAACAAAACTCAACACAGTCGTCAATAACACTTTGGTCATAGACGGAAACATATATCAGAGGCGACGTTTCAGGCAAAAATGTGTCCTGCTTCATGGCACACGAACAGAGACGCCCCCATTGCCTGAAACGCTGCCTCTGATGGATTTATTTCCTTTTAAGGCCACGGTCTTATCGGTTATCGACGACTGTGCCGAGCGTATTTTTTTATTTTGTTTGCGAATCTGGTCGCGGACACAAAAGACATAGATCCCCCGTATAGCCTTAACAGACTTGGGGCAAGTGCTGTTAGCGATCACCTATGAAGGCCGGCACGTCACACGAGGCGGTGGGTGGCCAGCACCACGCCTTTGTCTCCCGAGTGGCGATGTTTACTACACACCGCACCAGGTACACACACACACACGTGCGCGCACGCACGCACGCCTACCGGACTCTTGCTTGAAAATAAGAGGACGGGGAAAGTGTGTTGTATCACCCAGAGGGTATGCTGGTGCTGTCCTTTTGACGTCCAACAGTTCTTAAGCGTGCTCTCCGAGAGGGGCAATGCTCAAACGCGAGGTGGTACGTGGAGGGGTGAGAGCTGTTATCTGCAGATACCCGGCTGCTGAATGTGATTGAAAGTAAAATTGTGCGTACAATCAAAAAACGGGATTGTCGAAGTGTGATTTTTTTTTAGAGGCATGTGAATATTTGAGATGGGGAGTTTTTGTTCACAATCAAACTCCTACTTTTTGCTCCATTCAATTCTGTTCGTCGACTGGTTTTTGCACACACACAGAGAGAGACCGGCAAACATGCAACTTTTCTCCAACGTTGTGCCAACGTTTGCGCCAACGATTCTAACCATTTTCCAACGTTGGCCCGGCGTTGGCATGTTGACTGGGAACTAGGGTTGTGGTATTTTTTTTCAAGGCGGCAGGGAGTATCAATGCGTGTAGTTTTATGCGACTGACTAATTGTAATGAGAAACCTTGCCTTAACCCGCTCCTTCTCGCACATCTCCTCCTCCCGAACTCCACCAATGAATTCTAGATTTGAAGTGTTCGTGACTCCAAGGATCCATACTCTTTGGTTTTTTCGGTAAAGTCACGTAGGTAAAAAATAAAATAAATTAAAAAGTGTGTCAGACACGCTTAAGCGGTTGTGCTTTCGTTACGTTGTCCCCACCTGAAGACGGACGCTTGTGTTGTGTCCGAAACGTCGTGATTTAATTTAGTTGTTTTCATTTTTAATTTATTTTATTTTTTACCGACGTGACTTTACCGAAAAAAATTCACTATAAATCCTTTATATGCGTGGCGGCTAGAGTCCTCTCGTCCTCTGGCTTGAGATGGCTGCCACATATGGGTCAGATGATTGCCTGCCACCATTAAGCAATTGGTAATTAAATATTATAATTTTTTTCCTAAAAAGTGTAAAATTTTGGAGAAAAAAATTTCACGAAAATAAATTGTCACGCACAACGAGTCTGTGTGCAAAATGTCAGCTCGATTGAATCACGGGAAGTGGGTTAAAAAACGACCGAAAGATTTGCACGGTCGTAAGCGCGCAAGCAAGCAAGCAAGTGAACTTAATATAAAGGATTTAAAAAGCAAACAGCATCCACCAATGAAGTAGCCTAACACATTACACCACACGTACTGGTGAATACACAACACAAAATAATCATGAACAATGTTGAACCATAAACTATTTAGAACAATGTTTTTAACCAGGTAAGGCCTTGTTCAGAAGCACCCTGGCCATCACAAATGACAGCTCAACGAAGTTGGCTTATCATCATCATCATCATGTGGAAATTTGTCGCAGCCAAATACGTGGCTTCGAAATGTGGAGGGAAAAATCGGAGGACCCGGAGAAAAATCCACGCGACCACGGCGAGACATGCAAACTCCAAATACATAGATGTCAGGGTCGAACCCACGAACTTTTGCATACCAGGCAAGGGAGCTAACATCTCGCCACCGAGCTGAATTAGCCGACAATACACCTCAAATCTATACGTGTCTATACTCTTTGGTTCTTTCGGTAAAGTCACGTAGGTATAAAAAATAAAATAAAATAAATCACGACTCTTAACAGTCTGCATCAGCACCAGGCCATGCTTTCCCACCTGATGATGGACGCTTGTGTTGCGCCCGAAACGTCGTGATTTATTTTATTTTATACCTGCACATCCTATCGACCAGCAACCGTTGTATAGATTTTTTAACGTGCAGTGCTCCCAAAACAATCTAAATGAAACATGAAATTCCACACACATTCGTCAATAACACTGCCTTAACAGGCAAAACAATGTTAATCACAGGTGACATTTCAGGAAATGTTCCTTATGCATAGCACATAAAATATGAGCCATTGCCCAAAACGTCGCATATGATAAACTTCTCATTTGAAGGCCAGCGTTGTTATTATTATTGGTGATGAATGTGGTGAGTTTGCTTTGTTAATTGTGTGTGTGTGTGTGCACCGCTGCCAACGCAAAAGCAACAGCATCACCAAATAATCTGTTAATTGAAACGTGAAAAATATTTGCAACGTCTCCACTTACGTAAGCATTACCGTTCAGTCTGAATCGAGTGACATTCGAGCGTATGAATGCCGGCCTATCCAATGAGCCGCGTATTGTTTGACGTCCGATGTTTTCACTCCACGTGCTGGGAACTTCTTCAGGAGCAGAATTGAATTCTGACGAAACTCCCCAGCATACGGAGTGAACATCGAACATCAAACAATGCGCGGTGCGACCTGAAAAAAACAGCGTACAGCTACACAGTGCCATTATCACTCGGTGTCATGGATTGCATTCATTTTGAAAATTGGTTTTTTACCCTTCTATCTGGCAACAAAACTGACATCTTTTTTTTACAAGGAGTCATGTTTGCATAGACCACAATACCTGCGTCATCTGGTCCAACCCATGTGAGACGAGGCTCTAAGGAAAGCTGTCTCGGGTGTAGACCAATCAACTTCAAGGACAGTGCACATTATCAGAGTTATGTTTTTTTGTTTGCATTATGACTGCAGGTATTGTGGCCTATGCAAACATGACTCCTTGTAAAAAAAGGTGTCCGTTTTGTTGCCAGATTGAAGGGTAAAAAAACAATTATCATATTTTTTACTGGCAAATCAGGTTCCAATGGTGCATTCATTTTCTTTTCTTCAAGATGGAGCGATCATTTTTTGTTCCAGATGGTACAACTTGTCCCTTGTTTTAAATCGTTGTTTTTTTTTTCAGAAGTGTGTGCCGACATCTTCCGTAAAACCACAAGCACGCACGGTTGTAAATTTTATCCACCTCATAGGAACGAGAACCTGGCAAGCATTGTTTGAGGGAGAGAGAGATGACAACTGCGACAATACAAATGTAAAAATTGTCTGGGACTGTCACACCATCAGGGCATTCTATTGTAGTGACATAAGAAGGGAGGAGATGCTGGGGGCTCTGGGACCCCTTGGCGCCAGGCGCTGGGTTCCCAGGCGGGTCAGACGCTTAAGCCTCTTGGCGCCAGGCGTTGGGTTCCCGGGCGGCCCAGGCGCTTAAGCCCCTTGGCGCCGCCAAAGGGGGGGGGCTGTGTGTGCTCTGTGGGATATCTGGGGGCGCACACGGCCCCACCCCTCGTTGGACTAGGCATAAAAGGGGAGCTCCCTGGACGATCAGGGCCAGTCGTAGCTCAAGACCCAAGACCAGCCATCTGAGGACCCTGGGATGCTCCGAGAGCCAGTGGTGGGACTCTGGAACTCCCGGCTCTACGACCTTGTGAGGGCGAGTTCCAAAGCGTAGCCAGAGTAGTGTATCTAGGCTGTGTACCTAGGCTGTGTACTTGGGAGTTGTTACAGAGTATCAGGACTGTTGGACTGTTGGAGTGCTGTTGAATTGTAATAAAGAAGTTACCTCTATAAGTGTCTCCGGAACCCATTACACTATGATCAAATAACCGATCTGTACAACGTGATGTCTGGCACCGAGATACTCCTAGCATTGAATCCTCCCTCACTCTTCAAAACACCAGTGGGTTAAAGTAGTTAATTTTGTCTTTTGAAAACGCGACATATTTTTTACTGTTTGGCCATGTCGGGTGGTGGAGGGTTACGACACATTTATAAGTAACGCGATCTAACCCAAAAACCTTTATTATGAATGGCTAAGTATGGTGATAGCCGAGCCGGTGGTGGCGCACGTTTGTAATCCGCCACTGTGCATGCGGCAGAGGTTGGTGGATCAACACGGTGGCTAGGAGATGTTAACTACCTCGCCTGGTATGCAGAAGGTCGGGGTACGATCCGGACCCTGACGCCTGCTGCATATTTTGGAGTTTGCGTGTCTCTCTCCCCGTGGTCGCGTGGATTTTTCTCCGCATCCTCCGGTTTTTCTCTCCACATTTAGAATCAACGTATGGCCAGAGTATTTGACATTTCCACGCTGACCTTTCTCTATGGCTTGTTTTAGTTGTAAGACTCATCCATGTGCCCCTTGTATTTTCACTGTTGCAAACATTAGCCAAATAAATCAAAGAAAATACTAGTTCAGTTCACTTTGTTTTTAATTGCCCTGTGAGCCAATGAGCTCTTAAATCGTGTTTCATCAACAAAAACAACAACAACAACGCCGCTTCTCCGACAAAAACGCAACAAGTCAGTAATATAGATACAAAAAGAAACAATAACAGATAAGTGACATTTTAAAAAAGAACCTAGCAAATCATAATCGCAATGTAAACATTAGCTCTTTTCAAAAGGAAAATAAGCTAAACATAGATTATATTATCATCAAATACCACGCTGTGTCTAAAAATATATAAGTAATTTAAATACAGCCTCAAAAACGATGGCATTCGGTCTGATTCTTGGCCACAGCCAACATCAGTGGTGAGCGATGTGTGAACCGGTTCTGGGTTGCACTTTGCAGAGACAGCATGTTGTGTACTCGCGTTCTACGGCGTGGGCTTTAATGCCGTGCATTTTATGCACAACTGGAAAGATTGCGTAATGCTGCCCATCTTCCTTTCCATAAACACCCGTGCTTTTTTTTTTTGGGTACCGCAAACACATTATGATTTTTTAGCAACAGCAGCGGCAACCGAGGGTCCAATCATGCAAATCGGCCGCAATTCCGGAGCAAACAGCGGTGAGCGTGAGCCAAGCTTCGCGCAGCTGCTCCCCGCAAGCCTCGTTTCGTCGGTTACAGAGAGAGAAAGAGAGACCTTCCCGCGCGTGACAGAAATCGTTTCGAAAATGGAACAAAAATTCTGAGTGCGCCGACTTGACCGAAGCGATCCGCTCTCGACGACGAACATCGGCGTAACTCACTCACTGACAAGAGCAGCGTTACCCCCACCCCCCCCCCGGATTGAGTACAGCGCTGACATAAGAAGAGGTATTCTTGGTTCTTTCGGTAAAATCTCGATTTAAAGCTTTCGTGACTGCAGGGATTCATCTTCTTGGTTCTTTCGGTAAAATCACGTAGAAGGGAAGTAATAAAATAATAAAAATAAAACTTAATAAAATAATTCTCACGACGTTTCGGCCACAACGCAAGCAGCCGTCCTCAGGTGAAGACCAGGTCTGTCGGAAAGACAGCTGGTCTTCACCTGAGGACGGCTGCTTGCGTTGTGGCGGAAACGTCGTGAGAATTATTTTATTATGTTTTCTTTCGGTAAAGTCACGTAGAAGGGAAATAATGAAATAATAAAAAATTTCAACAATACAATTCTCACGACGTTTCGACTGCAACACAAGCAATCATCATCAGGTGTGCAATCCACAGCAACAAAATTTCACACCTGATGATGATTGCTTGTGTTGCAGTCGAAACGTCGTGAGAATTTTATTGTTTTAAAAAAAAATGTATTTCCCTTCTACGTGACTTTACCGAAAAAACTAAGAATATGAATCCCTGCAGTCACGAAAGCTTTAAATCAAAATAAGAATAGGCTTTGCACTTTCTGGAAATAAAACAGTTGTGTTAAGAAGTTAAAACACCAAAGATAAATCGTTGGCAAGGAATCACATCTGCATTAACCACATTAACATGCAGTGACATGCAGATAAAAAAAAACACGCTCTGGTAGTATATGATGAATTGTCTTTGAAACGAATTAGTCCACACCAGAGACAGCTTTCTTTAGAGCCTCGTCTCAAACGGTGTTAGACCAGAGGACGCCAAAAGGCGAACAGCACAAAAACAATGCCACTATCAGGGCATTGAGAGCTCGGGGCGAGCAGCTACATCATGGTACCCTCCTTTGCCAGTGTCAAAATATAACAATATGTTTGATCCTTTCTGGCAATAAAACAGTTGCGTTAAGATATTAAAACACCAAACAGAAAAACAAATTTTCAAGGAACCCAAAGCGCATTTCTCCCCCGCGGTTCCCGGATCCCAGCCTGGAAAACCGCCCTGGTCACTACTGCAGGTGGATGTCGCCGTTGACAATCCGACAATCGCCGCCGCTAAATATCCCCTCGATCACGTGCGCCGGCGTCTCCCTCCGGATTTGTATCGATGAAATTGCTCGCGAATGAATTTGTTGGACAGCCACAGGGGAACATCAACCCACATCCTCCTCTCTTTCCCCTCCACCGCTGGCAGATTTGTGGGCATGCTAGTTTAACAGGTAGGCTTTCGCGACCAATATAATTCATAATAAACGTTTTGGGTTAGATCGCGTTATTTATAAATTTGTCGTAACCCTCCACCACCCGACACGGCCAATCAGCAAGAAAGTGTCACGTTGACAAAACAGAAAGTTCATTACTTTAGCCCACCGGTGTGTTGAAGAATTAATCCACAACATTTAAAAATGTTTGAGTACGACGTTTCGCTGGTAATTACATCCAGCAGATGTAATTGACACTTTTTTTACTGACTGGCCGTGTCGGGTGGTGGAGGGTTACGACACATTTATAAATAACGCGATCTGACCCAAAAACGTTGATTATGAATTGTGGCCATGTTCTGGGTTCACCTTGTATCTCAAAGGGACAGCTGCCATCAGGACCCCCCCCCCCATCCCCACAGCCACCAACAGGGAACGCGCTACGAGACCGTACTGCATGAGCGGATGAGAGGGAGGTGCGTGGGTTATGAACATTAAAGTGACGAAGATGAATCGGAGAGGGCATCCCCCCGTATATATTACCCCCCCCGCCCCCCCCCCCCCCCCCGCTGATTTCTAATGATCCTCTTCATTTATTCTCAACAGGGGGCTTTGGATGCTTTGCGCGGGGGGGGGGGGGTCTCGGTACCCTTCGAGCTTGGGGAGAATCACAAGGGTTGAACGAGCCCATTGAGGACTGCCGTGCGGGAAGCTTTGCCGGCGTGAATGTCTCGCTGTGTCGTTTTCGTGTGGCATCTATAAATGGAGCATCACCGCAGTTCACAGGGCCAGAATTTCCAAAGAAAGTCCAGCGGTTATTGTTTAAGCTGCTGATGACTTGTGGAGACACGAGAGAGAATTTTTTTGTTACAGAAATATTCATAGATGTTTTTGGTTAATACAACGTTGATATATTGTGGATAATTTCCTTGTTGTCATGTTGGGCTTGTCGTGGATCACACGGTGATGTTTTCTTTTTCTTTTCATTGTCATGTAAGTCCCCATTAGCCGAGTAATGATTCACCGGCTGACAGCGGCGAGCGATACCTGGGTTCCCCCCCCACCGCGCGCCCACCCACTTTCACCAACCCGCAACTGACCGGCGTGGTGAAGTATGGCCAAACGACCCCCACGATTGACATGCCGTGGGGGGCAGCCCTTCAACCGGCGGTCGGTTGACGAAGAGCCGAATGCGAAGAGGTGTCCCTCGGGAGTCTCACGCCACAATAATATTTGTTTGGCAGCTGTTTCGTTGTATAACCGGTCCCCTCGGGACAAGGTCAGCTTAGGTCACAGCCCGGAAATGTCAGGAACACGTTGGCCATACGCCCACAAAATATCCTAAAATGCCCCCTCCCCTCCCCACCCACCCATCATCATCTCCACACACACACACACACCTACCTACCTATCGCCTCTATTGACCACCGATACACCGCTGAAAAACAGGCGTCCGTAATTGAATGCAATTAAATTCCCTTACAGAAGAAAATTGCTCGGCTTAGTGCTGTGATTATGGCCTCCACGAGGAGGGCAGTAATGCACAATGATTTGTTAAAATCCACGTAAGCTCTAACTTCATGTTGTCAATTCCAGTTAATGTTTTTTTGCCAGTTTTGGGATTAAGTGACCACGTTTCTAGTGGCCATTTAATAATTGTAGAGCTTCTTTCGTGCAATATTTTGCACTCCAATTGTACGTGTTTTCTCCAAGAAAATGTTGAGATAATTTGCGCGCGAAAAATGCTTCCGCAGATTTTTTTTTTTAAACGTTATTATTGTCATTGTTATTGTCGTCGTCACGGCAGGTGATGGCCTCAAATGGCACGGAAGCACTCGTATGGCTCAAATTTGTCAAAGGCCCATGGTAAACACGCAAATAACTACTGTTATTTTTCAAAAGGGATTTTTAAATGAATATTTTTCATAAAAGGAACTTTTAAAAACATAAATACGCACCTGCCCAAACTGGCGTATGTGCTAAGGGTCATTTTTGGGACGACATTTTTTCAGATATTTGTATTTTTAAGGGCCGGTTTTTAATTTGTATTTGTACTTTCAAACATTGGCATTTAAAATCATTAAACGTGAAATGACGCTCGTTTGTTTATGCTACAAAAAAGTGCATCATGAAATATGAACGTCTGCATTTTAAATGTGAGCATCGAATTCTAGCTGGAAAACAAATCGAATTCTAACAGATTTAAAATGCGCTATCAAGAAATCCGCGGAAGCATTTGTCGCGCGCAAATTGTCTACATTTTCCGTGAGAAAGTGTCAATCACGTACGATCGGAGTGCAAAGTATTGCACAAAAGCAGCTCTACATAGCACATTTAAAATTCTGATATTCCTCCAGCAATGTTGACTCCCTCGCCTGGTATGCAGCAGGGATGCGTGTTCGATCCCGACTCCGATGATGCCTGTGACACACATCGTGCTGCTCCGTGAGACCTCCGAATGGATTTTTTAATCTCATTCCGATGGCACAATTGGACTAAAGGGGGGGGGGAGGGGTGCATGGGGGAGGGGGGCACAGAACCAAAAATATTGAGGCCAAAACTTGATTTGTAAAAAAAAAGAACAGATATTGAAAGACGAAACCCGAAGGTGGTTGGGTTGCTTTGGACAAGCTCCACAATGGGAATGTGGAATTTCCACCAAATGGGATTAACATCACCCCCCCCCCCCCCCCGATCCTATTCTCTCTAAAATTAATCATGGAGAGACGCCTTCTTCACATTGATTAAACAGAGCACGGAATTAGTTTTACCGTGACGGCAATATAACTCGGAAACGTTCATAAGCAGACCACGTGATTTAAATTGCACACAAATTGGTAACGGCATTATCGAGAGCTGAAATCGGGTTAAAAACAATGGCAAAGGCGCGGCCCTGCAAGTGCCTCGCTCTCACCGCTGCTGGCGGAATGGGCCTCCATACTCGAGGGAGGCCAAATACCCTCCAGAGGGTATTTGGCCTTCTCCTCCACGCTTGCCAGACCACTTCGAAGAGTTAATAATAATAATAATTTCACTTATATATCGCTTATTCTTGGAAATAATAAAAGAATAATAATAATAAAACATAAGAAAATATTATGTTTTGTTTAATTTTATTATGTAATTTTATTTATTTATTATTTCCCTTCTACGTGACTTTACCGAAAGAATCAAGAATATGAATCCCTGCAGTCACGAAAGCTTTAAATCGATATATATCGGCTCTTATCAAGGATCTCAAAGTGCTGAGCGTAAACCACAATTTTACCCCACCGTACGTGACCTGCCAGGAGGGGGGGGGTGGGAGGTTAAGAAATGTTTCCCGTCGCTTCAACTGTGGTGCCGGGAGGTCGAATCGAATCGGTGGAGATCTGCGTTCCAACTCCAGGCTGCTCACCGTTACGCCAAAGCAGCTCCCGTTTGGCAATCGGCGTCAAGACGGTGACTGACTGCGATTGGATGGAGTCCGTGACATGTGCAGTAGCTTGTTTGGAGATTTTTCTTTATCCACGGCGTCCCAAAAAAATATACTTATTCGTAAATAATAATATAAAGGACGCGTACATTTGTGGCCCGCTCGTTAATAAGATTACATTTTGGGGGGGTGGGGAGATCGTATGCAATGTCATCCAGGCCATCGATTTTGCAAAGAACTTCTCTTTGAATAAAAAGGGCACTCAATTCGATTTTAACACGAAATTATTGTTATAATATATCAGAAGCCCGGTAGCGATGCTCAGCGGTGTAGAACAAAAACACTCCGACCAATAAAGCACCCACGCCATGCGCATGCATCGGTGCTGCAACTCTCATTTTCTAGCGATGTTCACAATTCCGAACGGTTTCACGCACGCTCATGCATTCTTAATCTCGCGTACATTCGCTCACTTTGTAAAAGTAGGGTCACGTATTTTCCACCCGCGTTCAAAGCAGCTTGTGCTTTACGACTGGACATCTGTGAAAAGGAGCTTTATAGCACATCGGATTCCTCCAGCATAAATAAAGATTATGATTCTGAAATGCCCATGGTGTAACTGTCATTTGATAATGGGGTTCACATATTTGACATTTTCACATAATCGTCTCATCCACAGTCCCCAGTGAGTTGAATATGCGACATTTTACTGTAAACAACAACAACAACAAAAAGCTAACCTCTAGTTAACATGGAACGTTGGGACAACATTGGGCCAATGGTTCCAACCACATGCCAACGTTGTGCCAACCAAGTGTCGTTGTTGGCATGCCAACCATGGATCAACGTTGGCATGCCAACCATGTGGCAACGTTGGCATGCCAACCATAGGTCGTTGTTGGCATGCCAACCATGTGCTGATGTTGGCATGCCAACCATGGTTCAACGTTGGTATGTCAACCATGTGTCAACATTGGCATGCCAACCATGTTCCGACGTGGCATGCCAACCATGCGTCGACGTTGGCATGCCAACCACGGGTCGTTGTTGGCATGCCAACCATGTGCTGATGTTGGCATGCCAACCATGGTTCAACGTTGGTATGCCAACCATGTGTCAACATTGGCATGCCAACCATGTTCCGACGTTGGCATGCCAACCATGTGTCGACGTTGGCATGCCAACCACGTGTCAACGTTGGCATGCCAACCATGTGTCGACGTTGGCATGCCAACCACGTGTCGACGTTGGCATGCCAACCATGTGTCGACGTTGGCATGCCAACCACGTGTCGCCGTTGGCATGCCAACCATGTGTCGACGTTGGCATGCCAACCACGTGTCGCCGTTGGCATGCCAACCATGTGTCGACGTTGGCATGCCAACCACGTGTCAACGTTGGCATGCCAACCATGTGTCGACGTTGGCATGCCAACCATGGGTCGACGTTGGCATGCCAACCATGTGTCAACGTTGGCATGCCAACCATGTGTCGACGTTGGCATGACAACCATGTGTCAACGTTGGGCATGCTCGCTGGGTTGTCCCTACACATTGTACCTACGTTCACCGAAAACAATTCCTGCACAAGACCAAGCTCGTATCGAATGGATTCTCAGGATTTAATAAAGGCCATTGAATTATTGATTCGTACCATGAATTATGCATTCATAATAACGATGTTCTTGTTTCCCATGCACGTCCGGGGATGTACGATTGATTTGGAGGTGAAGAGGACATGACGGCAGGGAGAGAAGCTCACACGGTGCTGAATAAAGACTCTAAACGTCAAGCAACACGGAGAAACACGTGTTACAAGCACAACGCCACTGTGTATTTGGAGTTTGTGTGTCTCTCTCCCCGCGGTCGCGTTGAATTTTTCTCAGGGTCCTCCGGTTCCCCCCCCCCCCCCCCTACATTTAGAATCAACGTCACGCGTGTAGAATTATTTGGCTGCTATAAATTTCCGCGTGATTATCCACTTCGTTGGGCTATCATTGGTGGCAATGTCGCTTCTGAAAAAGAGCTGTATAGCCCAGTGGGCCTTACCTGGTAGTACAGCTATGAGCGGTTCCTGAATGTAGTTCTTCAAGAACTGCTGACAGTTTTTTGCACAATACGCGATATCCGTGTGCCTTGAACACGCATCAGCGTGTTGTTTGAAACTCACGGATCTACAGGTTTGATTATTCTTCTTGGTTCTTTCGGTAAAGTCACGTAGAAGGGAAATAATAAGGGAAATAATAAAATAATGAAAATAAAACATAATAAAATAATTCTCACGACGTTTCGGCCACAACGCAAGCAGCCGTCTTCAGGTGGAGAACAGGTCCTCTCACCTGAGGACGGCTGCTTGCGTTATGGCCGAAACGTCGTGAGAATTATTTTATTATGTTTTATATGTATTATTTTATTATTTCCATTCTACGTGACTTTACCAAAAGAACCAAGAAGATGAATCCCTGCAGTCACGAAAGCTTTAAATCGAAATTTAGGTTTGATTATTGTTTGCATGGCACAAGCCAGTGGGGGGTGGGGGTGGGCATAGTGCGGATATGGGGAACTCCGCATCTTCTATTCAGCGTTATTCACTCATTTTCAGAGAGGGCCCACTTTCGCCGATAAAACATCATCAGTGTGAGGGCCGCCACACATTAATTTAAACCATTGGGGGGTTTGACCACATGATAGGGGGGTTGGGGAGGGGGTGTTTTCACCATCTGTGTATCGTCGGAGGGGGCCTCGCGTCAGTGAACGCACTCAAGGCCACCAGGGAAGGACACTCGAGGCCCGCGGGCCTTGCGATGAAGAACGCGGACTTCTATGGTTCCCAGAGGCAGACTTTGCAGCAGTGATATAATTTGCAACTATCGTCCTAATCGGTCCTAATTATGGTGAACACGGGTTCACGGTTGGTATATCCTTGCTGCAGTCAGTTAACTTTTGCAGAAATATATTTTGATGGTGATCTAAGACAAGATGACCACGATTCACTTGTTCAGGTCCTGCCTGACCTGCAAGGCTGTCGATGGGGTTAGGCCCCACGTTACTTACAGGAAGTGACCCACTTCTATCCACCACCAATGAGGTCCTTGAGATTTTCTGAGATCCTTCTTCTTCTTAGAATTCTGAGGTCAAGGCTCCAATCCTTGGGGTGATCGGCCTTTTGCCAGTGCAGCTCCAAGACTATGGAACGCGTTGGCCTTTGACAAAATGACAATCAGAATTATTTTGTTGCTATTTAAATCTGCCCCTGAAAACGAACCTCTTTAAATTTTGATTCGAAGCTTTCGTGACTGCAGGAATTCATACTCTTTGGTTCTTTCGGTAAAGTCACGTGGGTAGTAATAAAATAAACCAAATCACGACGTTTCGATCGCAACACAAGCGGTCGTGTTTTGCGATCCAAACGTCGTGATTTGTTTTATTTTATTTTATTTCTAACTACGTGACTTTACCGAAAGAACCAACGAGTATAACCTCTTTAAAGTTGCCTTTTCCCTGTTGTTTTGGTCGTCTACCGCTGGCTCTGTCTTATTTCCTGCTTTCCATACAAGGCACATTGGGATCCTTGGACGAAATGCGCCTTATAAATGTCAACTATTATTATGATTAGGAAAACGCCGATGGCGTTTGTTTTGCATATGTACAAATAGCGCGCGCGTGTGCCTTTTTTTGCTACTAATTTCTGCGTGTTGTTTGAAAAATGTATGGTTTTCCGGCCCGCACCATTATTCTGTTATGATGGGATTTTTTTTTTGTCATGCCATTTGCGGATTTGCAGAAGACTCTAAATACAGCCACTGGCCCTGGGCCCAGATTATTCCTCATCTGGAGCTGTGCGTTCCTGCCATGCCCCTCCCTGTCTACTCTGCCATCTCATGCTGACCTCGTCAGCTGCAATGAGAAGTGCCTCTGATATCTCTGCTCTATGTTACTCGTACTGGCAAAGGGTTGTGAATTTATAGACAGTCAAATAATCAAGCAGACAACATTACCCCGTTCACGTCCTTGCCCGTTGAAAGCTCACCAGGCGTTGATTCAAGCAAGGGCGACTCTGCTGATGAGGCACCGTTTGTCGAAGCCGGTCTAGAGTTTTGCTTGTCTTGAGTCAATGCTGCTGAAATGATGCACTCCCAGAAGAACGTGGCGGCTGATAGGTTGTGTAAGAAATACTTTCACGTGTTTTGTTTTGTATGTAGACCGGTAAATATGTGGGGGCATTGTCCGCTGAATTATTTGGCTATTTGTATTATCCACATGTATTAATTTGCGTTCGGTAAAACTGAACATTATTTTTGTTTTCATTGTTTTTATTTTATTTTTGAATGGTTTCTCTGCGACTCAGTATCTATGAATATGTAACTATGCATATGCCCATTTACGACTGTTCATCGGGAAAATTAAATTAATTGTAATTCTCATAAGAGTCTTATGGTGCACAGTGCAGTCTCCAATGCTACCCACTCTATATCGCTCTAGCCTCTCTATTCGCGTGCTATGACGCAGGAACATTGCCTGATACGGCCACCTATTACTGGTAGAAACCTCCTGGTTACACCAGCCCACAGGGGATTATTGTGTCTGTCCGTCCGTCGTGCAGAGAGGGGCTGGGTGGGGAGGGAGGGGCTGGGTGGGGAGGGGAGGGTGGGGAGGGGCTGGGTTGGGAGGGTGGGACTGGGTGGGGAGGGGAGGGTGGGGATGGGCTGGGTGGGGAGGGTGGGGCTGGGTGAGGGGTGGGAGGAATGGGGCTGGGTGGGGAGGGGCTGGTCACCCCGTGGTGCCCTTATAAAACTCAACGTTTAACCTACTCACGCCGGCTTGTGCCCGCCCTCACAGTCGGGCATATTTGCGGCATACACCACGCCGCCGTTGACCCTGGCCATTGACCGAGCAACCCAACGTTCCTACCAGCTCCCTCCGCAGGAATGTGTGTTTGCAGGGTATAAGCTAAGATTGTGGGAGTGGATTGCACGGTCAAGCTAGAATGAGAATCAGAATATTTAGACTGGAGGAATACGGTGAGCTATGAAGCTTAATGTCGCAGATACGTACCAAGTATCAACTGCGTCACTTGCAAAGCGGCCAGGGAATCCAACTTGGGTTTTCCAGGGTCACGATACAATGCCCTAAATCAGTGCGCCATCACTCCCCCCACACGCACCGCCACATAAACGCCGGCTCACACACAACGCTGGCCCAGCTCTCAGCGTCGAATTCACTTTCCCGTACCCTTTCAGTAGATTATAATAATAGTTAAGAGAGTGAAATGAATGAATAGGACAGGAAATATTTTGAAAGCGTTCATTCAATCTCCCATAAATCAAGCCTAATCTAATCACTTCCTCAAATGTTTTTTCACATTCTCTCTCTCTCTCTCTTCGCCCCGTCCGCGCGGCTCCCACCCAGCCTTCTAACTCCCGAAATGCAAAACTCAACCTCACATGAACTGTGCCTATTTGTGATGCACCTTATTGGCTTAGACGTAAGAATCACTAAATATTATGATTATTACATTCCTTCCGAGCCTCAGTGCCGTAATTACGTCATAAGTTATTCCGCAATCACTCGAAGCGCAAGCAGCCATTCTGATAATGAGCAGAACTGATGGTTCGACAAATGACCTGAATTGAAAATTTACCCTTTTTCACATTAATCCGGGTATTGTCTGCGAAAAAGATGTACGGTATTGCGTCTCTAAAAAAAACATTACTGTTAAAACACAATTTTTTTCTTTTACCAGGTAAGCACCCGCTGGGCTATACACAGTTCTTTTTTCAGAAGAAACCTGGCCACAAATGATAGCTCAAAGAAGTGGCTTATGATGTGAAAATTTGTAGCAGCCATATACTCGAAAAGCGCGATGTTGATTCGAAATGTGGAGGGAAAAAACCGAGGGACCCGGAGAAAAATCCACGCGACCACGGGGAGAGAAAGAGAGAGAACAACGCAGACTCCAAATATACAGCAGCAGGCGTCAGGGTCTGGATCGAACCCCCGATCTCCTGTATGTGGGCTCGTTTCCCACATACGGGAAAACGATCCCGAGTCGAGAATCAACGACTCTGCCGCGCTCCTGTCGCCCGATTTGATCAAGGAAAGATTTACACGCGAGATGCAACGATGGTGTCTCTGAACGGGCGATTAAGCACACAACCTTGCCGTACTATTGCGGATCGAGAGCCCGTCAGCGAGTGCTTTGTCAAGATGCGTTATCGGCGATAAATAAATAAAAACCACGCAAGTCATTTATCGGGACAATTCATGGAATAATTTTGTGTAGTATCGTGGGACATTTTTTTGCCAGTGTCAAAGTATGAAAAAAGGAAAGGGTTTACCCTTTATAATACAGGTAAAGTCTTAACTGAATGTGATGTTTCCATCCTACCTGCCTATGTCAGCTGTTATTTCCGACTCTGCGTGTGTGTCTCTCTCTTTATGCCTCTCTCTTAGATCTCTCATGCTCTAATGTCCTTTGCATTGCACTCTCATGCCTTTGGATTGCACCACTCTTCGATCTTACATTAACATGCTAATTTCTCACGTTAACATCACTAGCCCCGCCCACTTCTTTATGACCCTTGGGCTACACCCATTTAAAACCTTTTAAATCAGTCTGCCTCAGCAGCAGACCATGCTTTCCCACCTGATGACGGACGCTTGTGTTGCGCCCGAAACGTCGTGATTTATTTTATTTTATACCTACGTGACTTTACCAAAAGAATCAAAGAGTAATAATACGGGTGTTAAATAATTATCTAAAATAAAAACGATACCTTGCAAAATAAGATACCACCAAATGGATACCTTGCAAAAAGTATTTATTTGGTGTTTGAACATCTTAACCACCTGTTTAATTTCCAGAAAGGGTAGCACCTATTCTTCTTTTTCAGAAATGTTGTGTACGTTTGGAAGCACACTTTCAATTCAACACACGAGACTCTGAGCTTTGCTCTGTACGTACAGCATTCGCCACGTTGTCAATGCGGCAATTGTGATGTTCAAAACTCAATACGGTTTAAGTTTTGAGGCACAGACCCAGTTGTAGGTGGGGGGAAACGTTCATCGCCTAACTTTCGTCGCAAGCAAGAATATTCTGCAGTGCAAATTGAAGCGCCGATTTAAGGACGTGGGTCAAACACGACCACGTTCATTTTCGCAGCGTCACCACTTTGTCGATGTATCTTTCGCAAGCTTCTTTGAATCTGTTTCTAAGGAGTGTTTACTCTGCAGCCCGGAGTAAATCAATAACACAAGATGTTTGCTGACGATAACGACCACGGTGATAACGCTTTCTTTTTTCGTTTGCAGATGTTTTAAATGATACCCGTATTCCTTCACGCAAATTCTGAGTTTTAAATGAATATCATCTCATAACAGATACATCGCCGAAATCGTGCGAGCGAGGCCCAAAAATTAGGAAAAACAATATAGGGTAAACATTTAAAAATGTTACCCGTAAAAACAAAGTTTTCACTATAAATCCTTTATATGCGTGGCGGCTAGAGTCATCTCGTCCTCTGGCTTGAGATGGCTGCCACCTATGGGTCAGATGATTGCCTGCCATCATTAAGCAATTGGTAATTAAATATAAAAAAAAAATCCTAAAAAGTGTAAAGTTACGGAAAAAATTTTCACGAAAATAAATTGTCACGCACAACGAGTCTGTGTGCAAAATGTCAGCTCGATTGGATCACGGGAAGTGGGTTAAAAAAACTACCGAAAGATTTGCACGGTCGTAAGCGCGCAAGCAAGTGAACTTAATATAAAGGATTTAAAAAAAAACACGCTTACGTGTCGCCGAGGTGACACGCGTGTCTCTCCGATCTTGGCAATTGTGCGCAGTTGCGTTGCGTTGCGAGCTGCAGAGGCGATCCACAGCGACTCCATTGCAGCCACCCGTGACGTTGGGAAGAGAGAGTTCCTCGTTTTCGTGAGAGATCTTTGGCCATGCGACCCACGGAGGAGTGGGTGGGTGGGTGGGTGGTGCGGGGAGGGCAAGAGGTGCCAACGCGGTGGGTGGTGTGTGTAGCGCAGTATCGAACGAAGACTCGATTATCGCAACAACACGACTTAACAAAAAACAAATACCGTGTACAAAAGCATTTGGCACGTGTCGTGTGACGACGGCTACAGCCAGATCCGACCGCTTCCGTTCGGTGCTCGCCGAGCTGCATTGGCTTCTGGGTATCCGAACGAATACATTGACGAGGACGCGCTCATTACGCACACGAAGTGCTCGCCACAATTGAACCGCAACACCTCGCTCATCTCGCCAAGGAGCACAAACCATCATCACGCGAACTCCGCTCATCCTCGCAGCAGCAGCAGCAGCAGCAGCCATCGAACAAAGGCGGTGGTTCCCACATCGTGCGGCGCTTCCAGATGCGCTTCCGCGGCCGTCTGGAACGCTCTCGCTTCCGATATTAGGAAGCCACTGGAGGCTGTGCACGTTTAAATCTAGATCGAAAACTCATTTCTTTAGAACTGCTTTTTTGTGTTTAGTTTGTTATTTTTCCCGCGCTCATACATCACCCACGATCAATCCACTGCTGGATTACAGGCCTCCCATGAGCCACCACGATATCACACGATCCCCGCGGTGTCATCAGCCACGTGGCACCCTGCCCACGAGCCGATTTCATCGCTCCGTCTCCCATGGACGACGACGTCTCGAACGCCTAAATGTCGACGGAACAGCGCACAAGCGTCTAATTGCAACCGCATCACGAGACGCTGCGAAGAAAGAGCGAGCAGCTTGATCGCACTGAGAGAATGGAGGCGGTCCGTCAAAAAATGGATCATGTCCCAAGTTGCTCATACAGATGGAGAGGAGTGAGGCGGGATGGGGGCGGGGGGGGAGATGGAAGATGGGAGATCGGAGATGGGAGAGGGGAGAGGAGAGAGAAGAGAGAAGAGAGGGGAGATGGGAGAAGAGAGAGGAGAGAGGGAAAATGGGACAGGGGAATGGGAGATGTGCAATAAGAATGTATGTGAGAAGCTTTACGCAGATCCATTCGCGGCTGTGTGTCCCTGACAGCGACGACACTGACCGTGTTTTACCCTGACGGATGACACAAGCGATGGAGCCAATTTGATTGCACGGTGTTGGGGAGTGGGGGGGGTGGAATGTGGCTTCCAAATGTGTCCGGCTTTCTCCATTATTTGTTTTCTTCTCCAAAAAATATATAGATAGATTTGCCTGTCAGCGGTGCAAGTTAAATTCGAATCGCAAACCCGCAAAGAGACATACGACACGGCCAGAAGGCCACAATGCTTGTATGCGAGTATCAACCGGCCCAAAAAAAAAACCCAATCATAAATTCAGCTTGGAAACGCTCGCTCCCGATGGCACAGATCGACTCCAGAGGCGCGAAGGATCCGCAGAGCGACGGGAAGGCAGCCACGCGGGTGTTAACATCGGCCAATCCATCAGTGTTTGCACGTGGCGGGGACATCGGAGGGCCGCCGAGAAAAATCGCCGCGAGCGATGGGGTAAAAACGACTCGAACCCGTACAGACGGAACAGCCTGGAGTCCACGTGATTTGCCGTCACAGCCTTCTCCTGGCGAGAAACGGTGGTCACGGGAAGGGGGTTTCACAGCCCATCTGTGCGGTGACCCACCAACCCTCGCTTCCTCCGCAGTGCTGGATTAGAGGCCACGTGCAGCGAAGCCACCACCGTCGCCCGGCTAAAAACGAAGTGCTTCTGTGGTGTGGCAATACTAAGATTAGGTCGTCCGTGATAACCGTATCATTCGTTTTGCTAAATATTGTAATGTAGTGGTCATCGTTGCTCATTGCTATGTTTTTAAATATTTCATATCTTGACAAAATTCGGTCCACAACAGTAATTAAAGTTCTAATATATATCGCCCTTAAATCAGTGTTTTTTGCAAGAGTTGTGTTTATATATTTTTGTAAGGATGTAATGATTAATAGACTTGCGGCAGGCTTGCGCTAAGTGAACTGCAGTTGAAGGACGTTTACGCCAAATCTATTTCCGCTTAAAACTACGGAAATATTTTTTTTATTTTACCAGGCAAGGCCCACTGAGTTGCATAGCTCGTTTTCAGAAGCGACCTGGCCACAAATGACAGCTCAACGAAGTGGCCTATCACGTGGAAATTTATAGCAGCCAAATACTCTGAACGCGTGATGTTGATTATTAACGTGGTGGAGAAAAAACCGGGCGAGCCTGAGAAAAATCCACGCGACCACGGGGAGAGAGAGAGACACGCAAACTTCAAATAAACAGCAGGCGTCATGGTCGGGATAGAACCCACAACCTCCTCCATACCAGGCGAGGTAGTTAACATCTCCTAGCCACCGTGATGATGATGATGATGAGAGGGAGAGAGACAAGCAACCTCCAAATAGACAGCAGGCGTCAGGGTCGGGATCGAACCCACGACCTCCTGCATACCAGGCGAGGTAGTTAACATCTCGCCACTTAAAGTCCAGAAACGTCAACAATAACGCAATTAAAATGTTCCGGGAAACTGAAGTTGCAATCGTCGTCACGTCGTCACACGTAATATCGCACCATGACAGATGGTGAACCCTGTATCAGAATGCTTTCGTCGATCAATTCAGACTTGGACTTTGTTATTTCAGCCGCTCTCTCTCTCTCTCCAGTGTACAGAACGAGAAAAAAAGATGCTGCAAGGTGACACTGATGGCTGCTCTGTGCTTCCAGTGTTCAGAGGCCTGCTTAAGGCGCGGCTCTGGCTGGAGCACGCGTGCCACACACATGCCGGTGATGTGCACGTCTTCTTCGAACGCTGGGGAGCCGGACAAGCCCCTCTCTGTACCAGCGTGGACGGCACCTTCGTGTTCACCTTCTGAAGCGCTCGCTCGTCACCGTGGCGTGCGCGATGACCACTACCATCACCACGTGACTTTTCTTTCGTGTTGTGCGCGGTGCTTTTAGCGCCACAGCGCGTGGATTTGTAGCGTTTATTTTCATTTGTTTGCTGGTGAACTGTGTATTTCGAATCGAAATCGCCTCCAGTGCTGTTGCTGCTGGCGGCCATAAAAGTTGTTTGAAAGTCAAAGTCTCCAGCGTATGGCAAGTGCGTGCAAATCACACGTCCAAGTTTAAGTCTGTGGGCCACGCGATAGCTTCAAGGGTGGCGCGACAAATACTGCTCAGTCCCGCCGGGGAGCGGCCGCAAGATGCGGTTGTTCGCGCTGAGGTCCAACCAGACGGTTGGGGTGGCCGCAGTCGCAACCGTGGGGGTTGTCTTTAATTCTCCACTCATGGGAGGAGGTGTGTGCCCAACGACTTGTTGCTGCTCCGACACGCGTTGACGGAGCGCCGCTGATTTATTCGGCAGATCGTCGCCGTGGCACGGCAATCGTGGGGTCGTCGACGCGGCTTGCGTTTGGAGTGTCCACACAACTCCACTGTGTTCGCCAGCGGTCTTCGATTGACCGCCGCTTCATGCGATTGTCTCGCACGATCCCAGATTCGGTGTCCGGGATTTCAAACGAGTTCGTGGAGGGATCAAGCAGGGTCTTGCTGTCATGGTAAATGTACACTGCCTCGGATTTGTTTTTTTCCAGCCGCTGAGGCCCTTTGAGCCAAGCGACTCTTTGACAAATCACCGATGCACCACCCTCCCCCCACGACACTGCCTCCCGTAGGAGTTAACCGCTCACTGCCACGCGCAGTCCAATGAGACATTTATTGGACGACCGCGCGCTGCGTTCAACTTCGAGCAGTTTGAGTTGTCGGAAGCTGATATTTTGATGTTGTTGTTGTTGTACAAATTGACTTGAGGGTTAAATCGACGTGACGAATGGAAACCCTGAAAGTCTGTAACGTTCCCCAGATTGTGCTTGTTGCCAGCCAGCGAGCAAGATAGACACACTATATTACTATAAGATAGACACACTATTACTATAAGATTGACACACCATTACTATAAGATTGACACACCATTACAAGCTGGACTCATTGGCTGAGCAACACAAACCGCCATTGTATCATCACCACCGCTGTCAATCGGTCACATTTGCCCAAATTTATTTCGATAGTGATCCAAGATAATAGGACCACAATGCACTCCTTCAGGAAATAAATGCTGACGTTTGTTTTTTTTTGCATATGCACAAATGGCTGGGTGCTTTTTGGACTTATTTTTCATTTTGTTTGAAACCAATGGTCTGCCAGACTGCACTATTATTCTGTTGGGATGATGGGTTTGTCTCATAATGTACAGATTTTATTTTTTGTTGTGTATGAGTCAAGGTAATGGGCCCCTCTGCATGGATTATGGAATCCCATATCTACGATTCCTAGAGGCAGACATTGAACATAGGTGACCACGAAATACTCTAGATTTGAAGCATTCGTGACTGCAGGGATCCATACTCTTTGGTTTTTTCGGTAAAGTCACGTAGCTAAAACAATTAATAAAATAAAATAAATGAACACAACTAAATTACATCACGACGTTTCGGAGGCAACACAAGCCTCCATATTCAGGTGTAAAAAGGCACAGCAAAATAACTTTTGCTATGCAGTAAAATTTCTTTTGCTGTGCCTTTTTACACCTGACGAGGGAGGCTTGTGTTTTCTCGTGTTTAGTTTGTTGTCCTTCCAGCCTGCCCACTCGCACCTCCGATTAGCGCGGTTGGCCACGTGGGGCGGTGCAAAAGAAGTTCAACGTACACGGGAGAGACACTCACACAGGGCTGGGATGCAACAGAGGTCGCAAACGGGTTTTGATTCCTTACCCGTTCCCTACCCGTACCCGTACCCTACCCGAAATGAGTGACAAACAGTTACTCACCAGTGACTCACGGCCTACCCGTACCCGTACCCGGCCGCACCAGGGTCGCAAACGGCTACCCGTACCCGTACCCGGCCGGGTACGGGTAGCCGGGTATCGGGTAGGGTACGGGTATCGGCTACCCGGTTGCGACCTCTGGGATGCAAGCACCGAACAAGTACAGCATTAAACCCAGAGTGAACAATCACGCGCATGAACGCGCTGTTCGCTCGAGAAACAACGACACGCGGGGTGGAACCTGAGCAGTGGCAGGGCGCTCAGCGCAACGCGCTGTCAATCAGTTTGACTCCAGGCCCGTGGCTCAACTTCATTAACGCACACTGACCGTTGTGGTGAAGCCGGGTTAAAACAACAACAACAACGACAAACGAGAAACAAGAAAGCCCCATGCCAACACGGCATCGTGTGGAAGGGCCCCTCATAGCGGGGTTATCTCCTGCAAAGTGTCACGGGTAAATGTGAACGAAGAGATGAAGTGCCCCCCCCCTCCCCCCCCTTGTGATAAACAATCTATTTTTAGCGGCGTGCCTTGCTGCCACTTTCTCTAATTGTCCGGAGGCCTTGCTCCGTGATGGGGTAGTTGGGGGGGGGGGGCTTTCCATTTTCCACAGCCCATCCCTGATCATAAACAAGCTGCCATGCAGTCACCGTGAGTAAAACTTAAATGTGGTGTTTGAGTAGATCAACTGCACTGTTTTTACTTTATTTTATTACCAGGTAAGGCCCACTGAGCAATATGTAGTTATTTTTCAGAAGCGACCTGCCTTTCGCAGCAAACGATAGCTCAACGAAGCAGCTTATCGCGTGGAAATTTGTAGCAGCCAAATAAGTCTAAAACGCGTGACGTTGATTCTAAACGTGGGGGGGAAAAGCAGAGGACCCGGAGAACAATCTACGCGGTCACGGAGAGAGACACCCGCCAACTCTAGATTTGAAGCTTTCGTGACTGCAAGGATTCATACTCTTAATTTTTTCGGTAAAGTCACGTAGGTAAAAAATGAAATTAAAATTAATAAAAGTAATAATAGAAATAAAATAATAAAAAATCACGACGTTTCGGAGGCAACACAAGTCTCCGTCATCAGGTGGGACCGTCACAGCTAGATTTGCTGTATCAAGTGAGGCAGAGATTCCAAGATGCAAGTTCTTAAATACAAGTTAAGGGGGGAGGAGTGAGGGGCTTATCAGAATGTGGTAGCCAACGAATGAGTGACAGCAAAATTTACCACATTCTGATAAGCCCCCCCTCCTCCTCCCCCTTAACTTGCATTTAAGAACTTGCATCTTGGAATCCCTGCCTCACGTGATACAGCAAATCTAGCTGTGACGGTCCCACCTGATGACGGAGACTTGTGTTGCCTCCGAAACGTCGTGATTTTTTATTATTTTATTTCTATTATTACTTTTATTAATTTTAATTTCATTTTTTACCTACGTGACTTTACCGAAAAAACTAAGAGTATAAGACACCGCCAACTCTAAGTATACCGGCGTCAGGGTCGGACATCAAACCCACGAATCTCCTGTACACCAGGCGAGATAGTTAACATCTCAGAACCACGGCGCCACACTATTTACTCGAATGGGCCCAGGAAATTGCCAGACCTTGTAGATGCATTTAGGACAATGCCCTCATTTGCATAATTACCAAATGGCCTCTTAATGAGGCCGGATAGCTTAGTGGTTAGTGCGCTTCCAAATTAACCAGCTTACTGGAAATTGGAAGTGTGATTTAGGTAACGGCTGGATATTTCTTTTCTCTCTTTGTTGTTTTGGCTTTTATACCCCCCCCCCCCCCCACAGTTGGAGTCAAAAGGTCAAAGTGATTTCCTGCTCCGATGGGCATTTGAGGCCGCTGCTCTTAGCCTGTTGACAGCTCTGAGCTCGTGGTGGAAACTCCATATTCCTATATCGGCGGACGGATCCATCCACTGTTGACTTCACCCATGAAGCGGTAACTCCTCAACAGCACCACCATTAACATCATCACCACCATCATGTAGATGTGTATGTTCAGCTTTCTCTCGCACTGTACGTAGCCAATCGTGCTAATTGGAGGTGCGGGGGGGGGGACAACAGACCAACACACAAAAAGCAGTGCGAAAAACATGAGTTTTCAATCGAGACGTGCATAGTAGCTACAGTGGCTTCCTAATATCGGACGGAAGAGCGTTCCAGACGGCCGCAGAAGCGCGCATCTAAAAGCGCCGGGCGATGATGCGATGAGCGTTCACAGACCTGAGAGAGTTGGGGACGGATCTGTACATAGCGCACTATTGACTTCACCCACGAAGTGGTACTCATTTTAACTACCCCGGAGCGATGATGGGCTTCGTCAACCCCCAACCCCCCCCCCACCCAGCCAGGAGTTTCTATCTCGCAATGTCTGAGCCACCTGACTGACTTCACATTCCCTGATTTGGGGATTTAGTCAATCGAGACCAGTAACACAATACGGCTAAACCAGTCACGTAATACCACGATTAACTTGCTCCAGTTCCCGCAATGCGCTGCTCGATTTGTCGACCTGGACGTGATCCTCTCGTTTCCTGTGGCTGGTGTCCATGTAGAACAAACACCGTCACCTTGTATCGAGGTGGGTTGAACCGGATGACTGTTTCCCAGGAGCAAGCGGATCGCTGCACTGCTGCGATTCCTCCAATCGCGTTTGTGCATCGGGCATGCACAATGTACGCTGATTACTAGATGAATAGACAAACCGGTAATGGATAACCATTGAAATGTATTTGCATTCATTAATACCCCCCCCCCCCTTCGCACGTGAAGGGCTCACAAGTGACGTCATCACATCTACCCCTCTATTCAAGGAACGAAACGGGAGGATTTCTCCACAAATCTGGCTGTCGCCTGATGATGCCGGTTGTAATTGCTGGCGGAACGTCGTACTCAAATTGTAATTGTTGTGGCTTTGCTCTCCAACACACAGGTGTGCTGTACTAGTGACGAATTGGCCACGTTCTGTTTACGTGACAAACCTTACTAGTTGGCTGTTTCGAGTGGTGGCGGGTTTAACGACGCATTTATATATTCACGCGATCTAACCCCCCCAAAAAAACTCTGTATCATAGATGATATCAGTTGCGGAAGCCGACTACCACGCGTTAAACGGCCATCGAGTCACTGCACCAGATTGAATTGAATTAAATGATGACGTCACCCTGATGCTGCTCTATTTAAGACCGGAAGCAACAGGAGAGCTTCACCATTCTTGCCCGATGAAGCTGATTGTAATTATCAGCGAAACGTCGGACTACTCACATTTTAAAATGCTGTTGATTCTCTCTTCAGCACACCGGTGGGCTAAAGAAGTCAATTAATTTGTCCTTTGATAACGTGACACATTTTTTACTGTTTGGCCGTGTCGGGTGGTGGAGGGTTACGACACATTTATAAATAACGCGATCTGACCCAAAAACCTATATTATGAATAATATTGGTCGCTAAAGCCGACGTGTTGAATTGAGGCTGCCTTTAGTTTGGCTTAAACGAGCAGCGGGATAACGATCGTGTTGTGGAAGAGTCGCTGCAGATGTAGAGGGTGGGGGGGGGACGGGCTTTCTCGTAATCGCGGTCGGATTTCGTCAAGGGTCACACACCGAGGTCACGGAAATCTCAATTTTCACACAAAGGAGTGGATGGATGATTCGAATTTTTTTTTTTAAGAACTCACTCTAATTAGGGAATACCAGTAACGTAACCCTGACATCCTGGAAACGTTCAGCGTGGATGAGAGATGGTTTTCTGACCTGGCGTATGTCAACGGGAAGGAGATTCGTGATGTGTTCAAGACGCGAGCGATAAAAAAAAAATTCATAGCGGAAAAAAAAATAATCAAACAATGTAAAAAGGTAAAGGTGCAGCCCTGCAATGTCTGGCTCGTGCAATGTTGGTAGAAGGGCCTCCACTAGAGGAAGCTCTCTAAAGAGAGAGCATTTGGCCTACTCTTCCACGTATGTTGAACTCATTTCGCACCGTACGTAGCCAACCGTGCTTATCGCAGGTGCGAGGGGAAGGACAACAAACTAAACACAACAATCAATTCTAGAGAAATTCGTTTGTCAATCCAGATGGCTCAAAAACGCAAAGCTCAAGCGACTTCCTAATATCGGAAGGAAAAAAAAGCGTTCCAGACGGCCGCGGGAGCGCGTCTGAAAGCGCGCTGACCAAACAAAAAAAAACTTCAAAGACTACAAAACAACCTGGCATGCGTCGTCATTGGCCGCACTCATCCCCGTCTCGACTCACTTGCCTCTCTCTCCGTGCCCTCCACTGGCTACCCATTGTCAGCAGGGTCACATACAAGATCGCCTGCCTCTGCCACCGCGCCTTCACACCTGCCTGCCCCCCGTACCTCTCTTCATTATTGACGACTTGCAGCGCAGCACACGGCAGATGCCTGCGCAGCGCGACTCACGACCTCCTCTCGATGCCAAGATCCAGGATTGTCACGTCTATGCGCAGCTTCTCGGTGGCTGCCCCAACAGTCTGGAACGCCGTCACCCCTCTGCACATTCGCAGCATCGCCGCAATCGTCTCCTTCAAGAGACACTTAAAAGCTCACCTCTACAACCACGTGCTTTCGAGCGACTCTGAGCTTGGCTCCGCTGAGTTGCGGCCGTTACGTCCGCAAATGAACGTCTTGAACACAGATGGCATTAACCCCACGCTTTTAACCGGCGCACGTGACCTGCCAATCGACTTGCTACCGTGCTGAGTGGACATTTCATAAACTTTGCCCCATTGCTTCAAATGCCATGCGCGGAGGTCGAAACGGGTGACCTCTGGATTGCAGGTTCCGGTGCGCTGACCGTAGCACCGTGGCAGATCCTCGTATGTATGTTTTAGTCGCGTTGCCTGAAACTATTGTGCACGGAGCTTTGATGAACTCTCCACAATTGGGCAAAGCACAAGTTGCAAAAGCGAATTCACAATGTGAGCGAGTCATTTTGGCTGTGAAATTGGTGCTCGGGACCCTGGGAAATAATTCACGGGGACGCAATATGATGATGTGCGTGACAGTTTCCCTGGCCCAAAGTCACAAACTTAAACTACGGTTTCGACTTAAACCACAATAATTTTGATCAATTGTATCGTTGTTGTTGCTTAGGTACTAAGGATTCCAGGTATCCGTTGCGAAACCGAAAATGGATCTGACTGATCGCTTATCTGGTTAAATCAAGGGCACCGATGGAACAAAGGCTGATAGAATGGAAGGCCTTGTGAAGGATATTAAATTCTGAAACCCCCCCCCGCCTCCCCCCCTTGAATAATTAAATAAATAATCGCCCACCAATCAAAAAACAACTTGACGAGGACTTATAAGAGGGCTGTGATACCGAATGGACACAACACCGTCGGTCTGCAGGTTCGTGTCAAAGAAAGCTGAGCGCGAGTTTGCCGCAGAGAGGCGAAGGACCGAGAGGCAACTTATTTTCGATCGAAACTTCCAGAAGAAGCTCAATCCAACCGCC